>NW_026610825.1:27500-719000 GCF_029499605.1 Hyla sarda | reverse complement strand
GGGCCAGTGCACCAATGATTGGTGCCTGGCCCAATTAGCTTAATTGGCTCCCACCTGCTCCCAGACTATATCTGCTCACTGCCCCTGCACTCCCTTGCCGGATCTTGTTGCCTTAGTGCCTAGTGAAAGCGTTTACTGAGTTTATCCATACTGTGTACTTGACCTCCTGCTTGCCATATTGACTACGATTCTTGCTGCCTGCCCCGACCTTCTGCTACGTCCGACCTTGCTCTTGTCTACTCCCTTGTACCGCGCCTATCTTCAGCAGTCAGAGAGGTTGAGCCGTTGCTAGTGGATACGACCTGGTTGCTACCGCCGCTGCAAGACCATCCCGCTTTGCGGCGGGCTCTGGTGAAAACCAGTAGCAGCTTAGAACCGGTCCACTAGCACGGTCCACGCCTATCCCTCTCTGGCACAGAGGATCCACCTCCAGCCTGCCGAATCGTGACATTGACCCCTATAACTTTTTATTTTTCCGCCTATGGGGGTGGTATAAGGCACATTTTTTGCACTGTGATCTGAAGTTTTAGCGGTACCATTTTTGTATTGATCAGACTTTTTGATCGCTTTTTATTGATTTTTTCATGATATAAAAAGTTACCAAAAATACGCTATTTTGGACTTTGGAATTATTTGCACATACGCCCTTGACCGTGTTTTTTAATTAATGATATATTTTTATAATTCGGATATTTCCACACACGGCGATATTGCATATGTTTATTTATATTGACACTGTTTTTTTTTTAAATGGGAAAAGGGTGGGTGATTCAAACTTTTATTAGGGAAGGAGTTAAATGATCTTTATTAACTTTTTTTTTCCACTTTTTTTTTTTTTGCAATGTTATAGCCCCTCTAGTGGCTATAACACTGCACACTCTGATCTTGTACATTGATCTTTTTTTATCCCATAGGAAACCATTGATCAATGATTCTGATACTTGACTGCTCATGCCTGGATCTCAGGCACTGAGCAGTCATTTGGCGATCGAACAGCCCCCTGAGCTAACCTGCAGAAGTTTAGTTTCACTTTAGATGCGGCAATCAACTTTAAATGCTGCGTCTAAAGGGTTAATAGCGCACGGCACCGCGATCAGTGCCGCACGCTGTTAGCCACGGGCCGGGCCTGACCCGCTATTATACAAAGGGAGTGGGCGAAGGGCATACAGGTACGTCCTTTGTCCCCAAAAGGTTAAATGCTCCCCTTCTGACCCCTATAACCTTTAAATTTATCTGTGTACTGAACTGTATGATGGCAAATTTTTTGAGCTGTGAATTAAACATTTAATCACTGTCATTTATGTTTAGATGGGACTTTCACTTTTTCAATTTTTTTTCTTGCATATGATGTAATCAATAATCAGCACTTTTGGCGTTTGGTACTTTTTTTTTACATTGACACAGTTCCCCCTGCAGGATCATAAACATTGTATTTTAATAGTTCAAACAATTACGCACACAGCGATACTACATATGTTTGTATGTTTTTTTTGGTTTGTTTTTTTGAAAATGGGAAAATAATGGTGGTTTTATTTTTTATTAAGGAAGGGACTTTTATATAATTTTACATTTTACTTTTTTTTATTTTACACTTTCTTAATCCCCATAAAGGACTTTTATATGCAATCATTAGTTTGTATTCACTATTCATTGCTATGCTATTTTTAAAAATATAATTTTTTTTTCTGCTCAACGTGGGCTCTATCTGTAGAAGATCCTGGGCAGGAAAGGCAATCCCTCCCGCTACCTCATCACTGGATTGTCACAATCAACCCCACCACACCAGCAGGGAAAATTTAAAAGTTCTTTTAGATGCCGTTCCTTTAGATGTCAGCTTTGACAGCGGAAATCTAAAGGGTTAGTAGCTGTACCACACATCTTTCACCACTCACATTGCGCTGCCGCCCCATGCCAATTTTTCCTATCATCAGGACCCCAATAATGCCTTCTTTGGTGCTATTTAACTTTTTCCTTGCTGGGCCATCACATCTAAAGATGAGCGATTCGTTGAATTTTCTGAAAAAATTTGGTTTGTTCCGAAGTTATTTGCGGCAAATCTCAATTAAAAATGGCTATTTCCAGGCTACAGAAAGCCCCAATAGAGGTGTAGATCACTTTGCCTTGCTGTAATAGGCATAGGGAGTGTGCTGTGTTAGTGAAATAATACTGTTATTCAGTATGACATGCAGATCACAGGTATCGCTATTAGAATCACTGCCGCACAGCTGCACAATGACAGACCCTGGTAATTGGAATGAGTAAACTTTAAATCCTTTTTTGAGGACCAATTGGAGGGCAAGTTCAAGTGCCAGCAGTTGCGGTAATTCCAGCTCCAACAGCTAGAGGGAGGTTGTGTGTTACCAGATCTCCAGACTTCCAGGAACTAGGCCAAAGCCAGCAGAGTTTCCAACTAGCATCTTCCCAGGAGTGTGGCAGCCTCTCTGGGAGAGCTTCCTGCATGGAATGCCTGGCCTCCCCTCCCCGTTCTAGGCTGGCGGGGGGTGGAGAGCAGCCTGCTACAGCCAACATTCCGGCATGTGGGAGAAGATCAAGCAGAGTCTGTAGCAATACAGGCTTTGCTTCCCAGGCAACGGCAAAGAAAAAGCAAAGCAAGAAAACTGTGGCTGATGTGGAGATGTGGGGGAACAGAGGGCCCAGGGAATCAACAGACACCTTCTGTTCCCGTATGACAGCGAGGTTCAAGGAATATGAAGCCTGCGGTAAAGAGCTCCGTGCAGCAAGAGAAGACCTGAAGCTGGTAAGGAACCTCCATAATACTGGATCCAAAAAGAAGAGGTCAGATTTAAAAAAACGCATGGACTCTTTAAAGCTAGAAATTAAAAAGCTGGAGGAGAGGAGGCAAGAACTGGTGGAAGGCAGTGGTATCTTCAAGGAGAAGCTGCTAAACGAAAACAGATTTGCCACCATGAAAACCCCAGGTAAGGAGGTTGCGGTGGAGGATGATGGGGGAGAGTAGTGGTGGCGAAGATGAAGTGCTGTCGGTGAAGGAGCAGGTGGAGGCTATGGAAGATAGTCATGGCAGAGAAGATGGTGAAGTGGCTGGGGGAAGTGAGGGGGGTGCAGAAGCTAATACAGTGGCTAACAATAGTGTGGCTGCTGGTGCCTGTGTCACCCCCATACCTGCTTCCCCCCCCCCCCCAAGTGAAGATAATGGCAGTAAAGGGGGAGAAGGTGGTGAAGGGGCTGGGGTAGTAAGGGGGGTTCAGCAGTGACTGTTGATGCTGTGTCTGTTGGTGCCTGTGTCACCCCCACCCCCAGTTTTCCCCTCAGTGAGGATCACCTGGATGCAGCCCAGAGGGTCGCCCTGCCTTCCTCGGATGAGAGTGAATATGAGTCAGATAGTAGCAGCGGTCTCCTAGAGGGTGGGGTGCTCCGGGCCATTGTCATGCAGGAGTCCCCACTCTGAGAACTTTACCTTTGGTGACGAAATGGGTCCTGACAAGACTGGAAAGAAGAGGAAGAAAAAGGAAGGAAAAAACTAAAGAAAGAAGAAGTAACTAAGTTTGTTTTCTCTTCTTTCCAGCAGCTTCTCCAAGAAGCTATGCCAGCGTCGCTGGGGGGTCCCCGTCTTCATCTGGCTCTGGGAACGGTCAGTTGCAACAGCGCCTCCTAGAGGCTCTGCGTAGGGTAGATAGGTCAATCCAGGTAGAGGGGAGGGGTTCGGTTGACTTGTCTTTCTGGATAGAGAGACACGGGTTGGGGGCCTTCCGAGAGCAGAATGGGGAGGTGGTCTGATCCCTCCCGACACCGGGCCGGAGAGTGGCCATAGGAATGTGGTCCGCTTGGTTTGGAGGGGTAAAGATGTGTGCCCACCTAGGAGTACGATGGTTGAGTTCCTCCTCAAGATGGTATTCAGGGCAAGTGACATCTTTGCCCTGATTCACCCCTATGGTACCTCCGAGTTTGACATCAGCTTCGTTCGGCCAGAGGGGCTGGAGCTCTTCCGGTCGAACTATGAGGTGGTGAAGAGTGAGCCCGGCTGGCGTGATTTTGCCGTAAAGGCGGTTTTGCGCCAGACCCTAGTCAAGAAAGTGACTGTTTTGACTCGTAACGAGTCGCTTTCTTGTTATGATATCATGACCTGGCTTGGGAGGTACGGCGATGTGACGGACATGCCTAAAAAGAATTTAGATGAGTATGGGATCTGGTCTGGGGCCTGGACATTTTCCGTCAAATTAAAGCGTTCGGGGAGCACTGTTGCCCACATGCCTCCGGCTGCTTTTCTTGGGAAAGGTAGGATCCAGGTCTTCTACCAGGGGCAGCCCAAGGTCTGTCACAGGTGTGGCAGCCCCACCCACTTTAGTGCGGCCTGTACTGTACAGGTCTGTGCTATGTGTGATGGGGTAGGTCATCTTGCCGCATCTTGTGGGCAGACCAGGTGCCACATGTGTGGTGTCTTAGGGCACCTGTTCAGTAGTTGTCCTAGTGCCTTTTCCCATGCGACGGTCGCCTCGGCCGGGGAGAGCGTTAATGTTGCCCCGGCTGGGGAGGGCTCGAGTGCGGGGCAGGGCGAGGAGGAAAGATCCCGCTAAGCCAAGGCGGGAGGATAGCCGTAAAAGGGGTGAAGAACCGGAGGCGGCTCCAGGTCCTGCTCCTGAGGTTAGTCCTGTAATCGCTGAGGCTCTGGAGGATGACGTTCTGGATGAGGAGAATTTCCAATGAGGAAGGTGGTGGGGTCGTTCTTTCTGATTCCTCCCACTATGAAAGTGTGGATGAGAAGAGGGAGGAGAGGCCAAAAGTGAAGGGCAATAAAAAGGGGAAGAAGAGGTCCGTGTCCTCTGTAAAGCCCTGTGCTGCAGACCGGGTCCCGAGCGGAAGCCTACCGCCCCCCTCTCTGATTGGCCTGTCTAACCGATACTCTGTCCTTGAAAACATCTCCTCCCCCTCCTTGGAGGGGGGGGGCAGGGATGGGGTGCCTGTAGTGGGGGAGCATCTGGGGGGAACTGGGCCCTGTCCTGCAGGGGGGGGGGGGTTCCCCTGGGGGTGGGGCCAACCTGGAGCCAGGCATAGACGGGGACCCAAAAATGGATCAAACAGAATCCAAAAAAAGGGCCAAAAACAAGGAGGCCTCTTCGTCTGGGGATGAAGGGGCCAAGAAAAGGCAAAAATGAGGGGGTTAAGGCTGTCTAACTCAATCACCAATGATGGCGGCACTCACCCCACTGATGCTGACGTCCATTAATTGCGCCGGTATTAAGTCTGATACGGCTAGATTTGCAACCTTTGATTTTCTTGGCCGTGTTGAAGCCGACATTTTCTTTTGTCAGATCTTTCCTCCCTGGTTAAAGCCAGAAGAGAGTGGAGGCACGGTCCCTCCCACTGGTCTCTTGCAGCTGAGCCGTATAGTGAGGTGGCGGTCCTGATGGACTAGTCAAGAAAGTTTTTGCAGTAACCAATCAAGTGTTGGCTTCAGCCAAGAGACTCCTTAGGTACAGGAGAATTTACCTGAGCTCTTAGCTAATGAACTCTATAGTGTATGTGGACTGCTGAGCAATACATGGACAGTCGTGTAAATATTCCAAAGTAAGATATTTTTGTTGCTAATGTGTACAACAAAAAAAACAAAAAAAAAAACAAAGGGTTACCGTCTTGTACTGGAATGTTTATGGAACTGCTATGGTAGAATAAAATGTATATAAGTTGTTGTACACAAAAAGTCATAGTGTACCATATTCTCTGATGTCTGGTAGTTTTCTTGGAGGGGTTGCCCTGAACCAATCGGGAGAAGAAACATTTCACCCCATCACCAGCCTCATGTACAGTAAACAGTAAAGTCGTGTACTACACAAAGTCATCAGTACACATAAAATTCATGTACACCTAAAGCCATGTACAATAGGACTATAACAATCACAACCACAAAGTCCACATAAATGTCATATGTTTCAAATGTCAAATGTGATATTTCTTGTGTCCTCGTGCTCAGGATACTTTGCTGGCCAGAAGGTATTCCTCACAGAAGCACTTAATGAAAGTCAAAGGTAACAGATTGTCAAATGTTATCTACAAAAATGTCTAGCTTAAGAAAAATGTCTAGCATTAAATATAACTAGTGTTCTGGGGAGAAGTGTGTAATGCCAAGGGACCCCAGTAGCCAAGGCTTTGGGAAGAAAGCCTCTGGCAACCCAATCCGCCAGTGTCATGTCTAGTCTTGTATAAGGTATTGTTATGCATAGTCAAATGTCATAATATGCCTAGTCAACTGTCATAGTATATATAAGTCTGTCAAAGCCACTACAAGTCCCAGAAAGCTGCGAGGTCCTTCTGTGTTGCTGGCCACATCTCTGGGATCCTGGCCTAGCTGTAAAGACTATTTCCATCTGTCTACCTCAGTAAAGCTACCGTTTACCCTAACCTGGTCTTGGACTATTATTTCCTGCCTAACCTTGGGATACCGGTACTGGCATCACAAACATTTAGGGGTTAATAACACCTTGCCCCTGGGCTATAACATCTGCCCCATACACCTCACCTTCGCAGCCCGAGACACCACATAATAATAACCCCTTGGTGTCTCACAAAGTAGAGTAAGATAGATAAGCGGATTGGGGAATGAGAAGGTAGGTACGCCCATTAAGTAGATCTCTTCACATGGTTTACCCCATTACCGATGTGCCAGAAGTAGGTAAGTGCCTGTAGGTAGGTCCCCATGTAGATACCTGATGGTATTTACTCCCTGTAGGCAGTAGCAGCCTCCTATATGTAGGGGTTACTCCCTGTAGCAGGTCCCATTGTAGATGGGACCTACTTTCAATGTTTATTCATGTTAAACCCAGGTAAAATAGCTATATGTTTGATTAACCCCTTAAGGACCAAGGACGTACCGGTACGTCCTTGGTCCTGCTCCCGTGACAGTAGCCCCGCATCATATCACGGTGGGCCCAGCATCATAGTGAAGCCGGGACCCGCCACTAATAGCGCGCAGCGCCGATCGCGGCGCCGCGCGCTATTAACCCTAATTAAGCGAAAGTAAAAAGTGCCGGTTAACTCAGTGGGCTGTTCGGGATAGCCGCGGCTACCCGAAAAGCTTACAGGACAGCGGGAGGGCCCCTAGCTGCCTCCTCGCTGTTCGATCGCCGAATGACTGCTCAGTGCCTGAGATCCAGGCATGAGCAGTCAAGCGGCAGAATCATCGATCACTGGTTTCCTATGAGAAACCAGTGATCAATGATAAAGATCAGTGTGTGCAGTGTTATAGGTCCCTATGGGAGCTAAAACACTGCAAAAAAAAGTGAAAAAAAAGTGAATAAAGATCATTTAACCCCTCCCCATTAAAAGTTTGAATCACCCCCCTTTTCCCATAAAAAAAAAACAAAAAACAGTGTAAATAAAAATAAACATATATGGTATCACCGCGTGCGGAAATGTCCAAATTATAAAAATATATCGTTAATTAAACCGCTCGGTCAATGGCGTACGCGCAAAAAAACTTCAAAGTCCAAAATAGTGCATTTTTGGTCACTTTTTATATCATTTAAAAATATCATATCAATAAGTCCTATCAATGCAAAAGTGGTACCGTTAAAAACTTCAGATCACGGCGCAAAAAATGAGCCTTCATACCGCCCCATACACGGAAAAAAAGTTATAGGGGTCAGAAGATGACAATTTTAAACGTATTAATTTTTCTGCATGTAGTTATGATTTTTTCCAGAAGTACGACAAAATCAAACCTATATAAGTAGGGTATCATTTTAATTGTATGGACCTACAGAATAAAGATAAGGTGTCATTTTTACCGAAAAATGTACTATGTAGAAACGGAAGCCCCCAAAAGTTACAAAACGGCTTTTTTTTTCAATTTTGTCGCACAATGATTCTTTTTTCTGTTTCACCATAGATTTTAGGCAAAATGACTGACATCATTACAAAGTAGAATTGGTGGCGCAAAAAATAAGCAATCATATGGCTTTTTAGGTGCAAAATTGAAAGAGTTATGATTTTTTAAAGGCAAGGAGCAAAAAAAACGAAAATGCAAAAACAGAAAAACCCCGGTCCTTAAGGGGTTAAACCCAAAAAATGCATTTACAGCACTTTTCAATGCAGATTTATGTTCAAAAACAGGTCAGCCCACTGCTTTGCTCAGCTTGCTAGGTATTGTGATCATTTTTATGGGCTTGTTCAGCAGTCAGATTGCTGGGATTTATAGTGCACTAATTGGACACAGTAATGTCTGAGGCCAGCCCTCTTTTCAATGCTTTGCTCATCTTGTAATGTCATAGCTTTTATGTGCTTGTTCAGTAGGAACACTGCTGGGCTAGCTGGAATTTATAGTGCACCGACTGGAAACAGTAATGCAGGTAACAAGAAAGAGGTCACTGTTAGAGGTCAGCCCACTGCTCAATGCTTTGCTGAGTTTGCTTTCAAATTTACTGGATTTGTGAGGGCTTTCTGTGATCTGCAGTTCCTGTGCATTGCTCTCTCTTTAAGCCTACTCTCTTTTAGATGGTGGCTGCAATGCAGTGCATGGGGCTTTATCAGCTGGTGCCAGAAAGTTAAACAGATTTGTAAATGACTTCTATTATAAAATCTCAATTATTCCAGTACTTATCAGCTGCTGTATACTACAGATGAAGTTGTATAGTTCTTTTTAGTCTGACTACAGTGCTCTCTGCTGACACTCTTTTTTATTATAAAAGTACAAAACAGAAAACAAGTTTATTTCACTGTAACAAAATTAACAAAACTGAACATAAAAACAAACTATCCATCTCAAAATAACAACTTAAACATTCCTAACCGGCCAGCCCAGATAAACCAAAAATAAATAAATAAATAAATAAATAAATAATTACCTACTATAGTCCAACACACACACACACCTAATGAACATAAACAAAGCTGTCCTCGCTGGGATCAAAAACTAAAAAATATCCAAACTAGGAAGACATAACCACACTGCCCCCCCCCAATAACAAAACAAAAATAATCCAACTTGGATAACAAAATATATATTAATTTTTTATACATCTATATATTTTTTCCTTTTTAATATACAATATATATATATATATATATATATATATATATATATATATATATATATATACACATACACACATACATACATACATACATATAAACATACACAAATTTTTTTCTTATTTTTTCTTATTTAACTTCCCCTACCCCCCCCCCCCAACCCCCCCCCCCCCCCCCCCCCCCCCACACACACACACATACATATACCCACAAACAAAAACTAATCCACACTGGGACACAAACATAAACACAGACATAAATATAGTGTACTCTTAACACTATGCTATAATAACTGAAACTGGTCCGACTGCCTTTCTCACAAAATAATTATGACATTATATTAAAAAAATAAATAAAATAAGTATACATAAAACCATACAGAATATACATAACAAACAACTTAATAACACAGAAAAACAACAACCTATACTAAACTATCCCATCACCCACCACCCCCTCTGGACATGGGTCAGAGTCCATAGGTCACAGTTTTTGTCCACAACTGACCCATACCAGACCCCCAAAATAGTACCCACTGCAACAGTCCAGTGGGTACACACCACCACCACCCCCCAAAAAAACCCCACCCAACCTAAAATACACCCCTACCCACCTAATGTAAACAGAGCAATATATACAAAACAATATATACATATTCTACAACAAAGCAATATTAACAATACAATACACCAAAACCACAAGGCCCAAGTTTGGTTGCCTGCAAGCCCTTTACAATCCATCCATAGAAAACAAAACAAAAGGCTAAGGTGACATGCATAGCCTCCCACCAGGAAGAAGGATGGCAATCCTGATAAAATTAAATTTAAATTCCTCTCCCTTTCAACCTCTAACCCTATCACTATCCCTTCATGAAACTGACCCTATACTCACCCTAAGATATATACACTATCCCTGGCCAAAATAAGGTACTTCGCCTTAAGGGCCTAGTACCTAGGGCACATCAAAAGAAAACCCTCTCCATAGGAGAGAAGCCCTACTGGTACCAAGACTGCCATACTCCAAAGACCTGATCTTCCCAAGGTCACGGGTGATATTCCTACAGACCTCCACCTCGGAGAGGATTTTCTGTTGGGTCGACACTAAACACTGTGCGTTCCACGTGTAGTACCTAACCACTAAACTAACTAAGAATAAAGTGCCCCGGTCTCGGCCACCCAGGAACCTGAATGCCCCATAAGCCCACTCCGGATGGGTAAGGCCGGCAAGTTGACTCCAGCCGATGGAAGCGCCCACACGGTTGTAAACCCCAATATTAAAGGGACAATGAAGCAGGAAGTGGTCCATGCTTTCCAGCGTGTCCCCACACTCTTCTCGGGGACATCCCCGGTCATCAGAGTTCCTACACTTCAGGTTGTCCCTTACATATAGCTTCCCCTGAAAGCAGCGCCAGGCCAAGTCCCAAAACTTCTGGGGGATCCTTTTCATGTTCAAAAGATACAACCCCACCCTCAGATCCCGACCTGGGCAGTCCCTGAGCGCCAGAGGCTTCTGGAAGTGGGTCAACAGAACCCGTTTGTCAAGGAACTGCCTTGACTGGGTCCTGATCTCCCACACTCCCAGACCCCACCGACGTATCACCTTCAGAGTCGGGGTAGCGTAAGCCGGAAGATATCCATGGGGCGTACGGAGGTCCTTCACTCGCCCTCCTCTCTTCCATTCCTGGAAGAAAGGCCGAAACCATTCCCTGCAGGAGAGTACCCACGGAGAAGCCCTCTCTGAACAGAGGTTTGCGATGTTGGCTTTCAAGAAGGTGTTCGTAAAGAACACCAAAGGGTTTACCATAGATAAACCCCCTAGTCTCCTCGTGCGGTACGTAACCTCCCTCTTGACTAGGTTCATCCTGTTCCCCCATAACAGTTGGAAAAACAGGCTGTAGATCCTAGTGTAGTAAGCCTCTGGCAAGATACATACACTGCCCAGATAGATAAACAAGGGGAACAGGTACGATTTGATCAGGCGTACCCTTTCCCTGAGGGTCATAGACCAACCCTTCCACTGGTCCACCTTCTGAGCGGCATCCTGGAGCTTACCATCCCAGTTTTTGGTGGGATAATCATCCTGGCCGAATGTGATGCCTAAGACTTTTGCTGATTCTTGGGGCCCTGGAAGGGTGTCCGGGAGATCAAACATGGGATCCCCCCCTCCAAGCCAGAGACTTTCACACTTATCCCGGTTGATCTTAGACCCGGATGCCTCCGAGTAGCGGTCCACCTCCGACATCACCACATCGACCTCCTCTCTCGTGGAGACGAAAATAGTGACATCGTCAGCGTATGCCACCACTCTCTGGGTGACAGCCGGCTCCACCAGACTCATCCCGACTCCCGCCAACGGCCCACAATCTACCCTCCGGATGAAGGGATCGATTGCGAACACGTATAAAAGCGGGCTCAAAAGGACAACCCTGACGGACTCCGGACCCCACCTCAAAAGAGCAGCCAGACCACCCGTTCACCAGCGGGAAACTCTCTGCCCCTGCATACAAGATCTTAAGCCAATTAACAAAAGTAGTTGGTAAGCCATATCTCAGGAGGACGGACCATAGGTACTCG
Organism: Hyla sarda; assembly: GCF_029499605.1. Taxonomy (NCBI): domain Eukaryota; kingdom Metazoa; phylum Chordata; class Amphibia; order Anura; family Hylidae; genus Hyla; species Hyla sarda. The sequence goes on along the minus strand of NW_026610825.1, from coordinate 707,424 downwards.
TGGTTTACCCGATCAAATGCTTTGGCCTGATCCAAGGACAGCAAGTACCCCTTCCAAAGACCTGCACTACTCCGCTCCACTGCCTCCCTGACACTAAGGACAGCACTTAAGGTGCTTCGGCCTGGAACAGAGCAGTGCTGAGCCCCCGAAAGGAGCCGGGGTGCAAACTTCACCAGCCGATTAAACAGTATCTTGGCCAGAAGCTTCCTGTCCGTATTGAGAAGAGCTATGGGCCTCCAATTCTCAATCTGGCTAGGATCTTTACCCTTTGACAGAAGAATCAGGGCTGACCTCCTCATTGACTTCGGCAGAGTACCCGAGGAGAGACACTCATTGAATACCTCAGTCAAGAGGGGAGCTAAAGACTCCTTAAAGGTCCTGTACTACTCGGATGTTAAGCCATCCGGACCTGGCGACTTCTTGGGGGCGAGCCCCTCGATCGCCAGTCTCACTTCCTCTTCCCTGATTTCTTCTGCCAAAACATCAAGAGAGGGGTCTACCCCTGGCTCAGGAATGGTTTCAGCCAGGAAAACCGACATCCTGTCTCGATCTAGATCCTTCCTCCCCAAGAGGTGCGAGTAGAAGGATCTGACGACCTCCAAGATCCCTGATCTGGACCGATTCATAGATCCTGTACTATCAATCAGTCCTGAAATGACTTTACTACTCACTGACATCTTACAGTTTTTGTAAGGGTCGGGCGAGCGGTACTTCCCATAATCCCTCTCAAAAACCAAAGATGCGTGCCTATCGTACTGACAGCTCATCAGCAAGGACTTCACTCTGGAGATATCCTCTCGGCTACCTCCAGTCGAGACGAGAAGCTCGAGTTTCCTCCTTAGACCCTGATACAAGCGATACCTGTTCAGGGACCTGAGGCTCGAGAGCTGGCGGAAGAACCCCGCAACCCGCTTCTTGAATATCTCCCACCACTCTGACTTTCTACTACATAGGTCCAGTAAAGGTACCTGACTCTGAAGAAAATCCTCAAAGGACTGTCTTATCTCCGCTTCCTCCAGGAGGGACGAATTCAGCTTCCAATAACCTTTTCCCATCCGGGGGGTCTCTGAAACATTCAGGGAAAACAAAATCATATAGTGATCGGAGAACTCCATCTCAACCAAGGACACTGCAGAAGAGACGGCTTCCTCCTTTAAATAAAACCTATCTATCCTAGACCTGCGACTACCTTGATGATAGGTGAAACCCACGTGGCCCGAGGGGCTCCGGATGTGGGCGTCCTCTAGACGAGCTTCTCTAGTTATGCTAATCAGTGCCACACTATCACAAGTCAGCGGACCATTGGAGCCTCTCCGATCTTGGGACCTCGTGACATTATTGAAGTCCCCTCCAAAGATCACTTGCCGACTCGTAAAAAGAAAGGGCTTAATCCTCATAAAGAGATCTTTACGGCCCCGCTTAGTTTGCGGGGCATAGATGTTAATGAGCCGAAGCTCTTGTCCCTTCATGAAGACATCTAAGATCAGGCACCTCCCCATTTCTAATTCAATAACCCGTCGGCATTCAACAGGAGCGGTAAAAAGGACCGCCACCCCACTATACGGCTAAGCCGCAAGAGACCAGTGGGAGGAACCGCGCCTCCACTCTCTTCTGGCTTTTACCAGGGAGGCTAGATCTGACAACCTGGTCTCCTGTAAAAAGAAAATGTCGGCTTCAACACGGCTGAGAAAATCAAAGGCTGCGAATCTAGCCGTATCTGACTTTATGCTGGCACAGTTAGATGCCAGCGTCAATGGGGTGAGTGCCGCCATACAGGGTGATTAAATTAGACGGCCACACCCTTTACTTTTTCTTTCCCTTCTTTTTAGCCCCCTCATCCCCCGAAGAAGATGAGAGGGCAGGACCACTCTTAGTTCTTTTTTTTTATTCAGTTTAGTCCATTTGATCCCCGTCTACGTCTGGCCCTGGTCTAGCCCTGCCCTCCAAGGAAGGAGCCTTAATAGGACAGGGCCCAGTTCCCCCCAAAGGCTCCTTCTCCCTAGGCACCCCGCCCTCACCTTCCCCCTCCAAGGAGGGGGAGGAGATGGTATCGAGGACGAGGTACCGGTTTGACAGGTCAATCAGAGGGGGGGGCAATCAGGCTTCCGTTTTGGACCTGGCCCGTAGTACAGGGAACAGAGGGCTCTGACCTCTTCTTTCTCCCTTTCCTTGTGCCCTTGTCTTTCTTTTTAGGCCTCTCTCCACTCTCCTCATCCACACTTTCATAGTGGGAGGAATCGGAAGTGTCGGCCATATTGCCCTCCTCTTTGCGCAGCCTCCTGACCCCCTCATCCAGCACGTCCTCCTCCAGGGCTTCAGTGGTTACAGGGCCAGCTTCAGGAGCAGGGGCCGGAGCTACCCCTGCCACCTGGGCACTCTCCAGCTCCCTACTCCTCCTCCGATTTTCCTCCCACCTTAGTTTGGCGGGGCCCTTTTTCCTCCTCACTAGCCCTGTTGCGCCCCCCATCCCTGCTCATACCCTCCCCAGCCGAGGCAACTTCACAGCTCTCCTCAGCCGGAGCGGCCGCTGCATGGGCGAAGGCGCTAGGACAACGGCTGAAAGGGTGAAACCGGTCTCCATTCACCAGCTTTTCCCGGAAAAGACCGCTCCCATCCAGGATCTTGGCTCTCCTTTCCTCCAGCTTTTCTATCTCAGCCTTCAGGGCTGTGATTTTTTTCCTCAGCTTTGGCTTGTTCCTCCTGGACCCAGATTTTGCCAGATTCTGAGTCCTGCGCAGGTCTTCTCTGGCAAACCTTAGCTCCTTACCACACCGCTCAAACTCTGAAAAGCGTGCTGTCATGCGGGAACAGAAGGTCTCACTGGATTCCTTGGGCCCTCTTCCTGCCCACATATCAATGGTCTTCCTCCTCGCCTTCTTTCCACCAGATCTCTGGCTGGCAACCGTTGCCGGAGGAGCAGAGCCTGCATTGCTGCAGACTCTGCTAGATCTTCTTCCTCTGGCCGGAACATTGGCTGTTGCAGTTATCTCTCCACTCCCCGCCAGCCTGGAAGAACGAGAAGTGGAGGCCCGAGACTCCATGCAGGGAGGCTCTCCTGAGGAGCCTGCCACGCTCCTGGGAAAGGCTGATGGAACACCTGCTGCTTTGCCTCTGGAAGTCTGGAGGAGCTCAGAAAGGGACACACCCGCTCGCTGCACACACTGAACTTCTCTGGACTACAGGAAGTGCTCTCTGCTGACACCTCTGTCCATGTCGCAAACTGTCCAGAGCAGGATAGGTTTGCTATTGGGATTTGTTTCTGCTCTGGACAGATCCTGACATGGACATAGATGTCAGCAGAGAGCACTGTGGTCAGACAGAAAAGAACTACTCAACTTCCTCTGATAAGTACAGCTGATAAGTACTGTTTTTCTTAATAGAAGTAACTTACAAATCTCAGTAAATATGGAGAGGCTCTTGTCTAGCTATTCACCAATGAAGACCCGAGCTGCCCAACTGACACCTATACCCACGGTGTCTGAAAATTAGGGAATTAATACAAAAATATGGGGCTCAGGTTCATGGATATTTAACCAATAAACAGTTTATTAAATGTAAATTATACACAATTATATAATATGACCTGCGACTCACAGGGCCCTTGTGAGTCGTCTGGGTCACCTATTAATCAATAAAACACTATTCATATCATTGGAAATGTAAAAAATATATAAAAAATATTAGACTGATATAACATATGACTATACACCTAATAGAACTAGTCCAAGTATTCCAAATAACAAGTTCTGTAACTGTCTCTTAGGGAAAAAAAAAAATACTCAGCTGGTACGCTTAACAAGCAGACTTGAGGATAGTACTCCATTAGTATCCTCAGAGGTTATATGCAATGCAGTACGTTCAGTTGCAATGTTGCTCACCAATCCTAGGATGTTGAATATAGGTGAGGAAAATGTACCTTCCTGTAATGCTGGTCTTAATCCTCTGTGCCGCCTCTCCTTGCAGGAGCGAGCGTTGCTGGAGACTCGGCCGTCTCACAGAATCGCAGTGCTGGGTACAGTGGGCTCCGGCTCATGGACTGCAGTGCTTCAGTAGTAAAGGAAGCTGGTACGCTCAGCAGCATCCTCGTGTATGTTACGTACGCCTGCCAGTGCTTTGTTACCTAAGGGATATTTGCCTGTCAATCAAAGTCAATGAGTGCCAAATAGGGCACAATGGGGTACTGGTGGTGGTCACAGATATCAGTATATCATAGGCTGGACGCGTTTTAGGACCCTCCTAGGTCCTTTCCTCAGCAGCTTGATAAAAATGCATGTAGGGGTCAGTTACTTGTCAGTATAAATAGTGTAAATCACTGACATCACAACTGATGGTTAATAGAAAATAGGTGATACTCCGTTTGCAGGGAATATGAAAATAAAAAAAAAAAAGTGTAAAGTTGTGTACAAGGAAAATAAAATTTGGACTATCATGTAAAACAGGATGATCTTATTGGATTTGGCGCTAATAAAAACATTGGTGCTCTAAAACAAAATATACATAATGTAAAATGTAGTCAAATAAAACTGTATATGAATGAAATGTTGGTTCGGCACATGCTATCAATATATATAGTACACTATACCGCTATACATGATGATATCGGATGGGATGATACTGAATTGAAATAACGATAAAACCAGAAAAAATCTAAATTCATAATAATAATCCTATATTTCTTCCGAGCACAAATATTTGTTTTCTAGAATGAATAAATATATACTGTAAAAATGGGAATTATAACATAAATATTATAACCCAGGCTGGTCTCTCTCTGAGTTTATCATTCCCAATTTTTATAGTATATATTTATTCATTCTAGAAAACAAATATTTCTGCTCGGAAGAATTATAGGATTATTATTATAAATTTATATTTTTTATGATTTTATCAATATTACAATTCAGTATCATCCCATCCGATATTATCATTATGTATAGCAGTATAGTGTACTATACATATTGATACATAGCATGTGCCGAACCAACATTTCATTCATATATAGTTTTATTTGACTACATTTTACATTATGTTTATTTTGTTTTAGATACCAATGTTTTTTTCAAACCCAATAAGATCATCTTATTTTACATGATAGTCCAATGTTCTTTTTTTTTTAACCTTGTACACAACCTTTATATATATATTTTTATTTTTTTTATACACAACTTTACATATTCCCTGCAAACAGTATCACCTATTTTCTATTAGCCATCAGTTGTGATGTCAGTCATTTAGGGGAGGGATTTACACTATATATACACTGACAAGTAACTGACCCCTACATGCCTTTTTATCATGCTGCTGAGGAAAGGACCTATGGGGGTCCTGAAACACGTCCAGCCTAGGATATATACTGATATCAGTGACCACTACCAGTACCCGATTGTGCCCTATTTGGCACTCATTGACTTTGTTACCTAAGGGACATTTGCCTGTCAATCAAAGCAACGGCAGGCGCACGTAGCATACACGAGGATGCCGCCGAGCGTACCAGCTTCCTTTACTACTGATGCGCTGCAGTCCACGAGCCGGAGCCCACTGTACTCAGCACTGCGATCCTGTTAAACGGCCGAGTCTCCAGCAACGCTCGCTCCTGCAAGGAGAGGCAGCACAAAGGATTAAGACCAGCATTACAGGAAGGTACATTTTCCTCACCTATATCCAACATCCTAGGATTGGTGAGCAACATTGCAACTGAACGTACTGCATTGCATATAACCCCTGAGGATACTAATGGAGTACTATCCTCAAGTCTCCTTGTTAATCATACCAGCCGAGTATTTTTTGCACTAAGAGACAGTTACAGAACTTGTTATTTGGAATACTTGGGCTAGTTCTATTAGGTGTATGGTCACATGTTATATCAGTCTATTATCTTTTCTATATTTTTTACATTTCCAATTATATGAATAGTATTTTATTGATTAAGAGGTGACCCAGATGACTCACAAGGGCCCTGTGAGTCGCAGGTCATATTATATAATTGTGTATAATTTACTTTTAATAAACTGTATATTGCTTAAATATCCGTGACCCTGAGCCCCATATTTTTGTATTAATAACTTACAAATCTGTTTAACTTTCTGGAGCCAGCTGATATTAAAAAAAATATATGTTTTCCACTGGAGACCCCTTTGAACCCACCTATATGCTGCCTCCTGATTGGTCTGGAAGCTGTATGTCATATAAAAGCAGGCAATGATTGGATCTTACTGCTAGCTGGAAGGTATGCTGTTCTACCCCGACGTCATCTTAGTGTACCCAGTACCCTTCCGTTACTATTACCGCCATTGACAGGCTGGCTTGAACCGAGCCTGGCAAAGTTCAGTGGGACAGTAATCCCAATCTTTGAGCAAAACTGGGCTTGCTCATCTCTAATAATAATAATAATAATAATAATAATATAAACCTGGTAAAAGGACACTTGTGGAATATATGAGCCCCATAGCAACCTATTACTACTGTTGTCAGATGTAGGGCAAAAACCTGATATAAATATAGCAAAAGCTGTCAATTTCACACATGCACAGCTCCAGCTGAAATAAATGAAGACCTTGCTTGGTCCAGCAGGGGGCAATAACATCATACAGTTGCATGTAGTTTTATTTAATAAAATACCGTCTATGTACGCTTTGCTGTGAGCGTCTGGCTTGTGACTAAGTAAGTGGATCCTGTGGCATATCATAATTGTAAATAGATACAATTTATGTATGTACCATACAGGGTAAAACATGGACCTTCAGCTTGGCTTTGTACGTTTCAATAGGTTTAATGTGCAAAAAGTCATTCACAAAATAACACTGTAAAATGTCATTCTGACTAGGTGCTACTGTCTTTGCCATCCTGCCACTTAGTAATAATAGTCATTATTAAGCTCCAGCTGACACAAAGCTGCTGTGCACAATTTTTGCTGACATGACCCGACATTGCACGGTAAGAATATACTGTACTTTCTGAAGGCATCTGATGGATGGAAACGCAATGTGCCAAGAACCACATACTAGATAAAAATTCTGAGCTCCCTATTTTTTTTCCCTTTTTGCTCTCAGGCAGCGCTCAATGGCTATTACATAATATACATTACATAAGATACATAATTACATAATACATATACATAATTACATAATATATTACAAAACAACTTCTTCTGCACACAGTCCTGCCTTAGATGTTGTGGAACTTTTTTGAAAACATAACGTTAGTAAACAAACAACAAAGTGCTAATTATTTTTACATCTTTTTAACTATATAATATAATGCACCACAATGGAGTGTAGGTTTCTTTGTGGTTTTTAACTTCCTACAATTTTTTTCCCATGGTATTTACTAAGGTTTCCCTACATTTTGCACTTTTCCATACATTTAGCTTTTTTTTACATATGCTCTGATCTGTCGGGTTTTCCTTAAAGGGGTATTCCAGGAAAAAACTTTTTTATATATATCAACTGGCTCCAGAAAGTTAAACAGATTTGTAAATTACTTCTATTAAAAAATCTTAATCCTATCAGTAGTTCTGAAGTTAAGGTTGTTCTTTTCTGTCTAAGTAATCTCTGATGAAACGTGTCTCGAGAACCGCCCAGTTTAGAAGCAAATTCCCATAGCAAACCTCTTCTAAACTGGGCGGTTCCCGAGACACGTGTCATCAGAGATTACTTAGACAGAAAAGAACAACCTAAACTTCAGAAGCTCATAAGTACTGAAAGGATTAAGATTTTTTAATAGAAGTAATTTACAAATCTGTTTAACTCTCTGGAGCCAGTTGATATATATATATATATATATATATATATATAAAAAAAAGCTTTTTCCTGGATATCCCCTTTAAATCCACCACATTTTCTGTGGAAACCTTAGCAAATATGTCAAAATGTCAGGAACACGCCCCTTTTTGGTGGCCACGTCCCCTTTTCCCAACAATCACACCCCCTTTTCGGGTCTTCATAGTAAAATGGAGAGTTTGTCAGGTTTATTTTTTTTTATTCTGGCACAAATTCTGGTGCACAACCCGACAAAATTTGTTGGGTTTGCAATAGTAAATGAGGGCCAATGTTTTTAACAATCTGACAAAAAACAAAAAACCCTCTGTATACCTCAAGACCTATGGAAATACAGTAAGGCAGTGTTTCTTAACCAAGGTGCCTCCGACTGTTGCAAACCTACAATTCCCAGCATGCCTGGACAGCCTGATAAGGCCTTGTTCACACATAGGGTTTTTTTTTCACAAGACTCTGCATCAGAATTTATATGAAGATTGTGTGGAGTCTGTCCTAAAGTGGATTTGAAATTTGTGTCACAGAAAAAATAAAAAAAAATTAACTTCCTGGAGTAATCTGTGCAGATTGTTCATCAGGTAGGTGTGAAACAGGTAGCTGAGGCTTACTCACTTCCAAAACCTTGGCCAAATCTATAACATATAAACTGCAAACTGGTGTGCTGATCCAAAGGTATGCCTCCAAATTCTAATGTAGGTTCTACAGCAGACTTTCGAATGTACCTTAACCTCTTAAGGACCCAGCCATTTTACACCTTAGGACCCGGCCATTTTTTGCACATCTGACCTTTGTCACTTTAAACATTAATAACGCTGGAATGCTTTTAGTTATCAATCTGATCCCGAGATTGTTTTTTTGTGACATATTCTACTTTAACATAGTGGTAAAAAAAAATTGTAACTTGCATCCTTTCTTGGTGAAAAATTTGAAAATTTTATGAAAAATTTGAAAATTTTGCATTTTTCTAACTTTGAAGCTCTCTGTTTGTAAGGAAAATGGATATTCAAAATATTTTAATTTTTTTTTCACATATACAATATGTCTACTTTATGTTTGCATCATAAAATTGACAAGTTTTTACTTTTGGAAGACACCAGAGGGCTTCAAAGTTCAGCAGCAATTTTCCAATTTTTCACAAAATTTCCAAACTCACTATTTTTCAGGGACCAGTTCAGGTTTGAAGTGGATTTGAAGGGTCTTCATCTTAGAAATACCCCACAAATGACCCCATTATAAAAACTGCACCCCCCAAAGTATACAAAATGATATTCGGTCAGCCTTTTAACCCTTTAGGTGTTTCACAGGAATAGCAGGAAAGTGAAGGAGAAAATTCACAATCTCCATTTTTTACACTCGCATGTTCTTGTAGACCCAATTTTTGAATTTTTATGAGGGGTAAAAGGAGAAAATGTATACTTATATTTGTAGCCCAATTTCTCTCGAGTAAGCACATAGCTCATATGTCTATGTAAAGTGTTCGGCGGGCGCAGTAGAGGGCTCAGAACCGAAGGAGTGACAAGGGAATTTTGGAGAGTACGTTTTTCTGAAATGTTTTTTGGGGGGCATGTTGCATTTAGGAAGCCCCTATGGTGCCAGGACAGCAAAAAATACCCACATGCCATACCATTTTGGAAACAAGACCCCTTGAGAAACGTAACAAGGAAAAAAGTGAGCCTTAATACCCCACATGTGTTTCACGACTTTTGCATATGTAAAAAAATAAAATAAAATTTCACTAAAATGTGTGATTCCCCCCAAATTTCAAATTTTTGCAAGGGTTAATAGCAGAAAATACCCCCCAAAATTTGTAACCCCATCTCTTCTGAGTATGGAGGTACCCCATAAGTTGACCTGAAGTGCAGTACGAGCGAACTACAATGCTCAGAAGAGAAGGAGTCATATTTGGCTTTTTAAGAGCAAATTTTGCTCGGGGGCATGTCCCATATAGGAAGCCCCTATGGTGCCAGAACAGCAAAAAATACCCACATGGCATACCATTTTGGAAACTAGACCCCTTGAGGAACGTAACAAGGAATAAAGTGAGCCTTAATACCCCACACGGGTTTCACGACTTTTGCATACGTAACAAAAAAAATAAAAAATTTAATTAAAATGGGTGTTTCCCCCCAAATTTCACATTTTTGCAAGGGTTAATAGCAAAAAATACCCCCCAAAATTTGAAACCCCATCTCTTCTGAGTATGGAGGTACCCCATAAGTTGACCAGAAGTGCACTACGAGCGAACTACAATGCTCAGAAGAGAAGGAGTCATATTTGGCTTTTTGAGAGCAAATTTTGCTCGGGGGGCATGTCGCATTTAGGAAGCCCCTATGGTGCCAGGACAGCAAAAAATACCCACATGGCATACCATTTTGGAAAATAGACCCCTTGAGGAACGTAACAAGGGGTACAGTGAGCATTTACCCCCCACTGGTGTCTGTCAGATCTTTGGAACAGTGGGCTGTACAACATTTTTAATTTGCACAGCCCACTGTTCCAAAGATCCATCAGATACCAGTGGGGGGTAAATTCTCACTGCACCCCTCATTACATTCCATGAGGGGTGTAGTTTCCGAAATGGGGTCACATGTGGGGTTTAGTTTTTTTTGCGTTTGTCAAAACCGCTGTAACAATCAGCCACCCCTGTGCAAATCACCTCAAATGTACATGCGCACTCTCCCTTCTGGGCCTTGTTGCGCGCCCCCAAAGCAGTTTGCGCCCACATATGGGGTATCTCCGTAGTCGGGAGAAATTGCATTACAAATTTTGGGGGCTTTTTTCCCTTTTACCTCTTGTCAAAATGAAAAGTATAGGGCAACACCAGCATATTAGTGTAAAAAGTTTATTTTTTTACACTAACATGCTGGTGTAGATCCCAACTTCACATTTTCAAAAGGGGTGAAAGGAGAAAAAGCCCCACAAAATTTGTTAGGCAATTTCTCCCGAGTACGGCGATACCCCATATGTGACCCTAAACAGTTGCCTTGAAATACGACAGGGCTCCAAAGTGAGAGCGCCATGCGCATTTGAGGCCAGAATTAGGGATTGCATAGGGGTGGACATAGGGGTATTCTACGCCAGTTATAATGTCTCCGCTGTCTCGTGGACACAGCTTCACATCAAGTTTATACCGAATCTCAAGGAAAGACACGCTGGTTTGCTTAACTGATGTAATCTTTACTGAGATATAATGAAAGTGCGGTAAAACTGTAAAACAAACATATGAAAGACAAATGTAAGCATGGCTATTCAAGTGCCTTACATTATGCATAGCTAATACATAGATAGGGTCTAACATGTGCTCACTTACTACACACTGAAAACACATTATCTATCTACAAATGCCTAGCATTTCTCTACACAGGCTAACTAACAATTCCGTACTCACAGGCTTTGGTATTATCAGATTTGCAGTCTGTATTAGCTTTAAGAAGTCCTGTGGATCTGGTCACTGTGGTGGCTGGAGCTGGAATGAATGAGACATGCCGGAGCTAGCCCTATGTTTTAGAGAGAAGGCCCGCCTCTAGGCTTCAAGAAAATGGAGGGTCTTAAAGGAACAGACCCTGCTGAGTGCCAAGCATGTAAAATACATTGCGAAGGCAGCACACTCCCCACCTGGCATACTTTTTGTTATGCCACTAACCCTTGGACAGGAGTAAAACTACTTCAGAAATTGGTCTTGCATACACTTTGGGAATGCCCTGTCTAACAATCCTAACTTCAACCTTTCTAACTCTAGCATCACTACTAGGATCAGTCCCCACAATGAGTCCAATAGGCCACTCGTTCCTGTGGGCCTGAGAGTCTTTCAGTAAAACAACGTCTCCAACTTGTAAATTGGGCTTGTCATCTTGCCATTTCTTGCGTGGCTGGAGTGTCACCAGGTATTCCTGTCTCCATCTCTTCCAGAAAATGTCCGCAAGACTTTGAACTTGTTTCCATTGCTTGGTGTACAAGTCCTTGAGGTCAAAGTCTCCTGTGGGGGCTGTCACTGGTTCCATCTTCTGAGTCAACAGCATTGCAGGTGTCAAGACTGCCGGCATCTCCGGATCTGTGGACACTGGAACCAAAGGTCTGGCGTTCATAATGGCCATGACTTCAGCCAATAGCGTAGTCAAAGCTTCATGTGTGAGGCGAGTAGACCCAACCTTCAGGAGCATGGCATCCAGAATGCGACGAGCTACTCCTATCATCCTCTCCCAGGCTCCTCCCATATGCGATGCGTGAGGAGGATTAAAAGTCCAAGTGCATCCTTGGTTTTGAAGATAGGAACCTGTTTCAGAGTCTGTAGAAATGATCTTCAACTCTTTGCAAGCCCCAATAAAGTTTGTGCCACGGTCTGAACGAATCAATTTTGCTGGTCCTCGGATAGAGAAGAATCTTCTCAAGGCATTGATGAAACTTGAAGTGGATAAAGATTCAATCACTTCAATGTGAACTGCTCTGGTACTCAGGCAGGAGAACAGAACAGCCCAACGTTTACTCTCGGCACTGCCTCCTCTGGTCTTGCGAGAAGAGATGTTCCAAGGGCCAAAAACGTCTAGACCTACGTGAGTGAATGGAGGATCTGAAGAAAGTCTGTCCGCAGGTAAGTTTGACATCTTCTGAACTTCAAGTTTCCCTCTAATCTTCTTGCAGGTCACGCATTTGCTGATCACACTGGAGACTAGTCTCTTACCTCCTATGATCCACAACCCTGCTGACCGTACCGCTCCTTCAGTGAAGTGTCGACCTTGATGTGCGACTTGCTCGTGATAATGTCTCACCAGAAGAAGAGCGATGTGATGATTTTTGGGTATGATGAAGGGATGTCTCTCTTGGATAGTTGTATCTGCTGCCGACAAGCGACCTCCAATTCTTAACACTCCATCTTCGTCGAGGATAGGGTTCAACTTCTTTAGCGTATTGTGTCGAGAAATCTCTTCCTTTTTCATAAGGCTTTGGATTTCTTCTTTAAAGACTTCCTGCTGGATGCATCTGATGATCGTGACCTTGGCTTGTTCAAGGTGGTCATTGCTATGCTGATCAGTATTGGTAGCTCTGCAGGAGGATCTGGCTAGACAGATAAGTTTTCCGATTGCACGGGTCAGCGACTTCCAGCTAGAAAACCTTTCAAATCTATGAGCGCCCAGACTGTCTCTTGTAACTATAGTCCTACAAACTGTCACTTGAGGTCTTACCTCTTTGTCTTGATCTGGTTCTATGAGCTGAAAGGTCTCTACCTGAGTATTTTCTTTGGTTTCTGGTTTACGAAGAAAGGATGGACCTACAAACCAGTTAGTTTGCTTGAGCGCAGCGGCTGGCACTAGTCTTGTCCCATGATCAGCGGGGTTCTTGTCAGTGCTGATGTAATGCCACTGTTCTGGACTTGTAGACTTTCTGATACGTGTCACTCTGTTGGCCACGTATGTATAAAATCTTCTTGAAGCATTGTGAATATATCCTAACACAATCTTGCTGTCTGTATAAAAGTTCATTGCATGGATCTCGATGTCCAGTTCTGTTGTAATCATGTCTGCCATTTCTACAGCTAAGACAGCAGCACAAAGTTCTAGACGTGGGACAGTGTGAGCCGGTCTGGGAGCCAGCTTAGATTTTCCCATGAGGAACCCGACATGGCTTTGTCCCTCAGTGTCTATTACCCTAAGGTAGGCGACAGATGCGATAGCCATAGTGGAGGCGTCAGAGAATATGCATATTTCTCTTCTCTTTGTAGCAGACAAGGAAACAGATACGTATGGTCTAGGGATGTTGAGTTGTTCAAGCTCTAACAATGAGTCTTTCCACAACTTCCACTGCATTTCCTTCTCTTCAGGTAGAGGTATGTCCCAGTCACTTTGTTCTTGCTCAGTAGTGATCTGTCTCAAAAGAGCTTTGCCTTGCATGATGATGGGTGCTACGAACCCCAGGGGGTCGTAAAGACTGTTGACTGTAGATAGGACACCTCTTTTTGTGAATGGCTTCTCTTCTCTGGAGACCCTGAAGGTGAAACTGTCAGTCTTCAGGTCCCAACTAATCCCAAGACTTCTTTGCAAGGGTGGTGATTCTGTTCCTAGATCCAAGTCTTTGAGGTCTTTAGCACGGTCTTCCATTGGAAATGCTTCCATGACTCTGTTGCTGTTGGAAGCTACCTTGTTCAGTCTTATGTTGGATTCTGCCAACATTTCTCTTGTACTTTTCAGGACGTTGATAGCTTCTTCGTTGCTGGAGAAAGAAGCAAGTCCATCATCTACGTAGAAGTTCTTCATGACGAACTGTGTGGCTTCTTGACCATGTCTTTCACCTTGTTGTGCTGCTCGTCTCAGGTTGTAGATAGCTACAGCTGGAGAAGGGCTGTTTCCAAACACATGTACCTTCATCCTGTACTCTGTGATTTCTTTGTTAAAGTCATTGTCTGCATACCACAGGAACCTTAAGTAGTCTCTGTGATCTTCACGAACAAGGAAACAGTAGAACATCTGTTGTACGTCTGCTGTCACTGCTACGAGTTCTTTTCTGAACCTGATGAGTACTCCAAGGAGTGTATTGTTCAGGTCAGGTCCGCTGAGAAGGACATCATTTAGTGAGAGGCCTTTGTGCTTCGCACTAGAGTCAAATACTACCCGTATCTGGCCTGGTTTCTGAGGATGGTACACCCCAAATATTGGTAAGTACCAGTGTTCTTGGTTCTCTTGTAGTGGTGGTGCCTTTTCAGCTTGATCGTTATCAAAGATCTTCTGCATGAAGGCTTGGAAGTGTTTCTTCATATTTGGCTTTCTTTGTAGCATGTGCTGCAACGAGGTGAAGCGTTTCTCTGCTTGTACCTTGTTGTCAGGAAGGCGATGGCGTGGTGACCGGAAGGGTAGAGGGGCTACCCAGCTGCCTGATTTGTCTCTGAAGACTTCCCTGTCCATAATCTCAAGGAAGAGAGTATCTTCCACCGAGGGTGCTAGCTTGTCGTCATCTCGTGTTCTTTCAAACACCTTACAGCCCAGTTCATCTGTATCTCCAGTTGAGGCTAAGTCTTCCATGCACCTCTGGATACTCCGATGATGTGTTGGGTTAACAAGTCTCTCTTTAATGTGTAGACTGTTGGTACATGGGCAAAGACAAGATGTACGACCATTCTGTAACAGATGTGTTCTGTAGACATTCACCTTTTCTGGTTTGTGGAGTCCGTCTAGACATACTTCTCCAACGATGACCCATCCGAGATCAAGGCGTTGTGCAAATGGTGCATTGTGTGGCCCATTGTACTGTTCTCTGACTTTGTGCACTCTGAGGATATCTCTCCCAAGTAGAAGGATGATTGCAGCATCTGGATCTAGTGCTGGTATCTGGTCTGATATTCGCACCAGATGGGGGTGATGACGAGCAACTTCAGGTGTGGGGATCTCTGACCTGTCGTCTGGTATCTCATCACATTCTATGAGGGTAGGAAGAGTCACCTTTGTCTTTCCATCTAATGACTCAATGATGTAGTTGCTTGCTCTTCTCCCTGTTGTCTCTACAACTCCAGAACAAGTCTTCAGGGTGTATGGAGTTGGACTTCCTTTGTCACCGAAGAGGTCAAAGAACTCTGTTTTTGCCAGAGATCTGTTACTCTGTTCATCCAAGACTGTGTACATCTTGATTGCTTTTTCTCTGAAGCCTGCAGGATACACCTTGACTAAGCATATTTTGGAACATGATCTGGGGCGGCCCTGCTCTGTACAGATCTCAGTACACTTTGAGGTTACTGCTGGCGTTGTACTCTCGCCTTGCTCCCCACCATGATCTTCTTGAGTTGCTGGAACTTCTTGTTTCCATGGTGGTGGTCCTGGGTGTAGTGCTGACAGGTGTTTGTCACTGTTGCACTCTGTGCATTTTATTGTTTTTGTACAGTCTTTTGCAAGATGCTGAATTGAAGAGCAACATCTGAAACAAATGTGATTGTCTTTAAGGTAAGCTTTGCGCTCTTCTAATGTCTTACTTCTGAAACTGCGACATTTTCTTAGTGGATGAGGCTTGTTGTGGATTAGACATATTTTGTCTGGCTCCTCAACTTTCTTACTTGCGCTGTCTTCCTGATTGACTGCAGACTCAGGCGAGACTTCTGTCTTCCGTACAGAAACTGTTGCTCTGCGTTCTTTGTAAGGCGTTGGATGTTTTTGCTCTACCTTTGGGGAGCTTGCAGTTCTCTTGTTCAGGAAAGCAAAGCTTGGATCATTGCGTGTTTCAGCTTGGTCTACGATGAATTCAGCAAGGAAGGCGAATGGTGGAAATGCGACTCGATGATCTTTCTTGTATCTTGATGCTTGAGTGACCCACCTTTCTTGCAAGTTGAAAGGAAGTTTCTCGATTATGGGATCAACTCCACGTGCTGTATCTAAGTATGAGAGACCTGGCAGATATCCACTAGACTTAGCGGCTTCTATTTCTAAGAGTAGGTCCCCAAACCCTCTCAGCTTTTGATTGTCTTTGTTTGTCATTCTTGGATAATTTTCTATCCTCTTCAGAAGAGCATCTTCAATCACTTCAGGTGACCCATAGCAGTGTTCTAGTCTCCTCCACACCATTGCAAGTCCTGCTGTTGCGTCATGAACATGTACTGATCTGATTCTTTGGGCTTGCTCAGTGGACTCTGGTCCTAGCCATTTGACGAGCAGATCAAGCTTTTCTCTGTCTGTCAGATCTAAATCTTGAGTACCGCTTAGGAAAGATGACTTCCAGGCCCAGTAGTTTTCTGGACGGTCGTCGAATTTCATGAGACCAGCGCTCACTATCTCACGGCGCATCAGGAATCTTGCTACCTCTGTAGCTCTTGCTGCATCTGGTGAATACTTCCTGGGTGTAAACTCAGGGTATGGCTGCGGCTGGTAAGGCTGATGAGGTACTTGACTAAGTCTGCTTTCTTCTCCTCTGTTGTAAGTCTTTCTGCTATAATCCAGACTTGTATTTGCTTGAGGAGGGAGTACATCAGCATCCGTTTGCACTCTTGTCAGGTTGGCAGATTGGTCTCTGAGGATGTGACCACTTGACTTCCTACCCTGAGGTTCTGATTCAGTCTTGCAGTGTTGCGTATAATCAAAGTTGCTTATTGCTGGTGGAGTCAATGATGGCCTTGATGTGTCATTGAACTGCTGGTCAGTGTACATGGTTGCTTGTGACTGTATGTACTCACGGGTACGTTGGCTTGCGCTGAGGGGTGACATCTGGGTTTCTATGTCAGCGAACTGAGCTTCGGCAGCCCTTGTGAGAACTTCTGCCTCGGCTAAGGCTGCTGCAGCGTTTTTCTGCTGTTGCAGTAAGTGTAAAGATGCTTGCACTTCAGCTTTTCTTCTAAGTGCTTCAGCTTGTTCTTTCATCAATTCAGCTTCCTGCTTTGCATAGGACGCCATTGCACAAGCTGCCTCTGCTTTCGCTCTTGCCTTAGTTGCTATGGCGCTAGCGGATGACAGGCTGGTGGTGCTTGAGTGTCTAGAACTATGGCGTTTAAATCTTGATGCATCGGCGCTAACCGAAGTTAGATTTGTTTGACTGGACGCTCTAGACAATGTTGTGCACCTAGATCTACTTCTTTGCAAGGTGTCTTCCTCTTTATAGGAGCATTGAGGGTTAACTGTTAGAGTGCTGTTCTCTGGGTTCTGCATCTTGATTTAGCTGGCAGCGTAGATAATGATGACTGGACACAGCACAGCGGTGTTATAGCACGTGAGAGAATTAGTTTCACTTTCTAGTGCTTCGCGCCCTTACTCCGACACAGACTGCAGGGCACAGGATTTATGAGTCTTTTTTACTGTTGCGGACGATTCAAAGCTGATTAACTGCTTCTGATAACGTTTTAAAAGCCTTTTTACTATAATGTCTCCGCTGTCTCGTGGACACAGCTTCACATCAAGTTTATACCGAATCTCAAGGAAAGACACGCTGGTTTGCTTAACTGATGTAATCTTTACTGAGATATAATGAAAGTGCGGTAAAACTGTAAAACAAACATATGAAAGACAAATGTAAGCATGGCTATTCAAGTGCCTTACATTATGCATAGCTAATACATAGATAGGGTCTAACATGTGCTCACTTACTACACACTGAAAACACATTATCTATCTACAAATGCCTAGCATTTCTCTACACAGGCTAACTAACAATTCCGTACTCACAGGCTTTGGTATTATCAGATTTGCAGTCTGTATTAGCTTTAAGAAGTCCTGTGGATCTGGTCACTGTGGTGGCTGGAGCTGGAATGAATGAGACATGCCGGAGCTAGCCCTATGTTTTAGAGAGAAGGCCCGCCTCTAGGCTTCAAGAAAATGGAGGGTCTTAAAGGAACAGACCCTGCTGAGTGCCAAGCATGTAAAATACATTGCGAAGGCAGCACACCAGTGATTCCCAAACAGGGTGCCTCCAGCTGTTGCAAAACTCCCAGCATGCTTGGACAGTCAACGGCTGTCCAGCAATACTGGGAGCTGTTGTTTTGCAACAGCTGGAGGCTCCATTTTGGAAACAATGGCGTACCAGACGTTTTTCCTTTTTATTGGGGAGGGGGGCTGTGTAGGGGTATGTGTATATGTAGTGTTTTTTACTTTTTATTTTATTTTGTGTTAGTGTAGTGTAGTGTTTTTAGGGTACAGTCACATGGGCGGGGGGTTACAGCGAGTTTGAGCTGCCGCGCAAAATTTGCTGCATCGCAAACTTGCAGCCTGATACTCACTGTAAGCCCCTGCCCATGTGAAAGTACCCTGTACATTCACAAGGGGGGGACCTCCAGCTGTTGCAAAACTACAACTCCCAGCATGCACAGTCTATCAGTGCATGCTGGTAGTTATAGTTTTGCAACAGCTGGAGGCACACGGGTTGGGAAACACTGAGTTAGGAAACAGACAATGTTTCCCAACCAGTGTGCCAAGCATGCTGGGAGTAGTAGTTGGCAACATCTTTAGAGCCAGATGTTGCCGAACTACAACTCCCAGCATGCTTGGAGTTGTAGTTTTGCAACATCTGGAGGACTACAGTTTGCAGACCACTAATACAGTGGTTCTCAATCTGTGCCCTTCCAGATGTTGCAAAACTACAACTCCCAGTATGCCCCTACTGTCCAGGCATGCTGGGAGTTGTAGTTCTGCAACATCTCAAGGGCCAGATGTTACAGAACTACAACTCCCAGCATGCCTGGACAGTAAGGGCATGCTGAGGATGTGTAGTTTTGCAACATCTGGAAGGGCACAGTGGTCTCCAAACTGTGGACCTCCAGATGTTGCAAAACTGCAACTCCCAGCATGCCCAGACGCCAAGGGCTGTCTGGGCATGCTGGGAGTTGTAGTTTACAGGGTCCCATTACAGCAATGCATGTTGCTTTACGGCGACGTGCATTACTGTAAAGGGCCCGGCCGCGGCTGAAGATCTACTCACCTGTCGCCGCTGCCGCCGTCTGGATCCGGGTCTTCAGGGACGAGGTAAGTACCGGGGCCGCGTCCTCCGGTCTTCCTCCCGTCCTCTCCGGACTTTCAGGGGCCGGGCAGGACGGGAGGAAGTAACCGCCCCCCCCCCCTGCGATTGGTCGGTTAGTTAACCGACAGATCGCAGGGAATAGGAGGAGGTGGCCGGCTTGCCACCTCGCTCCTATTCTTTAGCATGGTCCTGGCTGTCTGTGACAGCCGGGATCATGCGAAATTACCGGGCGGTCGGGTCCCAGAGACCCGATCAGCCCGGTATCGCCGCAGATCGCAAGGGCGATTTCGCTTGCGATTTGCGGCGATCGCCGACATGGGGGGCCTACATGGCCCCCCTCGGCGTTTGCCCTGGATGCCTGCTGAAGGATTTCAGCAGGCATCCAGTTCCGATCTCTGCCCGGCGCGCGGCAGAGACCGGAAAACGCCAGGGCGTATGGATACGCCCTGGGTCCTTAAGGCCCAGGGTGTGAGGGCGTATCCATACGCCCTGGGTCCTTAAGAGGTTAAAGAGTACCTGTCATATCCCACAAAAAAAACACAAAATGTTATATTTTACTCAGTACCTAATCCTGATCATGTACATATAGTGTGTAGCACCTATATTTCTCTCAAAAATACCTTCTTTCTGTTGCTCACTTAGTTTGAAATTCTATGCTTTGGAGGTGGCGTGTCCCTCACTTTGCAGGACTCAAATTTCTCCCTGAGTCTACTGTGCTGCATCTCTTCTTCCAGTCACTGCAGGCTGCTCTGTTACCCCCTCCTCTCTGTTTTCCGACAGGAGTCTGATAGACAGGACAGGAGTGAGCACAGAGAAGTGCTAGTCCCACCCTTACTTACTGAACTTTTTCCTGCCTGTTGATGCTACAGTCGGACAGGATTATGTTCTGGATGGTGTGGGGACCATGATTTCTATAAAATGGAAATTAAAGGGGCTGCAACGCCCCCTCCCATAGACATGAATGGAGGGGGCGTGGCATCACGTCCCCCTCTCTGAAGCCCAGAGGTTTCTGAAACTACAGACGCAGCTATGCATAGAATGCGGGCTGCTGCAGGGAGATCACGGGGGGTCCCAGCAGCGGGCCCCCCACGATCAGACATCTTATCCCCTTTTCTTTCGATAGGGGATAAGATGTTTTTGTCCAGAATACCCCTTTAAATTTTCCTATGAAGTATATTAGAAAGGTTAATATTTTGCCAAGATGTACAACATATAAAACGTTTTTGAATCTGACAGAAAAAATTTAAGAAGGAAATTTACAGTACAGGATGTGGCCCTGTCGGGTAAATGCTGCCTCAGGTGCCTAAGCTGGGTCCACTGCTCAAGGTGCTGCATTGTAATATACTCTGGTTTATTGTCTGTTGATTTTTTATGTATTTGTTATGTTGCATTTATAAATGTCATGCATGTTTTGTACACACTCCCTGACTGTATAATGCTGCTCATCACCTGATATTCACTCTGAGGGTACGTTCACACATTCAAGATCTGATGCATATTTTGTGCAGCTGATTTTGCTACCATTGAAGTTAATGGCTAGCAAAATCATCTGATTAAAATATGCAGCAAAAATATGCAGTACCGTATATACTCGAGTATAAGCCGAGTTTTTCAGCACGATTTTTCGTGCTGAAAACACCCCCCTCGGCTTATACTCGAGTGAACTCTCCACCAGCAGTGGTCTTCAACCTGCGGACCTCCAGAGGTTTCAAAACTACAACTCCCAGCAAGCCCGGGCAGCCATCTGCTTGCTGGGAGTTGTAGTTTTGAAACCGCCGGAGGTCCGCAGGTTGAAGACCACTGCGGCCTTCGACATCATCCAGCCCCCTCTCACCCCCCTTTAGCTCTGTACAGTACTCACCTCCGCTCGGCGCTGGTCCGGTGCTGCAGGGCTGTCCGGAGAGGAGGTGGTCCGGTGGGATAGTGGTTCCGGGCTGCTATCTTCACCGGGGAGGCCTCTTCTAAGCGCTTCGGGCCCGGCCTCAGAATAGTCACGTTGCCTTGACAACGACGCAGAGGTGCGTTCATTGCCAACGTACTTCTGCGTCATTGTCAAGGCAACGCCTCTATTCCGGGCCGGAAGCGCGGAGAAGAGGCGCCCCCGGTGAAGATAGCAGCCCGGAACCACTATCCCACCGGACCACCTCCTCTCCGGACAGCCCTGCAGGACCGGACCAGCGCCGAGCGGAGGCGAGTACTGTACAGAACTAAAGGGGGTGAGAGGGGGCTGGATGATGTCGAAGGCCGCAGTGGTCTTCAACCTGCGGACCTCCGGAGGTTTCAAGACTACAACTCCCAGCAAGCCCGGGCAGCCGATGGCTGCCCGGGCTTGCTGGGAGTTGTAGTTTTGAAACCTCTGGAGGTCCGCAGGTTGAAGACCACTGAGGGCGGATGATGAGAAGAGGATGATGAAGGGGGGGGGGTGTGGGATGATGACAAGAGGATGATGAAGGGGGGTGTGTGGGATGATTACAAGGGGATGATGAAGGGGGGTGGGGATGATGACAAGGGGATGATGAAGGGGGGATGTGTGGGATGATGACAAGGGGATGATGAAGGGGGGATGTGTGGGATGATGACAAGGGGATGATGAAGGGGGGATGTGTGGGATGATGACAAGGGGATGATGAAGGGGGGATGTGTGGGATGATGACAAGGGGATGATGACAGGTGATGATGATGAGGGTCTGGATGATGACAGGCGGTGATGATGTATTTCCCACCCTAGGCTTATACTCGAGTCAATAACTTTTCCTGGGATTTTGGGTTGAAATTAGGGGTCTCGGCTTATACTCGGGTCGGCTTATACTCGAGTATATACGGTAAGTCCTGCAATTACGTTCACGCCCATCTGATTGATTCCCCGAATTGTCAGACAAGCTATAAACGCTCATATCTCAGTACCAGGAGGGCATATCAAGAAACTGTAAAAAGGTGTTTGATCAGGGAACCCTAAGCTATTTAAGAACAGTGCCATCTAACATAGGATTTCCCCACAACACATTGGCCCTCATTTACTATTCTAAACCCGACTTGTTTTGTCGGGTTTTTTTGTCGCATCTTTGTCTGCGACATGTCGCAGACATCGTGCGCCAGTCTGTGACACAATGCAACATTTTTTCCCGACGGACCCGATGTGGATTCTCCCAAACCCGAAAAAGGGGCGTAACCCGAAATTTCTGAGCTTTCCCACGTATTTATAAAGGTTTCCAACCCGAATTTGTTGAATTGTTGTGGATTTTTTCCCGACAACTCAGAGGAGTTGGAAACCAAACCCAACAAAACCCATGTGCGACAAACAGGATGCGACATAATAATAAATATCAGGGGGAAAAAGCAGTTGGGTAAGAAAGCAAGATAGACTTACAACTCGATTTTCTAAGTAAATGAGGGCCACTGTCTGCTAAGATAGAGGGTGCTATTAAATAGTGCAACTTATCCCACCTAAAATAAGCCCACATATTGCTCTGTTGGGAAAATAACGTTGTTATGGCTCTTTATTGCTATGATTTTTTTGGGCAAAGGATATTCAGAAACATAAATAGTATTATTTAGTTTATAATGAGCACTTTTTTTGTATATTATTTTAGACATGTGCAATGCTAACTTAGCACTTCAGCCAAAATGTACTAAGACCTATAATTTTCCCTATGTTGTACACAATTTTAACTTTAAAAAAGAAATGTTAATTCTTATCTTGCCATGCTTAAAAAATTTCACAGTGGCAAAACAGGCATTTAAAACTTAACTTTTAATCATCTATTGATAAAAACACTGTACTATTATAGCTATCAACTATGTGACCTAAAGTTTCTCTCTGTGGAATCAAACATAAAAGTCCACCAATATCAGAGAACAACCTTGGAATAAAAAACTTATCGCGAACCTCTGATATGAAAAGAAGAACCAATAATTAATTGCTCTCGTCCCAACGTGTTTCACTCGTAATGTTTTATATGGGATCCACAGGGGACATAAACCTGGGAACAAAACTACAACAGTTTCAATACAGATGCTAGATTTGCTGGATATGCATTTATGAAAAAACAAATCAAAGATATATCAATAGTGTCATAGAAGGGGAGTGGGACGCTGCCGTCCACAAGAGGTTAAAGGTTGAATTGCGGAAAGTAGAAGTGATTCTCACACCTACTGGTAGGTGGTGTAGCTTTTTCCTTAAAAAGTACCTTTGCGCACAAAATAGCGTTTTCTGTCAAAATTCGCAAATGATAAATACGTGACCCCTGCATGGTCAAAAAGAAAAAGTTATACGGGTAGGCAAAAAGAGTGAAACTGTCTATATCAAAAGACGCATAAAAGTCGCTAAATATGCTGCTTGCACCTGAACTGCGCCAAAACATAGATAAAAAAAATGCTCTAAAAGAAATGATAAATTTCTCCCTATATTTATAGAGAGACTGTAACCTTCCCTACATGTTCTGGGACACTAGACACATCATCAGAGGCAATGAGAATGTAAAATTGGTATATGTTAAATGGGAGGCTACACACTTCTGCTGCCACAAACTTGTTATACAGTTTGCCTTTTATATGACATTACCTCTCAAGCGCTACAGTCTCTGCATTAGGAGACCCCCACAAGGTGTGTGCACGCGCCTGACATTTTCATCTGCCGCATGAGGACGCTGTGTGTGCAACTGCCTTAAACTCTCTACCTGGACACTGCCATCAAGCCGGACGTAGAGCCACGCTACCCCGCAATGGAGCCTGCCAGATTCTTCTTGCAGGACAAGCAGACACCTCGCAGGACAAGCAGGCACCCCGCTCACAACGACATCTTCAGCACAGCGAGATGTTCATCGGAAATCACAGGTAACATTTACCCATAGGCCGGGAACAGCCTGTGCCAACCTGTGAAATCATCTATTTCTATATAAGGTACTTACCCTTCTTCAGAACTGAACATGATGCATTTCTACATGTTCTAATCCCGGAGCCTCCAGGCAGTTAAAACTTTCTAGACTGTTTCTATTGGTGACAACCATAGCCGATCACGTGTATCATTGCTCTACCGACTCCAATGTGATTAACTACTCCAAGGCAATTGTCACGATTCGGCTTACAGGTTGTGGATCCGCTGTGTCAGCGAGGGATTGGCGTGGACCGTGCTAGTGGACCGGTTCTAAGAGGCTACTGGTTTTCACCAGAGCCCGCCGCAAAGCGGGATGGTCTTGCTGTGGCAGTAGCAACCAGGTCGTATCCACTAGCAACGGCTCAACCTCGCTGACTGCTGAGAAGGTGTGGGACAGAAGGACAAGGCAGAGGCAAGGTCAGACGTAGCAGAAGGTCGGGGGCAGGCGGCAAGGTTCGTAGTCAGGATGGATAGCAGAAGTTCAGGTACACAGGCTTTGGACACACTAAACGCTTTCACTGGCACAAGGCAACAAGATCCGGCAAGGGAGTGCAGGGGAGGAGATCAGATATAGCCAGGGAGCAGGTGGAAGCCAATTAAGCTAATTGGGCCAGGCACCAATCATTGGTGCACTGGCCCTTTAAGTCTCAGAGAGCTGGCGCGCGCGCGCCCTAGAGAGCGGAGCCGCGCGCGCCAGCACATGACAGCAGGGGACCGGGACGGGTAAGTGACCTGGGATGCGATTCGCGAGCGGGCGCGTCCCGCTGTGCGAATCGCATCCCCGACGGCCATGACAGTGCAGCGCTCCCGGTCAGCGGGACTGACCGGGGCGCTGCGGGGAGAGAGACGCCGTGAGCGCTCCGGGGAGGAGCGGGGACCCGGAGCGCTAGGCGTAACAGTACCCCCCCCTTAGGTCTCCCCTTTTCTTTGTCCGGTAACTGCCTCCCCTGGGATGAGGACACCGGGAAAGAATGGAGGGTTTCCTCAACGGGAGGCAGCACAGCAGGAGCGGGAATGGGGAGGGAGGGCAGAGGGCGAAGCCTGGCACGGGGCAGTGTGACACCAGGACGGGGGCCATGAGGAGGCACAGAGGCTTGCCTGACGGGACTGGGAGGGGGGGAGAGGCACTTCCCATGGCAGGCAGAGTCCCAGTTCTTGATCTCCCCGGTGGTCCAATCAAGGGTGGGGGAATGAAGCCGGAGCCATGGCAGACCGAGGAGGACCTCAGAGGTACAGCCGGGGAGAACGAAGAGCTCAATCCTCTCGAGGTGGGGTCCAATAGACATCAGGAGGGGTTCTGTGCGGAAACGCACGGTGCAGTCCAATCTGGCTCCGTTGACCGCGGAAATGTAGAGCGGCTTGACGAGACGGGTCACCGGGATGCTGAATTTATTCACAAAGGACTCCAATATAAAATTTCCAGAGGCACCAGAGTCCAAGCAGGCCACGGCTGAGAGGGAGGAGTTGGCTGAAGGAGAAATCCGCACGGGCACCGTGAGACGTGGAGAAGCAGACTTAGAACCAAGAGATGCCACACCCACGTGAGCTGGGTGCGTGCGTGCGTTTCCCAGGCGTGGAGGACGGATAGGGCAATCCACCAAGAAATGCTCGGTACTGGCACAGTACAGACAGAGATTTTCTTCTCTACGGCGATTCCTCTCTTCCAGGGTCAGGCGAGACCGATCCACTTGCATGGCCTCCTCGGCGGGAGGCCCAGGCGTAGACTGCAAAGGATGCTGTGGGAGAGGTGCCCAGAGATCTAAGTCTTTTTCCTGGCGGAGCTCTTGGTGTCGCTCAGAAAAACGCATGTCAATGCGGGTAGCCAAATGGATGAGTTCTTGGAGGTTGGCAGGAATCTCTCGTGCGGCCAGCACATCCTTGATGCGACTGGATAGGCCTTTTTTAAAGGTCGCGCAGAGAGCCTCGTTATTCCAGGATAGTTCAGAAGCAAGATTACGGAATTGTATGGCGTACTCGCCAACGGAAGAATTACCCTGGACCAGGTTCAGCAAGGCAGTCTCAGCAGAAGAGGCTCGGGCAGGTTCCTCAAAGACACTTCGGACTTCAGCAAAGAAGGACTGGACTGTGGCTGTGGCAGGATCATTGCGGTCCCAGAGCGGTGTGGCCCAAGACAAGGCCTTTCCTGAAAGAAGGCTTACTACGAACGCCACCTTAGACCGTTCTGTAGGAAACAAGTCCGACAACATCTCCATATGCAGGGAACGCTGAGACAAAAATCCACGGCAGAGTCTGGAGTCCCCATCAAATTTGTCCGGCAGGGACAAGCGGAGGCTAGGAGCGGCCACTCGCTGCGGAGGAGGTGCAGGAGCTGGCGGAGGAGATGGTTGTTGCTGTAGCAGAGGCAGAAGTTGCTGTAACGTGGCGGTCAACTGCGACAGCTGCTGTCCTTGTTGGGCAATTTGCTGCGATTGCTGAGCGACCACCGTGGTAAGGTCAGCGAGACTTGGCAGCGGCACCTCAGCAGGATCCATGGCCGGATCTACTGTCACGATTCGGCTTACGGGTTGTGGATCCGCTGTGTCAGCGAGGGATTGGCGTGGACCGTGCTAGTGGACCGGTTCTAAGAGGCTACTGGTTTTCACCAGAGCCCGCCGCAAAGCGGGATGGTCTTGCTGCGGCAGTAGCAACCAGGTCGTATCCACTAGCAACGGCTCAACCTCGCTGACTGCTGAGAAGGCGTGGGACAGAAGGACAAGGCAGAGGCAAGGTCAGACGTAGCAGAAGGTCGGGGGCAGGCGGCAAGGTTCGTAGTCAGGATGGATAGCAGAAGTTCAGGTACACAGGCTTTGGACACACTAAACGCTTTCACTGGCACAAGGCAACAAGATCCGGCAAGGGAGTGCAGGGGAGGAGATCAGATATAGCCAGGGAGCAGGTGGAAGCCAATTAAGCTAATTGGGCCAGGCACCAATCATTGGTGCACTGGCCCTTTAAGTCTCAGAGAGCTGGCGCGCGCGCGCCCTAGAGAGCGGAGCCGCGCGCGCCAGCACATGACAGCAGGGGACCGGGACGGGTAAGTGACCTGGGATGCGATTCGCGAGCGGGCGCGTCCCGCTGTGCGAATCGCATCCCCGACGGCCATGACAGTGCAGCGCTCCCGGTCAGCGGGACTGACCGGGGCGCTGCGGGGAGAGAGACGCCGTGAGCGCTCCGGGGAGGAGCGGGGACCCGGAGCGCTAGGCGTAACAGCAATATTGAACAATACAGCAAAGGGGCATATCATTATTTTACCCTAACTAACACTACATTGCTTTTTATGTTTAGTATTTTATTTAATAAATCGTTTGCAAAATCTGCATCTTATATAACCAAACATCATCTGCAGCAAGGGCCCTGCTCAGACACCAGTCCCTTTATGTTAACCTCATAAATTTATCCTGTACCAAGGGCCCTACATAGGGGCATGACTACATCTTAAACTTATTTTATTGCATAGTTTATCCATTAAAGCATTTATACTTGTTACCAGCCACACCTCTTTCCATGTATTCCCTATTATTACATCTACCAATTGCTATCTGCACCTTGAGGTCTGATTCATCTACAGGGTGGGCCATTTATATGGATACACCTTAATAAAATGGGAATGGTTGGTGATATTAACTTCCTGTTTGTGGCACATTAGTATATGTGAGGGAGGAAACTTTTCAAGATGGGTGGTGACCATGGCGGCCATTTTGAAGTCGGCCATTTTGAATCCAACTTTTGTTTTTTCAATAGGAAGAGGGTCATGTGACACATACGACTTATTGGGAATTCACAAGAAAAACAATGATGTGCTTGGTTTTAACGTAACTTTATTCTTTCATGAGTTATTTACAAGTTTCTGACCACTTATAAAATGTGTTCAATGTGCTGCCCATTGTGTTGGATTGTCAATGCAACCCTCTTCTCCCACTCTTCACACACTGATAGCAACACCGCAGGAGAAATGCTAGCACAGGCTTCCAGTATCTGTAGTTTCAGGTGCTGCACATCTCGTATCTTCACAGCATAGACAATTGCCTTCAGATGACCCCAAAGATAAAAGTCTAAGGGGGTCAGATCGGGAGACCTTGGGGGCCATTCAACTGGCCCATGATGACCAATCCACTTTTTTAGGAAACTGTTCATCTAGGAATGCTCAGACCTGACACCTATAGTGTGGTGGTGCACCATCTTGCTGGAAGGAAAAACTCAGGGAACGTGCAGCTTCAGTGCATAAAGAGGGAAACACATCATCATGTAGCAATTTCGCATATCCAGTGGCCTTAAAGTTTCCATTGATGACGAATGGCCCCACCATCTTTGTACCCCATATACCACACCATACCATCAATTTTTGTGTTCCAACAGTCTTGGAGGGATCTATCCAATGTGGGTTAGTGTAAGACCAATAGCGGTGGTTTTGTTTGTTAACTTCACCATTCACGTAAAAGTTTGCCTCATCACTGAACAAAATCTTTTGCGTAAACTGAGGGTCCTGTTCCAATTTTTGTTTTGCCCATTCTGCAGCACCTGAAACTACGGATACTGGAAGCCTGTGCTAGCATTTCTCCTGCAGTGTATATAGCAGTATATAGCAGTGTATACGGATACTGGAAGCCTGTGCTAGCATTTCTCCTGCGGTGTTGCTATCAGTGTGTGAAGAGTGGGAGAAGAGGGTTGCATTGACAATCCAACACAATGGGCAGCACATTGAACACATTTTATAAGTGGTCAGAAACTTGTAAATAATTAATGAAAGAATAAAGTTTTGTTAAAACCAAGGTCATCATTGTTTTTCTTGTGAAATCCTATTGAAAAAACTAAAGTTGGATTCAAAATGGCCACCATGGTCACCACCCATCTTGAAAAGTTTCCCCCCTCACATATACTAATGTGCCACAAACAGGAAGTTAATATCACCAACCATTCCCAGTTTATAAATGGCCCACCATGTATATTTTTTTACAGCAATGAGAATGTAACCTTCTTGGATCAAAGGGGTTTGGATTTGACCAGAAGAGAATACAGGATCTTCCCAATAGATAATGCCCACGGCTCAGTCTCTACTTCCCTGTAGAATAAACTCTGCCCAGGTCCCTGAGCATGTCCAGAAACCTCTCCTATTTATTTCAATGGGTCATCTTCAGACTAGTGTTGCCTATGATCATGGAGCACACTGTAAATAATAGTTCTATCCTGAGTTTTCTTTAATTGATAAGCATTTCGATGGTTGTCTCCCTAACAATGTACAGAAAAATTAAATTAAAAAAAATCAGAAAATAGGAACAGATTAGAAGAAAAGAACATGATTCTGTATCTGGCTCTAATCAGTAAAATAAAATCTAAGTGACACATTCACTTTAAGCCATCTTCGAGGAGGCATTTAGTTATATTATAAAACCTGACGATCCCTAAAATGGATTGCTAATTCCACATTAAATCACTTGGTAAGCACTTTTCACATATGTCCTCTCTGTAGGAGCTGTGGGAGAAACAGTACAGCAAAGATACATTAATCCTTCCTTATGTAGGTCTGACCCATTTTGACAGGAGCAGAGCATTGAATACAGTAGTCTTGGATGCATCTAGATTAATGTGAAATTGTAGACTTCAGCCCATCTATTTTTAACAGGTCTTATACACTTCTTAATAATTTTAAAAGATGCAAACACAGCAGAATTCTAAAATATTACAGTGCAAAATAATTTATAGTGGTGTAGATACTTTACTGTGGTAACTAACAACCAGCTTTATGTGACATGTCAGCATAGCTGTTAGTTCTCCAAGAAGCTGAATATTTATAAGAACTAACTTAAATGGGCTCTGTCAGAAACATATTATATATATATATATATAGAGAGAGAGAGAGAGAGAGAGAGAGAGAGAGAGAGAGAGAGAGAGAGAATAAACATAAATTTTTCCTATGTACATCATAAAAAATGTATCTTCTTATCGAAATCATGGCTTATAAAAAAGACCTCTAGGGGTCTCTAGGTCTCTATCCCATCCAGCCATCCAGAACATAATCCTGTCCAGCTGCAGCATCATCTGTGTCCCAGCTGAAGCACAGGCTAGGACAAAATCCAGTAAGTAAGGGCAGCACTAGCACTCGTCTGTGTCATGCCTGAAAACAGAGAGGAAGGGGTTACAAAGCAGCCTGCAGTGACTGGATAAAGAGACCCAGCCCAGCATAGCAGACATAGGAGGAAGTGAATGCATGGTGAATGAGGGCAGGCTCAGTGCTTGTCTTGGACACAACCCAGGGGCGTAGCTAGAAACCACAGGGCCCCGGTGCAAAAATTTGCCCAGGGCCCCCCTATCACCTGACGACCCGCTTCCCCAATTCCGGGCGACCCCTTACTAAAAGATATCAGTGACTACAGCTACATCTACTGTACCCCCTGAATATAATACTGCCACCTACTGTATCCCCTGAATATAATAGTGCCACACACTGTATCCCCTGAATATAATAGTGCCACACACTGTATCCCCTGAATATAATAGTGCCACACACTGTATCCCCTGAATATAATACTGCCACACACTGTATCCCCTGACTATAATACTGCCACACACTGTATCCCCTGAATATAATACTGCCACACACTGTATCCCCTGAATATAATACTGCCACACACTGTATCCCCTGAAAATAATACTGCCACACACTGTACCTCCCACATATAATACTGCCACACACTGTATCCCCTGAATATAATACTGCCACACACTGTATCCCCTGAATATAATACTGCCACACACTGTATCCCCTGAATATAATACTGCCACACACTGTACCCCCTGAATATAATACTGCCACACACTGTACCCCCTGAATATAATACTGCCACACGGTGCCCATGAACGTAATACTTGCACCCACTTTATCCTCTGAAAATAAAACTACCTTCCACTGTACCCCTTGAATATAATTAGAGATGAGCGAACTTACAGTAAATTCGATTTGTCACGAACTTCTCGGCTCGGCAGTTGATGTCTTATCCTGCATAAATTAGTTCAGCTTTCAGGTGCTCCGTGGGCTGGAAATGGTGGATACAGTCCTAGGAGACTCTTTCCTAGGAATGTATCCACCTTTTCCAGCCCACCGGAGCACCTGAAAGCTGAACTAATTTATGCAGGATAAGTCATCAACTGCCGAGCCGAGAAGTTCGTGACGAATCGAATTTACTGTAAGTTCGCTCATCTCGAAATATAATACTGCCATCTACATACACACATCATTCATACACCATACAGACAGTACATACACACACATCATTCATACACCATACAGACAGTACATACACACACATCATTCATACACCATACAGACAGTACATACACACACATCATTCATACACCATACATACAGTACATACACACACATCATACATACACCATGCAGACAGTAGATACGCATACACCATACATACAGTACATACACACACATCATACATACACCATAAATACAGTACATACACACACATCATACATACACCATACATACAGTACATACACACATCATTCATACACCATACATACAGTACATACACACACATCATACACACACCATACATACAGTACATACACACACATCATACACACCATACATACAGTACATACACACACATCATACATACACCATACATACAGTACATACACACACATCATACATGCACCATACATACAGTACATACACACATCATACATACACCATACATACAGTACATACACACACATCATACACACATCCTACATACACACTCTGCCTCCGGACCCGAAATTAACACGTACCCCCCAGTCCCCCCTCCCCTCCGGACCCGACATTAACACCGACTCCCACCTCCCCCCTCTCCGGACCCAAAATTAAGCCCCAGCAACCTGACCACCTGGCCACCCCCACCGCTCCACCGGACCCCAAATTAAGCCCCCTGCCGCTCCTCCAGACCCAAAATTAAATTAACCCCTCCTCACTCTCCTGTTGCCGCCATGATGGAGACCTGCTGGTGATCCGGTCCCTCCTCTGCGCTCACACGTAGGCCGTTGCTGCAGGCATTAGAAGCGTGTCTGCATACGGTGAGGGGAGGAGGGGGTGTACGTCTTAGCAACACTAGGTGTGTTTAGGGGTTGTGGGGGAAGGGGGGGGGTTGAGGCTAGCGCCGCTGCCACAAGCCTCCCCTTCAGGCCCGGGACCTCGGTGGGGGAGGGGGGTTTGAGGCTAGCGCCGGGCCTGGTCCTGGCAACGCCGCTGCCACAGCGTCTGTGGCGACAAGCCTCCCCTTCAGGGTTCAGGCCCAGGATCTCGGGCTTTGCCCGAGTGGCAGGGGGGCTCTGCGAGCCCCCTGTGGTCAGGGGCCCGGTCGCGATGGCAACCTTTGCGACCTCTATAGCTACGCCACTGACACAACCCTTTCTGAGCAGTTGATTTTAGAATGAGTGAGAAGCAGAACAGTGGGATTTGTAAGCCAAATGCAAAAGCTAGACACAGAAAAAAGACATATAAAGCACCTGCATGATCTATTGAATAACATATACAAGCATTATTATTTTTTGTGATATGACAGGTATGTTTTAACTATATTCATCCTGACTAATGGGTGCTATATGCTCCCTCATGTGTCATATCTATTGCAATGCTTCCCCATCCAGAATCTTGTTCTCTCCAAACTCTTCTGCCCCTCTCCAGACTGCTCTGTCCCACTCAGGACTCTTGTCACCTCTAGATCCCTCTCTTCCCATTAAAGTCCATCTCTCCTTGTTCAAATCCCTCTGTCCCCTCCAGAGCCCTCTGTCCCCTCCAGATCTCTTTGTCCTCTTCCAGAACCCTCTCTTCCTAACAATATTTTTCAGTTTCTTCCAGACCCCTCTGATCATCTCTGGTCTTACCTGGCATTACATCATCATGGACTTCCCAGGGGTATGGTACTTCCCCTCCCCTAGTCCCTGGATCCTCTATGAAAGAGCCGCAAGGAAATATGAACAACGTAACTCGATTGAGAGCCAGCAGTGCTGGCTGTGGTCACTCACATCATTATGTGCGTCCTTGGGGGGTATGCCTACTCCTTCCTTTCCCAGGTGCTCACTAAAAATGTTATCTGCAGTTTTATCTATAGTAGAGCCCCAAAGAAGTGTGAACAGTCTACAGTGCAAACTTGCGTGAGAGTCAATTTTCACACAATGCAGGTGATGCCAGAAGGTGATGCGCAGGGGAAGTTGTAGGTCAGCTTACAACTGTGCCTGAAAAGAAACAAAAGAGACCAACGAGCCTTGTGCGTTACCACAATAACAATCAAAAATGATGTGACAGGCGTCAATAGGCACAGAGTACCCTTAGGTAATGGCCGCTTACCAGAAGCGAATAGGACATTCGCATATCGCCCCACACAGGGGTTTCAAGGAGTGGAGAGCCAGCTGCAGAGCCCAGGTCACAGGAACAGGAATGATCCGATCCTGGTGAGAATCAATGTTAGGAGCAGAAAAAGATGACCCTTCTTAACGGCGCTGCTGGTTCAAATAAAGAGTAGATCCAAGCCAGGAGTATTATAAAACACCGTAGTGGTTTATTGAAGTAATAGAATATAATAAAACATGCAGGGATGACGCGTTTCGGGGAGCCACCCCCTTCCTCAGATCAGTCTGGGAACATCAGGTACAAACAGAGATTAAATAGAGGGACAATTGGTGCCAAATCTAAAAAGGGGGTGGAGCCAAAGCCCCACATCATAGGAAATATTCACAGTGATGAGTTACAAACAGAGTATATGACTTTAGACAAAAAAATATATACAAGTATACATGCAGCATGACAAATGCATAAAAGTACTTTTAATAATTGTAATAAAAGTAAGATTTTAATGTGTGACAGGTAGTGATGTGTAACTGAGAACGGGCTTTGCCTGCTCCCAATGTCCCTGTCAGCTGTCATGTGACACTCATGTCTATCTGCTGCTCCACTACTATACTCGTGCTGCACATCACCTCGGCGGCGCACGGCCCACTCCGCGCCTGCTCTCCTTACACATATACATTCATTCCGATCCTTTTTGGCTCAACAGCCTTTGATCCGTGCTGCGCGCTGTGTATATATCACTCAGCGCGGCCCAAGGCTCAGCCCGACCTGACAGCCAACTCCCGGCACTGCTGTGTTCATATTTACACTACCTGTCACGAGCACCGGCTTGGGACTCTGCCCCACCAGCTGTGATTGGCCGGGAGCCGGTCACATAGTTACTTACCCCAGTGATGTGCCTCTTACTCCGGCTCCAGCACTATCAGCATCATCTGGCAGAATGTTGACATCTGGAGACCGGATGCCGGAGTCCGTTCTCAGTTACACATCGCTACCTGTCACACATTAAAATCTTACTTTTATTACAATTATTAAAAGTACTTTTATGCACTTGTCATGCTGCATGTATACTTGTATATATTTTTTTAGTCTAAAGTCATATACTCTGTTTGTAACTCATCACTGTGAATATTTCCTATGATGTGGGGCATTGGCTCCACCCTCTTTTTAGTTTTTGGCGCCAATCGTACCTCTATTTAAACTCTGTTTGTACCTGATGTCCCTAGACTTATCTGAGGAAGGGGGTGGCTCCTGAAACGCGTCATCCCTGCATGTTTTATTATTTTCTATTACTTCAATAAACCACTATAGTGTTTTATAATACTCCTGTCTTGGATCTACTCTTTATTTGAACCAGCAGCGCCGTTAAGAAGGGTCATCTTTTTCTGCTCCTAACAATGAGCTTACAACTGTGTCGCTGTCACATCTCCCATGCTGACTCCCTCACCAAAGGCATCCCAGCCAGGTAAGCTGTCTTGCTGAATCTAAAAAAAACTGTGATTAATTAAAGTCTGCAATATTGATTGGAATTAATTATTTTGATTAAAAAAAAAAACTCATAAGGACCGGGTATAAGCATGCATGCAGCATGTCATCTATATTTTGAATTAAAAATGAGATTGTGACTATGCCCTTCCCTTTATGACAATGTACCTGTCACGATGCCGGCTGGCAGGAGGTGGATCCTCTGTGCCAGAGAGGGATTGGCGTGGACCGTGCTAGTGGACCGGTTCTAAGTCACTACTGGTTTTCACCAGAGCCCGCCGCAAAGCGGGATGGACTTGCTGCGGCGGTAGTGACCAGGTCGTATCCACTAGCAACGGCTCAACCTCTCTGGCTGCTGAAGATAGGCGCGGTACAAGGGAGTAGACAGAAGCAAGGTCGGACGTAGCAGAAGGTCGGGGGCAGGCGGCAAGGTTCGTAGTCAGGGTGGATAGCAGAAGTACTGGTACACAGGCTTTTGGACACACAAAACGCTTTCACTGGCACAAGGCAACAAGATCCGGCAAGGGAGTGCATGGGAGGAGGTCAGATAAAGGCAGGGAGCAGATGGAAGCCAATTAAGCTAATTGGGCCAGGCACCAATCATTGGTGCACTGGCCCTTTAAGTCTCAGGGAGCTGGCGCGCGCGCGCCCTAGAGAGCGGAGCCGCGCGCGCCAGCACATGACAGCAGGGGACGGGAACGGGTAAGTGACCTGGGATGCGACTCACGAGCGGGCGCGTCCCGCTGTGCGAATCGCATCCCCAACGGCCATGACAGTGCAGCGCTCCCGGTGAGCGGGACTGACCGGGGAGCTGCAGGGAGAAAGACGCCGTGAGCGCTCCGGGGAGGAGCGGGGACCCGGAGCGCTAGGCGTAACAGTACCCCCCCCCCTTAGGTCTCCCCTTTTTTTTGTCCGGTGACTGCCTCCCCTGGGATGAGGACACCGGGAAGGAATGGATGGTTTCCTCAATGGCAGGCAGTACAGCAGGAGTGGGAATGGGGAGGGAGGGCAGAGGGCGAGGCCTGGCACGGGGCAGTGTGACACCAGGACGAGGGCCATGAGGAGGTACCGAGGCTTGCCTGAGTGGACTGGGAGGGGGGGAGAGGCATTTTCTGTGGCAGGCAGAGTCCCTAACGACCTTAGGGGGGCCGGATCTACTGTCACGATGCCGGCTGGCAGGAGGTGGATCCTCTGTGCCAGAGAGGGATTGGCGTGGACCGTGCTAGTGGACCGGTTCTAAGTCACTACTGGTTTTCACCAGAGCCCGCCGCAAAACGGGATGGACTTGCTGCGGCGGTAGTGACCAGGTCGTATCCACTAGCAACGGCTCAACCTCTCTGGCTGCTGAAGATAGGCGCGGTACAAGGGAGTAGACAGAAGCAAGGTCGGACGTAGCAGAAGGTCGGGGGCAGGCGGCAAGGTTCGTAGTCAGGGTGGATAGCAGAAGTACTGGTACACAGGCTTTTGGACACACAAAACGCTTTCACTGGCACAAGGCAACAAGATCCGGCAAGGGAGTGCATGGGAGGAGGTCAGATAAAGGCAGGGAGCAGATGGAAGCCAATTAAGCTAATTGGGCCAGGCACCAATCATTGGTGCACTGGCCCTTTAAGTCTCAGGGAGCTGGCGCGCGCGCGCCCTAGAGAGCGGAGCCGCGCGCGCCAGCACATGACAACAGGGGACGGGAACGGGTAAGTGACCTGGGATGCGACTCGCGAGCGGGCGCGTCCCGCTGTGCGAATCGCATCCCCAACGGCCATGACAGTGCAGCGCTCCCGGTCAGCGGGACTGACCGGGGAGCTGCAGGGAGAAAGACGCCGTGAGCGCTCCGGGGAGGAGCGGGGACCCGGAGCGCTAGGCGTAACAGTACCCACCAACCCCCTTCCCCCGTAGAAATTTATGTGGAGGCCCATGTCTGTGATGTTATCAAAGCTTAGTAAATGAGGGTCAATGTGTGCATTTTTGGGCCATTTTTTAAGAGTGAAGTGTAGTTTCTTTGTGGGTTTTTGTTTCATTCATGTTTAATTTTGTACTTTACTATTTTTCCCTACGTTTTGCTCTTTATACACATGCTCTGAGCTGTCAGGTTTTCCAGAGCTCAAATCCACCACGTTTTATGTGGAAACATTAAAAAATATGTAGGTTTCTTTTGAAAATGTAGCGTTTTTAGACACACCCCTTTTCCCTAAATACCACGCCCCTTTGTAGGGTTCTCTGAGTAGAGTGGAGAGTTAGTAGGGTTTTTTTGGATTTTTGGTCAGAAATTCTGGCACATGACACAGGTGACACAAAAAACCTACAAAAACCTACAAAAGCGTTAGTCAATAAGGTCCATTATGTTGCAAAATAAAAAAAAGGGCAAGAAAATGCCCAAAACACAAAAATGTGTATAAAGAAGTCCTTAAGATAATTTGTGCCACAGAAATTCTCAGTTGTATTGTATGTGAATGTGAACTTCAGTGTGGGGAGAAAGAGAGATAGTATACTGATTATGTAGTACGTGTCTTCAGGTTACGTAGTAGGTTATATGTGTGCCTTCAGACAAAACCTTTAGACTTAGTTTTTTTTTGACATTTTTCAATTTTTTTAGATTTATATCTTACTGTCCAGTTTATAGAGCAGCTTTATTTTCACTTAGATGCGTTCTAGGCGAAACCGCACGGATGTTCACATAATAAGGAATTTCAAATTGACACATTCTACAGCCAGTTTGTTAGAACTATGTGGTTAACTGTGAAAACTGTTCAACCATTTAGAATGAAAATGCTTGCAGCCAAAGTAATTTTCAAAATGCTATGTGGTTTCCACCTTAATGTGTCCGCACTTCAGCTGCGTCATGTCTACTACATGATGACGTGAGCACGAAAAGTCCCTAGAGCAGCATGAAGTCTAATCATGGCCCGGATCATCCATGGTATCACTACAAAAGAAAGAATAGTAGTAGTTAAAAGGAATGTGTCACTTTGAGTTTTTTCTTACTGACTAAAGCCAGATACTAAAATGTAAGTTTTTTTCAAATCTGTTTCTATTTCTTGATTTTCATTTTTGTAAAATTTTATTATTTTAGTTTTTGTATATTATAATGTGAGCAGCCTTATCGCCTGAGCTTTTCTAAATAGCATTAACAACAAGCCTTATAGACAAATAACAATAGACTTATCATATTGACTTCTATGGAAGAGTTTGTCAGGCTGTGACCTGTGCAGCAGTCAATGTGCAAGGAGTGAGCTTTGAATATTATTTATTGTCATAGAAACAGAATGTGTCGGCAGATAAGAACCATTTGGCCCAACTAGTCTGCCCAATATTATGAATACTATCAATAGTCCCTGGCCCCATCTTATATGAAGGATAGCCTTTTGCCTATCCCATGCATGCTTAAACACCTTTATTCTATTTGCAGGTACCAGAACGTGCAATCCCCAGAACGTGGCCCTGGCTCTCCCCACTACATATAGTGGTGTGTTAGTATATGCTCCATGCATTGTCTATGGGAATGCTGCACTTGGGTCTCTCCGTTGCTCCTCAAAACAATACATGGATCATGTACGGACACACTGCTCCATGCAGTGATAGGAGCCGGGGCCCTGTTCTGAAGATCGTGGAGTGTCCCAGCCTCATCCCCCTCTAGATAGGGGATATGTTTTTAAAGGAAAACTGTCAGCTTTCTCCCCCCCCCCCCCCCCCCCCCCACTATCCAGTGGTATCGGCTGGTAGTGCAGGGGACGCTGATCAGTTTGACGCCTACCTTGCCTGGATCCGCCGCGCTGTTCGCCCAATATTTTCTTTTTTCAGTATATGCAAATTAGCTGCTAACTGGCACTGGCGGGGTTACTGCCTTCATCTGGAACTGTAATGTAACCGCCGCGTAACCGCGCATGTGTCGGCTTCCTTTCTACACCCGGAAGCGGCTTCAGCTCAGCTTCATTCCAGTGGAGCTGAGCTGCAGTAAGGGTGTGGGCTGGTTCGTGCCTGCCTTCATTTATTAATACGTGCGGGCCGAGCAGCGGTTACCTCACAGTGCCAGATGAAGGCAGTAACCCTGCCCGTGTCAGTTAGCAGCTAATTTGTATATACTGAAAAATGAAGATAACGGGCACAGTAGGCATCAAACTGATCAGCGTCCCCCGCACTACCAGCCAGTACCGCTGGTTTGTGCAGGGGGAGGAAGCTGACAGTGCTGAAGTACCCCTTTAAGACATGGCCAAAATTTATCTGATTAGCCACAGAGCAATCACTGCTAATGGCTAAGCGCAGCAGATAAATGGCTGGGGGCAAAGCTAGAACAAGAAAGACTTTTTTTTTTTTTTGTATTTAAGTGGTAACTGGGGAGTCCAGAGTTCAAGTCCTCCATCTGTTTTAAAGGGGTACTCAGGTGGAAAACAATTTTTTTTTAAATCAACTGTTGCCAGAAAGTTAAACAGATTTGTAAATTATTTCTATTTAAAAATGTTAATCCTTCTAGTACTTATCAGCTGCTGTATGCTACAGAGGAAGTTGGATTTCTTTCTGGAGTTATTTTCTGTCTGCCTCCAGTGCTATCTGCTGACACCTCTGTCCGTATCAAGAACTCTCCAGAGCAGGAGAGGTTTGCTATGGGGATTTACTTGTACTACATACAGCAGCTGATAAGTACTGAAAGGATTAAGATTTTTGAATAGAAGTAATTAACAAATATGTTTAACTTTCTGGCACCAGTTGATTAAAAACACTTTTTTTCCCCACTGGAGTACCTCTTTAACCAAAGGGTTAAACAGGATCAAAGGCTCCTTTAATTTCAATTGCTAAAAAAAAAGCAATGCCATGTAAAAACAATGCTGTACATGACCGCTGTAAAAAAATCATACTGTATGGAGTAAAAATTGCTTCTTTGGTTGCTAGTAGAGATGAGCGAACTTACTGTAAATTCGATTCGTCACAAACTTCTCGGCTCGGAGGTTGCTGACTTTTCCTGCATAAATTAGTTCAGCTTTCCGGTGCTCCCGTGGGCTGGAAAAGGTGGATACAGTCCTAGGAGACTCTTTCCTAGGACTGTATCCACCTTTTCCAGCCCACCGGTGCACCGGAAAGCTGAACTAATTTATGCAGGAAAAGTCATCAACTGCCGAGCTGAGAAGTTCGTGACGAATCGAATTTACTGTAAGTTCGCTCATCTCTAGTTGCTAGTATTTGATACTATTGGGCTGAAAGCGGGCCAAACAATGCCAATGCATCATTCCCTTGACAATTTAATGAATAATTACAATGTAGATTTATTTATTGAACATCGTACAGATTACGAGACAACAAAAATTGTCTATTTTAAAGACTAATTTACTCTTTATAAGGATAGATGAAATAAGTCTAAAAATATATATCAGATTTTAGTATATATTGGAATCTAAATAGCTTGGTAACAAGAAAAATGGTAAGTTTAGTTGTGACATGTGGGGGCTTACAGGCAATTCCTGCTGTCCTTGAATGTTCCATTTACACAGCAGTATTTGCAATGTATAAAAAATGATATTTCCAACAAATTGGGACATTTTTGTTTAATTCTTTATTTGCAGTAAACCATGTATTTCCCCTTAAATCTGCAGCTGTAGAATTATTGCTCACTTACCAGAAGCCGCTAGTCACAGCACTGAAGATTTGACAATGATTGTGTTATTTTAATGTTTTCTGGCAGTTGGATCTGATAGAACGGAATTTCAATTTTCGAGCATTGTCATCACAAAGAAAGAGAGCATAAATGCCATCATATTAAATCATGCAGGATGACATTAAGGCTTTGCAAAATACAATCACCAGTTGAGCAAAAAAGAAAAAATAATCATTGTATTTATCAAGAAATGAAATTCCAAGATATAAAAAGCAGTTTCTTGATAGCACTAATTTTAGAGTAGGTGCCAACATTGCAGTCACATCTCCCAGGATAGGACTGTACTTATCACCTTTGTTATGCTGCTGCCGTGAGAACCTGTGAACTATGACTAGGACAATGATTCATGCCTAACTGATGCTATAGTTCATTATGAATGAAATTAAAAAGTAGTTATTTTGTCTAATACAAACACTGGAGTTTCAGCTATTGTGCATGTCCCAGAGGAAGAGATGCTCATGGCCTCTAGTGGGCGCAGGCATGACGTTGCCTATGGCCTAGAGACTTCACAGCCTAAAATGGGCTAGGACACCTATGGCTGTGCTATGCGCACTCTTACCTTGATTTTGTGCACATCACCATTAGAGATGAGCGAATTGAAGCTGACTAACTTGAATTCGTTACGAATTTCAGGAAATATTCGATTGAGCTCTTCATTGAACTCCATTTTACAGTGTTCCAGGCTCCAGGGCATCTAAAATGGCAGATCCATATGCCAGTACATGGGGCAAGGGATGCTGGGAAGGCAGGAAGGGAAGTAGGCGGGATGATCCTGATTCACATGCAGGATGCAGCCTATCGGCAGCCGGTCACCCCTGTGATGTCACAGCTCTGTATAATCAGCAGCCATAATTCCGGCTCCTCACTTCATTACAATACACTGCAGAAGGATCATAGGGTGCATTCTGTGTGTGTGTGTGTGTTACAGCAGAGAAAAGCGCATTCCAGCAGCATTTAACATCCTCCTAGTCACATCAGCGTTCTCGTGGACAGAGAGCATTGTTTTTTTTCACTGAAAAGGATTTTTAATACATTTCAACAAGCTGCCTCAACTTCATAAACCTTAGCAGAGGAGGCAGGAATAATTTTTTCAGGGCAATTCAGTGTCTTTGTTCCACAAAAACTCATCTACTGGTTAGACTAATCTGTAGATGGTATAATAACCAGCAGTCCATTCCTAATAATAGTCTGTGACAGTTTTGTTTTTAGTACACAGCTTTTTTGGCTGCAGCACTGTTGTGTACTGCTGGTGTTTTACAAAAATATATATTTTTTAAGGGTACTGTAGTGCATTTTTCTGCAGTGCATACCGCATACATACATCTAAGTAGTGTACTATTTTGTACCTGTTAAACTGTCAAGGGCCTACCTACTGTGAAAGGATAGACAAAAGCAGGGCTGGACTGGCCTAGCGGGATACCGGGAAAATCCCTGGTAGGCCGACCGCACAGTGGGCCGGCAGGGGCCTGCCTGTGTGTGGCCACACAGTGACTGCTCACTCACACAAGGTGCTGACAAGTCAGGACCTTGTGTGAAGCGGCCACAGAGAGGTGGAGCTTTGAGATGTAGGCTCCCAGCCCCGCCACTCAACCCAGTACCTGCGCATCCAGAGCGCAGTGATTCCCAACCGTGATTTTTTTTTAAATTTCCCTCCCCGGCATCGCAGGGGAGAGGGAAGTATGTGTGCGCTCTAACAGGACCTGCGATTATGTCACCGTCATGTGATTAGTCACATGGAGGAGGAGGAGTCACATGATCAGGGACTGCTGCTCTAGGCCTTTGCGTACCCCTACGTCCCCCAGCCTCCCTTAGCTTCCCCCTCCCCCCTACGGCCCAGAGAGGGGAAGTGTGCGGAAGCTGCGTGGGGCCGGTGTAGGGACCCGTGCCGCAGCGTACACCTCCCCCCTGCGGCGCAGTGAATCATTGCCCTGCCGGAGCCCTGAGTTGGTGCCCTGCCGGACAGGGGAAGAACGGAGAAGGAAAATGGCTTTCTTAAGGTACTGTACCATGTCCATCCACCCCCTCCCTCACCCATGTCCATCCACCCCCTCCCTCACCCATGTCCATCCCCCGCCTCCCTCACCCATGTCCATCCACCCCCTCCCTCACCCATGTCCATCCACCCCCTCCCTCACCCATGTCCATCCTCCTCCCCCTCACCCATGTCCATCTTCCCCCCACTCACCTGTGTCCATCCCCCCCTCACCCATATCTATCCTCCTGTCATTCATGTCCACCCCCTGTCCATCCCTGTCACCCATGTCCACAACCCCTATTCACCCCTCTGTCCCCCCTCTTTTATCCCCCTTGTCATCCATGTCCACCTTGGTCACCCCTGTCCATCCCCCTGTCACCCATGTTCACCCCCCCCTGTCCATGCCTCTGACCACCCCCTGTCTACATCTGTCACCTATGTCCACCCCCCCATTCACCCCTCTGT
Organism: Hyla sarda; assembly: GCF_029499605.1. NCBI lineage: Eukaryota > Metazoa > Chordata > Amphibia > Anura > Hylidae > Hyla > Hyla sarda. Next base: position 664,461 of record NW_026610825.1, on the reverse strand, counting down.
CACCCCAGTCCACCCTTCTTTGTCACTCCTGTCCATCCCTCTTTTAACTGCTTGTCCCCCTTGTCCACTCCTCTGTTATCCCTGTCCATCCTCGTGTCACCCATGTTCACCCCCCATTGTCCACCCCTCTGACCACATACTTGTCACCCATGTACACCCCTCTGTCCCTTTGTCACCCCTGTTACTGCCTTGTCACTCCTGTCCACCCGTCACCCCCGGCGCCCCCCGTCCCCCATGTACAGTCGTCTACACCCCTCTGTCACCCATGTACACCCCTTTACACCCTTCTGCCACACCTCTACACCCCTCTGCCACCCATGTACACTCCTCTACACCCCTCTGTCACCCATGTTCACTCCTCTACACCCCTCTGCCACCCATGTACACTATTCTATACCCCTCTGTCACCCATGTTCACTCCTCTACACCCTTCTGCCACCCATGTACACTCCTCTATACCCCTCTGTCACCCATGTACACTCCTCTACACCCATGTACACTCCTCTACACCCCTCTGTCACCCATGTACACTCCTCTACACCATGTACACTCCTCTACACCCCTCTGCCACCCATGTACACCCCTCTGTCCCCCCTGTTACAACCTTGTCACTCCTGTCCACCCCTGTCACCCCTGTACACTCCTCTACACCCCTCTGTCACCCATGTACACTCCTCTTCACCCCTCTGTCACCCATGTACACTCCTCTACACCCCTCTGTCACCCATGTACACTCCTCTATACCCCTCTGTCACCCATATAAACTCCTCTATACCCCTCTGTCACGCATGTACACTCCTCTACACCCCTCTGTCACCCATGTACACTCCTCTACACCCCCCTGCCACCCATGTGCACCCCTCTGTCACCCATGTACACTCCTCTCCACTCCTCTGTCACCCATGTACACCCCGCTGCCACCCATGTACACTGCCCAACACCCCTCTATCACCCATGTACACCCCTCTGTCACCCATGTACACCCCTTTACACCCCTCTGCCACCCATCTAATTTCCTCTAAACCCCTCTACCACTCCTCTATACCCCTCTGTCACCCATGTGCACTCCTCTGTCACCCATTTACTCTTCTCTACACCCCTCTGCCACCACTGTAAAACCCTCTATCACCCCCTACACCCCTCTTTCACCCCCATATACTCCTCTACACATCTGTCTCCCATGTACACCCCTTAGTCACCCATGTACAGCCCTCTGTCTCCCCCGTATACTCCTCTACACACCTGTCTCCCATGTACACCCCCTCTGTTACCCCTTTACACCTATACGCCCCTGTATTCCTCTTCACTTGTAAAATGCTTTTAAAGTGCAGAGCCTAATAGATTTGTTTTGCAGGTTTAACGGTGAAGAGTTGTGGCTGGAAGAAATGGTCAGGACGGTCCAGACCAGATGAACGACGCTGATCAGAGAAGATGTCAACTGTGAGCACTTTAAACTACATACCCACTGATAAATAGATATTGGAATTTGTGTGCATTGCTGCTTTAAAAAAAAAAAAAAAATTATATATATATATATATATATATATATATATATATATATATATATATAATTATTTTTTTTTTCTGCTCATCAACTTCGGTCAGGATGCCCCGCAATTTTTTTTTCCGGAGGGGTGCCCCGAGCCGAAAAAGGTTGGGAAACATTGGTATACAAGATTTGGTCAGTAACAGTATGATGGTAATATGTATGGTGATAATATTCCTCCTTGTATACTGGTATTATTGGTAATATTGGTCAGTATACAGGATTTGGCCAGTAACACTATGATGGTAATATGTAGGGTGATAATATTCCTCCTTTTATAGTGCCAGTATTGTTAATATCAGTCTAAGTATAGAGGACTTGGTCAGTTACAGTGTGATGGTAATATTTCCTTTCCTCCCATACTATTGTTACTTGGTAAATGTATGACTTATATAGACATATTCAGTATTATAATGCATGGAAAATTGACACATATATAAATTGCTCCAGCATAGTGAAATACAATAGCATTTAATTTCTTCGCAATATATATCGAGAAAAAAAATTATATATACATTAGTGTACTGTAAAGGGATAAATCTAGGCGTGGCTACCGATGGCTGATGCGATGCTGTGGGGCTGGCCTGCAATTATTTCCAGGGCTGGCTTTAATCCCCAGTCCGGCCCTGGACATAAGTAATCACCGGCTGGTGTTTTTCAAAAATACAGAGTTTTTAGGCATACTGTAGCGCATTTTTCTGCCCTCATCAGTGCATACCGCATACATACATCTAAGTAGTGTACTATTTTGTACCTGTAAGTCTGTCAAGGGCCTACCTACTGTGAAAGGACAGACAAAAGTAATTACCTGCTGGTGTTTTTAAAAAATACAGAGTTTTTAGGCATATTGTAGCGCATTTTTCTGCCCTCATCAGTGCATACCGCATACGTACATCTAAGTAGTATATTATTTTGTACCTGTTAATCTGTCAAGGGCCTAGATATTGTGAAAGGCCAGCCAAAAGTGCACACCTGCTGCTGTTCTAGACAAATACTGTTTTAAGCATAGTGAAGCGTATTGTACTCCCCTCATATATGCACTAAGTATGTCAGGCAAAGAAGTGCCAGGACGTGCACAGAGGAGTGGCAGAGGCCTAAATCCTTCAGGAAGAGGTCGCAGCAGACTAGGGGTGAGTGGCAGCAGGAGTCGCAGCGAGAGGCCTGAGCTGTCGCTCCAGATGCTCCTGCTCCTCCTATTTTTAGTCAGCCATTCTGCCAACAATCCATCGGCGAAGCCATGTCCAAGAGACAACAGTATGCGCCAATTCTTCCAACGGCACAGAAGCTGAATGTGCTCCTGTCTAAGTTGCTGGTGCTGCAGTCCCTCCCTTTTCAAGTGGTGGACTCTGCACCTTTCAGAGAACTGATGGCTTGTGCCAAGCCAAGGTGAAGAGTGCCAAGCTGTCATTTCTTTCTAAAGAAGGCAAAACCAGCCCTGCACAATTTTGTGGAAGAGAAGGTGGTCCAGTTCTTGAGCCTGTCGGTGTGTACCAAAGTGCACGGCAGTGCCGACGTCTGGAGCTGTAACTACGGTCAGGGACAATACATGTCCTTTATGGCTCACTGGGTGAATGCGGTTCCTGCACAGCCACAACCCCAACTTGGACAGGTCACACCGCTTCCTCCTCAATGCTCTCAGCCCGGTGGTCCTGTGACAGTGTGCGACTCCGCCTCCTCATCCTCCACCGTGTCCTCAGCCTACACTGCCCAGACAAGTCTCAGTGGCCCTTCAGCATACCATGTGTGCAGGGCACGGCGTTGTCACGCTGTTCTTCACATGATTTGCCTTGGCAAAAAGAGTCACACAGGGGAGGAACTGCTAAAAGTCATTCGTAAAGAAATCGGAGCATGGCTTACTCCATGAAAACTGGAAATGGGAACCATGGTGACTGACAACAGGAAGAACATCTTGCATGTGCTGTGACTGGGAAGGCTGAGCCATTTGCCCTGAATGGCACACATGTTCAATCTGGTTGTGAAGCAGTTCCTGAAGTGTTCCCCCCATTTGCAAGACTTCCTAACAATGGGAAGGAAACTTTGCATGCACTTCAGCCACTTGTACACTGCAAAGCACCGTCCTTGAGCTGCAGCGTCAGAATGGTATCCCACAACATAGTCTCATTTGTGACGTTGCCACACGTTGGAATTCCACCCTCCATATGTTGGACCGACTGTACGAACAGAGAAAAGCCATCCCCAATTTCTTGATGATCCAAGCGGATAGGGGTACTCCCCTGTGTAACTTCAATGTGAACCAGTTGCAGCTCATACGTGACACCTGCCGTTTGCTAAGGCCCTTTGAGGAAGCCACATTATTAGTAAGTCGGCAGGATTACGGGATGAATGAGGTAATTCCACTGCTTCATTTCTTACAACATGTATTGGAAACAATGGCTGGTCAGGGCACTGGAGACGTGGCACCTACATCTCATGGCCACATGAGCCCTGTGGGAGCTGAACTGGAGGAGGAGGAGGGGGAGGGGCAAAGAAGAGCACAGTTTAGGTTTCGCCAAATGGGCATTTTTTCTAGTAATCTGACAGGAGAGGAGGAGCAGCCAAGGGAGCTAGAGGGTCATGAGGAAGGCGAGACAGAAGACGCAGACACACCGTGGCAGTATGCAGTGGAGATGGAGGCAGGGAGTCCCTCTGAGTCACTTGCACAAATGGCACGATGCATGTTCACCTGCTTGCGTAGTGACAGCTGAATTGTTACCATTCAGCAGCGGGATGACTTCTGGATCTCCACCTTATTGGACCCCCACTACCGCCACACAATATTATTACCTTTATTACACCCCCTGAGAGGGAGGACAAAATGACCTACTACAGAGGCATCCTATGTAGTAAGTTGGCCGATGCCTATCGGCGCCATCGTCCATCCTCTCACTGGTCTGAATCGGGGGCCCCCTGTGCTCACCTTCCACTGCCATGGCTGCTAGGGAGGGGTGGGGTGGCAGGAGCAGTATCAGCTCCATCAGCAGCAGCCTGAGTCTACAGTCACTGATGAGTAGCTTTTAGAGATGAGCAAATTTACAGTAAATTCGATTCGTCACGAACTTCTCAGCTCGGCAGTTGATGGCTTATCCTGCATAAATGAGTTCAGCTTTCAGGTGCTCCCGTGGGCTGGAAAAGGTGGATACCGTCCTAGGAGACTCTTTCCTAGGACTGTATCCACCTTTTCCAGCCCACCGGAGCACCTGAAAGCTGAACTAATTTATGCAGGATAAGTCATCAACTGCCGAGCCGAGAAGTTTGTGACGAATCAAATTTACTGTAAATTCGCTCATCTCTAGTAGCTTTCTTCACTCGCATAGTGAAGCAACTCATAAGCAGCAGATAGACCTGGAGCAGGACCTGAACCAGTAGGTAGTGGCATACCTTGACATGACCATGCCAACACACCTTCAAGATCCGCTGGACTTCTGGGCAGGCAAACTTGATTTGTGGCCTAAACAAGCAGAGTTTGCCCTGGAAAAGCTGTCCTGCCCGGCCAGTAGTGTGCCATCAGAGTGGGTGTTTAGTGCGGCAGGGACCATAGTCACCCCATGGAGAGCTTGTCTGTCCATGAAAAATGTGAAGAGACTGACCTTTGTGAAGATGAATCAGGCATGGATCAGCCAGGATTTCCAACCACCACTGCCTGATGCATGAGAGTAGATTGACCATGGTGCCACACCAACACTACACAAACATGGATAGGGCCAAACAGATTTAAGGCGCTGCTCCCCAGTTACAAACATTCCTCATCACCAGACCTTTTTTCCACACACCTTCGTCATCGGGTACTGGTATTGCCACCCACCGCACCACTCTGTCACTGGGTCACTTTCAGGACTTCTGATGCTGCTGCTGCTCTCTCCAGACTGTCTCATTCAGCCACTATATGGTCTCTTCTCATGCATCAGCTTACTCCAGGCTGTGTCATTCAGCCACTATATGGTCTCCTCATGCTTCAGCCACCTCCAGGCTGTGCCATTCATCCAATATATGGTTTACTGATGCTTCAGCCAGCAACTACATGGTTTAGTGATGCTGCTGGGCCTAGGACATTACCTACATGTGTTTATGGTAGCACTAGGTACAATACATCTTCAATGGAAATTTCAAAATTCATCTTCTATTCTTGGAGATGGTGAGGCCCTATTGTCTCCTCACCTGCCGACAACTCCAGGGTGTTCCATTCAGACACAATATGGTCTCCCCATGCTGCCACAAACTCCAGGCAGCCATTATATATGGTTTCCTCATACTGATGCCACCTCCAGGCTGTCTCATTCAGCCACTATATGGTCTCTTCTCATGCTCCAGCCAACTCCAGGCTGTGCCATTCAGCCACTATATGGTCTCCTCCTACTGATGCCACGTCCAGGCTCTGTCATTGTGCTTCCATGTGACATGTGACTCCTTGTTAGATTTGGTCCTTTATACCCACACGCCGGGACCCGGGACACTAAAACTTGAGAGTTAAAAGTTCAATTTCAAAACCCTCAATTTCAATTTCAAAATCTTAAATTTATATTTAAAAATCATAAATTTCAATGGTCTACTCATGCTTCTACCAACTCCAGGCTGTATCATTCAGCCAATATATGGTTTACTGATGCTGCTGGGACTGGGTCGGGGAAGAAAAATTTTGTTATGGTAGCACTAGCTACCCCAAATCTTCCGTTTAAATTTCAAACTTCATCTGTTTTTCTTGGGGATTGTGAAGCCCTGGTGTCTACTCATGCTGCTGCCAACTCCAGGCTGTGCCATTCAAGCAATATATGGTTTACTGATGCTGCTGGGTCTGGGAATAAAACAATTGTTGTGGTAGCACTAGCTACCCCAAATCTTCAATTTAAATTTCAGAAATTATCTTTTAATCTTAGGGATTGTGAAGCCCTAGTGTCTACTCATCATGCTGCCAGCTCTAGGCTGTGTCATTCAGCCACTATATGGTCTCCTCATGCTGCCAACACCTCCACACTGTGTCATATAGCCACTATATGATCTCCTCATGCTTCAGCCAACTCCAGTCTATGTCATTCAGCTAATATATGGTTTACTGATGCTGCTGGGCCTGGGCCTGGACCTAAAAAAAATTTATGGTAGCACTAGCTACCATAAATTTTCAAATTAAATTTCAAAATTCATCTTTTAATCTTAGGGATTGTGAAGCCCTAGTGTCTACTCATGCTGCTGCCAACTCCTGGCTGTGTCATTCAGCCACTATATGGTCTCCTCATGCTGCCAACTCCTCCACACTGTTTCTTCATTCAGTCACTATATGGTCTCCTCATGCTGCCAACACCTCCACTCTGTGTCATTCAGCCACTATGTCCCCTCATGCTTCAGCCTCATCCAAGCTGTGTCATTCAGCCACTATATGGTCTCCTCATGCTGCCAACACCTCCACGCTGTGTCATTCAGCCACTATATGGTCTCCTCACACTGATGCCACCTCAATCTGCATGTCATTCTGAATAACAGTATTATTTCACTACCCCAGCACACTCCATATGCATGTTGGAACAAAGCAAAGTGTTCTACACCCCTATTGAGGCTGTCTGTAGGCCAGAAATATTCTGATCGAACAGAATTTTTTCAAACAATTCGTCTAATCGGCCGAATCGAATTTTTCAAAAGTTCGCTCATCTCTAATCACCATCACTGAATGGAAGTGTGGACCCTCAGTGAGTAAGGAGCTAGCTTTCAGCTATATTTTTGGGCTTCACAACTCTCCCACTTTGCCTGGTGGAATTTCTCTGAGGCAAAAACAAGCACTGAAAAAACACTTGACACAATTTAAAGGGGTTATCCAGGAAAAAACTTTTTTTTATATATCAACTGGCTGCAGAAAGGTAAAAATACTTATGAGCTGCTGAAGTTGAGCTGTTCTTTTCTGTCTAAGTGCTCTCTGATGACACCTGTCTCAGGAACTGTCCAGAGTAGAAACAAATCCCCATAGCAAACCTCTTCTACTCTGTGCAGTTCCTGAGACAAGCAGATATGTCAGCAGAGCACTGTTGCCAGACAGAAAAGAACAACTCAACTTCAGCAGCTGATAATTATTGGAAGGATTAAGATTTTTTAAGATTTTTTGAAGCAGTGGAATGACATCGTTCATTCCATAATCCTGGCAACTGACTAATAATGTGGCTTCCTCAAAGGGCCTGAGCAAACGCCAAGTGTCACGTATGAGCTGCCACTGGTTGACATTGAAGTTACACAGGGGAGTCCCCCTATCTGCTTGGATCATCAAAAAAATCGGTGATGGCTTTTCTCTGTTTGTATAGTCAGTCCAACATATGGAGGGTGAAATTCCAAAGTGTGGGAACGTCACAAATCAGACTATGTTGGGGGATACCGTCCTGACGCTGCAGCTCAAGGACGGTGTGCTTTGCGGTATACGAGTGGCTGAAGTGAATGCAAAGTTTTCTTCCCATTGTTAGGATGTCTTTCAGATGGGGGTAGCACTTCAGGAATCGCTTGACAACCAAATTGAACATGTGTGCCATGCAGGGCACATGGCTCAGGCTTCCTTGAAGCAGCACAGACAAGATTTTCTTCCTGTTGTCGGTCACCATGGTTCCCATTTCCAGTTTTTGTGGTGTCACCATGGTTCCCATTTCCAGTTTTCCAGCCATGATTCGATTTCTTGATGAATGACTTTTAGCAGTTCCTCCCCTGTGTGACTCCGTTCGCCAAGTCAAACCATGTGAAGAACAGCACGACACCGCCATACCCTGCACACATGGTATGCTGGAGGGGCCTTTTAATTATGATTAAAGGGGTTCTCCGGGGCTTAGACATCTTATCCCCTATCCAAAGGATAGGGGACAAGATGCCTGATCGCGGGAGTCCCGCCGCTGGGGACCCCTGTGATTTTGCACGCGGCACCCCGTTTGTAATCAGTCCCCGGAGCGAGTTCGCTCCGGGTCTGATTACTGTCGATCACGGGGCCGGTGGCGTGTGACATCACGCTCCGCCCCTCAATGCAAGTCTACGGGAGGGGGCGTGACAGCTATCACGATCCCTCCCGTAGGCTTGCATTGAGGGGTGGAGCGTGACGTCACACAGGGGCGGAGGTGTGACGTCACACGCCGTCGGCCCTGTGGTCGCCGCTAATCAGACCCGGAGCGAACACGGGGTGCCACGTGCAAGATCCCGGTGTAAAAACGGGGTGCCACGTGCAAGATCCCAGGGGTCCCCAGGGGCGGGACTCCCGCGATCAGGCATCTTATCCCCTATCCTTTGGGGTTGCTGGTCTAGACACGACCGTTAGCTGATACCAGAAGCTCAGGCCTCTCGCTACGACTCCTGCTGCCACTCGTCCCTAGTCTGCTGCGACCTCTGCCTGCGAATGATGAATTTAGGCCTCTGCCTCTCCTCTGTGCATGTCCTGCACTTCTCTGCCTGACATACTTAGTGCATATATGAGGGGAGTACAATATGCTCCACTGTGCTTAAAACAGTATTTGTCTACAACACCAGCAGGTGTGTACTTTTGGCTGGCCTTTCACGGTATCTAGGCCTTATGACTTTAACAGTAACAAAATGGTACACCACTTAGATGTACATATGGGGTATGCACTTATGAGGGAAGTTCAATGCGGTCCAGTACGCTTAAAACAGTATTTGTCTACAACACCAGCAGGTGTGTACTTTTGGCTGGCCTTTCCAAGTAACTAGACCCGTGATACTTTAACAGTAACAAAATTGTACACGACTTAGATATACGCACAGGTTACACTTAATAGAGGACAATATGCTTTTAGTGCTCTGCTCACCCTAACTGACTGGCTACAGCTTTTCAGTTGTTGTACACACCAGTGCAGTGCTGCAGCACACACTGCTGTAATACACCCAAAATTTCACTCTCTCTCTCTCTCAATCTCACTCCGTTCCCTATCAGTGCTTGTGGGCTGGATTTGCTTTTCTGTGCAACACACCTCTCTCTGTCCCTCTCTCTCTGCAATAGAATGCTGATGTGAGTGGCCGCAAGATGGCTGCCGATTCTATAGGGCTGTGACATTACAATGGTGGCTGGCTTCTGATATGCTGCATGCTGCATGTGATTCAGGGTCATCCCACCGACCCTTGTTCCCACCTTCCCAGGATTCCTTGCCCCATGTACAGACATGTGGATCTGCCATTTTAGATGCCCTAGAGCCTGGACCGCACTAAATGGAGTTTAATGAAGCGATTTGCGCAATTGAATTGCAGCGATAATCGTATTAGTTGTGAATCAAATTTTTCCTGAAATTGGTAATGAATTCGGATTCATCAGATTTAATTTGCTCATCTCTAATTGTCATTGCACAGAAAGGTCATAAAAAGGAATAATATGTTTATCAACCCATAAGAAATGGCTTTGGATTGCCTCTAAAGTCAACTTCAAGTGAACTTGGAGCTTTGAGACCCCTAATTGTGCTAGATAATCCTGTGGTACTCTAACACACTAACCCTATCCTGATTCGAGGTCAAGAATCTGACTCATTCCTAAAAAAAAGTTCCATGTACAATTCGCATCTAAATGCAATGGTAAAATGTAAAATGTTCTGTGAAGTGAGTTACAATTATTTCGTTTTTCTATATTTAATCTACCAAAGTCTGAAAGCAAAATGTATGATGTAAATTGCATGCTCATAAAAAGGTAATAGACAGTATTTTATCTGAAACATTGGAATATAAATGTGCTGCTTTATGGCAAATGCTGAGAATGAAACTGTCTGCTTATGTGGGGAAGAGTTTAAATGTATCTCTTAAATAGATTGATCCCTTTCCAGTTTCTAATGGAGATTACTAGAAGGAAATTTTTATGGGTAAATCTATTTTCTAGATCAATCCAACAAGCCTATTACGTGTGATTAACATATGAGTACAGAGCAGACCTAAAGATCACAGAGCTGTGGTACTATGTGTGCTGCTTTATAGGGGGTTTGTGGAAAATCTTTACTCATTTTAGTTTTTAAACCAAAGCCAACAGTCGATTCACAGGAAATGGATAAAGAAATAACTTATACTCAATGAAAAACTGCCACAAAAGCTATAAGAAAATCCTGTTTGCAAACCACTCTAATGATAAAGGTAGCAGGAAGGGCACAACTTAAGGTTCTGTTTTTTTATATGTCGTATGTTGTATGTTGTATTGTTATATGTTGTATATGTGTATATGGTCATGTTTACATTCTTTATTGGTAGTAAGCTGCATTTTATAAGGGGCAATATTGGACACCATAATTTGGCATTAATTGGCCACTGCATGCTCCATTAATTAAATAGTCACTGTCATTTCAAACAACTCCATCTGAAAGCCTATATGATTCAAAAATTTACATTTACAATTGATATTATTTAATAAAAATAATTAATTGGGGGCGTGGCTTGGGCACGCTGGCGAGCGGACGTGCTGAATGAGAGCTCCTGCCAGGGCCGCAACTAAAGTGGGCTTTTCAACTTACCACGGGAGGCAAGTACAAGTCAAAACAGCCTGAGGGGACCAATAACCGCTCCTCCTCTCCACCTGCAATGGCGGACAGCCCAAACCCCACCAGCGCAGGAACTGCCGGCGACACAGCTTCTCACAGGTACAGGGCAATTCTTCCTCCTAGTCCCGAGCCCTTATGCCACAGATCCGTACCAGCCTGCCAGAACGGCCGAATACAGAGCTCAGCATAGAGGACTTTCCTCCCCTGCGTCCTCAGTCACCATATGCAGCTGCAGGCATGCGCATGTCATCTTACTGCCTCGTTCCATGCCCACGCTGCTGTGCTGGACCCGACACCTGCTCTCTTCACTGCCTGCTGCCACTTCTGATGTCTCCCCTGCACCAGACTCTGTGCCATGTGGGCTGAATAACTGCCCAGCTCTCTCTCCTGCTGTTAACATTATATAGCCTGGGTACATGTCCCCCTAATCCACAGCTCCTGATTCCCAGTACTCTTCTCAAACATGGTTTCACCTCCTGGACCCTTGCTGCCTGTTCAATGTGGCCCTCCTCAGTACCCCTTACCCTTGCTAGGCATCAATCACTCTATTAAAATGGACTATGATATTTCCACTTCTGGTAATGATTAATCCGAAGATAGTGATGTCCCTGATTAATGGGAGGCTAGCCCTCCAGCTAAGAAAAAGCTATTTAAAACACCCATGAAAGCCCGCTTACAACTTAATGTGCATACTACTCACACATCTTCAGAAGACTACCGGCCCCCTCTGGGCCCCCAGACCATAAAAAAAATGCTCACTCATGCAATCTAACCATACAGAACCTGACATATTACCTGCTTTACTGAGTCCGGAAGTTGCTGCCAATACTTTAACCCCTTAAGGACGCAGGACGTAAATGTACGTCCTGGTGCGGTGGTACTTAACACACCAGGACGTACATTTACGTACTGTACATAACCGCGGGCATCAAAGTGATGCCCGGGTCATGCGCGGCTGATCCCGGCTGCTGATCGCAACCATTCTAACCACTGTGGCTGCTAAACTAGATTAGAACTATTATATTGACTTTGGACATTGGCTGCTATCTGATACAAAATATTTTATGAACATTTACATAATTATTTTTATAAGAAGGTTGGCAATCTATAATTTTTTTTTTTTTTTTATAAGCACATTTTTTCTAATACCTCGGCAAGCGCCCTGCCCAGGTGTTTTAATATCATTTTTACTCAATAAATGCACATTATTGTTTAAGTTATATTTGGCAGGTATTTTTATTATTACAATAATCAAGATAGGATTATTTTAGTCATTATTAGTTTCATTCTCATTTATCTCTTACTTTTATTTGTGACCTACCATCTGTCAATTTTTCTATATCTTTTATCTCCATCTTTTTGCTTCTTCCTTTTTGCTCTTTCTCCTTTTCACTTATTTTTTCTTATTTCACTATCCTTGAGGACTGGTCATATAATTTCTTCATTATATTTTTTCTATATATTTCTTGGTCTTGGGGTAATCAGACCTTACCAGTTAACCTCAGGCTAGTCATTGATTGAGCTGCACTGCCCTTGATTTTATTCTATCATTTTAATCGTATTGACCCTCAGAATAAAGAACACACATCATTTTTACCGTAAATTGTACGGCGTAAAAACGAAACCTTCCAAAATAAGCAAAATTGCGTTTTTCTTTTTAATTTCCCCACAAAAATAGTGTTTTTTGGTTGCGCCATACATTTTATGATATAATGAGTGATGTCATTATAAAGGACAACTGGTCATGCAAAAAACAAGCCCTCATACTAGTCTGGCGATGAAAATATAAAAGAGTTATGATTTTTAGAAGGCGAGGAGGAAAAAACGAAAACATAAAAATTTAATTGTCTGAGTCCTTAAGGCCAAAATGGGCTGAGTCCTTAAGGAGTTAAAAGGACCATCTCGAACTTCAGGCCCTACCACCCTTGCTCCCAACTAAAATGTACATTTCTTTGGCCACTGATTTGAAAACAGCTTGGCACTGAGAATTGGCCCCAGTCCAGGAAGACGTCACGCAGCTGAATAAAAGGGTCCTGGAATTAGAGTCTTTCCGCATCTCCATAACTTCTGAAGTGCAGCAATTCCAAAATGTCACATCCCCTGTACTTGCTCAACAATCCCAATTGATTGATCACCTGGATGATACTGATAATAGGAACAGGTGAAATAACATTTGCATGAAGGGACTGCCTGAATCTGTTCCTCCTCAGGAATTGTCCTCCACTCTTCAGAAGATCTTCAATGATATCCTTCAGAAACCTCCAGACTCCTCTCTGAAACTTGACCGCGTGCATAAAGCCCTCAAGGCAAGATATCTGGATCCTGCCAAACCCAAAAAGATGACATCATGCGCAATGCACGCCTTCAAAAGTCGCTATTTTTTCAAGGGACCGAAATTAATCTCTTCCCGGACTTGTCCCTACGCACACTTAAGTTACGTGTGAAACCTCTTCTCCAAATGCTCAACAATGCCAAAATCATGTACAGGTGGGGATACCCATTCTCTCTGACTGCAAAGTATGGCTCTACGGTAGCCACCCTCAGACGTCCGGAGGACCTCCAGAGCTTCCTACCCATGTTAAAAAAAATTCCCCCACGGACTGGGAACAGCTGTTCTCACCCCTGCCTCTACTGCCTCCCGATTGTGATGGTGCCCACCCTTCCAGAAGGTGATAGAAGACAGATTCTGCACCTGACCCATTGCCACAATGTCAGAGACGCAAGACCTCATACGTGATATGTGTTATCCCTTCTTCCTGGATGTCTGAACATTATTACCCTGTTGGGTCATTATTCACCTTTGCTTAGCCCACATGGCTATACACTAGGCCTTTAGCCCTCTCAACCGACCTTGGTCTTGACTGACTTTGTCCTCTTTCCTACTCCTGTCCCACCTCCCGTACCTCCCCTCCCACCTGACAAGTGGCTGCATTGGTGAGACCCCCACTTAATGGTGATTTTGACTACTACCCCTTCCATCCATATGGCAGCTGACATCAATATTGCTTCTTTTAACATCAAGGGTTTCAACACGCCCAAGAAGCATGCACAGATTTTGTATTCATTCCAGAAGAAGAGAACACATATGCTGGCCCTTAAGGAAACACACTTTAGAGAGGGCAACATCCCGAAAATTAGTAACCGCTACTTCACGACCTGGATCCATAGTACCAACCTGGAGGTGAAAACAAAAGGGGTATCCTTGGCCTTTCATAAATCCCTGCCCATCAAGATCATGGACAACGCTGAAGACCCCAATGCTCGCTATGCTTACGCTAACTGTGAACTGTCTGGCCATAAACTCACAATTGCCTCCGTATATGCCCCCAATCATGGTCAAATATTGTTTTTATGCAACACTTTAGAGACCCTGTCCTTTTTACGCCACGGGTAAAATCATTCTGTGTGGAAACCTCAATATTCCGCTATCTCCCTTATCAGATGCACATCCCCTACCGCCAACTCCGTGTCCTCCGCAAAAAACGACACTGCCTCCTACGGAGTGACGTCTGACGTACATTGCACCCACAAGGCCGGGATTTCATATTTTTCTTCCACCCTAGGCAGACATTTAGCCGCATTGATTACACATTCTGCCCTCATCTTCTTCTTCTTTCCTCTGTTACCTCTGCCACCATAGGCTCCATCACCTTCTCTGACCATGCTCCTGTCCATTTCTCCTTCAGGCTTCCCTCCTTTGCCAATGACTCTCTCCTTCTGGATTCTTTGTGCCTTCAAGAGCTTAAAGATACGATCTCAAATTTCCAGTCTGATCACAAATAAGATGACTGTCCACCTCTTATCAAATGGGAGGCTCTAAAATGTGTCCTCCGAGGTGTACTAGTGAAGCATGGGGCTTGGTTGAAGAGGGAGAATGTGGCAAAACTGTCCTCCCTACACTCAGAACTTAGTACCCTAGAATCCCTATATAAACAAACTCTACATGAACAGACTTTCAGAGACGTAATACGTGTACGGCAAGAATTGCTGATGCTACTGAACTCCAAACATAGATATTACAAGCAATCAACGAGCCGCCTATTTTACGAATGGGGCAACAAGTCAGGTAAATTACTTCCTAGAGGACTAAGGGAGAAGAGGTCCTCATTCTTTATACCCTCCGTTATGACTCCCTCCGATACCCTCTCCCATCTGACACCTGACATCATCTCGGCCTTTAGACAATACTATTCATCTCTATATTACTTACCAGCGCCCTCCTCTTCTTCTACCCCATCTCGTCCCTCCTTACTTGATTATATCTCTTCTACAGCCCTCCCAACCCTTTCTGCTGACACCATTTCCTCCTTGGAGTCTCAGTTCTCTTCAGAGGAGTTGGATTCGGCAATTTCAGCCCTCCCTGCTGGGAAGTGCCCTGGGCCAGATGGTTACATGGGCAAATTTTACAAATCCCTCCTCTTCTCTCTGCTTTCAAATCTATCCCTGGGTCCTCCCCTATTTCCTATTCCTTTTTGCATGCCTTCATCACGGTGATCCCTAAGGACGGTAAAGATTCTACCCAGTGTGAGAATTATCGTTCCATCTCACTTTTAAACCCTGACACAAAACTTTTTGCTAAATTAATTGCAAACAGGTTGACTGCCCATATGGATACCCTGATCCACCAAGATCAAGTGGGCTTCATCTGTGGTAGAGAAGCTAGGAATAATACCCTTCATACTTTCTCTGCCATTCATTACTCTCGCAAACACGATCTTCCTCTCTTCTTATTATCCCTCGATGCGGAGAAGGCTTTTGATTGTGTGGATTGGGGTTTCCTGGAAGCTACTCTGACCCAGATTGGTTTGGGCGCCCTGATGAGGGCACGCATTATGGCTCTTTATTCCAACCCCCAGGCTCAGGTCCGTATTAATGGGAAACTATCCCCTCTGTTTGACATTCACAATGGCATAAGGCAGGGTTGCCCCCTATCTCTGCTTCTCTGTTCTATGTATGGAACACTTGCTCATTGCTATAAGGCAAGATCCGAATATTCAGATGCTCCAAAGGCCCTCTTGCCATTGTAAATGTTCAGCTTTTGCTGATGACCTCCTGCTATTTCTGTCTGCCCCTCTTACTACTCTCCCTTCCCTTCTTTCTGCCATTCACACATTCTGCCGTTATAGCAACTACAAGCTTAACCCATCAAAGAGCGATGCCCTCAACATCACTCTCCTTTCTCATACAGTTCAACATCTCCGTGCCTCTTTTCCGTTTAAGTGGTGTCACAGATACCTCACATACTTGCGGATTCAGGTCCCCCGCTGCTCTGTCAGACACATTAGGGGATATTTATCAAAGTTGTCTATGTCCCGCATCAATATAGACCAAACTACAGAGGGTTAGTCTGGTCTATTGTGCACCTAATTTATCAAATGGCGCACAGCTCTTGATAAATTCTGTGCACAGACTGCATGATCTATGCTTTAGTCTATTTTAAACCTGCTCCAACATGGTCTGACATTTCGGCGTACTTTCAGCCTATGCGACTTGTCGCTGAAAAGTCGCTTTTGATAAATTCAGCACCAATGCATTTTTCAATGCATTTCAGTCTAAAATAGACTTGCATGCATCATGTTCTAAAAATCCTCTAGAGCAAAAGTCACAGAAAAGTCGCACATATTTAGACTGCGACTTTCTGTGCAACAAATTTAGACAAGAAAAACCAGTCTAAATGCTTTGATAAATCTCCCCCATTTACTCTCAACTATCCCCCCTCTTAAACCTATTGAAATCTCCGGCGCATCTATTATGCACACATATACCTCATACCTAATATGGTGAACGCCGCACAGGCACAATGACACATTGCTGCATGTCATACAAAACAGGTGCGCAGTCAATAGGAACCAGGTAGGAACGTTTCTATTGATCAGTTTGGGATATAAATAGATAGTTATACTGCCACAAGACACGCCCCCTGACAAATCAGGTGCGAAAATGCGTTTGGGGCTGAGGTGAGGAGCTCAGGCAGGGTGGTAATGGTGGTGGCAATACTGGTAATGGTAGCATCCTGTATTATGTGAAATATCTGCTTGTAAATATATCCCGGATTTCTTCATAGTCTCCCACCTTTTTTCCTGTATTTCCATCTTACCTCTCTAATATATGTATTTTACTTGTTTTATATTTATGTTTCAATAAAGATTTGTTGTTTATTATTATTCATACTCTGGTCTATAGTGTTTGGTGCTAATGAATGAAAAGTACCACTGTACAGTTTGTTCCTATTTAGTTGAGGTTGTTTGGTGACCACCACTCTCCCTTTACAAACTACTCCAGGTCTCTCTTATTGGAAGGGCACCTTTTCCCAACAGCAATTTTAAGATCTCTCCACATGTGTTCAATTTAATTTAGATCTGGACTCATTGCCGGCTACTTCAGAACTTTCCAGCGCTTTGTTGCCATTTCTGGGCTATGACGTATGTTTGGTATCATTGTCCTGCTGGAAGACCTAAAATCTCAGATGCAAACCCAGCTTTCCTTACTAACAGGAAATCTGTTAGTAACCCTCAGATTTCATGATGCCTTGCACACATTCAAGGCACCCAGTGCCAGAGGCAGCAAGACAACCCCAAAACATCATTGAACCTCCACCATATTTTACTGTAGGTACTGTGTTCTTCTCTTTGTAGGCTTCATTCCGTTTTTGGTAAACAGTAGAATAATGTGCTTTACCAAAAAGTTCTATCTTGGTCTCATCTGTCCACAAGATGTTTTCCCAGAAGGATTTTGGCTTACTCAAGTTCATTTTGGCAAAATGTAGTCTTGCTTCTTTGTCCCTGTGTCAGCAGTGGTGTCCGCCTGGCTTTCCTGCCATAGCAATTCATTTAATTTAAATGTTGATGGATAGTTGGCACTGACACTGTCGCTCCCTGAGCCTGCTTCAATATCTTTGGAACTTGTTTGGGGCTGCTTATCCACCATCCGGACTATCCTGCCTTGTTTAATGGAGCATCACATGCTTGAAACAAAGCTATTCTTCCCCAATTTTGAAAAGGTGCCAGTAACTTTGTCCAGCCCATTTTTGGAGTTTGGTGTAACATTATGTCCAATTAGCTTTTTTCCTCCCTTTTTTGGTTTACTTCCAATACACACAAGGAAATAAACATGTGTATAGCAAAACATGTGTTACTGCAATCCTTTTCTGCGAGAAACACTTAATTTTGAAAAATTGAAAAGCAAACTTGAAAAATTTCAGGGGTGCCAACATTTACAGACATGACTGTACTTGTTTTCCACAATCCCAGCTCTTCTTCCCCGGTCCTTTTTCAGCAAACGCTCTGCGCTCCTTTCGGGTATTGTTTCTGTTCACAGACGTCCGAGACTGGCACACAGGATCCAGGCCTGATGCAAATCAGACGTAAGCCTGGGCCTACCTGATTGCCTTTTTGACCATCTTGCTGCAGTCCTGGCCAAGGTCCTTGATTGTCAAGATGCTTCTACTCTTGACCCCAAAACACTCGTCCCTTACTGACTTTCCTCTAGTTCTAGCCACATCCACTGCTCTCTTCACCCCTGATTGCCAAGTTACCTTGATATTTGATAATTCACTCTTCTCGCCTGCCTTCTCCTCTTCCCTTTTTTTAGGGCTTTCTAAAACTAACTCTCCCACCTTCTCAAGCTTCTAAATGCCAGCATCCTTGAAATCAATTAGTGACCTCTTTGGTGAAGCCCCTGTCCCCTTCACCCAAGTTTTCCAATACTCCCAACTCCAACACTTTTATATGAAGGCCAAGGACAATTTGAATTTATATCGCCCCCTTTCCTCATTTGAAAAACTATGTCACAGACTCTCGGACCTTTTTCCCGATCAGCTCTGTTTGTGCCCCCTTCTTGATTCACTCAGGACCGATCCGTTACCTTTTTGGAGCAGTTGGGAGAGAAGTTGCCACAGAGTTCTTTTGTTTTTTTGTCAATTTCCTGCAAAGCCCAGGAAACGAATTATAAAATTCTGACGAGGTGGCACCGAGTGCCGACCCTCTTATTTAAATTTTATCCAGTGGTGCCAGACACCTGATGGAGGTGTGGTGAACCAGTTGGATCCATGTCCCACATATGGCTGACATGTCCGAGATTGACTCCTTTTTGATCCCAGGTCCATGATGTTATTCATCAGCTGACATTTATTCGTCTTTCTATGGATCTGGGCCCCCTCTTACTCTCCATATTCCCCCCCCTCCATACCTAGGTGGTCTGCACACTTGGTTAGATTCATGGTTTTGGCCGCCCGGACGGTTATCCCCTGGCTGTGGAAATCCTCCTTTGCCACATCGCTCACTTCCTGCATAGGATGGAGTTGCTGGCTGACTTCAGAAAACAGGCGGAAAGCATCACCTCATATGGGGTCCGTAGCTTAACTTTATCTCTTTCGATACCTATAGAACCCTCCACTTAGAACCCCACGGTTTGCAAACCAATTGAACGTCTTGGACGTGTACCCTTACATTCAGTGTCAGTCTGCCTTTCCCCGGGGGTCTCGCCTGTGCACCATGCTGAGAGGTTAGTCTCTTCTTTTGCCTGTGCTTTCTCACTTCTTTTCGCCTCTTACTTTCTATCTCCCTGTTCTGTTCTTTCCCTCCTTGGTTTTTTGTCTTTTTCTTTCTCTCTTCTGCTCTCTCTTTTCCGCTTATGCTCTCTCTGGAGCCTTAATGGCCATATTGACATGGATATTATATTAATGTTGCATATGTGTCCTGTTCCATATTGCCTTTTTCAATTTTATCTGTGCTTATTACTGTTGTTGCTGTTTTGTTTTCTTTCTAACTGTCATATTGCCCTTGGCGCATGTGCGCTACATTATCTGACCTACTTTGTCGTTTGTTTTGGTACTTTATGAACTTTAATAAACTTTATGAACTTTAATAAACTTTACTATTAAAAAAAAATCATCACCCCATAAAAAAGCTATGAAATGTTGTACACTAGGTTTCTTACCTACAATTTGCTGACCACTGCCTGCTATTAGGCTCAGTCCATCTCTATTAACAGTGACTCCAGGACAGAACACAGGAAGTGGTGACAAGGCTTAGCAGATGATATATTAGAACATGAGAGACCAAGACTGTAAGCTGCAAACTGTAAGCCTGTCAGCCTCCTCCAAAATATCCACACTGTGCATGAAAGGTAAATCTAGTTTTCCCTCTCATATCTACCTACCTAGAACTTTTGTCCTGGCCTAAGCCAGAAACCCTCAAGTTTGTCCAGCAGGGGTACTATGTCCTCTTCCTATTCCAGATAGACCATGGGAATACATACCTATGGACTTTATGACTGATCTACCTTCCTCAGAGGTAAACAACGTACTGTGTGTGGTGTTGGATAGGTTTAGTAAACAATCTCATTTAGTTCCATTAACAATGCTTCCCTGATTAATCTTTTCATTAAATATATTGTCCATTATCATGGAGTTCCTATTAATATTGCTTCAGATAGGGGTATACACTTTGTCTCAAAATTTTGGCAGATTTTCTGTAATCGGCTGAGTATTACTCTATCAATCTTTTCAATATTTCATCCTAAATTCAATGGACAAACAGAAAGGATGAAACAAAATGTGGAACAATATTTATGGTGTTCTGCCCCAGAGAGCCAAGATTAGTGGGTTTCTTTTTTGTCATTGGCTGAATTCGCCCCATGATAATCATGATGAACATTTGTCTACAAGTAGGTCTCTATTCTACTGTACCTACGGTTCACTTCCATTCAAGCGCCTGCCCTTGTTAGGAAGTTCTCGTCTCTTATCCTACTCGTAAAAGGGGGGGTACTGTCATACCTGTGCCTCTCCTGGAATCTAGCAGTTCTTTTTCCCTTCTGTGTATGCAGCAGGCGTTGTTTGTTATCCCTGACGACACCCCTGCAGATGTGACACTCCAAGATCTATAAGAAGGTGTGGAGTCTGGTCCAATAGCATTTGGTCCTGTTGTTCACACCTCTCTAGGCTGACTATTTATTGGATCCTTCCTTGTTACTGGCTTTGTGATTGTATCTCCTGGTTTACCTGCATTTAAACTTGGCTTGTTTTCTGACTATTCTCTTACTGTTTCTGGACTGTGCTGCTATCTCTGTTACCAATCCGACTAGTTGACATTTTACATATGTTCAGTTTGTGCTTCTTATTTTTGTCCTTTTTGCTGTTCAATTGGTCGTTAACCCAT
Source organism: Hyla sarda (assembly GCF_029499605.1). Lineage (NCBI taxonomy): Eukaryota > Metazoa > Chordata > Amphibia > Anura > Hylidae > Hyla > Hyla sarda. The sequence continues at coordinate 643,285 of NW_026610825.1, read as the reverse complement.
TGTGTCCTGACCTGATCCCTAACTTTTGTACTGTTGGTATTTTATTGTTTTGACATTGCTAACTTTTCACTTATTCAGTATAGGGACCGTCATCTAGTTTAGGTCTGTTGCTTAGGAAATATCATCAAGTAGGCAGGGATAGAGGCTGTGGGTGAACTCAGGGCGGCACATATCCCTGCTCAACGTGACGCCTGCCTCCTGAAATGGAGAGGATGAGCTTTGCACCAAGAGCAATACAATTACCTTTGCAGTACTATGGAGAGTTACTGTAACCCCATTAGGTAGTAAGGTCACTCCAGTAGGTAGACAAGTATCTTCATGTAGTATTTCAAATTTTGTAGGTCCCCTAAGTAAGAAGGTGCCACTTGTAGGTAGTTTCCCATGTAACTAGTTGCCCCAATAGATGGGTTTCCCTGTAAATAGCTACTCCTGTGGGTAGGTCCCTTGTAGATAGTTATCCACTGTAGGAAGCAGCCCCCTATAGGTAGTAGCCTACTGTAAGTAGAAGCCCCCTGTAGGTAGAAGCCCCCCTAAAAGTAGCTGTCCCCTATAGGTAGTAGTGTTGGATCTATAATATTCTGATATATTGATCGCTATATCTATACTCATATGCCTTTATTAAATCCTATATGCTATTGCTAAATATTGCTTTCCTTAATTTAAAACATTTCAGCTTGCTCTTTGCCCGTAATTAAGACTAGAACCTTGACATGGAGTCTGTGGATACAAGAAGTCTAAACATTGGGCTTTGTGGAAGGATGGAAAAATCTCAAGCTAGAGGCCTTACAACATAAATAACTTATGCTACGCCACGCTCAAATGACCAATCAGCATATAGAAAGATGATTTGAAGCATAGTTGTTACGCCGAGCGCTCCGGGTCCCCGTTCCTCCCCGGAGCGCTCGCCTCATCCTCGTTGCTGCAGCGCCCCGGTCAGATCCACTGACCGGGTGCGCTGTGGTACCGCCTCCAGCCGGGATGCGATTCGCGATGCGGGTGGCGCCCGCTCGCGATGCGCACCCCGGCTCCCGTACCTGACTCGCTCTCCGTCGGTCCTGTCCCGGCGCGCGCGGCCCCGCTCCCTAGGGCGCGCGCGCGCCGGGTCTCTGCGATTTAAAGGGCCAGTGCACCAATGATGGTGCCTGGTCCAATCTTCCCAATTACCTTGATTAGTTTCCACCTGTGCACTCCCTACTTATACCTCACTTCCCCTGCACTCCCTTGCCGGATCTTGTTGCCCTTGTGCCTAGTGAAAGCGTTCCCTTGTTTGTTCCTAGCCCGTGTTCCAGACCTCCTGCCGTTGCCCCTGACTACGATCCTTGCTGCCTGCCCCGACCTTCTGCTACGTCCGACCTTGCTTCTGTCTACTCCCTTGTACCGCGCCTATCTTCAGCAGTCAGAGAGGTTGAGCCGTTGCTAGTGGATACGACCTGGTCACTACCGCCGCAGCAAGACCATCCCGCTTTGCGGCGGGCTCTGGTGAAAACCAGTAGTGACTTAGAACCGGTCCACTAGCACGGTCCACGCCAATCCCTCTCTGGCACAGAGGATCCACCTCCTACCAGCCGGGATCGTGACAGTAGATCCGGCCATGGATCCCGCTGAAGTTCCTCTGCCAGCTGTCGCCGACCTCCCCACACTGGTCGCCCAGCAAGCCCTAAAGATCGCCCAACGAAATCACCAGCTGGCATACTTGACCTCCGTGACACTGCAACTTCAGTCACAGATACAGCAGCTGCTGCCACAGATACAGCAACTTCAGTCACAGACACAGCAGCTGCAACAACCATCTCCTCCGCCGGCTCCTGCAACTCCTCCGCAGCAACCGGCCGCTCCTAACCCCTGCTTGTCCCTGCCGGACAAATTTGATGAGGACTCTAGACTCTGCCGTGGTCTCCTTTCTGGAAAGGCCTTGTCTGGGGCCACACCACTCTGGGACCGCAATGATCCTGCCACAGCCACAGTCCAGTCCTTCTTCGCTGAGGTCCGTGGTGTCTTCGAGGAGCCTGCCCGAGCTTCTTCTGCCGAGACTGCCCTGCTGAACCTGGCCCAGGGTGTTTCTTCCGTTGGCGAGTACGCCATTCAGTTCCGTGCTCTTGCTTCCGAGTTGTCCTGGAATAGTGAGGCTCTCTGCGCAACCTTTAAAAAAGGCCTATCCAGCAACATTAAAGATGTTCTGGCCGCACGAGAAACTCCTGCTAACCTACATGAACTCATTCATCTTGCCACTCGCATTGACATGCGTTTTTCCGGATGGCGTCTGGAGCTCCGCCTGGATATGGACTTTGTTCGCACGAGGCGTTTTTTCTCCCCGGCTCCTCTCTCCTCTGGTCCTCTGCAATCCGTTCCTGTGCCTCCCGCCGTGGAGGCTATGCAAGTTGACCGGTCTCGCTTGACACCTCAAGAGAGGACACGACGCCGCATGGAGGATCTTTGCCTGTACTATGCCGGTACCGAACACTTCCTGAAGGATTGTCCTATCCGTCCTCCCCGCCTGGAAAGACGTACGCTGACTCCGCACAAAGAGGACACAGTTCTTGATGTCAACTCTGCTTCTCCACGCCTTACTGTGCCTGTGCGGATATCTGCCTCTACCTTCTCCTTCTCTACTATGGCCTTCTTGGATTCCGGATCTGCAGGAAATTTTTTTTTGGCCTCTCTTATCAACAGGTTCAACGTCCCTGTGACCAGTCTCGCCAGACCCCTCTACATCAATTGTGTTAACAATGAAAGATTGGACTGTGCCGTGCGTTACCGCACGGAACCCCTCCTAATGTGCATCGGACCTCATCACGAAAGAATTGTGTTTTTGATCCTCAGGTTCTTTGGACCCAAGAAGAGGGGGAGACCCAAGGGGGGGGTACTGTTACGCCGAGCGCTCCGGGTCCCCGTTCCTCCCCGGAGCGCTCGCCTCATCCTCGTTGCTGCAGCGCCCCGGTCAGATCCACTGACCGGGTGCGCTGTGGTACCGCCTCCAGCCGGGATGCGATTCGCGATGCGGGTGGCGCCCGCTCGCGATGCGCACCCCGGCTCCCGTACCTGACTCGCTCTCCGTCGGTCCTGTCCCGGCGCGCGCGGCCCCGCTCCCTAGGGCGCGCGCGCGCCGGGTCTCTGCGATTTAAAGGGCCAGTGCACCAATGATGGTGCCTGGTCCAATCTTCCCAATTACCTTGATTAGTTTCCACCTGTGCACTCCCTACTTATACCTCACTTCCCCTGCACTCCCTTGCCGGATCTTGTTGCCCTTGTGCCTAGTGAAAGCGTTCCCTTGTTTGTTCCTAGCCCGTGTTCCAGACCTCCTGCCGTTGCCCCTGACTACGATCCTTGCTGCCTGCCCCGACCTTCTGCTACGTCCGACCTTGCTTCTGTCTACTCCCTTGTACCGCGCCTATCTTCAGCAGTCAGAGAGGTTGAGCCGTTGCTAGTGGATACGACCTGGTCACTACCGCCGCAGCAAGACCATCCCGCTTTGCGGCGGGCTCTGGTGAAAACCAGTAGTGACTTAGAACCGGTCCACTAGCACGGTCCACGCCAATCCCTCTCTGGCACAGAGGATCCACCTCCTACCAGCCGGGATCGTGACAATAGTTTTATCGTTTACCCTCCCCTTTTTGTCAGATTGTAAAAAATTATGTGATTTCTGGATAATAAACAGAACTCCCTGGAGTCAGTACCGAGGATTGAATTCATACCAACCTTGTCTTGTGTGAATTTGCTTACGTCGACACTCGGCAAAAAAGCACAGCGGTAGTCACTCACAGTTTAAGGCCTCACATTAACCCATCCATCCTTAACAGTAGTGCCCTATAAATAGTAGCCTCTTGTAGGTGGCAGTCCTCTGTAGGTAGTAGCCCCCTTTACGTAGCTGTTCCAATGGTGTTGCTGTTCCGGGTTATGCTCTGCACCCTCCTTTAGGCCCCCCCCCTTCCCCATTGAATTTGAAACAGACAGAAGTCTGACATTTAATTTGTCAGGATTCTCAAGAGTGTCTAACTACAGATTGGAGTTCCAGTTACGAGCAGAGCTCCGAAGGATAGCAGAGAGCAGAGATTGTGGCTAAAGGACCTGTGAGTGGGTGGAGCTCAGTAATATAGAATAAGTTGTGGCTGAAGAAACTGTAAGGATATTTTTGTGACAGGAATGTGGAGCTCAGCAGTAGGAGAGTGAGAAGTGGAGAAAAAAAAATGTGTTTCCAGTCTGCAGCCATAACCTTTGGGGAAAAGAAGTGCTCTAGGAGCCTGAAGCTTACAGCCACAGCATAGGGGAGTATGTTTTTTGGTTTTTTTTTTTTATCGGGAGGGGGGCAACCTACCTTCCTACCAGAGGCAAACTTCCTTATCAGGGGAAACCTACCTACAATAGGGACCTACTTACCAGGGAAAAACTACTACAGAGGGGACCTACCTACTTGGTGCAAACTACCGACAGAGAGGACCTATCTACTTGGTACAAACTACCTACAAAGGGGGCTTTCCTACAGGGAGAAACTACCAACAGAGGGAACTTACCTACAGGAGGCAAACTATCTACAGAAGGGACCTACCTAAAGGGAAAAAACAACCAATAGAATCGACCTACCTACTTGGGGAAAACTAACTGCAGAGTAGACCTGCCTACAGGAGGCAAACTACCTACAGAAGGTAGTTACCTACAGGAGGTAAACCACCTACACAGTGGACCTACCTACGTAGGGAAAACTACCTACAAAGTGGACCTACCAACAGAGGGCAAACTACCTACAGAGTGGACCTGCGTTATGAGAGCAAACTACCTAATAAGAGGACCTATCTACAGGGGCAAACTTCCTACAGAGAGGACCTACCTTCTTGGACAAAACTACCTACAGAGGGGACCTACCTACTTGGGGAAAACTACATATAAGGGATGGACTTATCTGTTGGGGAAAACTTCCTACAGAGTGAACCTACCGACTGGGGGGGGGAAATTACCTATAGGGCGGACTTACCTACAGAGGCACACTACTTATGGGGTCAAAATACCTACAGGACATAAACTCCCTAAAAGGGGACCTATATATAGCAGTAATGTAACACTCACGTTTCAGAAGACAGGAACACCGGTGGATGTAGATCCGCTGGACCAGTGTGGCAGATGACTCGGACCATACCAGGGAGCAGAGTCTATGGTGCTGCTGGTTTTCACCAGAGCACGCCGCAAGGCGGGATGGACTTGCTGCGGCAGGTGGCACCCAGGTCGCTACCCCTGGCACAGCTTGACCACACAGGCAGCTGAGGAGATGCGAGGCACAGGAAGGATAAGGCAGCTCATAGTCTGGATAGCAGAAGGTCAGGGCAGACGGCACAGTAGCGTAGTGAAGACGTAGCAGGAGTTCAGTAGGCAGGTGGCAGAGGAGCAAGGTCAAAGTCACCAGATACACCGCAAGGCAATACTTAGGAACACTTTCTCTAAGGCACAAGGCAACAAAGATCCAGCAGGGGAGTGAGGAGGGTGGAGGAATTTATAAATGAGCCACAGGTGAATTACACTAATGAGCGTACTGGCCCTTTAAATCTTAAAGCCGGAGCAGAGAGGTAGAGGCGGAGGCAGGAGAAACACCTAGAGAGTGACAGACTGGGGCTCGCATGCGGGCGCATCCCGTGATGTGAGTCCCTGCCCCGTCGGCAGCAGCAAGTAAGGGGACCATGCGCTCACGGGCAGTGTGTGCAGCTGGAGCGCATAACATAACAAGCAAAATACCTACAGAGGGGACCTACCAACATGTAGGACCGCTGTACTGAGGGAAACTGCATACTGGGGGGGCCTCTACTTAATGGAGGAAACCTGGAGTGATCTTTCTATCTAATGGGGCTAACCTACTTAATTCTCCTCAACTCACTTAATCTTTCTGACAACCAATTTACCTACACATTTTACTGTGCGGGGCACCAAGGGGAGCATTATTACTGTTTGGAGCACTATGGGTCCGGCGGGTTCTGTAGAAATGAGTGATGACTGGAAGTAGTCATGATGATTAGTGTTGAGCGGCATAGGCCATATTCGAATTCGCGAATATTCGCGAATATATGGACGAATATTCGTCATATATTCGAATATTCGTTATATCCTCGTTTTATTTTCGCATATGCAAAAATTCGCGTATGCGAAAATTTACATATGTGAAAATTAGCATGTACAAAATTAGCATACGCGAAAATTCGTATATGCGAAAATTAGCATATGCTAAATGTTCGCATATGCGAATCTTCGCTCGCCAGTCTCGCACAGTAGTATTAGAGCCTTCTTTACACCACACAAGCTGGAAGCAGAGAGGGGTGATCACTGTGATGTTTACTGTGGGGGAAAAAAAAAAATATTCGTAATTACGAATATATAGCGCTATATTCGCGAAATTCGCGAATTCACGAATATGCAATATTCGCGAATAATATTCGAATTGCGAATATTCGCGAGCAACACTAATGATGATGGTCTGGGTCAGATAAAGAAGAAAAGGGAAAGTGAAGGACTCACATTAGACAAAAAAAACAAATACATTTCAAGGCAGCACTTCCAAGTGGTCAGAGAAGACTTGTGAGTCATTAAATATAGTGTAACTGCACTGTAATCACATATATGGTATATAGTGATAGTGGTCAAGGTGTGGCAGTATTATATTGACATAATGTAGAATTACAATTTGTTATATCTTTCTTTCTATAGGGAGGTAATATCCCACCACTGTATAGAGTTAATATGGAGATAATATCTCATCACTGTATAGAGATAATATTCCATGACTGTATGGAGGTAATATTTGCCCTTGATATAATGGCAACAATGTTATATGAAAATAATATATGTATGTAGATTATTTTTATGTTGCGAGGGAAGAGATGTGCTCTTTTATTTGACATTAGGAGTTATTTTAAAGTTGGTAGAGGGCCCATAGTAGTTGAGGAGCCCTAACTTCATACCTTAGAAACTTCTAATCTAGGTCTGGGCAAAATATTTTATAAGTGTCCCCACTGTAGCAGGTAAGCAGTCTACAAATTTGTCGTTTTTTTTTTCTTGTAAGCCCTGTGTAAGTCCCCACTGCCCTAGGCAATAAGACAGGTCAATAACAGAAGATTGATGGGAGCACTCCCATCATTTAGCTGTATGAAAAAGCCACAAGGAAGAGATTGCAGCACTCACTTCTTTGTATATGTAGCATTTAATAATAAATGCCCCTCCAATTTTTGTTTTGTCTCCCAGTGTCCCACTAAGCTGTCCCTTGAAGGTAGCAGCCCCCTGTAGGTAGTATCTAAAGCCTAAATGGGACTAACACATTTTAAAATAACACATTTTAAAACATGTTTTCATACAACTCTGTGTTGTGTAATTCCTCTGTTTTTCCTCATGGAAATGTTGTTAAAAGGGCTGTGTAATGTCCATTATTTCTGACAGTATAAACCTTTATCAAGACACATCCAAGAAACAAGGGGAATGGTGATACAGTAAAATCTTGGCTAAACAAAGACTTCGGCTAAGTTCATACTGTGGGGCATCTCCCCAAGAACTGGAGGGCTTGGTGTACAGCAGCGGGTGCCATTTTTTTTTAATGGCCCGAGCAGAGTGACTAAAGTTGTCAGCTGGTATATGCTAATTTAACAGGACTAAATAGAACAATAAGCCCCACTGTAGAGTCCCGTTAAATTAGGTATACAAGTGGAATGCCTAGTGATGGGACCCCTTGACACCAAGGTTTATCAATCTCTGATGTCCGTCATTATGGCCAGATAGCTGATAGCAAGAGACATCTGTTGGTAACGACGGAGACCCAACTCGCGGGCTTATGCCATATTCCCCTCATCCGACTCATGACATACCGGTATGTCAAGGGTCGGTAAGCGGTTAATGATTTGCTTAAATTCCATTGTAGCGCAATGCAACACTTTTTATCGATGCACCATAATTTTCATAAGACCAAATTAGTAAGGGTGGGTTCACACTACGTTTTGTCCCATACGGGAGCGCATACGGCAGGGGGGAGCTAAAAGCTCGCGCTCCCGTATGTCACCGTATGCGCTCCCGTATGTCATTCATTTCAATGAGCCGACCGGAGTGAAACGTTCGGTCCGGTCGGCTCATTTTTGCGCCGTATGCGCTTTTACAACCGGACCTAAAACCGTGGTTGACCACAGTTTTAGGTCCGGTTGTAAAAGCGCATACGGCGCAAAAATGAACCGACCGGACCGAACGTTTCACTCCGGTCGGCTCATTGAAATGAATGACATACGGGAGCGCATACGGTCACATACGGGAGCGCGAGCTTTTAGCTCCCCCCTGCCGTATGCGCTCCCGTATGGGACAAAACGTAGTGTGAACCCAGCCTAAATCTGCCAAATAAATAAAAATAAAAGTAGTAAATCAGGGCCATTGTTTGTACTTGTAAATGCAGAGTCACAGATATTTTTTTTTTCTGCAAATCAGATGTATGTGCTATTTTAGTAAAGGATGGGACACCCAGGTGACTGATAATTTTAAATAGAGAAAGCTTGAAATGAATAATCCTTGGCCTTCGGTGATTTTATTTCAAGCATGAAGGAGCAGGGAAGCGAGGTTTTGATTACTGCTAAGAAGCAGATTAATTGGAAAACACAAATCCAAATGCTAAGCTTTTTAAACAGTATGACCAACGCTTCAGGAATGACTTTGGTGTTGACACACAGAATCACAGAGGGATTTTTGTAAAAGAGCAGTAATGCATTTAAAAGGTAAATAATTCACTGAATAACATTCTTAAAAAACAAACAATGCAAATAAACAAATGTGGCAAAGCTGAGTTTGTCATCTTCTTCAACTGGAAGAGGGTGTAGAAAAAAGACCGATATATCCTGAGCTGCTTGTCTAAAAAAAAGACTCAAAAGGGGGGAGGGGGATTTATAGAGGTCATGAATTAATCATGTGCACCTTGTCGAAAAGCTCTCAAATTGCCACAAATCTACACCTATCCAGACCTGGCTTACAAAACTGGCATTTGGCCGGCATTTGTGAAAAGTCACATATTTTGGTTCAACAGGTTAAAAAGGCACAGAGGATTGACTGTAATTTTAATTAATGTGTACTAGCATCATATTTTTCACATGCCATTCTACCATTTAATACATTTGGCGCATGTACATATTACCACACACAAATTAAAGGTGTAGAAAAATTGTTTACCTACACCACCCTTAATACATTTCCCCCAAAGACCTATATCTGATTTTGGGGGGGAAAAAAAACAGACAAAACAAAAACAAAACAATCAGGATACAGCAAAGGGGTGGGTTTAACCTCTTAAGGACGCGGGGTGTACCTGTACACCCTGTGCCCACTCCCCTGCTATGACGCAGGCTCATGGGCTGACGCCGCATCATAGCTGGGTGGTCCCGGCGGCTATTAGCCTCCAGGACCAGTGTCTAATGCCGGACATCACTGATTGCGGTGATGCCCGGCATTAACCCCCTAAAGTGAAAGTAAACTGCGTTGCGGCATCCTGAACAGCTAAGAGGACGGGGGAGGGTCCCTACCTGCCTCCTCTCCATCCAATCGGTGATCTGCTGCTCCATGCCTGCTCAGGCTGGAGCAGCAGAGCACTAATAACACTGATCAATGCTATGCTATGGCATAACATTGAACAGTGTATGCAATCAGAAGACTGCATTTTATAGAAAAAAAGGTAAATATATGAGATAAAAATAAATATGATTTAACCCCTTCCCTAAGAAAAGTTTGAAAAACTCCCATAAAAAAACATAAACAAAAAGAAACATAAACATATTCGGCATAGCCATGTGTGTGTAAATATCCGTACTATAAAAATATAATGTTAATTAAACCGCACGGTCAGTGGCATATACGTAAACAAAAAATACAAATTGTGTATTTTAGGACATTTTGTACCACAGCAATTAACCGTTTAGATTTATAGGGACCTTTGAACAGTCGCTGGTGGTCCAGTGGGGTGGATCACCCTTCCGCAGCACAATCGAGGAGTTGCAATCTATTGTAGAGTTAGCCGAAGGGCTGATCTCTAATTTCTTCCTGGACCCGGCTCTATAATAGATAGAGCCTGGCTGGACCAGGCTTTATCAATCAAGAGCAGAGCACATAGATCAATGTAGTTCTATGGAACTACATTGATTTGTATGAAAAATCTAATCATTTTTTTTGAGTAGTAAAATAAAATAAAACCTATATAAATTAAATATCCTTGCAATTGTATAGACCTACAGAATAAAGATAAGATAGACCTGCGTAGAATCGGAAGCCAAAAGTTTGTTTCTTTTCAATTTTAACCCCACAAATTTTTTTTTTCTGGTTTCGCCATTTGTGGTGAATGAGTGATGTCATTGCAAAGCAAAATTGATGGTGTAAAAAACAAGCCCTCATATGGGTCTGTAGGTGGAAAATTGAAAGTCCTATGATTTTTAGAAGGTGAGGAGGAAAAAATGAAATTGCAAATATGAGAAAACCCGTGGTCCATAAGGGGGTTAAAATCTCAATATGGAGATAAAGAAAGATACATTTCGCCCAGCTACAGTATCTCACAAAAGTGAGTCCACCCCTCACATTTTTGTGAATATTTATTCTATCTTTTCATGTGATAACACTGAAGAAATGACCCTCAGCTACACTGTGCACTCACTACTTTACAGTCTGTATAACTGTGTTTAATATTGTTTCCCCTCAAAATAACTTAACACACAGGCATTAATGTCTAAACCTTGGCAACAAAAGTGAGTGCACCCCTAAGTGAAAATGTCCAAATTGGGCCCAATGAGCTATTTTTCTCCCTGATTGTAGTGTTTCAAGGTCTCAGATGTGAATGGGGAAGAGCTGTCTTAACCCCTTGGGGATGGAGGGGTTTTCCATTTTTGCACTTTCGTTTTTCTTCCTTACCTTTTAAAAATCATAACCCTTTCAATTTTGCACCTAAAAATCCATATGATGGCTTACTTTTTGCGCCACCAATTCTACTTTGTAATGACATCAGTCATTTTACCCAAAAATCTACGTCAAAACAGCAAAAAAAAATAAAAATACATTGTGTGACAAAATTGAAGAAAAAATGCAATTTGTAACTTTTGGGGGCTTCCGTTTCTACACAGTAAATTTTTCGGTAAAAGTGACACCTTCTCTTTATTCTGTAGGTCCATACAATTAAAATGATACCCTACTTATATAGGTTTGATTTTGTCGTACGTCTTGAAAAAATTATAACTACATGCAGGAAAATTTATACATTTAAAATTGTCATCTTATGACCCCTATAGCTTCTTTATTTTTCTACGTACAGGGCGGAATGAGGACTAATTTTTTGCACCATGATCTGAAGTTTTTAGCGGTGCCATTTTTGTATTGATCGGACTTTTTGATCGCTTTTTATTCGTTTTTTTCATGATATAAAAAGTGACCAAAAATACGCTATTTTGGACTTTGGAATTTTTTTGCGCCTACGCCATTGAGGATGTGATTTAATTAACAATATATTTTTATAATTCAGACATTTCCACACGTGGCGATATCACATATTTTTATTTACACATTTTTTTTTTTATTGGAAAAAGGGGTGATTTAAACTTTTATTAGGGAAGGGGTTAAATGATCTTTATTAGCTTTTTTTTTTCTTCACTTTTTTTGCACTGTTATAGCTCCCATAGGGGGCTATAACACTGCACACACTGATCTTTTACATTGATCAATGGTTTCTCATAGGAAACCATTGATCAATGATTTGCTGGACTGCTCATGCCTGGATCCGCAGCGATCCTGAACAGCCCCCTAAGCTAACCGGCATTTGTTTACTTTCACTTTAGACACGGCATTCAACTTTAAATGCCGCATCCACCGCGATCAGTGCCGCATACTATTAGCCATGGGTCCCGGCCCAGCGTGGCCCTGCGTTATAGAAAGGGAGTGGGCGAAAGGCGTACAGGTACACCCTCCGTCCCTAACAGGTTAAAATTGGTGTTATTGCTCTCAACCTGTCAGTGCTCAGACAATATGCCTCACACAGAATTAATGCTGTCCCATAAAGAAGCCTTTTCTAAAGCTGATGCAAACAGTTTGCTGAAGACAATCAGACTAAGGACATGGATTACTGGAACCATGTTCTGTGGTCCGATGAGACCAAGATAAACTTATTTGGTTCAAATGGTGTCAAGCGTGTAGCGGCAAACAGGGGAGGAGTACAAAGACGAGTTTGTCTTGTCTACAGTCCAGATACTACAGTGCTAGATACTAATATATAGTGCAGCAGCAGCTGCATAGGATGTATCAGGGGCCAGGCATGCTGGGCATTGCAGTCATTAACTGCAACTCCCAGCATGCCCTGATACAGCCTATGGCTCTGCAGCTGCCCCAAAACACAACCTGCAGCATGTTGCACTATATAGTATTATATAAATTATACTATATAGTGCAACATGCTGCAGGTTGTGTTTTGGGGCAGCTGCAGAGCCATAGGCTGTATCAGGGCATGCTGGGACTTGCAGTTATTAACTACAATGGCCAGCAAGCCCTGATACACAAACACCCTATTCAGCTGACCAAACCTTTTGGGTTAGCTGTATCAGGGCATGCTGGGCATTGTAGTTAATAACTGCAAGTCCCAGTATGCCCTGATACAACATATGGCTCTGCAGCTGCCCCAAAATTACAACTCCTAGCATGTAGCACTATATAGTATTACAGAATAAGTTATGGTGCAACATAATGGGAGTTGTAGTTTTGGTTTGAGGCAGCTGCAGAGCCATAGGCTATGTTAGGGCATGCTGGGAGTTGTAGTTTGTCAGTAGCTCAACGCAACTCCCAGTGCTCCCTAACGCAAACATTTTTTAATAAATGTAAATAAGCCCCTTCCCTAATAAAAGTTTGAATTATCCCCCTTTTCCCATTTTTCAAATAAAATAATGTAAACGATTGTACGTCCTGGTGCGGCGGTACTTATCGCACAAGGACGTACATTTACATCCTGTACATGACGGTGAGCACCGGAGTGGTGCTCATGTCATAGGTCCCGGCTGCTATCAGCAGCCAGGGACCCGCCGGTAATGGCGGACATCAGCGATTAGGCTCATGTGCGCCATTAACCACTCAGATGCTGTGATCAATACAGATCACGGCATCTGCATCAGTGCATTCAGTAAAATGAATGCTGCCGCGGGGATCCGATCATCCATATTGGCCTCCGTCCCTCTCCAGGGGTCTTATGCTATGGTCCAAGATCGAGCAGACCAAAGCAAACATTGACATATCATGTAGCATTATTAGATCTGTTATTTTTTGTAAGTGCGTTATCTTTTGTAGGTATTATAATTTAAATGCAACCAATTTCTGATGCAATATGTGTAAAAAAAATTAAATAAAAAACTCCTAAATGACCTGTGCCTCATTTATTATGAGTATAGTTGTCATGACGCCATGCGTTTCATGTACATGAGTAAATCCCTGTACAACGCAATGTGCAGAGCTCTGAATGTTGAATGGCTCTGCTGCTCCTCACCCAGGCCTACTTATAATAGATCTGGGTGAGGAGCAGTAAACATAATAGAATATTATAATTGATGTGATTTGTTCTCTACACAGCTTTGCTGCTCCGTCACTTGCCACAACCGCCCGCATTCATATACAGGGAGAGAGCCTGCGATCAGAGACGGGGGGCTTCTGTAGCAGAGTCAGATATTTGAAGGTACCATTCATGACTGTGTAATCCGTCAATGGTGATAGTATTAGAGTTTTTATTCTATATTTGTTGCCCTGGGGCTTTCTATTTAGTGTAAATGAGTAGCGCTATGCGCAGAGCTGTGTATGTTCATTTATATGGCTCTGCTGCTCCTTACCCAGGCCTAATTATAATAGCCCTGGCTGAGGAGCAGTAGAACTATGTAAAAAACATAATAGGCAATTATCTGTCATGAGATTTCGTAGAATCCAGTAGCATGGATTTCATGGGAATTGCATAGGTCCTATGTGGAAACAAGGATTTTATGCCTGATGGATCACTGTGGGGCTGTGCCCCGGATGTTTTAGGTCCCTAGCAACGCCCCTGAGTAAAGCACTACAATACATACACTAATACATACACATGACACACAGATAACCTACGTGTCCAATCTGCGTCCCTCCAGCTGTTTGCAAAACTACAATTACCAGCATGCAGCCCAAACTGTCTTTGGCTGTCCGGGCATGCTGGGAGTTGTAGTTTTGCAATCGCTGGAGGGCTACAGACTGGTCACCTTGGATGCATAAGGGTGCATTCACATGCTAGTAGCTAGCAGCGGGTTTCCCGCTGTGGGAAATCTGCTGCAAGTTATGCTACCATTCATTTAAACGGGTTGAAATGAAAGGTAGTGTACGGGTGCATTCACATCACGTTTTGGCCGGTACGGGACCGCCAAGGCTGGGGAGAGAGGGGAGGGGCAACCACACGCTGCCGTATGCGGTCCCATGTCTAATGCCTTGTCTACACTGGATTTTTTTCTCGATGAAAAATTCATAGTTGCATTGATTTTGTTATATTTTATTTATTCTATTTGTTTAATGTTATTTAATTAAAGCATATTTTCATGTAGTTGTATGTTTTATTTGGCTAAATTGATTAAATGCGCGTATATTTTTGGTAGAATATAAAAAAATTTGGGGCCCCACTTTTAGGTTTGCCCAGGGCCACACTTTGTCTAAAACCGGCCCTGCGAGTAGCTACAGTTCATTGAGGGAACCATGAATGACAACATGTACTGTGACATACTGATGTAGAGCGTGATTCCTTCTCCTTGGAGACTGAACCGCAGGGCAGTATTCCAACATTATAACAACCCTATAAAGGTGATGGACTGGCAAAACATGTTTCCACACCTAAATCCTATTGAGCATCTGTGGGGAATCCTCAAACAGGATATGGGTGTGTGCAAAGGTCTTTAACATCCACCAGCTCTGTGATGTCATCAAGGAGGTGTGGAGGAGGACTCCAGTGGCAAGCTACGAAGCCCTGGTGAACTCCATGCCCAAGAGGCTTAAAGGGGTATTCCAGTCAAAAAAAAAAATTTCATATTAACTGGCTCCAGAAAGTTAAAAAGATCTGTTATTTACTTCCATTAAACAAATCGTAATCCTACCAGTACTTATCAGCTGCTGAGGTTGAGTTGTTCTTTTCTGTCTGACAACAGTGCTCTCTGCTGACCTCTGTCTGTCTCAGGAACTGTCCAGAGTAGGAGCAAATCCCCATAGCAAACCTCTCCTGCTCTGGACAGTTCCTGAGACCGACAGAGGTATCAGCAGAGAGCACTGTTTTCAGACAGAAAAGAACAACTCAACTTCAGCAGCTGATAAGTACTAGTAGGATTATTTAATAGAAGTAATTTACAAATATGTTTAACTTTCTGGAGCCAGTTGATATGAAAAAAAATTGTTTTTCACTGGAATACCCCTTTAAGGCAGTGCTGGAAAATAATGGTGATTACATAAATTATTGAGTCTTTTGGCCCAATTTGTACATTTCCACTTAGGGGTGTGCTCACTTTTGTTGTTTATTTTTTCACATAAATGGCTGGGTCATTATTAGGGAACACAACATTAAACTCTGTTAGGCTGGGTTCACACCACGTTCACAGCCTCCGGTCGGCTTCGTTTTCGTGCGTATGCGGTTTCCCGACCGCAGGCAAAAACGTGGTTGACCACGTTTTTGCCTGCGATCGGGAAACCGCCTACGGCCGAAAACGAAGCCGACCGGAGGCTGCTGTTCACTCCAGTTGGCTCATAGACTTGCATTAAATACGGTTCCCGAATACGGCTGAGTGCGGGCGCCGCGATTAAGCCCCGCCCCCCTCCTCCCAACCGTATACTGGAGCCGTATTTAAGAAAACGTGGTGTGAACCCAGCCTTATACAGGCTGTGGACTCAGTATTTTACATTGTAGCAGAGGGTCAGTTCTTCAGTGTTGTCACATGAAACAATATAATAAAATATTTACAAAAATGTGAGAGGTGGAGGGATGTCACTCTGATACTGCCGATCCAGCTACTTACTGCTGCCTACTGTTTCCAGTGCACATTGACCCCTATTCATTTGGTGTCCTACCTCATCCAGTGGTTTTAGAAAGAAATTAGGAATAAATAGTGAGCAGTAAGGACAGGAGCAATCAGAACTGTAGCTGCAAGAGATTAAGGCAGGTGAATTTTTTTAACATTACTCTAAGCCACTTTCTAGGTTTTTCTAGGGTTGAAATATCCTCTAACCTCAGACACACAATCACTATTACTAAAACTACTCTCTTTTATTTATCCAAAAAACTCATAATATGGCCATATGCATCAGGCCTTTAGGACATCAGGGCATAAAAATATAGTGCAGATAAATTCATTATGCATTCAATGCAGAAATTCAGTAGACTTGCAAAGCTCTCCGGGAAACCTCTGTTTATCTTGACCAGCCTTCCATTTTCTTGTCTTAACAATTTTTGCAATCTATAGGGAAGTTAATGAATATTCACAAGATTGTGGTTCATTTGGAGCAATTCATCTTATCTACCTACAATAGAAAGTCCATTGAAAAAAACCACACCTTCCTATACATAAACTCAATTCAAAGACCTCCGAAGTGGCCCTAATCTATCTTCCATGATCTATCGGCTGGGTCCCTGACAGAGGGACTCTATAAGTACATAAAAGAAGTCTATGTATGCTTTTCACTTTGACCTCTGAAAAGAAAGAGTTTTTTCCTAATTATTGTAACCGAGGCTCTCTATGCTCTCATGGAAAAGTAAGTCACTGTACATCGTAAATTAAGCAGGTACCATATATAGCTGGCAAAATAAAAAGGCTATTGATAGCAAACACAGTACTAGATAGCAATAGTAGCAATGGTTACTATGCTTTTCAAAGCATTGTAGGAGTAAACATATCGGCCATAAAAATGCCGCTATTAAGAATTCTAGCAGTTAACAAGATAAACTAAATATACAGTACACATTACAAAACTCAATGTGAGCTCATTTTATATAGATGATTAGGTCAACTTCATTGGGTGACCCCATACACCTGCTCAATAAGAGAAATATCTAACCAGACAATAATTAGGCAACAACCTAAAACATTATTCATATAATGCAGATTTGATCAGTATTTTATGCTGCAGATCCGCCAGCAATGGACCTTACAGGGTGCCTCCATCTGTGCCTGCTCATAGCAGCAATCCGCCGATATGAGCATACACACTTTGATGTGAGAGTCACCATACGCATGCGCAGTATACTCGCACACATCACGGCCACTCCCCCTGCTCCCTGAGCTAGGCTGAGAGCAGCCACGATGTGTGCGAGTATACTGCGCATGTGTGCAGTGACTCTAAAATCAAAGTGTGTATGCTCATATCGGCGGATTGCTGCTATGAGCAGGCACAGATGGAGGCACCCTGTAAGGTCCATTTACGCTGTGGATCCGTCCATGTGGATGAGCCCTAAGGAAGCAAGGCGTACATGTAAGCACTGTGCCTGGTCCCACTGTGTTGTATAAATCATTAGCTGGAACCCTCGGCTAATGCCAGACATCACCAATCGGGCTGTTGTCCCACATTAACCCTTTAGACGCGTTTTTTTTTTAAGTTGATGGCAGTGTCGAAAAGTGTTAAAACGCATGTGCTAGTCAGTTAGGAAAACTGATCGGGACTACAGTGGCAAAATCCCAGAGTTCCAATCAGCTGAGTGGAAGGCTGAAGGGACCCTACCTAGTTCAGTGCCATCAGATTGGTGCTCCAAGAATATAGGCAGCCTGTATAAATAGAGCACCAATTTCACTGATCAATGCAGTACTATAGTACAGCATTGTTCAGTGTTTGCAAATGTGACAGTTCCCTATAGGGACTTAAAATGGTGAGAAAACTTTCAGTTTTGCACTTTGGTTTTTTCCTCCTCATCTTCTAACTATCATAACACTTAAAATTTTTCACCTACAGAACTATGGGTGAGATTTAATAAAACCTGTCCAGAGGAAAAGTTGCTGAGTTGTCCAATCTGACCAATCAGATTGCTTCTTTCATTTCGCAGAGGCCTTTTCAAAAATGAAAGAAGCGATCTGATTGGTTGCTATGGGCAACTCAGCAACTTTTCCTCTGGACAGGTTTTGATAAATCTCCCCTTATATGAGGGCTTGTATTTTGTGCCACCAATTTTGCTTTGGAATGACATCAATCA
The DNA here is from genome assembly GCF_029499605.1 of Hyla sarda. NCBI lineage: Eukaryota > Metazoa > Chordata > Amphibia > Anura > Hylidae > Hyla > Hyla sarda. The sequence continues at coordinate 625,110 of NW_026610825.1, read as the reverse complement.
TTTGTCCAGAATTGCTGAGTTTTTGGTCACGTCATATACCTTCATATATAAAAAAAATTTAAAAAAAGATCAAAAAGTCCAATCCAAACAAGAATAGTACAGATAAAAACTACAGATCATGAGCCCTTATACATCCCCAGATTTATCAACCTGTGTGAGGGAAAAAATATAGTGATTTGTTCACAGCAAACAATCACAGCTCAGCTAACGAGCGCTGGTAAAGTGAAAGCTGAGCTGTGATTGGTTGCTGTGGGAAAATCACTCTATTTTTTCTCTAACACAGTTTGATAAATCTGGGCCAATGTGTCATTTTTGTGTAGTAAGAAACCCCTCCAAAATTTGCAAACTGTGCTGTTTTTAAAAGACATTTCGACCCACAAATATTGTTATTTGCTTTCGCCATAAATTTTATGGTAAGATAATTGATGTAATGACAAACTACCTAGCTAGTTACCTAGATACATATATACCAGATTACCTAATTACACACCTACTTACATACATACCTGGCTACCTACCTACCTGCCCTTTTACTGTGCACTAGGGCATTATAACAGTTCGGTGCCTATAGATGGGGAGATTGTGTAGAGGAGGGGAGGGCACTGTAAAAATGCAGAGTGTAACAAGTTTGTCTTAAATATGTTTTGGCTTGCAGAAGTCGACATGGCGGTCTGAGGGGGACAGAGAAGAAAACAAAAGGACAACACACTGATCAGAAATGATGTTGATTGTAAGTCCTCCAATGTAACTGTAATCATTTATATGGTATACACATCCTGTGTACAGGTGGGGTCTATCTCTATATGGCCCTGAATATAATCACTTATATGGTATACAGATCCTGTGTACAGCTGGTATCTACCGCTATTTGGGAACTGTATGGGGGAATACTGGTGTGTTTATAGTAGTTTAATTCAGTACAGTATGTTGGTATTATCCAGTTATTGTGTGGTGGTATATATTTACTCCTTATATACAGGTATTATTGGTCATGGAAAATGATCTTACCTACGTTATATATATTTCATTTTATTTTGTATGTAGAAGTGGTGTATGAGGAGGGATTTGTGTAGAATAGGGGCGGGGCAGAAGTGTGACCAGGGGCCGACTGGGGCCCTTGCTTCATTTGGTCCGGGGGCCTTGAGTGTTGTCAGTCCGCCCCTGTATGCTTCTATTACCTGCTCTGTCCTTATTTCCTGCACAGGAACCACACCCGAAAGTTCTGTAGTGCAAGTCTTTTTTATTATACTGTTGTCACTGACCTTTCCCAGCATTCCATGCTGCAAGAGAAAATATGTTATAAGGCACATGGTCTCCAAGGGGCATGGCTATGCTGTAGTAGGTTGGCAGATGGCATTACCCATTGCAGCAAAGCCGTGCCCCCTGGAGACCATCTGACTTATGATATATTGTCACTGACAGCATGGAGGTAATAGAAGCATATTACATAATATTATAAATCAGCATCATGGGCTCAAAGACTAAAGGAACAACCCTTTAACCCTTAAGGACCACAAGTTTTTTCATTTTTGCACTTTCGTTTTTCAATTTTCCACCTACAGACCCATATGAGGGCTTGTTTTTTACACCACCAATTTTGCTTTGTAATGACATCAAAAACTCAACCACAAAATCTATTCCATAAAATAATATTTGTGGGATAAAATTGAAAATAAAAAATAAAAATGCAATTATACTTTTGAGGGCTTCTGATTTTGTAGGTCCACATGATTAAAATGATACCCAACTTATATAGATTTGATTTAATTTCTTTTAAAAATTACATATAACTTTTTGCCCGAAAATTAGTACGTTTAAAAATGTCCTCTTCTGACTCCTTTAACTTTTTTTTTTCCCATATACAGGGATGTTTGACAAATCTTTTTTACGCCGTCATCTGTAGTTTTTATTGGTATCATTTCTGTTTTGATGGGACTTTTTGATCACTTTTTATAAAAAATTTTTAGGGTATACAAATCAACATTATATTTTTATAGTTTGGACGTTTGCACATGCGGTGATACCCCGTATGTTTATTTTCATTATGCTTACATATTTTTTATATATTTGGTAAAAGGGGGGTGATTTCAACTTTTAATAGGAAAAGGGTTAATGGGTACTTTTATTCAACTTTTTTTTTTTTTTATACACTTTATTAGCTCCCTTAGGGGACTTTGAGGAGGAATCCTTAGATTCCTCATACAGATAAATGAAGTTCCATAGAACTACATTGATCTGTGTGCTCTGCTCTCAATTGATAAAGCCTGGTCCAGCCAGGCTCTATCAATCACAGAGCCAGGAGCAGGAAGAAAGGAGATATAAGCCCTTTGGCTACCTCTACAGTAGATTGCCCCTCCGCGATTGCGTTGCAGAGGGGTGATCCACCCCACTGGACCACCAGGGACTGTTCAAAGGTCCCTATTGACGCCGCTGTCAGCTTTGACAGCGGCGATCTAAAGGGTTAATTTCCGGCTGTAGTGATAGACGCATGTCTACTATTAACGCGGCCCTACAGGAACCAGCTGAAGGCTGCCCGGTATGATGTGGGCTTGAGTCAGGAGCCCACACCGTACGCTGTTAATGGCACAAAGACATGTATACACATCCTTGTTCGTTAACAGGTTAAAGGGAATCTGCTAGGCAACCAGAGCCTCACAAACTAGCCTCAGGACCGCAAAGACATGACTGATTGTAAAAATAGCTGTACCAGTCAAAGGGTTGGAATCCCTTTCCATTCCATTGTTTTTCAGGATTTTGTTTTTTCTTGTTTTTATTTTCTACATTGCAGATTTATACTAAAAACAGGAGAACACATATGGACTTAAGTAGTAAACAGAAATAAAGTATTACACAAACCAGAATATGTTTAATATTTTTAATACTGCTTGAATGGAGTTCACACACCGCTCACCACCACTCGAAATAGTGTAATAGGTTAAAAATTCTTGAAGTAGGTATCTTTTAGTTTAATCTGCTGGTATAAGAAAAAAGAAGAGGCCAACACAAGGCCGCCTCGTGTGAAAACGCTTGAGCAGGTGTATATAATAATGGAGGGGCTATGAGAAAGTCCTTAGGTAATGGCCGCTCAACTTGGAGCAAGTGAAAACTTGTGTATTAACCCACATATGGGGTTACAGTGGAATCTGGAACAGCTGCTGTGCCAAAGGTCGCAGGAAAGGGAGAACCAATTATGAGTCAAACAATGCAAATACTGGAAAAAGGACTGAGGAGAGGCGCTGCTGTGTCCAAGGGGAGTAGATGAAATAAGCCCAAGCCAGAGAAGCTGGATATGAAATCACTGGAGGGTTTATTGAGGTAAAACAATAAACAAAGATAATGCGTTTCAGGGGAGCTACCCCCTTCTTCAGATCAGTCTTTTAGTTTCATGACAGCTTTGTACAATATTGGGACTCTAAGTCAGCTTTATGAGGTAGTCACCTTGAATGGCTTTTAATAAACAAGTACGCCTTATCAAGAGTTAATTTCTTGTCTGCATAATTCCTTACAAACCTTCAGTTGTGTTGTGCAGAGGTAGGATTGGTACACAATTGCATCTGGGGTTTAGCCCTGTTCAACTTTTGCTCTTATCCACATTATGGCAAGAACCACTCAACTAAGTAAATAGAAATGGCAGTCCATCATTACTTTATGACATGAAGGTAAGTGAGTCAAGAAAATTACGAAAACTTTATAAAGTATCCTTAAGTGCAGTCATGAAAACTGTCAACTGGTTCTCTGAACTCTGAATCTTTATTCTGGTCTGATGATTTTTTGGATTTGGCTTCAGCTGCCATGTTCTTGTAAGACATAGACTAAGTAGATGGTTTCTACATATGTGGTTCCCACTGTGAAGCATGAAGGAAGCATGATTGTGTGAGGATGCTTGCTGGAGACACTTTTGGTGGTTTATATAAAGAAGCACTGTCATTATGAATAACTTTTAATATTTTGTAGTACTACTGATAAGATGACTTTTTTCAATAAACATTTATAAAAAAAAATGCAATTTTACAAAAAAAATATAAAAAATGAAAATAGCCACCACTAGGGGTCATCTATCTTTATGCAGACAGACTACACTGTATTTTGCAGCATATTGGGTACCGGCCGTAAAGTGTGTTGGTATCCAGTATAGGAAATCACCATTTCACCACTACAGCCTTCAGCTGTTCCTAAACTACAACTCCCATGATGAGAGTTGTAGTTTTGCAACAGCTGGGGTACAATCTTTGTAAAACTCTGTTTTAGACCTGTGTATTCTCCAGCTGTGTGCCTCCAGCTCTTGCAAAACTACAGACAAGGGATGTGTGGGCATGCTCGGAGTTGTAGTTTTGCAACAGCTAAAGGCAACACTGTTCTAACACAGTGCTTTACAAACACTGCAGCTCCAGCTCTTGCAAAACTACAACTCCCACAGCCAAAGCTTTCTCTGACTCATGAATTACAAAGAAGCTGATCAGACAATCAGGAGTCTGTGAAAGCTGAATGACAAATATAGTGAGAGCTATGTTGATTAGCATCCAGCTATACTAGGAACAGATAGAAAATGTATGCATAAAAACTACTGTGCAGTGATTTGCAGAATGCTAGGCTGCTCCCAGAGCAGATGAGTCATCCACAGTGAGGGAGAGAGACGGACACGCCCCCTCCACAAGGAAGAACACAAAGCAAGTGAGCGACATATAAATTCTATTTGGTAGGGATATATAGGATATACAGGTCCTAGACACATAAAAATTATATGTACATGATCAGGATTAGGTAGTGAGTAACTTTTTTTTGGGCAATATGACAAGTACGCTTTAAAATCTAAGGCACAGCACACACTTCAGTGACAAGCAATCCCATCTGGATTGTACTTAGTGGGACCATCACTTGGTTTTCAATAGGACAATGGCCCCCAAACACACCTTCAGGTTATGTAAGGGCTATTTAGGCAAAAAGAAGAGCAATAGAGTGCTTTGTCAGATGAGTTGCCTCCACAATTACTGACCTTAACCCAATTGAGATGATTTGGAATAGATTACTTTGATAAATCTAATATATAAAATATATTCTGGTTTCTTTAGCACTTTACTACATCATTCCACATGTGTTATTTAATAGTTTTCATGCCTTCCATATGAATCTACAATGTGGAGAAAAAAAAGAAAAAAACAAGGGACGAAAAGGTGTGCCCAAATTTTTGATTGGTGCTGTATGTAATGGAAAATGTATACTTATTCTCTTCTTGCCTACCACTACAAATCATAGCTTCAAAAGACTGGTACAAAGTACTATCTTAATGTGTAGAGGGCATGTAGAAAAAATGTAGATAGGTAAACCTTTCAAGGGGTAATATATAGTGAAAAATTTATCATTTTAACTACTCAGTTCTCTTATTATAAACGGTACAGTTTAAATCTTGCAGTCTTTAGAATCAATTTTAAAATCAGCAATCCCATCATGTAATGCTCTTAAAGGGGTACAGCGGTGGAAAACATTTCTTTTTTAAATCAACTGGTGCCAGAAAGTTAAACAGATTTGTAAATTACTTCTATTTAAAATTCTTAACCCTTCCAGTACTTTTTAGCTGCTGTATGCTCCAAAGGAAGTTATTTTCTTTTTGAATTTATTTTCTGTCTGACCACAGTGCTCTCTGCTGACACATCTGTCCATGTCAGGAACTGTCCAGAGTAGGAGCAAATCCCCATAGCAAACCTCTCCTGCTCTGGACAGTTCCTGACATGGACAGAGGTGTCAGCAGAGAGCACTGTGGACAGACAGAAAAGAAATTCAAAAAGAAAAGAACTTCCTCTGGAACATACAGCAGCTGATAAGTACTGGACGGATTAAGATTTTAAATAGAAGTAGTTTAAAAATCTGTTTAACTTTCTGGCACTCATTGATTTAAAATAAATTGTTTTCCACCAGAGTACCCCTTTAAAAGGAATACAACAGCTGCTTGTGCATCAAGATAATAACCAATAGGACCTTGTTTACATGCACTGGCAGTGTGACAAGCAGTTTAATGCACCTTGCAACTACCATCAGGTTCCATGGTAGCCCTCTGTATAGGGAATTGCAGTCTGCTGTGTATTTCTAACAGGAAAATAAAACTATTTATGCCAAAGCCTACCACCTTAAAGGGGTACTCCAGTGGAAAACACTTTTTTCAAATCAACTGGTGCCAGAAAGTTAAACAGATTTGTAAATCAGCTTCTGTATTCTCCACAGGAAGATCTTTTCTTTTTGAATATCCTTTCTGTCTGACCACAGTGCTCTCTGTTGACACCTCTGTCCATGTCAGGAACTGTCTGTACAGACAGAGGTGTCAACAGAGAGCACTGTGGTCAGACAGAAAAGAAAAGAAAAAAAGAAAAGAACTTCCTGTGTAGTATACAGCAGCTGTACTGGAAGGGTTAAGATTTTTTAATAGAAGCAATTTACACATCTGTTTACTTTCTGGAGCCAGTTTAATGGGGGTCAAAATGATACCCTAGTGGCCTATTTTATTTGGATGGAGCCCTACAGATAAAGAGCTTTTTAGGTGTATATGCCAAACGTAAGGCTCAGAAATGTGTTTAACCATTAAAATTTTACATGGCCAAAAACCGCATTAAAAACTTACATCATTTTTATTTGCCACAGTTTTCAAGGATCTAATTTTTATGAATATTTTGCTTGAATAATTCTTCAATGAGGGTAGTAAAACCTACATGATTCCCAGTAGAATGGTGTGAACATGTGCATATTTATGAACTGCATTTTAAGTAATTCCATGTCTACACATCCTCTTTTTTTTACAATAAAAAATTTACAGATTCTGATACACAGCACATTTTCACTGTGGCTGACACAGGCAAATGCTAACACAGCCGCAGCTAATGGACAAATAGAATTTTATAACCGAAGTTATCATTGGGACAATATGAACTAGCTGAAAAGAAATACAGATGCACAGACAATTGCCTGATCTTATTTTCTATACTGTAGTTCAGTTTTATTGCCAGAAGAGTTGAGACGGATTACCATTGACTATACTGTTAGTAGAAAATGTAAAACCATTTGGAAAAAGCAATGTCAATAGGAGAGATAGTCCCATCCTTTTTGCAGTGTGCACTTTACAATAAAACATCTTGGCAGCAGCATAGGGAATAGGTTTAATAAAGGTCTTGCACTTTTACTATCAGTGATGCTTCCATCAGGCAGAGTCCCCCCTTAATGTGTTGCCGGCAGGGAATTCTTATGGAGAGCACCACTTATGATGTGAAAGAAGAAATACTTATTGTCCGGCATTCATCATTGTAGGTGTAAGTGAAGCATTTTTCTACACCTTTTTTTGTGTGCTGGTAATGTGTAGGTATTATGACAACAACTTTAGCCGAAACCCCCAAAGGGGTACCCTAAACTTGAACCCCCCCCCCCAAAAAAAGAAAAAAAAAAAAGTTAAAATATAACTTATTTATTAACCCCTTCCCGCAGAGTGACTTATATATAAGCCGCAATGTGCAGGCAGTTGGCGCATCACGACTTATATATATGACACGCAGTTAACCCGGCGATGCGCAGCATCGCATGGGTTAACAGGCAGAAGTCCCGCTGTTTCCAGCAGGGGACAACTTCTGCAACACCCCCAGCAATCACTGTGATTGAGCTGTGAATGAGTGAATGAGCTGACTGGGGGGGGGGGTAAAGTTAATTTCCCCTGCTCTTTCTCCCCATAGAAGTCGGGGAAGAGCAGGGGACCCGAGAGCTGCGGCAGGAACTGCAGCACTTACCAGCATTTTTCAAGTACCGGAGCGGCAGTGGGGACCAGCGGCAGGCTCTAAACAGCTGGAGGCATACGGCGGCGGGTAAGTGTCGGCATCTGCATCAGAGGCAGCAGTGAAGCTCTTCACTGCTGCTTCTCGTAGTTTCAAAACTACAACTCCCAGCATGCCCAAACAGCCTTTGGCTGTCTGGGCATGCTGAGAGTTTTAGTTTTGCAACATCTGGAGGGCTACAGTTTGGACACTACTACACAGTGGTCTCCAAACTGTTCTCCTCCAGTTGTTGCAAAACTACAACTCTCAGCATGCCCTTGGGCATGCTGGCAGTTGTAGTTTTGCAACAACTGGAGGCACACTGGTTGGGAAACATTGTCTGTTTCCTAACTCAGTGTTTCCCAACCTGTGTGCCTCCAACTGTTGCAAAACCATATCTCCCAGCATGCACTGAAAACCGAACATGCTGGAAGTTGTAGTTTTGCAACAGCTGGAGGCACACGGGTTGGGAAACACTGAGTTAAGTAACAAACTCTCAGTGTTTTGCAAACAGTGTCCCTCCAGCTGTTGCCAAACTACAACCCCCAGCATGCACGGACAGCCAAAGGGCATGCTGAGAGTTGTAGTTTTGCCCCCCCCCCCCCCCCCCCCCCAATGTGAATGTACAGGGTAAATTCACACAGGCGGATTTACAGTGAGTTTCTCGCTGCAAGTTTAAAATGCAGAAAACTCGCTGTAACACGCCAGTGTGAATGTACCCTAAAAACACTACGCTAACACATAATAAAGGGTAAAACACTACATATACACCCTCTTACACAGTCCCCCCAATAAAAATGAGAAACGTATTGTACGTCAGTGTTTCCAAAATGGAGCCTCCAGCTATTGCAAAACAACAACTCCCAGCATTTCCGGACAGCTACTGACTGTCCAGGCATGCTGGGAGTTTAGCAACAGCTGGAGGCATCCTGTTTGGGAATCACTGGTGTAGAATACCACTATGGCCACCCCTATGCAATCCCTAATTTAGTCCTCAAATGCGCATGGCGCTCTCTCACTTCAGAGCCCTGTCGTATTTCTAGGAAACTGTTTAGGGCCACATATGGGGTATTTCTATACTCAGAAGTGATGGGGTTACAAACCTTTGGGGGCATTTTCTACTATTAACCCTTGTAAAAATGTAAAATTTGGGGGAAAAACAGCATTTTAGTGAAAAAATAAATAAATTAATTTACACATCCAAATTTAACGAAAAGTCATCAAACACCTGTGGGGTGTTAAGGCTCACTGTACCCCTTGTTACGTTGCATGAGGGGTGTCGTTTCGAAAATAGTATGCCATGTGTGCTTTTTTTTTTGCTGTCCTGGCACCATAGGGGCTTCCTAAATGTGACATGCCCCCAAAAACCATTTCAGAAAAACTCACTCTCCAAAATCCCATTGTCGCTCCTTCCCTTCTGAGCCCTCTACTGCGCCCACCGAACACTTTACATAGACATATGAGGTATTTCCTTACTCGAGAGAAATTGGGTTACACATTTTAGGAAGATTTCTCTCCTTTTACCCCTTGTAAAAATTCAAAAACTGGGTCTACAAGAACATGTACAAGAGTGTAAAAAATGAAGATTTTGAATTTTCTCCTTCACTTTTCTGCTATTCCAGGGAAACTTTTATTAGATATAATCTAAAAAATGGGGAAAATGTACCCCAAGACCATCAAAATAAAGCAACAAAATACACACTGTATCAAAAATATTGTTACGCCGAGCGCTCCGGGTCCCCGCTCCTCCCCGGAGCGCTCGCTTCACTCTCTTCGCTGCAGCGCTCCGGTCACGTCCTCTGACCCGGGGCGCTGCGATCCCGCTGCCAGCCGGGATGCGATTCGCGATGCGGGTAGCGCCCGCTCGCGATGCGCACCCCGGCTCCCCTACCTGACTCGCTCCCCGTCTGTTCTGTCCCGGCGCGCGCGGCCCCGCTCCCTAGGGCGCGCGCGCGCCGGGTCTCTGCGATTTAAAGGGCCACTGCGCCGCTGATTGGCGCAGTGGTTCCAATTAGGGTAATCACCTGTGCACTTCCCTATATTACCTCACTTCCCTTGCACTCCCTTGCCGGATCTTGTTGCCTTAGTGCCAGTGAAAGCGTTCCTTGTGTGTTCCTTGCCTGTGTTTCCAGACCTTCTGCCGTTGCCCCTGACTACGATCCTTGCTGCCTGCCCCGACCTTCTGCTACGTCCGACCTTGCTTCTGCCTACTCCCTTGTACCGCGCCTATCTTCAGCAGCCAGAGAGGTGAGCCGTTGCTAGTGGATACGACCTGGTCACTACCGCCGCAGCAAGACCATCCCGCTTTGCGGCGGGCTCTGGTGAAAACCAGTAGTGGCTTAGAACCGGTCCACTAGCACGGTCCACGCCAATCCCTCTCTGGCACAGAGGATCCACTACCTGCCAGCCGGCATCGTGACAAATATGAAGTGACAGATATGACCTCAATACAGGTTCAAGTCAGTTCATACAAAGAACTTTGATAAGTAAAATATTGGACCCCTATCAACACCACACTCTGTTGGAAATTGTAATATACACAGCTCCTAGATAAAGGAGGGGGTATAGGTGGGGGTAGAAAAGGGGAAGAACCTAGGGAGACAATAGGCCGATTATGGTGGTTGGCCACTACCTGTCATAAACCCTGATATCTCCTGTTCTATACCTAACCCTAGGCAGAGTTAACGCCCTAATAAGGGCGGCCCGCTCCGGAACCTGTATTCAGATTCATGTATGACTTTCTATATGTGTGCACCTACAACTAAGATGTAGTGTGTATGTATGTGAATAAATTTTAATTTTTACCCAGTATATGGTTCAACACTTTCCTTACTTGCCTAGCACTTACTAATTCTGTTTTTTCATACTATTCTCCATCTACGTTTTTACTTTACTACCCCCCCCCCTTCCATAATTTCTATACCTTTCTTTTTTTCCTCTGTCCCCCCTATGCCCTCCACTGCACCACTCCTCCACATATCCCAAACAGGTGGAACCTGAGGATGGAACTCTTTTTGCATTTATAAGTTAAGTTTAAACCATGGTAGGGCAGGGTATTGGAGGGTAATTGCCTTTTTTGCCCATGGTATCATATGTCAGCAAGAACATAAAGGGGTATTCCCATCTCATTAAAGTTTAAAGGGCAGGCAATTCAGAAACAATCCAATAACCTTCATTTTCTGAAATGTCCTATTATGTAGCTACTCATTTAGCCTCCTCTTCTTTGTAGATCTATGGAGAGCAAATTCTAGAGCATGCACAGTAGGGCCCTGGCAACCTCACCTGAAAATGTAGGAGAGTTACATATGTAGGGTATAGAACAATATTAGCTGTAGCATATACAGAGTTAACACACAATTGTAGAACGTCAATAAGATTCACTCATGCAACCAATCTGTTATCTCTGCTACATCTGTAGGTAAAATAATGAATAATATAGACTGTAGTATGTACAGCTTATACACAGTTAACAGCAGAGTTAACAGTCAGAGTTGTAACACGTTAACTAAATGTGCTCATGCATCAATTCAAACTGCTGATATAGACTAGCTGTAGACTAGCATTGGGGGGCTCCGGACCTGGAATAATGCTCTGCGTATGCTCCCGGTGTTCGCTCTCAGTATACAAATTAACCTGCTAGCACTGAGCACAGAGCCTCAGGCCCCTGTACAAAGTCTCAGTTGAGCTGTATAGCCGAGACACAAATTGCCGAAAACAAAGGACAGGTTAGTGTCCTATAGTATTGATGACCCCTAGTGGTGGTCATATAAAACTGTGCTTTTTATATGTAACTCAACAGTTTTGCTAAAATAACTATATTACAAACAATCCTAACTTTTGCTGTGAAGTGGCAAAGCAAAAGTTTATTCGAATGACAGTGTCCATTTAAATTACATATGAGACTTCGTGATCTACTAACCCAATACACTGCAAATGGTTTCTCATTTCTGAAAATTGGCAGATTGGAAGAACCTAAAAAAAGAAGATTTTATCATTAGTCTTGTGACTGTCACGATGCCGGCTGGCAGGTAGTGGATCCTCTGTGCCGGAGAGGGATTGGCGTGGACCGTGCTAGTGGATCGGTTCTAAGTCACTACTGGTTTTCACCAGAGCCCGCCGCAAAGCGGGATGGTCTTGCTGCGGCGGTAGTGACCAGGTCGTATCCACTAGCAACGGCTCACCTCTCTGGCTGCTGAAGATAGGCGCGGTACAAGGGAGTAGACAGAAGCAAGGTCGGACGTAGCAGAAGGTCGGGGCAGGCAGCAAGGATCGTAGTCAGGGGCAACGGCAGGAGGTCTGGAACACAGGCTAGGAACACACAAGGAAACGCTTTCACTGGCACGATGGCAACAAGATCCGGCAAGGAAGTGCAGGGGAAGTGAGGTGATATAGGGAAGTGCACAGGTGATCAGACTAATTGGAACCACTGCGCCAATCAGCGGCGCAGTGGCCCTTTAAATCGCAAAGACCCGGCGCGCGCGCGCCCTAAGGAGCGGGGCCGCGCGCGCCGGGACAGGACCGACGGAGAGCGAGTCAGGTACGGGAGCCGGGGTGCGCATCGCGAGCGGGCGCTACCCGCATCGCGAATCGCATCCCGGCTGGAGGCGGTATCGCAGCGCCCCGGGTCAGTGGATCTGACCGGAGCGCTGCAGTGAGGAGAGTGTAGCGAGCGCTCCGGGGAGGAGCGGGGACCCGGAGCGCTCGGCGTAACAGTACCCCCCCCCCTTGGGTCTCCCCCTCTTCTTAGAGCCTGGGAACCTGAGGAGTAGACTTTTGTCTAGGATATTGTCCTCAGGTTCCCAGGATCTCTCTTCTGGACCACAACCCTCCCAATCCACTAAAAAAAAGGTTTTCCCTCTGACCTTTTTGGATGCCAGAATCTCTTTGACGGAGAAGATGTCCGAGGAGCCGGAAACAGGAGTGGGAGGAACAGATTTGGGAGAGAAACGGTTGATGATAAGTGGTTTAAGAAGAGAAACGTGAAAGGCATTAGGAATACGAAGAGAAGGAGGAAGAAGAAGTTTGTAAGAGACAGGATTAATCTGGCACAAAATTTTGAAAGGACCAAGATAGCGTGGTCCCAACTTGTAGCTAGGGACACGGAAGCGGACATATTTAGCGGAGAGCCATACCTTGTCTCCAGGGGAAAAAATGGGAGGAGCTCTTCTTTTCTTATCCGCGAACTTCTTCATGCGAGATGAAGCCTGTAAGAGAGAATTTTGGGTCTCTCTCCATATGATGGAGAGGTCACGAGAAATTTCATCCACAGCGGGCAGACCAGAGGGCAAGGGGGTAGGGAGGGGGGGAAGAGGGTGACGGCCGTACACCACGAAAAATGGGGATTTGGAGGAAGATTCAGAGACTCTGAAGTTATACGAGAATTCGGCCCATGGAAGAAGATCTGCCCAGTCTTCCTGGCAGGAGGAAACAAACTGTCGTAAATAATCACCCAAGACCTGGTTAATTCTTTCTACTTGTCCGTTGGATTGAGGATGATATGCAGAAGAAAAATTTAATTTAATCTTGAGTTGTTTACAGAGAGCTCTCCAGAATTTAGACACGAATTGGATGCTGTCACGATGCCGGCTGGCAGGTAGTGGATCCTCTGTGCCAGAGAGGGATTGGCGTGGACCGTGCTAGTGGACCGGTTCTAAGCCACTACTGGTTTTCACCAGAGCCCGCCGCAAAGCGGGATGGTCTTGCTGCGGCGGTAGTGACCAGGTCGTATCCACTAGCAACGGCTCACCTCTCTGGCTGCTGAAGATAGGCGCGGTACAAGGGAGTAGGCAGAAGCAAGGTCGGACGTAGCGGAAGGTCGGGGCAGGCAGCAAGGATCGTAGTCAGGGGCAACGGCAGAAGGTCTGGAAACACAGGCAAGGAACACACAAGGAACGCTTTCACTGGCACTAAGGCAACAAGATCCGGCAAGGGAGTGCAGGGGAAGTGAGGTGATATAGGGAAGTGCACAGGTGAACACACTAATTGGAACCACTGCGCCAATCAGCGGCGCAGTGGCCCTTTAAATCGCAGAGACCCGGCGCGCGCGCGCCCTAGGGAGCGGGGCCGCGCGCGCCGGGACAGGACAGACGGGGAGCGAGTCAGGTACGGGAGCCGGGGTGCGCATCGCGAGCGGGCGCTACCCGCATCGCGAATCGCATCCCGGCTGACAGCGGAATCGCAGCGCCCCGGGTCAGAGGATGTGACCGGAGCGCTGCAGCGAGGAGAGAGAAGCGAGCGCTCCGGGGAGGAGCGGGGACCCGGGGCGCTCGGCGTAACAGTACCCCCCCCCTTGGGTCTCCCCCTCTTCTTAGAGCCTGAGAACCTGAGGAGCAGACTTTTGTCTAGGATGTTGTCCTCAGGTTCCCAGGATCTCTCTTCAGGACCACAACCCTCCCAGTCCACTAAGAAAAAAGTTTTCCCTCTGACCTTTTTGGAGGCTAGGATTTCTTTGACAGAGAAGATGTCCGAGGAGCCGGAAACAGGAGTGGGAGGAACAGATTTGGGAGAAAAACGGTTGAGGATGAGTGGTTTGAGAAGAGAGACGTGAAAGGCATTAGGGATACGAAGAGAAGGAGGAAGAAGAAGTTTATAAGAGACAGGATTGATTTGACACAAAATTTTGAAAGGACCAAGATAGCGTGGTCCCAACTTGTAGCTAGGGACACGGAAGCGGACATATTTAGCGGAGAGCCATACCTTGTCTCCAGGGGAAAAAACGGGAGGAGCTCTTCTTTTCTTATCCGCGAACCTCTTCATGCGTGAAGAGGCCTGTAAGAGAGAATTTTGGGTCTCTCTCCATATAATGGAAAGGTCACGAGAAATTTCATCCACAGCGGGCAGACCAGAGGGCAAGGGGGTAGGGAGGGGGGGAAGAGGGTGACGGCCGTACACCACGAAAAATGGGGATTTGGAGGAAGATTCCGAGACCCTGAAGTTATACGAGAATTCGGCCCATGGAAGGAGATCTGCCCAGTCATCCTGGCGGGAGGAAACAAAATGTCGCAAATAATCACCCAAGATCTGGTTAATTCTTTCTACTTGTCCATTGGACTGGGGATGATATGCAGAAGAAAAATTTAATTTAATCTTGAGTTGTTTACAGAGTGCCCTCCAGAATTTAGACACGAATTGGACACCTCTATCCGAGACAATCTGCGTAGGCAACCCGTGAAGACGAAAAATGTGTACAAAAAATTGTTTAGCCAACTGAGGCGCAGAAGGAAGACCAGGAAGAGGGATGAAATGTGCCATTTTGGAGAATCGATCAACGACCACCCAAATAACAGTGTTGCCACGGGAAGGGGGTAAATCAGTAATAAAATCCATACCAATCAGAGACCAAGGCTGTTCGGGGACAGGCAGAGGATGAAGAAAACCAGCGGGCTTCTGGCGAGGAGTCTTATCCCGGGCACAGATAGTGCAGGCTCGCACAAAGTCCACAACATCCGTCTCCAGAGTCGGCCACCAATAGAAGCGGGAGATGAGTTGCACAGATTTCTTGATGCCCGCATGACCTGCGAGATGGGAGGAGTGACCCCATTTGAGGATTCCGAGGCGTTGGCGTGGAGAAACAAAAGTCTTTCCTGGAGGAGTCTGCCTGATGGAGGCAGGAGAAGTGGAGATCAGGCAGTCAGGTGGAATGATGTGTTGCGGAGAGAGTTCAACTTCTGAGGCATCCGAGGAACGAGAGAGAGCATCGGCCCTAATGTTCTTATCGGCAGGCCGAAAGTGAATTTCAAAATTAAATCGGGCAAAGAACAGAGACCACCTGGCCTGGCGAGGATTCAGCCGTTGGGCAGACTGGAGGTAGGAGAGGTTCTTGTGATCGGTGTAAATAATAACTGGAAATCTTGATCCCTCCAGCAGATGCCTCCATTCCTCAAGTGCTAATTTAATGGCTAGAAGCTCTCGATTCCAGATGGAGTAGTTCCTCTCCGCCGGAGAGAAGGTCCTAGAAAAAAAACCACAAGTAACAGCATGCCCGGAAGAATTTTTTTGTAGAAGGACAGCTCCAGCTCCCACTGAGGAGGCATCAACCTCCAATAGGAAGGGTTTGGATGGGTCAGGTCTGGAGAGCACGGGAGCCGAAGAAAAGGCAGACTTGAGTCGTTTAAAGGCGTCTTCCGCTTGAGGAGGCCAAGACTTGGGATCGGCATTTTTTTTGGTTAAAGCCACGATAGGAGCCACAACGGTAGAAAAATGTGGAATAAATTGCCTGTAATAATTGGCGAACCCCAAAAAGCGTTGGATAGCACGGAGTCCGGAGGGGCGTGGCCAATCTAAGACGGCAGAGAGTTTGTCTGGATCCATTTGTAGTCCCTGGCCAGAGACCAAGTATCCTAGGAAAGGAAGAGATTGGCATTCAAACAGACATTTCTCTATTTTGGCATAGAGTTGATTGTCACGAAGTCTCTGAAGAACCATACGGACATGCTGGCGGTGTTCTTCTAGATTGGCAGAAAAAATCAGGATATCGTCCAGATATACAACAACACAGGAGTATAAAAGATCACGAAAAATTTCATTAACAAAGTCTTGGAAGACGGCAGGGGCGTTGCACAGGCCAAAGGGCATGACCAGATACTCAAAGTGTCCATCTCTGGTGTTAAATGCCGTTTTCCATTCATCCCCCTCTCTGATGCGGATGAGATTATAAGCACCTCTTAAGTCCAGTTTGGTAAAGATGTGGGCACCTTGGAGGCGATCAAAGAGTTCAGAGATGAGGGGTAGGGGGTAGCGGTTCTTAACCGTGATTTTATTAAGACCGCGGTAGTCAATGCAAGGACGTAGGGAGCCATCTTTTTTGGACACAAAGAAAAATCCGGCTCCGGCAGGAGAGGAGGATTTACGGATAAAGCCCTTTTTTAAATTTTCCTGGACGTATTCAGACATGGCAAGAGTCTCTGGTGCGGACAGAGGATAAATTCTGCCCCGGGGTGGAGTAGTGCCCGGGAGGAGGTCGATAGGACAATCATAAGGCCTGTGAGGAGGTAGAGTCTCAGCTTGTTTTTTGCAAAAAACATCCGCAAAGTCCATATAGGCCTTAGGGAGACCGGTTACAGGAGGAACCACAGAGTCACGGCAAGGGTTACTGGGAACCGGTTTTAGGCAGTCCTTGGAACAAGAGGGCCCCCAACTCTTGATCTCCCCAGTGGACCAATCCAGGGTTGGGGAATGAAGTTGAAGCCAGGGAAGTCCAAGGAGAATTTCAGAAGTGCAATTGGGGAGGACCAAAAGTTCAATCCTCTCGTGATGAGATCCGATGCACATTAGAAGGGGCTCCGTGCGGAAACGTATGGTACAGTCCAATCTTTCATTGTTTACACAATTGATGTAGAGGGGTCTGGCGAGACTGGTCACTGGGATGTTGAACCTGTTGACGAGAGAGGCCAAAATAAAATTTCCTGCAGATCCGGAGTCCAAGAAGGCCATAGTAGAGAAGGAGAAGGCAGAGGCAGATATGCGCACAGGCACAGTAAGACGTGGAGAAGCAGAGTAGACATCAAGGACTGTCTCACCTTTGTGCGGAGTCAGCGTACGTCTTTCCAGGCGGGGAGGACGGATAGGACAATCCTTCAGGAAGTGTTCGGTACTAGCACAGTACAGGCAGAGATTCTCCATGCGGCGTCGTGTCCTCTCTTGAAGTGTCAGGCGAGACCGGTCGACCTGCATAGCCTCCACGGCGGGAGGCACAGGAACAGATTGCAGGGGACCAGAGGAGAGAGGAGCCGAGGAGAAGAAACGCCTCGTGCGAACAGAGTCCATATCCTGGCGGAGCTCCTGACGCCTTTCGGAAAAACGCATGTCAATGCGAGTGGCAAGGTGAATGAGTTCATGTAGATTAGCAGGAATTTCTCGTGCGGCCAGAACATCTTTAATGTTGCTGGATAGGCCTTTTTTAAAGGTCGCGCAGAGGGCCTCATTATTCCAGGATAATTCTGAAGCAAGAGTACGGAATTGTACGGCATACTCGCCAACGGAAGAATTACCCTGGACCAGGTTCAACAGGGCAGTCTCAGCAGAAGAGGCTCGGGCAGGTTCCTCAAAGACACTTCGGATTTCCGAGAAGAAGGAGTGTACAGAGGCAGTGACGGGGTCATTGCGGTCCCAGAGCGGTGTGGCCCAAGACAGGGCTTTTCCAGACAGAAGGCTGACTACGAAAGCCACCTTAGACCTTTCAGTGGGAAACTGGTCCGACATCATCTCCAAGTGCAGGGAACATTGGGAAAGAAAGCCACGGCAAAACTTAGAGTCCCCATCAAATTTATCCGGCAAGGATAGGCGTAGACCAGAAGCAGCCACTCGCTGCGGAGGAGGTGCAGGAGCTGGCGGAGGAGATGATTGCTGAAGCTGTGGTAGTAACTGCTGTAGCATAACGGTCAGTTGAGACAGCTGTTGGCCTTGTTGCGCTATCTGTTGTGACTGCTGGGCGACCACCGTGGTGAGGTCAGCGACAACTGGCAGAGGAACTTCAGCGGGATCCATGGCCGGATCTACTGTCACGATGCCGGCTGGCAGGTAGTGGATCCTCTGTGCCGGAGAGGGATTGGCGTGGACCGTGCTAGTGGATCGGTTCTAAGTCACTACTGGTTTTCACCAGAGCCCGCCGCAAAGCGGGATGGTCTTGCTGCGGCGGTAGTGACCAGGTCGTATCCACTAGCAACGGCTCACCTCTCTGGCTGCTGAAGATAGGCGCGGTACAAGGGAGTAGACAGAAGCAAGGTCGGACGTAGCAGAAGGTCGGGGCAGGCAGCAAGGATCGTAGTCAGGGGCAACGGCAGGAGGTCTGGAACACAGGCTAGGAACACACAAGGAAACGCTTTCACTGGCACGATGGCAACAAGATCCGGCAAGGAAGTGCAGGGGAAGTGAGGTGATATAGGGAAGTGCACAGGTGATCAGACTAATTGGAACCACTGCGCCAATCAGCGGCGCAGTGGCCCTTTAAATCGCAAAGACCCGGCGCGCGCGCGCCCTAAGGAGCGGGGCCGCGCGCGCCGGGACAGGACCGACGGAGAGCGAGTCAGGTACGGGAGTCGGGGTGCGCATCGCGAGCGGGCGCTACCCGCATCGCGAATCGCATCCCGGCTGGAGGCGGTATCGCAGCGCCCCGGGTCAGTGGATCTGACCGGAGCGCTGCAGTGAGGAGAGTGTAGCGAGCGCTCCGGGGAGGAGCGGGGACCCGGAGCGCTCGGCGTAACAGTGACTATGTATTTTTTTGTTTTGTTTTGTTTTTTTTTAGCTTTCTTTTGAATGTTGGACCTATGCTCAGCTGGGTCAATATTTTAATATATATATATATATATATATATATATATATATATATATATATACATACACACATATATATTTATTAGATGATAATGATATGATAAATATAATAAATTTGGAGTATTTGGCATCAGCTTAAGGTAGATAATAGGGCATGCTAGAAAAGTGAAAGGAAAAATAGAAATGATAAATTCCTTCCGAAGGGCTGTCCAGGCTCTAAACAGTAAAAAGGAAAGACGTAAATGTTTCATGCTTTGCACTTGCCAAAAATCTCAGAATACTATAGATGGCAATGACAAACAAGTTAATGTTCTACTTCGAATCAAGCCAAACCCCTAAAGCATAAATGACCATACTAAAAGCTTTAGCATTTTGGACACATAAAAGCTTAGCACTTGGAACCATGCAAGGGCAAAGAGTTAGATAATAACTAGCAAGAGATGGGTGCGAAGACTAAAGTCAAGAAGCTACAATAAACTCAATGCTACATAAAGTAGCTACATAGTTAATACATTTAAAAGAAAACACAAAGAAAGGCAAAAACCTTAAAGAGGCAGCTGTCAAATTCCTACTATGAGGGCCAGAAAATACTTCACAACTCCAAATGTGGCAACAAAAAAAAAATAAGTCTCTTGTTCCCATAACATGGAATTTTCAGGATATTTCAGTAATGACATCCAGGATCCTCTTGTACTCTTTTCATGAATCACTCATCACAGCACCCTTTGGCCTTACATAGCCTTGTATATGATGTAGGGTGTCCCACCAAGTTGATGTGAGGCACTTCTGTTCCTACACCAACTATTCCCCTGAGCTGAGCTGCACTTTGGCTCTAAACCAGAAGGATGGGAGAGGCCAGTGCTCTTGGTGGACATGAGCTAGCCAAACTTTAAGTAGGGAAATGCTAACCTCATTGTGTATGTGTGCAGTGAAACAGCTAGCATTTCACCTACTTTGAAGAAAAAGAATGTGGCCAGATAAATGTGCTGGGTAGGCATCATTATCAGCTACTTGAGTAGTAGGCATGTTGGGAGTGCCAGCCAATTGAAAAGTATATAAATCAGGATAGCTTCAAAGGTGAACGCCGGCTCAGCTGGGCGCAGGAACATCTCACAGTGCAGCCGAAGGCTGCACTGTGAGTTGTTCCTGCACCCAGCTGAGCCGGCGTTCACCTTTGAAGCTATCCTGATTTACATACCTTTCGTAGCCGGTGGACAGCGGACTTCTCCTTACACGTATTACCATTGTTGTGTATGGGGATGCACAACATAACAGGGTGAGTGGTTTGATATTATCCCCTTTACCTGTATGGCCCCATTTTAATTGCACTATGGAGCGCTTTCATTCCCATTATTAGATAGCCAATCGAAAAGAGCTGCCTGAACATGTGATACAGGGGGCTGCAGAGATTAGACAAAGTGCAGGATGAGAGGGTGCCTTCCTTCCTGAGTGCATGCCAGACAGTCCCTGTATGGAACAAGACCACCGGCAGGAAAAGAGGGAGTCTCTCTCCAGCATTTACCAGAATGACTGGACAGAAGCAGAGTTCCCGGCATCAAAATCACAGCCGATCTGATTCCAGGAGCTCTTCTCCTCTCTAATCTTCTGAAGAGAAACCGCAGGTGCTATAGGCAAGAACGGTGCTCGAAGGTGACAGAAGCCTGTGTTGGTTAACAAGGCTGCCCACTGGAAGGTTAAAGGGGTATTCCAGTAAAAAACTATTAAATTAATTAAACAGATTTGTAAATGACCTCTATTAAAAAAAATCTTAATCCTTCCAGTACTTATTAGCTGCTGAAGTTGCATTGTTCTTTTCTGTCTGACAATAGTGCTCTCTGCTGACACCTCTGTCTGTCTCAGGAACTGTCCAGAGCATGAGAGGTTTGCTATGGAGATTTGCTTCTGCTCTGGAGAGTTCCTGAGACAGACAGAGGTGTCAGCAGAGAACACTATTGTCAGACAGAGAAGAACAATGCAACTTCAGCAGCTAATAAGCACTGGAAGGATTAATATTTTTTAATAGAGGTAATTTACAAATCTGTTTAACTTTCTGGAGCCAGTTGATATGAAACAAAATAGTTTTTGACTGGATTACCCCTTTTAGCAATATACAACTGAGGGTTAGCATGGAAAACCCAACTGACAGGCCATAAGTGGAACTAAACCAGAGTAGCATAGTAAAGGCCATAATATTGTCCCTGTAGCAGGAAGTTCCCCTTTAGATTATAAGATGATTCCTGTGTTACCCATGTTGGTGTGCAGCCTGTTATGCAGTTAGCTGTAGCATGTAATGGTTGGTGCCCTTCTACAAGGAACTATGTATAGTTATTCTGTGTGCAATACCATTTTAATAGCATTTTTAGCATGTTGCATTATAAGCATTTTGTATGCCATTAGGCAGTATTTCTGGGAGGCATCATATTATCCTCTAGAAGTATAACATGCATTGAGCCATCTTACAACTTTAATGTGCCTCCCTATAAAATTTAAAGGTCACTTTTTGATATTTTTTTAACTAACATTTTAAGTAAGGGATATCACTGTATATAGTCTATCTGGCTTTGAGTCACAATACCGACCAAGTAACGTAAAATGGATCTGAAGAACAGATGAAAAAAAAACTAATGTAGACCTACAGTAATGAATAGAGTATGTCAATAAAATTATACACAATACTGATGAGTCTATTACAATATTGCATGTTACTAAGAACAGCCTGGACCATTACATTTTCGGCACAGCCCAGACTGTATGCTATTCTATGCCAACCAATGCAGATTGGCATTATCACACTGTATTCAGAGGCACAGATGTCTAATGTTGTCACAATCAAATTACTAGTGTATTGCAAAAATGAGAAGAAATCTGCTTTTTGGAAGTGAAGCTTGATAAACATTTACACATTAGCCTCCCTTAGATCACATGTACTCCTATATACCACACCACTTTTACCTAAATGCTACCTAAGCTTAAATACAACATCCTATATCACAGTAGGTAGACTCAAGAATATTTGAATAAGAATGAAGCTTTATTGAATATATACACACAAATATACCATAAAATACTACAAAAGAGGGGCACAGACAAATCACAAGCATAGTGCACTGGTGAAGAGAAGTAAACCTTACCCATGAAAAACATTGTAAAGGGAAAGAAAAAATGCAAATATATATGATATATAAACTGGCTTATACTATAATTATATAAAGAATATGTATCAGTACACAGATTATATGGGGGTCAGTAAACAAGGGTCAAAAATAGGGTCCTCCACCATCAAAATAAATATTGGTCTAAACATACTGGAATATTCAGAAGCTTACAAATCCACCTGTAACTAACACAACAATTAGGTGGTGAAGGCCTTGAGACAGCTCTTATCTGCTTTTATCCAATATGACATGTGTCTTGTGTGACACATTGGCAATGAGTCCTTTTTGTAGCCATCAGGTGGGACTTAATTTACACTAACAAGGGGCTCGATTGGTTTTTAATTGCTGATAGTTTTTTGCCTTTTTCTTGGCTTTTCATGCCTTTTGCACCACCCTTTCTTCATGTGTTTAATACACATAAATTAATTTCTGAGCTAATTTATTTTGGTTTCTTTCTGTGTATGGATTACTTGGTTTGTTACCACATCTAGTGAAAATGTCACGTCCATAACACCTTTAGGAATATATTTAGTGAGTAAAATAATAAAATGTTCAATACTCACCCACTGTATCCGTATCAGTACACAGAGGGGTCAGTGAACAAATCAAGTATTTAAGTACCCAGATAAGGCCACTGAATATGTCAAGTCCCCCATGGCTGAATGGCCCACCAGTCTCTTCACCATTACCTGCAGGTCAAGATAGAAACACCTCCCTAACTTGTGTTCCACATTTGCTTGGTCACAGGGTGTGGTGTCACAAGCATATACCTATCCAGTTTATATAGGGCCCTAAGCTCACCAAGGAAAGTCAGTGTCTCAGCAATGCCTCATGGGTTCCTGCAGCGCTATCTAGGTGTCTCGTCTCTCGTTCCACTTACATGATGTCAGTGGGGAGGCAAGCGAAAAGGTGCCCATCAGACACGTTACCAGGGAGCTTTCACACGCTGTGAGAGACTGGTTTGGCATCAGGCTAATACTATGGCCCAACTAACAGTGCTAAATGGATAAACAGTGTATACCCTTGTTAATTGTATATATAACAAAAAGTATAAAGCGTAATAAAGATATATAAAAAGACACTGCAACAATGCGCAATACATATCATTTATTTCATATATATATATATATATATATATATATATATATATATATATGCAAATCAAATACCTTGCATTACCTTTTTTACTGGACTAACAGCATTTTGTAGAGACAAGCTTTTGGGATTCCTCCCTTTATCAAGTCCAAAGCAAATCTAAGTTCACCAGCAGAAGACACAGGTTACATCTCACAAATATGCAGGGGTTAAGACAATAGATGTGCAGAATTAACACTAAGATGGGCCATAAATTGTCCTGCTATAGGAACATAGACTAAACAGATAAGGATGAGAAAAAGGGGGAGGGAGGGGGGAGCAGGGGAGAGACTGATGATTAAGCAGGACAAAGTGAGATGCAAAAGAGAATCCAGTACAGCACATGTTATAAGAGAATACAGTACAACACGCATTATAAGAGAATACAGTACAGCACAGGTTATAAGAGAATACAATACAACACGGGTCATAAGAGAATACAGTACAACACGGGTTATAAGAGAATCCAGTACAACACGGGTTATAAGAGAATACAGTACAGCACAGATTATAAGAGAATCCAGTACAGCACGGGTTATAAGAGAATCCAGTACAGCACAGGTTATAAGAGAATCCAGTACAACACGGGTTATAAGAGAATACAGTACAACACAGGTTATAAGAGAATACAGTACAGCACGGGTTATAAGAGAATCCAGTACAGCACAGATTATAAGAGAATACAGTACAGCACGGGTTATAAGAGAATACAGTACAGCACGGATTATAAGAGATTACAGTACAGCACGGGTTATAAGAGAATCCAGTACAGCACGGGTTATAAGAGAATCCAGTACAGCACGGGTTATAAAACAATCCAGTGCAGCACGGGTTATAAGAGAATACAGTGGAGCACGGGTTATAAGAGAATCCAGTACAGCACGGTTTATAAGAGATTACAGTACAGCACAGGTTATAAGAGAATCCAGTACAGCACAGGTCATAAGAGAATACAGTACAGCACAGGTTATAAGAGAATCCAGTACAGCACAGGTTATATGAGAATCCAGTACAGCACGGGTTATAAGAGATTACAGTACAGCACAGGTTATAAGAGAATCCAGTACAGCACAGGTCATAAGAGAATACAGTACAGCACAGGTTATAAGAGAATCCAGTACAGCACAGGTTATAAGAGAATCCAGTACAGCACAGGATATAAAATAATCCAGTACAGCACAGGTTATAAGAGAATACAGTACAGCACAGGTTATAAGAGATTACAGTACAGCACAGGTTATAAGAGAATACAGTACAGCACAGGTTATAAGAGAATACAGTACAGCACAGGTTATAAGAGAATTCAGTACAGCACAGGTTATAAGAGAATCCAGTACAGCACAGGATATAAGATAATCCAGTACAGCACAGGTTATAAGAGAATACAGTACAGCACAGGTTATAAGAGAATCCAGTACAGCACAGGATATAAGATAATCCAGTACAGCACAGGTTATAAGAGAATCCAGTACAGCACAGGTTATAAGAGAATACAGTACAGCACAGGTTATAAGAGAATCCAGTACAGCACAGGTTATAAGAGAATCCAGTACAGCACAGGATATAAGAGAATACAGTACAGCACAGGTTATAAGAGAATACAGTACAGCACGGGTTATAAGAGAATCCAGTACAGCACGGGTTATAAGAGAATCCAGTACAGCACAGGTTATAAGAGAATACAGTACAGCACAGGTTATAAGAGAATCCAGTACAGCACAGGTTATAAGAGAATCCAGTACAGCACAGGATATAAGAGAATACAGTACAGCACAGGTTATAAGAGAATACAGTACAGCACGGGTTATAAGAGAATCCAGTACAGCACGGGTTATAAGAGAATACAGTACAGCACAGGTTATAAGAGATTACAGTACAGCAAAGATTATAAAAGAATACAGTACAGCACAGGTTATAAGAGAATACAGTACAGCACAGGCTATAAGAGAATACAGTACAGCAAAGATTATAAAAGAATACAGTACAGCACAGGTCACAAGTTATAAGAAGTTTTGATAATGCACATTGAGTCCACATTGAGTCCCCTGTGTGTATGTGTGTGTGTGTGTTCCAGCATCACGTCCAAATGGCTAAAGATATTAACATGAAACTTGTCACACATGTTACTTATATGTAAACAACAAACATAGGATAGGAAATTTAACCCTTACTCACCCCCATTTGCCAGGGTCAGAGTTTTTGTTTAAAGTCCCATACAAGTCTATGGGAAATATGTGTTACTGCATAACTTCCAAACGGCTGGAGATATTTCGATAATACTTGGTCACTTGTTACTTATATGTCCACTAAAAATATAGAATTTAACCATTAACTACCCCCATTTAACCCTTAACTACCCCCATTTGTGAGGGTTGGGGTTTTTGTTTAACCCCTTAGGGACTCAGCCTATTTTCACCTTAAGGACCGTTTTTCCATTTTTGCATTTTCATTTTTTCCTCATTACCTTCTAAAAATCATAACGCTTTCAATTTTGCACATAAAATTCCATATGATGGCTTATTTTTTGCACCACCATTTCTACTTTGCAGTGACATTAGTCATTTTACCCAAAAATCCACAGCAAAATGGTAGAAAAAAAAATTGTGCGACAAAATTGAAGAACAAATGTAATTTTGTAACTTCTGTTTCTACGCAGTGCATTTTTCGGAAATATAACACCTTATCTTTATTCTGTAGGTCCATACGGTTAAAATGATACCCTACTTGTATAGGTTGGATATTTTCGTAGTTCGGAAAAAAATCATAACTACATGCAGGAAAATTTCTATGTAAAAAATTCTCATCTTCTAACCCCTATAACTTTTTTATTTTTCTGCATACAGGCCAGTTTGAGGGCCCATTTTTTGCGCCGTGTTCTGAAGTTTTTACCGGTACCATTTTTGTATTGATCAGACTTTTTGATCGTTTTTTATTAATTTTTTCATGATATAAAAAGTGACCAAAAATACGCTATTTTGAACTTTTTTAAATTTTTTTGCGCGTAAGCCATTGACCGTGCGATTTAATTAACATTACTATTTTTATATTACTATTTTTATAGTTCAGACATTTCCGCACGCGGCGATACCAGATATGTTTATTTATTTATTTTTTTTATGGGAAAAGGGGGTGATTCAAACTTTTATTAAGGAAGGGGTTAAATGACGTTTGTTAACTTATTTTTTATCACTTTTTTTTTTGCAGTGCTATAGCTCCCATATGGACCTATAGCACTGCACACACTGATCTCTTATGCTGATCCCTGCAAAGCCATAGCTTTGCACGGATCAGTGAGATAGGGGCTCGATTGCTCAAGCCTGTAGCTCAGGCTTGGAGCAATCAAACCCTGATCGGATGCCACGGAGACAGGTAAGGAGACCTCCGCCTGCGTCCCAGCTGATGAGAGCATGGCGTTTACTTTCACTTTCAGATGTGGCGGTCAACTTTGGCCGACGCTTCTGAAGGATTAATAACGCGCGGCACAACGATCGGTGCCGCGCACTGTTAGCCCAGGGACCGACCCGGTGTGATGTGGGGTCACGGCATTTTAAACACCGGGACCGGGCTCAGGGCGTACAGGTACGCCCTGAGTCCTTAAGGATCGGGGATGCAGGGCGTATGCGTATCGGGGATGCAGGGTGTCCCCAAGAGGTTAAAGTCCCATGCAAATCTATGGAAAAAGTATGTTCCCACATAACTTCCGTACAGCTGGAGATATTTCAATAATATCTGGTACACATATTCTTATATGTAAAATAAAAATATATGATAGTTAAATTAACCCTAACCTACACCCTTGTATAAAAGATGTGTTTTTGTTTCAAGTCCCATGCAAATATATGGGACTTCCAGTACCTTACTCCACAAGCCCCGCTCTGCATCTCCTGGTGAATGCGTCAGTCCGTCTTGCAAGCCACACCCCATCTCACAAAGCCACGTCCCCTTCTGTTTTCAGCTTACAATATCTTTATCACAAATCAGGGGATATGAGGACGGGATATGGGGATGGGATAAGAGGTTGGAATATAAGGTCGGGACATGAGGTGGGGACATGAGGTCGGTACATGAGGACGGGACAGGAGGTCGGGACAGGAGGTCGGGATATGGGGACCGGATATGGGGTTCGGATATAACAATATATGAGGATGAGAAATTAAGTCAAAAGCTTCCTCCTTTGTTGATTTTCCTCCCCAACAAGGATTTGGGAGGAAAAACCGGGCAACGTCGGGTACTCAGCTAGTATATATATATATATATATATATATATATATATATAGTGCAATGACAATAAATGATAATTTGCGTAAATGTATATGTTGAATAATAAAATGCTAGCACTTATGTGTGTCTAAGCAAATAGTAAGGCATTTCCAAATTTTCATTCTCATTTTCATTTGTTCTTTCTTTCGTTTCTTCTTCTTTATCTCCATAGTCTATAATCAAGACATCCTAGGACCTTGCTGCATGATAAATATCCATACCCCCAGATGAGTAAATGGGAATCTACATCTACAAAAACATCCCATATTCGATATACAAAATATGACATGAGCTTATATGCCTTATTGATATGTATTATGACTACTCTTTAATATAACAATTATAAATAAAAATGGCTATAAAAGCAGCCATTGGCATTGAAAGTGAAGATAATTGAGAAGGTTCGGGAGGATTACCTCTGGGGTATAGTCAAGCGTACCTTTTCTATGTAGAAATTGCTATGGTTACTATCAGTCAGTGACTGGCGCCAAGATGTAAGGGGAGGCAGGGAGAGAAGAAATGGATGTAGTTTTTAGCTGTATACTGTCATTTCTGATTGATTGTTTATGACATTTAAATTAGCTGAATGACATCAGGATTAGCAGGCGAGAATGCTGATCATGGATCAGACAGCTTACATACAGCAGCTGCTTGAATCCGCTCATGTCTTTCTATAATGCTGTGAGAAGCCACTCTTTCCCTGCCATGCAGCTTAGTAGCAACAGATTGCCATATATTATAGATAAAGGAAATTGTAACACTTTGCCATTCTTACACAAAGCAGTGATCAGTCATACACTGCCTCTTTAGTATCGATCATTGATTGTTCTCAATACTACATCCAGACTTGAATTAAATCACATACATCTATACTAGTACAGAGAGAAGTCCATGGACATCCAGTATAAGGCGTCTTTTAATTGTCACAAACCAGAGTGACATGAGAACACGTCATGTGGAATGACAGCTTCTTACTATGTTGAATACCAGTTTCTGAATCTATTCACTTCAATTTGAATCAGTTTCAATTATGAGCCTTTTTTTCTTTCTGCATAATCTCAATTCTTGTCAATTTTGACAGGGTCTTTAATAGAAGGGTCTTAACAAAAGATATTTAGCCAGGCAGATGGGCAGAAGTAAAAGGTAGGCATGAAAGTTGTAACATAGGTTATATAGGTTACACAGTAATACCATTATATGTGTATTTGTGATATGCATTGGTTAAAAAAAAAATTATTTTTAGGTGAAAAAAATATTATCCCTGCAGCTATTGCCTGTGTGTCTTTGTATAGAGACAAAATACAGGAAGTGCAGGCAAGCAGGGCTCTGAGCAGGTCTCTTGCTTATCAATTATCCTGCTGGAAGAGCCTGGGGCATGTCACAGAGCCTCACTTAACAGAGGCCTGCTTGTCCTCAGTGTACAGAGCCCTGCTTGTCCTCAATTAATAGAGCCCTGCTTGTCCTCAGTATACAGAGCCTTGCTTGTCCTCAGTATACAGAGCCTTGCTTGTCCTCACTGCACAGAGCCCCTCTTGTCCTCAGTGTACAGAGCCCTGCTTGTCCTCAGTGTACAGAGCCCTGATTGTCCTCAGTATACAGAGTCCTGCTTGTCCTCACTGCACAGAGCCCTGCTTGTCCACAGTGTCCAGAGCCCTGCTTGTCCTCAGTGTACAGAGACCTGCTTGTCCTCAGTGTACAGAGCTCTGCATGTCCTCAGTGTACAGAGCTGTGCATGTCCTCAGTGCACAGAGCCCTGCTTGACCTCAGTGCACAGAGCCCTGCTTGACCTCAGTGCACAGAGCCCTGCTTGTCCTCAGTGCACAGAGCCCTGCTTGTCCTCAGTGCACAGAGCCCTGCTTGTCCTCCGTTCACAAAGCCCTGCTTGTCCTCAGTGCACAGAGCCTTGCTTGTCCTCAGTGCACAGAGCCCTGCTTGTCCTCAGTACACAGAGCCCTGCTTGTCCTAAGTGCACAGAGCCCTGCTTGTCCTCAGTGCACAAAGCCCTGCTTATCCTCAATGCACAGAGCCCTGCTTGTCCTCAGTACACAGAGCCCTGCTTATCCTCAGTGCAAAGAGCCCTGTTTGTCCTCAGTGCACAGATCCCTGCTTGTCCTCAGTGCACAAAGCGCTGCTTGTCCTCAGTGCACAGAGCCCTGCTTGTCCTCAGTGCACAGAGCCCTGCTTGTCCTCAGTGCACAGAGCCCTGCTTGTCCTCAGTGCACAGAGCCCTGCTTGTCCTCAGTGCACAGAGCCCTGCTTGTCCTCAGTACACAGAGCCCTGCTTGTCCTCAGGGCACAGAGCCCTGCTTGTCCTCAGTGTATAGAGCCCTGCTTGTCCTCAGTGTATAGAGCCCTGCTTGTCCTCAGTGCACAGAGCCCTGCTTGTCCTCAGTGCACAGAGCCCTTCTTGTCCTCAGTGCACAGAGCCCTGCTTGTCCTCAGTGCACAGAGCCCTGCTTGTCCTCCGTACACAGAGCCCTGCTTGTCCTCAGTGCACTGAGCCCTGCTTGTCCTCAGTACACAGAGCCCTGCTTGTCCTCAGTGTATAGAGTCCTGTTTGTCCTCAGTGCACAGATCCCTGCTTGTCCTCAGTGCACAGAGCCCTGCTTGTCCTCAGTGTATAGAGCCCTGCTTGTCCTCAGTGCACAGAGCCCTGCTTGTCCTCAGTGTACAGAGTCCTGCTTGTACGCCCACACTTCCTGTATTTTGTCTCTCCACAGAGACAAACAGGCATTAGCTACTGTATATAAAACTTACAATTTTTTTAACCAATGTATATTACAAATATACATACGCTATAATATTATTTACATTATATAAAAGGTTTTTGCAAAAGGCAGATACACTTTAAAGGGGTTAACCAAGATTATAAAAACAGAGATGATCTCATCAAGAAACAGCACCAAATCTGCCCTCAGATTGTGTGTGGTATTACAACTTTTCTCCTTTAATGGAACTGAGAAGCAATACCACAAACAACCTGAAGTTGGATTTGGCACTATTTATTGAAGAAATCAGCTCAGTCTTTTTAATCCTGGATAACCCATTTAAATACAGATATTTGTCTATTAACAAATATTGTGTTTTCTTAAAATGTTAAATAAATCCTGCCACTAATTTTATGCTACCTGAACTGTGTGCAGCATTAGCTTCTTGGGACGCGGGGTGTACCTGTATGCCCTGCGCCTGCTCCCATGATATAACGCAGAGTCCTGCACTGACCCCGCATCATCGCGGGTCAGTCCCAGCACCTAGCAATGGCCAGGAGCCATGGCAAATACCGGACATCACTGATCGCGTTGATGACCAGTATTAACCCCTTAGACATGGCGATCAAAGTTGATCGCTGCCTCTAAAATGTAGAAAAGTGCTTCCCGGCAGCTCAGTCAATCTCATCGAGATCACAGCAGTTTTACCACTGAGGACACACAAGGAGGGTCCCTACCTTCCTCCTCAGCATCCGATCGGCGATTGCTCCATGCCTGAGATCCAGGCAGGAGCAATGGAGTGCCGATAACACTGATCAATGCTATGCTATGGCATAGCATTGATCACTGAATTCAACCAGAAGATTGCATGTTATAGTCCCCTATGAGGGCTATAAATGTGTAAAAGAAAAAAGTGAAAAATAGTTTGAATCACCCCCTTTTCCCATTAAAAAAAAATGGAAACAAAAAGAAAAATAAACATGTGATATGGTGTATAAATGTCAGAACTATAAAAAATATAATGTTAATTAAACCACACGGTCAACACGTACACATAAAAAATTCCAAAGTTCAAAATTGCATATTTTTGGTCACTTTGTATACCATAAAAAATGTATAAAAACAATCAAAAAGTCCTTCTCTACTGCACACTTCACAGAGCTGTGGCATTTTCCAGCAGTACACTGCTCACATAGCTAGAAGTGCCGTAGCAGCAGTGTGCGCCGAACAAAACTCTGCACAACAGTAAAATCATAAAGAGGGGAGATTCTCAAAGAATTTTGCAACAAAAATATGAATAAATAAATTTGGCGTGAAAAGTATCGACAACATTTTTAAAGAGCTTTGTGCTGCGGTTTACACTTTTCATGTCAGTTTTGTAGCAGTGGGCGTGTCCACGTATATTGTCTGCTTTACATGAGATTTTCGAAGGGGTAAGAGTCCAGTTTACATGAAAAATTTCACACCAGCTTTTTGATAGTGTAGAAATCACAGAAATGATTGTAGTTTATTTGTTTTTGTTTTCTTCTCATTTTAGATGCGTGAATGCGGAGGACTATGTCCGATTCGGCATATTGCGATAATTAACAGCGTTTTTTTTAAGTGTCCATAAAAGGGTTACCGAGGGCTCTGGGAGAGTCTTTTAAATTAAACATTTTTTTCAATATGTTATGTTTATAATTACATTTTTCAGGCTTGGTAGTGGAAGCAGTCTTGTAGACAGAATCCATAACTAAGCCGGGCTTAGCCTTAGCCCCAAAATCAGTTAGCGCTAACCCTTAATTATTGCTCCCCAGTACCCATCGCCACAGGGGTGCCAGGAAGAGCCGGTACCAACAGGCCTGGAGCATCAAAAATGGCGCTCCTGGGCCTAGGCAGTAACAGGCTGGCGTTATTTGACGTTATATTGACGTCAGGCTGTTGCTGCTTGGTTGGTATCTGGCTGATACTGAAAAAATGGGGGAACCACACACTTTTTTAAATTTATTTATATAAAAAAAAATGCACAGGGTTCCCCCTATTTTCAGTATCAGCCAGATACCAACCAAGCAGCAACACGTTACCAGGGTTGGGCGAGGACCATTGTTACTGGCCCTCCCCAGCCTAAATAACGCCAGCCTGTTACCGCCTAGGCCCAGAAGCGCCATTTTTGATGCTCCGGGCCTGTTGGTACCAGCTCTTCCTGGCACCCCTGTGGCGGTGGGTACTGAGGTAATAATTGAAGGTTAGAGTTAGCTGACTTTGGGGCTAACGCTAAGCCCCGGCTTAGTAATGGATTCCATCTATAAGACGGCTTCCACTACTAAGCCTGAAAATTCAATTATAAAATACACAACACAGCCCTCGTTAACCATTATATTGAAATTTAAAAAAAACTGGTCATTGTCGCAGTCCACCGAATCTGATGTAGTCCTCTGCATTCAGGTATCTGAAATCAGAAGAAAAGAAAGACAAGAAATAGAGGCTAGTGCATTTTTTGCACTCTCCCTGGGGAGAGCACACATAATGCAGCGTGTTCATAAACAGGGAGCCTCCAATTGTTGCTAAAGTACAACTCCCATCATGGGGGCTGTTTTTAAGCAACAGCTGGAGTTTCCCTGTTTGGGAACACACTGCCAGAAAGGCTCTGTTCTCATTATGCAAAACGCATAATGAGAACTGAGTCAGGACAGGACAGTGTAGCTCTGCCCCCTAATGACGTCATCACTAGGGGCGGAGCAGTAAAGGTCGCAGGGGGTCTCAGGAGTGAGACCCCCTTTCGATCTGTCCCTCTCTGCCCTTAGACTACTACTCCTATCATGGGGCAGAGTCAGTCCCATGATGGGAGTAGTTGTAGTACCGCAGCGCTGAGGGATGGCACTTGTACATTCCCCGGCTGTGGGACATTTAGGACTACTACTCCCATCCTGGACAGACTCCATCCATGATGGGAATTATAAGTGCAGGGGCTGAGGTGCAGATCGCAGCAAGTCATTCTCCAGAGACCCACTGCGCTCTGCATTTATTAAGTTAAAAAGCCGGCGGCACATGCGGCTCCACTGCGCTCCCTGCCGGCTCCAGACAGGGAATACTGTATACACTGTCATAATTCATAATCCCCACCGCTGGGAGACTGGAGCTCTGATTGGTGAATAGCTTTTTACCAATCAGAGCTCCCGTCTCCCGGTGGCAGGGATTATGAATTATGACAGCGTATACAGGACCCGACGGGGAGAGCAGTGTAGAGGCCTGTGCCGCCGGCTTATATAGTTAATAAATGCGGATCGCAGTGGGTCTCTGGAGAATGACCTGCTGCGATCTGCACCTCAGCCCCTGGACTATAACTCCCATCATGGATGGATTCTGTCCATGATGGGAGTAGTAGTCCTAAAAGTCCTGCAGCTGGGGGATGTGCAAGTGCCATCCTCAGCACTGCGGTACTACAACTACTCCCATCATGGGACAGACTCTGTCCATGATGGGAGTTATAGTACAGGGGCTGAGGGGCAGATCACATCAGGTCATTCTCCAGAAACACACTGCGATCCACATTTATTAACTGTACAAGCCGGCGGCTCCCCTGCACTCCCTGCCGGAAATGTAAACAGCTCTCATAATTCATAATCCCCGCCGCCGGGAGACAGGAGCTCTGATTGGTGAATAGCTTTTCACCAATCAGAGCTCCCATCTTCCGGCGTCGGGGATTATGAATGATGACAGCGTATAGAGTATTCCCCCCTGGGAATGCAGTGTAGCCGCATGTGCCACTGGCTTTTTCAGTTTCTGGAGAATGACTGGGTGCGATCTGCCCCTCAGTCCCTGGACTATAACTCCCATCATGGTCAGAGTCTGTCCATGATGGGAGTAGTAGTCCTAACTGTCTCAAAATAGTTAATATGTTATGTTTCCAAAATGCAAAGGGGAACACAAGTTTCACATTCTCAGATGCTTTCTGACACTTTGGTACGTGTCCTCCAAGGTGGTGTATATTTGCGCAAGAAAAGTGCTTTTGCACATTTTTTTGCATAAAAAAAAAACAGTTAATAAATTTGATTCTACAGTAGAAAGTGCTCTACGGTAAACTTAACTGTAGACATGGCTATGTAGAATTCTATCAGATTTTGCGCGAAAAAAATGCATAAAAACTCTTCATGTTTGTGAATAATTAATAAATATCAGAACGGAAAATGTTTTTCATGATTTCTCTTATTGAATAATTTATAAGGATTTTTTACTGTTATGTGCACTGCTAGGTATCTGTTCAAAACACCTACAGCATGAAGCTCAGGAGGGTATAAAGGTTAAATGTGCCACCAGTCAGGGAGCCCTTTAAAATATTACCACTGAATAATGCATATTTTCATGTGGAAAGTGAGAGTTTAAGTGCAGCCAGGTTAGGCTTCTTTCACAATGCCGTTGTGACAAGGCAGTGCAATGCACATTAGGGAACCAGAGGAGAATAGCGGGAGAAAAAAATTCTGCAAGCACTGTCTTTTTCTCCCACTACTCCCATTAATAAACAACTGAGCCTAATGGATGTTTTCCGACAGGGCACAATGGCAGTGTGAAAGGTAAAACTAGTCTCATTCCAGATGTAAGTTGGATTTAAATCCAGAAAAGAACTCTGGTGTAATACCAGGGCCCAAGTCCTGCAGGAACACATGGAAACAGAGTTCCTGCACTTTTTCCACAGCAGGGACACTGTTCCCATTAGAACTGAAAATCTTGGGTGAGTTCCCACATTTTTTTCCCAGGACTTGACCCCTGCATAAGATGTTATAGCTAATGTCAGCAAGCAGCTGGTAAAATGATGGATAGGAGATATGTATCATTAAAGCTTCTTGCCTTCCAGACTTGCCTTGTATCCTGGCTTTGGGAGTGACTGAAGGTTCTGGACATAAAGTCACTCCCATACTTCAGTTCTCCAGTGTGTTGAACTCCTAAACCTAATCTAACAGGTGTGTTAGCACAGCCAGCAGAAAGGAGCTGGTCCGAAGAAAGATCAATTTGCCTGGGCTACCTTGGATACTGCTACAATGCACAAAAAAGACTTCTGCATTGAACCTGACATATTTGGGTGAGAAGCAGTTTATGCTTGTATAGAGAACCTGATGTGAAGGCCATTTACATTTCTGTTTTACTGTATGCTGCAAGTGGAGCCCATTGCTGTGTACGAATTATTGCAGTTAGCCCAGAAATACTGAACTGTTGCACCTACTTGTTCGGGTCTGTTTGCTTGGTGGCAAGACTGTCCGAAGGGTCCCATTCTAAGTATGAGCTTTGACTTTCTCACTAAAGTGAATAAAATTATGTAGTATGTGTTCACTTTCATGTTGTGTGTGGGCCCATATATTCCAGCAATCTTAGAATCCACCATAAGAGTGTATTTACATGTACAGTGTCCTGCGCATATTTGATGCAAAGGATTGTAAGCTGCCGATTTGAAGCAGTGTTCAGTCATTTAATTTACATTGAAATCTACAGCATAAAATCTGCAGCTTCAAATCGCAGGATACTGTACGTGTGAATACACCCTAAAACAGAATCACATAACTGTCATTTGGCACTATAGCAAGATAGTTTTTACCAGCCAGATCGGAAGTGTGTCCATTCAGCACTGGGAGTGAATATAAGGCTTCTTCAGGTGATGCTCTGGGATGGTCATTTCACATGTTACTCTGAATATGTTTTCATTATTTTGCTATGTCTGTATGTGTACACTAATATCTTTGGTTAGCTATGGCTCCATGTCCTAGTTTTTTTTTTTAGAGAGATTTTAGCTTACCTTGTTTTAGCACCTTTGTCGGGTTTTAGTATTCTTGTATTGTTCGTTCTGCATATGCTTTGTGTTTCCTGAGTCCGTATGCATTTTGTCAGTCCTGTTTTTACCCTTGTTTGATCCTGGATCTCCAAGGATAGAATCCTGTTCTGAGCCTTGTGCTAATCTGTCTATCTAGGAGGGAGTTAGCCTTGTGTCTGTACCCGTGTTTGCTTGTATTTAGGATTTTGTTTCCTCCTAGGCTAGTATCCTGATCACTCGGTGGAGAGTGCCCACTGGCTAGGAGCCTATTTGACTTGAGTATTGATGTCCCTCCATGATTGGAGTAGGATGTCTAGTGTGTTCCTTGTTCGGAGGCTAGTGTGAACAGTGCTCTTGATTTCCTGACCGGTTTAGTGTTCTGACTTTCAGTTAACCTGTTCATCCCCTGCTTCTCCTGGTTTTGTCTGCTGTATACTTATCCTCATATCTAATCTTGTTTATATTATCATTAGAGATGAGCGAACTTTTCAAAAATTCGATTCGGCCGATTAGCTGAATTTTCCGAAAAAGTTTGTTTCGATCCAAATTTTTTCACAGCGAATCTATATTAAAAAAGGCTATTTATAACCTACATACAGCCTCTATAGGGGTATAGAACACTTTGCTGTGTTCTAAAATGCATATGGAGTGTGCTGGGTTATTGAAATAATACTGTTATTCAGAATAACATACAGATTACCGGCATCGCTTTTAGAATCACTGCCGCACAGCAGCACAATGACAGAGCCTGGTGGTGGCATCAGTGTCAGGAGACCATATAGTGACTGAATGACAGCGTGGAGGTGTTGGCAGCATGAGGAGACCATTTAGTGGCTGAATGGCACAAGGTGGAGGTGTTGGCAGCATGAGGACACCATATAGTGGCTGAATGACACAGCTTGGATGAGGCTGAAGCATGAGGGCACCATATAGTGGCTGAATGACACAGAATGGAGGTGTTGGCAGCATGAGGACACCATATAGTGGCTGAATGACACAGTGTGGAGTTGTTGGCAGCCTGAGGAGACCATATAGTGGCTGAATGACACAGCTTGGATGAAGCTGCAGCATGAGGACACCATATAGTGGCTTAATGACACAGCGTAGAGGTGTTGGCAGCATGAGGAGACCATATAGTGGCTGAATGGCACAGCGTGGAGGTGTTGGCAGCATGAGGACACCATATAGTGGCTGAATGACACAGCATGGACATGTTTTCAGCATGAGGAGACCATATAATGGCTGAATGACACAGCATGGAGACGTTGGCAGCATGAGGAGACCATATAGTGGATGAATGGCACAGCCCGGAGTTGCCAGCAGCATGAGTAGGCACTAGGCCTTCACAATCCCTAAGATTAAAGATTTAAAATTTAAACCAATGACAGAGCCTGGTGGTAGCATCAGTGTCAGGAGACCATATAGTGACTGAATGACAGCGTGGAGGTGTTGGCAGCATGAGGAGACCATTTAGTGGCTGAATGGCACAGGGTGGAGGTGTTGGCAGCATGAGGACACCATATAGTGGCTGAATGACACAGCTTGGATGAGGCTGAAGCATGAGGGCACCATATAGTGGCTGAATGAGACAGAATGGAGGTGTTGGCAGCATGAGGACACCATATAGTGGCTGAATGACACAGTGTGGAGTTGTTGGCAGCATGAGGACACCATATAGTGGCTAAATGACACAGCTTGGATGAAGCTGAAGCATGAGGACACCATATAGTGGCTGAATGACACAGCGTGGAGCGGTTGGCAGCATGAGGAGACAATATAGTGGCTGAATGGCACAGCGTGGAGGTGTTGGCAGCATGAGGACACCATATAGTGGCTGAATGACACAGCATGGACATGTTTTCAGCATGAGGAGACCATATAATGGCTGAATGACACAGCATGGAGGTGTTGGCAGCATGAGGAGACCATATAGTGGATGAATGGCACAGCCCGGAGTTGCCAGCAGCATTGTTACGCCGAGCGCTCCGGGTCCCCGTTCCTCCCCGGAGCGCTCGCCTCATCCTCGTTGCTGCAGCGCCCCGGTCAGATCTCCTGACCGGGTGCACTGCGGTACCGCCTCCAGCCGGGATGCGATTCGCGATGCGGGTGGCGCCCGCTCGCGATGCGCACCCCGGTCCCCGTACCTGACTCGCTCTCCGTCGGTCCTGTCCCGGCGCGCGCGGCCCCGCTCCCTAGGGCGCGCGCGCGCCGGGTCTCTGCGATTTAAAGGGCCAGTGCACCTATGATGGTGCCTGGTCCAATCTTCCTAATTACCTTGATTAGTTTCCACCTGTGCACTCCCTACTTATACCTCACTTCCCCTGCACTCCCTTGCCGGATCTTGATGCCCTTGTGCCTAGTGAAAGCGTTCCCTTGTTTGTTCCTAGCCCGTGTTCCTGACCTCCTGCCGTTGCCCCTGACTACGATCCTTGCTGCCTGCCCCGACCTTCTGCTACGTCCGACCTTGCTTCTGCCTACTCCCTTGTACCGCGCCTATCTTCAGCAGTCAGAGAGGTTGAGCCGTTGCTAGTGGATACGACCTGGTCACTACCGCCGCAGCAAGACCATCCCGCTTTGCGGCGGGCTCTGGTGAAAACCAGTAGTGACTTAGAACCGGTCCACTAGCACGGTCTCGCCAATCCCTCTCTGGCACAGAGGATCCACCTCCTACCAGCCGGGATCGTGACAAGCATGAGTAGGCACTAGACCTTCACAATCCCTAAGATTAAAGATTTAAAATTTAAACCAAAGATTTTGGATAGCGGGTGCTACCTATGAGAAAATTTGAAATTCCCAGACCCAGGCCCAACAGCGGCATCAGTAACCCATATATTGCCTGAATGACACAGCCTGGAGTTGGCTGATGCACGAGTACACACCAGGGCTTCACATTCCCCCCCCAAAAAAAACACAATTTTAGAAATTTTTGAAAAAGATTTTGGATAGCGGGTGCTACCCATGAGAAAATTTGAAATTCCCAGACCCAGGCCCAGCAGCGCCATAATTTTTTGATTTGAAATTTAAAACAACCTTTGCATGACCAAATCCAACAAGCCCCCACAGGGCTCATGTGGCCGTGAGATTTAGGCAAAACGTCTCCATTGCCCTGACCAGCCATTGTTTCCAATACTTCTCACCAAGGCAAACCATGTGAAGAACAGCGTGACACCGCCGTGACCTGCACTCATGGTATGCTGCAGGGCCACTGAGACTTGTTCAGGCAGTGGAGGCTTAAGACACAGTGGAGGATGTGGAGGCGGAGTAGCACACTGTCGCAGGACCAACGGGCTGACAGAGTGTAGCAGGAAGCAGCATTGAATACACACAGAATCACAAAGAAAAAACAACCATTTTAAAAATAATTTTAAGAATATTTAGGACAACCTATATGTTAGGACAACCTATATGTTGCCTGAATGACACAGCCTGGAGTTTGCTGATGCATGAGTACACACTAGGGCTTCACAATCCCTCCAAAAAAACACAACAATTGTAGAAATTTATGAAGAAGACTTATGGATAGCGGGTGCTACCTATGAGAAAATTTGAAATTCCCAGACCCAGGCCCAGCAGCACCATCAATAAACCATATACCGTATTTTTCGCCATATAAGACGCACTTTTTCTTCCCCAAAACTGGGGGGAAAAAGTCGGTGTGTCTTATACGGCGAATACACCCCTATTGCGGCGGTCCCTGCGGCCATCAACGGCCGGGACCCGCGGCTAATACAGGACATCACCGATCTCGCTGATGGCCTGTATTAACCCTTCAGACGCGGCGATCAAAGCTGACCGCCGCGTCTGAAGGGAAAGTGACACTAACCCGGCTGCTCAGTCGCGCTGTTTGGGATCACCGCGGCGGTCCCGAACAGCCCGACTGAATAGCCAGGTTAGTGCTTACAGGACACCGGGGGGGGACCTTACCTGCCTCCTCGGTGTCTTCTCCGTTCAGGGATCCCCTGTATGGCCGGCGCTCTCCTTCCTCGTCATCACGTCGTCGCGTACGTGCGTCGGCGTGCGTAACGACGTGATGGCGGCGGCGGAGAGCGAGGATACCCGGCCAGCAGCAGAGACGTTCCGGAGCGACGGGGACACGGCGACAACGATGGAGCGACATCCAGGGCAGCGGTGACGGGTCCGGAGCGGCGGGGACACGTGAGTATTACCTCCTCCTGCAGTGGTCTTCAATCTGCGGACCTCCAGATGTTGCAAAACTACAACTCCCAGCATGCCCGGACAGCCAACGGCTGTCCGGGCATGCTGGGAGTTGTAGTTTTGCAACATCTGGAGGTCCGCAGGTTGAAGACCACTATTGGGTTCAAAATCTTTATTTTTTTAGATGTTGCCCCTAAAAATTGGGTGCGTCTTATACGCCGGTGCGTCCTATAGGACGAAAAATACGGTATTGCCTGAACGACACAGGCTGGAGTTGGCTGATGCATGAGTGTGCACCAAAGCTTCACAATCCCTAATAAAAAAGACAAACATTTTTACTGAAAAATTTTAACGAAAATTTAGGACAGCGAGTGCTCTCTATATATTACCAGAATGACGCAGCCTTGAGTTGGCTGCAGCATGAGGAGACCATTGAAATGTGTGATTTTTTAATTTGAAATTTAAATCAAACTTTGTGTCCCGGACCCCGCCGTGTGGGTACAAAGGACCTAATCTCACAAGCACCCACAGGGCTCATGTGGCCGTAAGTTGTAGGCGCAACGTCTCCACAGCCCTGACCGGCCATTTTTGGTTTTTGTACCTTTGTTTAAGAACAAGCGCATATCCAAGAGTCCAGAAGACTCTATGATGCAGGACGGTAGACCACCAAAAGACATTCTTCTATAAAATAATTTTCTATGAAATAAAGAAGCAGAGTTCATCCCTCTGCGTATTTTTTTGAAAATTTTACTTAAAAAAATCACACGCAACAATCGTTCAATGGTGTAATGGTTATTATTGTGGAAAATTCTAGTTTATTACTGTGATAATTATCAGAAAATTTGAAAAAAACACTGCCAAAGAGTGTTTAATAACCCCATACATTGCATAAATGTTGAAATTTAAATTAAGCATGTATGTATGTATTTCAAAAATCCTAAAATTAAAGGCCCAAGCCCAGAAGCATCATGAAGTCAAGTAGTTCCTGAAAGACACAGGAGCAGTCAGGAGTAGGCATCAGCAGTACCCAAGAGGCTTTAATAACCCCTTACATTGCACGATCACTCGCGAGATCGAGCAATAACAGGTGTGTTATGCCCTCAGATGTCCGGGGCTGCACGCGCGCTACACTGAACGGACCAGCGTGTGTCTATCTTTCACCGACAGGTGCGGGTAACCCGCTGAACCCCATTCGCGATAGGGATCAGGGATTGCAATTATTTGCCAGGGAAGAAGAATCACAACTAAGTGCCGGTCAGAAGCTCGGGTTCATTAAGTCCCTGCCCTTTGCACACACCGCATGTCTCTACTACTGATTGATTGGTTTAGTGAGGTCCTCGGATCGGCCCCGGCGGGGTAGGAGAAGGCCCTAGCAGAGCGCCGAGAATTTAAAGATCATTGTTGAAATTTGCATTAAGCATGTATTAGCTACTGCTAAACTTTTAAAAAAAAAATTTAAGGCCCAAGGCCTGAGGCATCAGGGAGGCAATTATTTCCTGAAAGATACAGAATGAGTCAGGAGCAGTCATTCGCAGTACCCAAGAGGGTTTCATAACCAACCCCTTACATTTAAAGATCAATGTTGAAATTTGCATTAAGCATGTGTATAGCTACTGCAAAACATCCAAAAATTAAAGGCCCAAGGCCTGAGGCATCATGGAGGCAAGTAGTTCCCGAAAGACCCAGAATGAGTCAGGAGCAGTCATTTGCAGTACCCAAGAGGGTTTCATAACCATCCCCTTACATTTAAAGATCAATGTTGAAATTTGCATTAAGCATGTATTTAGCTACTGCTAAACATCAAAAAATTGAAGGCCCAAGGCCTGAGGGCAGGGAGGCTAGTAGTTCCTAAAAGACACAGAATGAGTATGGAGCAGGCATTCGCAGTACCCAAGAGGGTTTCATAACCCCTTACATTTAAAGATCAATGTTGACATTTGCATTAAACATATATTTAGCTACTGCTAAACATCCAAAAATTAAGGGCCCAAGGCCAGAAGCATCAGTGAGGCAAGTAGTTCCTGAAAGACACAGGATGAGCCAGGAGCAGGCAATCGCAGTACCCAAGAGGGTTTCATAACCAACCCCTTACATTTAAAGATGAATGTTGAAATTTGCATTAAGCATGTATTTAGCTACTGTTAAACATCCCAAAATTGAAGGCCCAAGGCCTGAGGGCAGGGAGGCAAGTAGTTCCTGAAAGACACAGAATGAGTATGGAGCAGGCATTCGCAGTACCCAAGAGGGTTTCATAACCCCTTACATTTAAAGATCAATGTTGACATTTGCATTAAGTATATATTTAGCTACTGCTAAACATCCAAAAATTAAAGGCCCAAGGCCAGAAGCATCAGTGAGGCAAGTAGTTCCTGTAAGACACAGGATGAACCAGGAGCAGGCAATTGCAGTACCAAAGAGGGTTTCATAACCCTAATTGATAACCCAAGAGGGTTTCATAACCAACCATAATTGGGAAATGTTGGTGTAGCAGCATGGTCAATCTACTCTAAGGCATCTGGCATTGGTGGCTGAAAAACCTGGCTGATCCATCCCTGATTCATCTTGACAAATGTCAGTCTCTCCACATTTTTGGTGGACAGACGAGTTCGCCTTGGGGTGACTATGGCCCCGGCCGCACTAAACACCCGCTCTGATGGCACACTACTGGCCGGGAAGGACAGCTTTTCCAGGGCAAACTCTGCTAGTTGTGGCCATAAATCAAGTTTGGCTGCCCAGAAGTCCAGCGGATCTTCAATGGTTGTTGGCATGGCCATGTCAAGGTATGCCACCACCTTCTGGTTCAGGTCCTGCTCCATGTCTACGTGCTGCTGATGAGTTGCTTCACTATGCGGGTGAAGAAAGCTACTCATCAGCGACTGAAGACTCAGGCTGCTGCTGATTGAGCTACTGCTCCTCCCACCCCTCCCCTCCCCAGCAGCCATGGCAGTGGAAGGTGAGCGCAGAGGGCCCCCCGAGTCAGACCTGCGAGTGGATGGACCATGTGACCGATAGGCATCAGCCAACTGACAACTTAGAATCTCTCTGTAGTAGGTCAGTTTGTCCTCCCTTTCAGTGGGTGTAAGAAAGGCCCCCATTTTGGGACGGTAGCGAGGGTCTAATAAGGTGGAGATCCAGAAGTCATCCCGCTGACGAATTTTGACAATTCGGGGATCACTAAGCAAGCAACTGAGCATGCATCGTGCCATTTGCGCCAGTTACTCAGAGGGACTACCTGCCTCCATCTCCACTGCATACTGCCACGGTGTGTCTGGGTCCTCTGTCTCAACTTCCTCATAACCCTCCAGCTCCTCTGGCTGCTCCTGTTCCCCCTCTCCTGTCCGAAGACTAGAAACACCTGCCATCTCATCCAACCTAAACTGTGCTCCGCTCTGCCCCTCATCATCATCTTCCTCCAGCTCAGCCCCCACAGGACTCATGTAGCCTGGAGATGTAGGCGCAACGTCTCCATTGCCGTGACCAGCCATGGTTTCAATCATTTGTTGTAGGAAATGTAGGAGTGGAATTACGTCATGGCGTAATCCAGGCGACTCACAAATAATGTGGCTTCCTCAAAGGGCCTCAGCAATCGGCAGGTGTCACGTATGAGCTGCCACTGGTTCACATTGAAGTTACACAGGGGAGTACTCCTATCTGCTTGGATCATCAAGAAATCGGTGATGGCTTTTCTTTGTTCGTATAGTCTGTCCAACATATGGAGGGTGGCAACGTAACAAATAAGACTATGTTGTGGCATACTGTTCTGACGCTGCAGCTCAAGGAAGGTGTGCTTGGCGGTGTACGAGTGGCTGAAGTGCATGGACAGTTTCCTTGCCATTTTCAGGATGTTTTGCAAATGGGGTGAAGACTTGAGGAAGTGCTTGACAACCAGATTCAACACGTGTGCCATGCAGGGCGCATGTTTCACACTTCCTTGTCACAGCGCAGACACGATGTACTTCCCGTTGTCGGTCACCATGGTTCCCATTTCCAGATTTCGTGGAGTAAGCCATACTCGGATTTCTTTACGAATGAACTTTAGCAGTTCCTCCCCTGTGTGACTCCGTTCGCCAAGTCAAACCATGTGAAAAACAGCTTGACACCGCCGTGCCCTACACACATGGTATGATGAAGGGCCACCGAGATTTGGACGTGCAGTGGAGGTCGAGGACACGGTGGAGGATGAGGAGGCGGCATCACATACTGTAACAGGACCAACTGTCTGGGAGCGAGAGCGTGGGGGAGGAAGCAGTGTGACCTGTCCAAGTTGCTGTTGTGGCTGTGCAGGAACCACATTTACCCAGTGAGCCGTAAAAGACAAGTATTGTCCCTGCCCGTAGTCACAGCTCCACACGTCGGCGCTGCCGTGCACTTTTGAACACACTGACAGGCTCAAGGACTGGCCCACCTTCTCTTGTACAAACTTATGCAGGGCTGGTACTGCCTTCTTC
Organism: Hyla sarda; assembly: GCF_029499605.1. Classification (NCBI taxonomy): domain Eukaryota; kingdom Metazoa; phylum Chordata; class Amphibia; order Anura; family Hylidae; genus Hyla; species Hyla sarda. The sequence continues at coordinate 580,416 of NW_026610825.1, read as the reverse complement.
GCAGAGAAATGACGGCTTGGGACTATCCAAGCCATCAATTCTCTGAAAGGTGCAGAGTCCACCACTTAAAAAGGGAGGGACTGCAACACCAGCAACTCGGACAGGAGCACATTCAACTTCTGCGCCGTTGGATGAGTGAGCGCATACTGTTGTCTCTTGTACATGGCTTCGCCGATGGATTGTTGGCGGAATGGCTGACTAAAAGTAGGAGAAGCAGGAGCGACAGAAGGAGGGTTTGACACACAGCTCCCTTCGGCTGAGGTGGTGGAGCCTTGGCTGGATGAAGGAGGGAGCGGATGGGTGATGCAGCAGGCAGGACCACTACATCGGAGCCACGGTTCTCCAAGGCCGCTTTATGGTGGCGAAGCATGTGTTGACGCAGGGCCGTGGTGCCGACATTGGGACCCTGGCCACGCTTCACCTTCTGCCAACAGATCTTGCATGTGGCTACGTGAACCTCCTTCGGATGCCTTATGAAAAACTTCCACACCGCCGAGTAGCTGATTTTCCCACCCGCAGTCCGCACTAATTGACTGCTACTGGCGCCGTCTCGAGGAACCCCTGTTCCAATACCTCCCAGAAAGGTAGGCTGCCGCGAAGCAGGTGGTCTCCCTCGGGCACGTTTGGCTCCTGAATTTCCATTCCTGCCACCACGCTGACTGCCTTGCTGCCTCAAGGGCAACCTGCAACTCTCTTCTCCTGATGATGATGATGAAGCCCCTTCTGCACCCGGCTCCCAATTGTGATCGGCTTCATCATCATCAACAGTTGTGTGCACATCACTGATGTCCTCCTCAGGTTCCCCAACAGTGTCTGCTTCAGGACCCTGAACACTTGCAACACCACCTCCCACGTCACTCTCAACATCACTACTTGGCCGCCTAGCAGAGAAAGCGGCGCATGTCTCCTCCCCTTCTTGGCTGTCCAGTAGCTGCTGACTGTCCTCTATCAGATCGTTCTCAGTAAATAGTGGAGCTGAACCCACAGCATAAGATACTTCTTTAGGAGAGGGAACAGCATAGGAAAAGGCAATGGGAGGACACGGACTGCTCCCGGGCCATGCCAACTGAGGGTTGTGTCTGAGGAACCCACCGACTGTTGACTGGGGGTGTCAGATGTCACTTGTGATGATGTGGATGAGCGTGTTGACCAATCCACGACGGCAGATGGGTTGCTGGTGGAGACACGACCGATGGCTGATAACGGGAGCTAAGGCCTCTCGCTGCGACTCCTGCTGCCACTCGCCCCAAGTCTGCTGTCAACTCTGCCTGAAGTATTTAGGCCTCTGCCACTCCTCTGTGCACGTCCTGACACTTCTCTGCCTGACATACTTAGTGCGTTTATGAGGGTATTACAATACGCTACACTGCTCTTTAAACAGTATTTGTCTAGAACAGCAGCAGGTGATTACTTACGGCTGTCCTTTCACAGTATGTAGGCCCTTGACAGATTAACAGGTACTAGATGGTACAATACTTGGATGTACCTATGCGGAATGCACTGATGAGGGCAGTAATATGCCTAACTGTTAGCAGAAAAAATCGGTATTTTTGTAAAACATCAGCCGGTGGATACTATTGTTTGGACTTTGATGGTTTGGAGCATCTTGACAGCTTAACAGGTACTAAATGGTACAATACTTGGATGTACCTATGCAGTATGCACTGATGAAGGCAGTATTATGCCTAACTATACGCAGAAAAAAATCTGTATTTTTGTAAAACCCCAGCCGGTGGATACTATTGTTTGGACTTTGACGGTTTGGAGCACCTTGAAAGAATAACAGGTACTAGATGGTACAATACTTGGAATGTACGTATGCGGTATGCACTGATGAGGGCAGTAAAATGCCTAACTATTAGCAGAAAAAAATCTGTATTTTTGTAAAACCCCAGCCGGTGGATACTATTGTTTGGATTTTGACGATATGGAGCACCTTGACAGCTTAACAGGTACTAAATGGTACAATACTTGGATGTACCTATGTGGTATGCACTGATGAAGGCAGTATTATGCCTAACTATACGCAGAAAAAACTCTGTATTTTTGTAAAACACAAGCCGGTGGATACTATTGTTTGGATTTTGACGATATGGAGCACCTTGACAGCTTAACAGGTACTAAATGGTACAATACTTGGATGTACCTATGCGGTATGAACTGATGAGGGCAGTTATATATGCGTAACTATACGCAGGAAAAACTATAAAAAAAAAAAAACAGCAGGTGAATAGCATTGTTTGGACTTGCACAGTATGTAGCCAGCCCCTTGACAGATTAACAGGTACACTGAACAATCACGTATTTCTGAACAGCAGCAGGACCCAACAGTGCAGCACCACAAAAAAAAAAAAGAATCCAGGGATTAAACCCTAAATTGCACTCTGTCACACAATTCTGAGCAGCAGAAGATTTGTGGAGCAAATAAAAATAAACTCAATTGGGCTGAAAAATGAGGAGATAAGATGCTTCAGAAAGTTCAGGCAGCTTTGAGATCTGTATGAGGCAGCTGACAGCTATCTGCCCCTCTCTGCTGCAATGCTCAATAACGTGAATAGGAGGTTTAGCAATCAATGATCATTCTCAGTGTAACAGCACAGCACTCTGCACTCCTGTCTTTCCCTAATGCTGATGTGACTAGTAGTTGCAGTGTAACGCTGTGGTATGAGCTATTCACACACATGCAGTCCCGTCCTCTCCATCTGAGTGCATAGATGAAATGAAGAGAGGCTCTGTATTATACAGCAGCTGATAAATACTGCAAGGATTAAGATTTTTTAATAGAAGTCATTTACAAATCTTTTTAACTTTCTGGCACCAGTTGATAACAATTTTTTTTTTCCACCGGAGTATCCCTTTAATATTATTTTGGGAGATGTACTTTTAAATAGTACCCTTTTCTTACACACATGCAGAGCTTGGTTCTGCACCTACATTGAAGATTGTAGATGGTGTCTGATCACAGAGAAGTTTTGCTTGTCCAACATTTAGTCTTAATTAATTATATGAATTAAAATGCAGTTGATGGTAATTAAAATGCTTTGCGAGAGGCAGAGGTTTTTCTCTGTCAGCAGAAGGCAGATTTAAAGAGGTTGTCCAGGAAAAAAAATTTTTTATATATCAACTGGCTCCAGAAAGTTAAACAGATTTGTAAATTACTTCTCTTAAAAAATCTTAATCCTTTCAGTACTTATGAGCTGCTGAAGTTGAGTTGTTCTTTTCTGTCTAAGTCCTCTCTGATGACACGTGTCTCGGGAACTGCCAAGTTTAGAAGCAAATCCCCATAGCAAACCTCTTCTACTCTGTGCAGTTCCCGAGACAAGCAGAGATATCAGCAGAGAGCACTGTTGTCAGACAGAAAAGAACAACTCAACTTCAGCAGCTCATAATTATTGAAAAGATTAAGATTTTTTAATAGAAGTAATTTACAAATCTGTTTAACTTTCTGGAGCCAGTTGATGTAAAAAAAAAAAAAAGTTTTTTTCTCCTGGAATACCCCTTTAACCTTTGTTTGTATTACATGTTAACCCCTTAAGGACTCAGGGTTTTTCAGTTTTTGCACTTTCGTTTTTTCCTCCTTACCTTTCAAAAATCATAACCCTTTCAATTTTCCACCTAAAAATCCATATTAGGGCTTATTTTTTGCGTCACCAATTCTACTTTGCAGTGACATTAGTCATTTTACCCAAAAATGCACGGTGAATTGGAAAACAAAATCATTGTGCGACAAAATCGAAGAAAAAACGCCATTTTGTAACTTTTGGGGGCTTCCGTTTCTACGCAGTGCATATTTTGGTAAAAATTACACCTTATCATTATTCTGTAGGTCCATACGGTTAAAATGATATCCTACTTACATAGGTTTGATTTTGTCGTACTTCTGGAAAAAATCATAACTACATGCAGGAAAATTTATACGTTTAAAAATGTCATCTTCTGACCCCTATAACTTTTTTATTTTTCCACGTACGGGCCGGTATGAGGACTCATTTTTTGCTCCGTGATCTGAGGTTTTTATTGGTATGATTTTTGTTTTAATCAGACTTTTTGATCACTTTTTATTCATTTTTTAATGGTATAAAAAGTGACCAAAATGCGCTTTTTTTGACTTTGGAATTTTTTTTGCGCGTATGCCATTGACCATGCGGTTTAATTAATTATATATATTTTTATAGTTCGGACATTTACGCACACGGCGATACCACATATGTTTATTTTTATTTTTTTTTACACTGTTTTATTTTTTTTATGGGAAAAGGGGGGGGATTCAAACTTTTATTAGGGAAGGGGTTAAATGACCTTTATTAACACTTTTTTTAAACTTTTTTTTTGCAGTGTTATAGGTCCCATAGGGACCTATAACCCTGCACACACTGATCTTTTACACAGATCACAGGCGTGTATTAACACGCCTGTCATCAGTGTTATCGGCGCTTGACTGCTCCTGCCTGGATCTCAGGCACGGAGCAGTCATTCGCCGATCGGACACCGAGGAGGCAGGTAAGGGCCCTCCCGGTGTCCTGTAAGCTGTTCGGGATGCCGCGATTTCACCGCGGCGGTCCCGAACAGCCCGACTGAGCAGCCGGGTGACTTTCACTTTCACTTTAGAAGCGGCGGTCAGCTTTGACCGCCGCTTCTAAAGGGTTAATACCGCACATCGCCGCGATCGGCAATGTGTGGTATTAGCCGCGGGTCCCGGCCGTTGATGAGCGTTGGGACCGATGCGATATGATGCGATCCCGCTTCATATCGCGGGAGCCGGCGCAGGACGTAAATATACGTCCTGCGTCGTTAAGGGGTTAAAGTGTTATTTTTTTTTTATTTTTTTTTTTTGGAGGCCCAATAATTCAGAGAATGGCGGGGCAAATTTAAAGGGGTACTCCGGTGGAAAACATATTTTTTTAAATCAACTGGTTCCAAAAAGTAAGTTACTTCTACTTAAAAATCTTAATCCTTCCAGTACTTAACTTCCTCTGTAGCATACAGCAGCTGATTTTTCTTTTTTACATTCAGTTTGACATTCATTTCTGCTGACACCTCTGTCTATGTGAGGAATTGTCCAGATAAGGAGCAAATCCCCATAACAAACCTCTCCTGCTCCGGACAGTTCCTGACATGGACAGAGGTGTCAGCAGAGAGAACTGTGGTCAGACAGAAAAGAATTATACAACTTCCTCTAGGACATACAGCATTGATAAGTACTGGAAGGATTAAGATTTTTAAAAATAAGTAATTTACAAATCTGTTTAACTTTCTGGCACCAGTTGATTTGAAAAAAAAAAAAAAAAATAATAATAATAATAATAATAATGTTTTCCTCTGGAGTATCACTTTAATGCTGTAGCCTAGAGGTCCAACTTGTAGCTTCGGCGCCTTGATGCAATATCTGAAAAAGGGCACCATTTGCCATTTATAATACTAATCTCTAATGGAGCAGATGTGCCTTAGGGCCCCCTTAAACACCAGGGCCCCTGTGTAACTGCTATCTCTGCACCCCATATAGTTACATGCATGTTTTACCCTCTTTATAGCCTTTCCCCACAAAGGGGTACTTTCCCCACCTGCTACACAGGGGAAATGTCACCCTTTCAAGAGAATAGGGACATCTGCAGTTCCCTTTACAGCTTGGTGGCTGGTAGCTTTATTGTGCAGGGAGAAACAGTAAAAGAGACACAGTGCTGGATTAGGAATTTAAAGGGGTTATCTACCATAAGGTGATTTTAATATGTACCTGCCAGACAGTAATGGACATGCTTAGGAAGGATCTGCGCTTGTCTTGGGGCTAAATGGCTATGTTGTGAGATTACCATAATGCTGGCTATCTTCTTGTGAACTGGATATATCCTGTTGGAGTTTGTTCCCTTGAACTACAAATCCCATGATTCCATGTTTGTAAGTGTGAGGTCACTTTTCACCCTCCCACACATGAGCCACATCACCCATTGAAACACACCTGTGCTCCCTTCTATGCAATAGACCAGGGTTTTCTGACCATGGTGCCTCCAGCTGTTGCAAAACTGCAATTCTTGCAGAATGATCTTCCTCCCACCCAGCGGTTGCTCCACCCATTGAAGCAAAGACAGGCTCCCTCTGAACACCTGACTAGTAATGTAATATCTCGGGCCGCACTGCAACCTGGGAAAACCTGAGATGACAATCATTTTGTATGCTGTTAAAAATAAACATTGGAGCAAAAATCCCATAATAATTGCAGCCATCATGCATAGGTATTGATACTATATTATGAACCATACTAACTTTACAGCCCCTGTAGCATAGTCTAATAAAAAAAAAGAATCCTAGAATACCCCTTTAAATCAAACAGCAATGTCTTTACTTGATGTAAACATACTCAGGGCTACTGCTATGGCTCTGAAACTATTACTACTGCTTCCATTGCTTGAGAATGGGTTCTCAAACGCTCAAGCCCCACTATATATTCATTCTACCTTTATGTAGTAGAAATCTTCTCCCCCATGCACTGAACTCTGAGGGAGCCTGTAAGGCTAGGTTCACACTGCAGAATCCCCAGGCAGAATTTCTACCAGAGATTGAGCCGGCAGCACTAGGACCACGCAGACTGCATTGCCGTCCCCATAGAGGGCAATGCATTTCTGGGTGGATCTTTTGAGAGATCTGCTCAGAAATGCATTGCCATCTATGGGGACGGCAATGCAGTCCATGCAGTCGTAGTCCTGCCGGCTTGATGTCCAGTAGAAATTCTGCCCGGAGATTCCGCAGTGTGAACCCCAGCCTAAGGGTCTATTCACATGGCAGAATTTCCGCTTGTGGAATTCCGCCTCAAATTAAAGCCCATAGACTTCTATGGGATTCCGCACTCCCATTCACACTTCTGAATTTCCATTTGTGGAATTCCGCAAGCGGAAATTCAGAAGTGTGAATGGGAGTGTGGAATCCCATAGAAGTCTATGGGATTTAATTTAAGTTGGAATTCCACAAGCGGAAATTCTGTCATGTAAATAGACCCTCATAGGGTTAGAGCAAGCAGTATTATCAAGGTCTCTGTAATATCCCTTACCACAAGAATTGAAAGGATTGCGCCAATGGACTAATCGAATTAACGATTAACAGACTTAGTGGATAAAAATAAAATAAACAGTTTTTTTTTTTAGTAATAAAACTGTTTTTATTTTATCCCATTAGTCCAATAATCAGTAATTGGTTTGGTCTGTTGGCACCATCGTTTGCAACCCTGTTAATAGGGATTTCACAGAATCCTTGATGATACTATTTGCTGTACCCTACCGATCTTGGTATCGTATGCTGGCTGCCTTAGGACGTCCATAACATATATATATATATCTTTTTTTTTTTTTAATCAACTGGTGCCTAAAAGTTAAACAGATTTGTAAACTACTTCTATTTAAAAATCTTAAACCTTCCAGTACTTTTCTTTTCTGTCTGACCACAGTTCTCTCTACTGCCACCTCTGTCCATGTCAGGAACTGTCCAGAGCAGAAACAAATCCCATAGCAAACCTATCCTGCTCTGGACAGTTCCTGGCATGGACAGAGGTGTCAGCAGAGAGCACTGTGGTCAGACAGAAAAGAAATTCAAAAAGAAAAGAGCTTCCTCTGTAGTATACAGCAGCTGATAAGTACTGGAAGGATTAAGATTTTTAAATAGAAGTAATTTACAAATCTGTTTAACTTTCTGGCACCAGTTGATAAAAAAAAAAGTGTTTTCCACTGGAGTACCCCTTTAGCGCTAGATCTCTACATGATAACAAAACTTAGATAACATCATTTTTCTGTTTCCTATTTTTTCTATTACTGTAATAGAGTTAGGTTATACACTGCAGCCAGTCTGAGTGAAAGCTGCAGGGAGGAGGGAGAACAACAGTTTGAACCAATGATCAGACAGGAGCTGAATATTAGACTACCTTAGATTCCCTGTAGGCATTGTAGCTTTACTGCTGTCACTGATCGCAGCTCCGACCTAATAGAACGGAGCTAAAAGAAAGCTAAGCAGCAAGTTTTAATCAAAATGAATATTAGATAAACATGACCTATAAGTACTGACTTATTCCATCATGTTTTTTTGTTCCTGAATGGACAAGTGCTTTAAAGGGGTAGACCAGTGGTGAAAAACGTTAGGGGATAAGTTTCTGACCACTGGCGCCCCCCGCGATCTCTCTGTACGGGGCCCTGGCTTGCTGGCCAGATAGCACGAAGCGGCGGCCAACAGGCCCCCTCAATACAACTCTATGGCAGAGCCGGAGATTGCTGAAGGCAGCGCTCCGGCTCTGCCATAGAGTTGTATTGAGGGGGCATGTCAGCCGCCTCTTCGTGCGGTGGTCAACACGCCCCCTTCCTGCGGGCTGTCAGGGCCCCATACAGGAGATGGCGGGGGCCCCAGCGGTTGGACCCCCGCTATTGGAAACTTATCCCCTATCCTTAGGTTAGGGGATACGTTTTTCACCACTGGATATCTCCCTTAAATAAATAAAAATCCAGAGCCTGGTGTCCCATAGAAACAGGAATACATATGTGCCATTTTCACAATGCTTGAGCTATTTTCAGCAGAACTGAGTTTTCTATTAATAGTTTGGAAGCTTTCCAATTCCTCAGCACGAAGTCACAGTCTGCTAAGCCAAAACAAAAAAATCCAAATCTTGCAGGGTATTCTTGTTGCCTTTAGCAATCAATAGAGCCCTTACAAATTCCCGCTATATTCACATCCTCATGTGACTCTATTAAAATCTAACAACAAATTAATATTCAGGAACAGTTATTCCCAATATACCATCAGCGAACAAATGACTTTGCCTTCAGAGAAGGAAAGGGACTTTGAAAGTGAGTCTGTCTTTAGCCATTTTAAATGAGAACCATGCGGAGGAGAAATGGCTATCTTGTTAACTTGGCAGTGACTTTTCCATATAAGAATCTAAATATCATTCTGTTGTCTGGTTATATAGTTTGACTGATGCGCATGTGTACCAGAGAATCCATTCTTTGGGTCAAGCAGCATTTAAAAGAGGACATGCACATGGACATGGGGAGTGGACCCAACTCCATATCCCACTATATGATAGACTTTTCTCTCTGAAAAAAAACATTATGGATCTTTCTGCTGGAGACTTATTGATTCCTACAGCTGACTTCTAGTTTGATTTTCTGTGGATTTCACTTCAAGAAGTGACGTATCACTTCTTATTTTTTTATTTTATTCAGAGATGTAGATTTAAACTGGTACTTGGCCCCTAAACATCTTATCCAAAGGATAGGGGATTAGATGCCTGGTCGTGGGAGGTCCAGCCGCTGGTGCCCCCTGTGATCATCAGCGGCATCTGCCGATTATGGCACAGGCTTGATTCCTAAGCTCGTGCCATACTTGCTCACCCACGCCATTACGTACATGCACGTCATGGTTCTGTAAAAGGTTAAAAACAGATCTAAATTCTGTGAGCAATGTTATCAAGTCTAAAAACATGTCCTGAAGTTCAGAAGAGAAGTGAGGAGGATAAACCTTTAAGAAAAAGGCTCTCTGCTGAACTTTTGCTGATAACAGAACATTGCAGGAGGCTGTAGAAGGGAAAATAAGCTAAATTATAAATAAACACCTATTGATATAATGTTTTCCACCATAATAAGTACAAAGCAACAATTTAAAGGTGCACATAGCCTGAAATACAGGGATCTGTACTTCGGCCAAGGAGGGGCTGGGAGATGTGGGTGAGTTAGGAGATGTGTCAGCGTGTGGCACTTGAGCAGTTAGGCTCTGCTTTCTTAACACTTGGCTGATATCTTGGCAATGACCATTAGGTCCACTAAAGGTACAGTTTGCTTTAATACCCCAACAGCTATAAAATGGTATCCTCAGCTCTTAGCAGCAAATAAAGTTTCCCTTTAAAGGAAGTCTTCAGGCACATGCAGCAGCATTTTAGGGAAAAAAAGATAATAGATAGGGTGACATGCCATCCGTGTGGTCTTTTCCGGCTTTCTCCCTGTCTTGATTGGCTTAATTGACAAGTCTTTTTGTATGCAACTAGGGAGACACCAGTGAACAAAGCTGAGCTGGTCAGAGGAAAGCTGGTGGGGGATGACCCAGATGGCACTTTTTCCATTGCCACGTGATCCAAAGGGGCCTGTTCATACTTTACAATTTGGTGGCGTTAAGCCAAAACACATTGAAAAACAGTATGTAACTCACAAAAAGAAAAATGGAAACATAGCTGCACATCCGCAACCTGTACAATGATCTACTTGCTTCTCAGCATAATCTCAAAAACTAACAGGCTGTAAGTGTACCTTTTGATCAAAACGTGCACGCCCACTCGCCACGTCATGGCCACCTGATAGTGGGTCCCTAAACTAACACCAGTGCAGCGCCGGGTGGTGACCACTGCCCCTGCAACACCAAACCCACAGAGTGAATGACCCAGTGGCCAGGCGAATTATGCTGAGAAGCAATTAGATCATCGTACGAGTTGTGGATGTGTGGCCATGTTCTGTTTTTGTATTTGTGAGTTACATTAATAAACAGACCTAAAAGTCTTTTAATGTTTTTAAATATATCAAATAAGAAACATGTAGTTTAATTTTAATTAAATGGGCACTGTCATGAAATCAAAAAGTTGATATGTTGTAGTACTTAAGTACTACAACATATCTCTAATATACTTTACTTAAACCAGTTTAAAATCACTTTTAAATTCGGCCACTAGGGGTCGCCCTCCTAGTGGCCGAAAGCATTCGGCAGTAACGTCACTACAGAATTTCGACTCATTTAAGCCTGGCAACGAGTCGAAATTCAGTCACTGCGGTTCTCGCTCCCGCCTGTCAATCAAACAGGCGAGAGCAAGCACGCTGATAGCTGGGGCTGCGGGCATTGGCCAGCTTCACTGGCCCTGCCTGCCCCCGTTACCCTGTCCGGAGGCAGCACGCGCACTCATTGCTGCACTGATCCTCCGGATGGGTAAGTCTGATCTGAGGTCTTATAATACTTTACAAATTACTTTCTTCTGGTAGTTTTGGGCGGGTGGGGGGTGCTCTGGGGGTGATGGAGTTGCAGAGTTTGGGGGAGCGGAATGTATTTTTCGGGCGGACGGAGGGAGGGGGTGTTGTACAGCTGGGTCTGGGAGTGATGGAGTTGCAGAGTTTGGGGGAGCGGAATGCTTTTTTCGGGCGGTCGGAGGGTGGGGGGTGTTGCGCGGCGGGGCCTGGGGGAGCGGGATGTGTGGCAGCTGCGGCTGAGACTGTTTTCACCACAGGGTGCCTACAGTTGTTTCCCCACTACAACTCCCTGCATGCCCTAACAGCCAATAGATGTCAGGGCAAGCTGGGAGTTGTAGTGGTGAAACAGCTGGAGGCACCCTGTATAGTTGAACTAAGGGCGGAAGTCGGACCCCCCAGCAGGCATCAGTGACGTCACGCCTGCTGCGGAAGTCTGCCTGGTAGTGAGCACACTACCAGGCAGAAAAAAAGCATTTTTAATATAGTAAAAAAAAATGTGAAGGCAGGGACGTGGTTAGGGATAGATGGGCAATAGGCAGGGACAGAAAAAAAAAAAAGGGATGGTGGGAGCTACCCTTTAAGAATTAAATATAAAACTCAACATATGTACTCATAAATACTAAAGGTTTTATCAGCTAACTCTTCTCACAATTCACTGTTACCTAGCAACTAATCACAGAAGGACAAGCTATTCATTCATCAATAGGAATAGATGGAACCTGGATGCGTCATCTCTCCCTTTTCACTCTATTTAAAAGGGAATCCTCACACAATTTGGACATGTACTGGTTGAATAGAAAGTGAGATAGTGTGATGTTAGTCTCCATATAGTGTATAACCCTATACATAATAGATATTTTGGTATTGTTTCAACATTGTCCATATAGTTCCAGACAGAATCATTGTAGAATGGTTGGGTAAACTTAGAACGCTTTCTTGTTTTTTATTTTATTTTATTGGATCCCATAAAAATCTAAGTAAAAAAATTGTGGCATGCGGCATCAGACTCCTTATTAATACAGCACTGGAGTGGCATGTGGAGTCCCTGCAGCTCTGTGCTATAGTGCCGTACTAGACCTCCAAGTCATGTAAACAAGGCTTCATAAAGGATAGCTTTATAAGATCTAAACATGTAATAAAAACATTATAAACGGGTTATCCAGGATTAGAAAACCAGAGCTGATTTCTTTAGAGAAAGACAATTCTGTAGTTATGCACTTGTGAACTTAGACCTCCCTGATACTAAGGCATCTACAGGTACTATGCTGAGACCTAAAACTCTATAGCAGTGATTGCGAACCTATGGCACGCCTGCCACTGGTGGCACGCCAAGCCCCCTTTGTGGGCACGCGGCCATAGTTCGCCATCAGCCCATTCGGGGCATCCCTGTGTCCCGAAAAGATCTTTTCGGGACACAAGGATGCCCCTGTTACCTTTCTGCGGCCCCGCATTAACTTTAAAAACGCTTTGGCCGCCGGGAGGTAGCGCACGCAGGGACATCACTGACGTCCTGTGCGTGCGCCCATAGCAACAGCAGAGCAGAGTGGAGCAGCGAGGAGGAGGACGCATGCGCGCATGGCAAGTTACCTGTATGTTGTACGTCATCTTCAGTGTTCCGACCACCACTCCTCCGGTTCAGGGACCTACTGCTATAGCAGTAGATTGCGACCCCGGACCGGAGGAGCTGTGGTCAGAACACTGAAGCGGGGCAGTACACAGGCATATAGCCTCCAGTCATACACTGTATATGGCTGAAGGCTGTATGTCTGTAGGGGAGCTATACTGCACCTAATGTGGGGGAACTATACTGCACCTAATGTGGGGGAACTATACTGCACCTAATGTGGGGGAACTATACTGCACCTAATGTGGGGGAACTATACTGCACCTAATGTGGGGGAACTATACTGCACCTAATGTGGGGGAACTATACTGCACCTAATGTGGGGGAACTATACTGCACCTAATGTGAGGGAACTATACTGCACCTAATGTGGGGGAACTATACTGCACCTAATGTGGGGAACTATACTGCACTATACCCAATGTGGGGAACTATACTGCATCAAATGTGGGGAAACTATACTGCACCTAATGTGGGGGAGCTATACTGCACCTAATGTGGGGAGCTATACTGCACCTACTGGGGGAGCTATACTGCACCTAATGTGGGGGAACTATACTGCACCTAATGTGGGGGAACTATACTGCACCTAATGTGGCGGAACTATACTGCACCTAATGTGAGGGAACTATACTGCACCTAATGTGGGGGAACTATACTGCACCTAATGTGGGGAACTATACTGCACTATACCCAATGTGGGGAACTATACTGCATCAAATGTGGGGAAACTATACTGCACCTAATGTGGGGGAGCTATACTGCACCTAATGTGGGGAGCTATACTGCACCTAATGTGGGGAGCGAAACTGCACCTAATGTGGGGAGCTATACTGCACCTAATGTGGGGAAACTATACTGCACCTAATGTGGGGGAACTATACTGCACCAAATGTGGGGGAACTATACTGCACCCAATGTGGGGGAACTATACTGCACCTAATGTGGTGGGAACTATACTGCACCTAATGTGGTGGGAACTATACTGCACATAATGTGGGGGGAACTACAACCCAATGTGGGGGGATTTATACTGCCAGCCTAATGTTGGGGAACTACAACCTAATGTTGGGGGAGCTATAGTGCACCTAATGTGGGAGAACTATACTGCACCTAATGTGGGGGAACTATACTGCAACTAATGTGGGGGAACTATACTGCACCTAATGTGGTGGGAACTATACTGCACCTATTGTGGTGGGAACTATACTGCACCTATTGTGGTAGGAACTATACTGCACCTAATGTGGTGGGAACTGCAACCTAATGTGGTGGGATTTATACTGCACCTAATGTGGGGGATCTATACTGCACCTAATGTGGGGAACTATGCTGCATCTTATGGGGAAACTATACTGCACATAATGTGGGGGAACTATTCTGCACCTAATGTGGGGAATTATACTGCACCTAATGGGGGGCACTATACTGCACCTAATGGGGGGAGCTATACTGCACCTAATGTGGGGGGAACTATACTGCACCTAATCTGGGGGAACTATACTGCACATAATGTGGGGGAACTATACTGCACCTAATGTGGTGGGAACTATACTGCACCTAATGGGGTGGGAACTATACTGCACCTAATGTGGGGGAACTATACTGCACCTAATGTGGTGGGAACTATACTGCACCTAATGTGGTGGGAACTATACTGCACCAAATGTGGGTAACTATACTGCACCTAATGTGGGGAAACTATACTGCACCTAATGTGGGGGAACTATACTGCACCTAATGTGGTGGGAACTATACTGCACCTAATGTGGCGGAACTATACTGCACCTAATGTGGTGGGAACTACAACCTAATGTGGGCGGGGGGGATTTCAACTGCCAGCCTAATGTGGGGGAAATACAACCTAATGATGGGGGAGCTATACTGCACCTAATGTGGGGGAACTATACTGCACCTAATGTGGGGAAACTATACTGCACCTAATGTGGGGAAACTATACTGCACATAATGTGGTGGGAACTATACTGCACCTAATGTGGTGGGAACTATACTGCACCTAATGTGGTGGGAACTATACTGCACCAAATGTGGTGGGAACTACAACCTAATGTGGGGGAACTATACTGCACCAAATGTGGTGGGAACTACAGCCTAATGTGGGGGAACTATACTGCACCTAATGTGGTGGGAACTATACTGCACCTAATGTGGTGGCAACTATACTGCACCAAATGTGGTGGGAACTACAACCTAATGTGGGGGGGGGGGGGGGGTTATACTGCCAGCCTAATGTGGAGGAACTATAACCTAATGTTGGGGGAGCTATACTGCACCTAATGTGGGGGAACTATACCGCGCCTAATGTGGGGGAACTATACTGCACCTAATGTGGGGGAACTATACTGCACCTAATGTGGTGGGAACTATACTGCACCTAATGTGGGGGAACTATACTGCACCAAATGTGGTGGAAACTACAACCTAATGTGGGGGGAACTATACTGCACCTAATGTGGTGGGAACTATACTGCACTTAATGTGGTGGCAACTATACCGCACCAAATGTGGTGGGAACTACAACCTAATGTGGGGGGGGGGGGTTATACTGCCAGCCTAATGTGGGGGAACTATAACCTAATGTTGGGGGAGCTATACTGCACCTAATGTGGGGGAACTATACTGCACCTAATGTGGGGGAACTATACTGCACCTAATGTGGTGGGAACTATACTGCACCTAATGTGGTGGGAACTACAACCTAATGTGGGGGGATTTATACTGCCAGCCTATTGTAGTGGAACTACAACCTTGTTTGGGAACTATACTGCACCTAATGTGGGGGAACTATACTGCCAACCTAATGTGGGGGGGGGAACTACAACCTAATGTAGGGGGACTTATACTGCTAGCCTAATGTGGGGGAACTGTGCTGCCAATCTAACGTGGGGGAAATACAACCTAATGTTGTGGAACTATAAACTATCAATTAAAAAAATAAAAAAGTTTGAATCATTGAACTCTGTTGTTGTGTTCTTCTTTGAAAACAAAATATGTTAATTAGTTGTTTTTTCAAAATTTAAACCTCAGTATTCTGATTTAATTGCTGTGCTGGCACTTTGAAGGAAAAAAAGTTGGCATGCAATACGGTTTGAGGACTTGGGCTCAAAATGGTTCGCCATCACTGCTCTATAGGAATACTGTATAATGTATTATCACTGTATGTGTCTGTTAAAAACTGCTTATTTACTTTCTGTGTTAAAAAAAGAAAAGAAAATGGCAGCAGCACACTTGGTCAACAAAATGGAGGCTCTTAGCGCACTTTTTGATCAAAACGTGTCCCCCCATCCACCACGCGGAGGTGGCCTCATATAGGATGGGACCGTAACACAAAAACTGAGCCTAACACTCATAACACTCACCTCTGCTGGGCATATAGCCTCTGACTGGGTGACATGTTGGATCCACTATCAATCCAAACCACCTCCTGTGAAATAGGGGAGGGGATGCACGGCTACAGAGGGAGCCACTCCCTTTAATTTCTACAGCAAAAAAAAAAAAAAAGTAGCCAGCACCTATACCCAATACACGGGTGCACGCTGCTGTGGCAAGTACAAAACATGTCAAAAAGGAAATGGCAGCAGCACACTTGGTCAACAAAATGGAGGCTCTTAGCACACTTTTTGATAAAAATGTGTCCCCCCCCATCCACCACGCGGACGTGGCCTCATTTAGGATGGGACCCTAACACAAAAACTGAGCCTAACACTCATAACACTCACCTCTGCTGGGCATATAGCCTCTGACTGGGTGACATGTTGGATCCACTATCAATCCAAACCACCACCTGTGAAATAGGGGAGCGGATGCACAGCTACAGAGGGAGCCACTCCCCTCAATTTCCACAGCAAAAACAAAAAACAAAAATATAGCCAGCACCTATACCCAATACACAGGTGCACACTGCTGTGGCAAGTACAAAACATGTCAAAAAGGAAATGGCAGCAGCACACTTGGTCAACAAAATGGAAGCTCTTAGCACACTTTTTGATAAAAATGTGTCCCCCCCATCCACCACGCGGAAGTGGCCTCATTTAGGATGGTACCCTAACACGAAAACTGAGCCTAACACTCATAACACTCACCTCTGCTGGGCATATAGCCTCTGACTGGGTGACATGTTGGATCCACTATCAATCCAAACCACCACCTGTGAAATATGGGAGCGGATGCACGGCTACAGAGGGAGCCACTCCCCTCAATTTCCACAGCAAAAACAAAAAAAACAAAAATGTAGCCAGCACCTATACCCAATACACGGGTGCACGCTGCTGTGGCAAGTACAAAACATGTCAAAAAGGAAATGGCAGCAGCACACTTGGTCAACAAATTGGAGGCTCTTAGCACACTTTTTGATAAAAATGTGTCCCCCCCATCCACCACGCGGAGGTGGCCTCATTTAGGATGGGACCCTAACACGAAAACTGAGCCTAACACTCATAACACTCACCTCTGCTGGGCATATAGCCTCTGACTGGGTGACATGTTGAATCCACTATCAATCCAAACCACCACCTGTGAAATAGGGGAGCGGATGCACGGCTACAGAGGGAGCCACTCCCCTCAATTTCCACAGCAAAAACAAAAAAAACAAAAATGTAGCCAGCACCTATACCCAATACACGGATGCACGCTGCTGTGGCAAGTACAAAACATGTCAAAAAGGAAATGGCAGCAGCACACTTGGTCAACAAATTGGAGGCTCTTAGCACACTTTTTGATAAAAATGTGTCCCCCCCATCCACCACGCGGAGGTGGCCTCATTTAGGATGGGACCCCAACACGAAAACTGAGCCTAACACTCATAACACTCACCTCTGCTGGGCTTATAGCCTCTGACTGGGTGACATGTTGGATCCACTATCAATCCAAACCACCTCCTGTGAAATAGGGGAGGGGATGCAAGGCTACAGAGGGAGCCACTCCCCCCAATTTGCACAGCAAAAAAAATTATGTAGCCAGCACCTATACCCAATACACGGGTGCACGCTATTTACTTTCTACAGTTTTCAAATTATACTCAAAAAAGTAATTTAATTTTGTTCTTCTCGCACTATTTTCTGTATACAACAAAGACATTGCAGCTATGCCAGGTCCATTATCAGACCTGATAAATCCTGATAAATCCCATCAAATTAAATGGTAGGAGTTAGGGTTCTGTAAATATTCTATTATTTTCCAGCAAGAATTTAATCTTGTTGACTGCGCAATTCTTGATGTCAAACAAAATTGTTCCAGAAAGCCTGATGGACCCCGTAAACACAAATGTTTCTTCTTGCTTATTGTATCTTCCTCAATATTCTTACACTTATTTCAATGCTTGTAAATTGTTGCTATGCTTCCTCTTGCTGTGAATTCATGTCTTACAGCTTTCCTCCAGTTGAATACATCTCTCCCTCCCTGTTTCCCTCATGCACATGCTCCCCCTGCAGTAAGATAAGGAATGAGACTCTCAACACTGGCTTTTGTAGCAGATTGAAGAGAGTCGGTGCTAAGCAAATAACGGATGAGCATCTTAGATCAACCCTGTATTATATTCAACCTACCTTTGATGTGCGGGACCAAGAGCTGGCAACCTAAACCTGCTGAAGGTAGGGCATTTATCACACATGCTTACAGAAGCCATGTTCTTGTCATTTCAGTAACTGGTTAATGATTCGGAACACATATTGTCAATTTCCACACCCTTGGCAATGCACGTCATTATAAGTTCCAAAACCACCTGCAGAACACCATAAGAAGATCTCTTGTAGATAGGTACAACGGTAATTTTATGGATCTTAAGCTTCATAGATTTTAATGTATTTCATGTTCCTCTGTAGCAATCCCCATTTTTCTGAGCAATGTCAATTGTATTTTGCAGTGGTATAATATATATATTTTGTCTTAGCATTTTTATCCATAATCTTACTCACTCTTACATTGTGGTAAGCAATGTAGCTGCCAATCAAGTGTGGTTGCCAGGCAGCAAAAATTGTCACAGCAAGCACCAACAACACTTGGCATTCTTATTTTCGTAAAATCGTGGGGAAAAGGTGTGCAGATTTTTGCTTTTCAGTAACGAAAGACTCAGATATATAACTAACTGTAGGTTTTGCTGGTGTCAAATGAATTAGGAAAGTTAAGCTATCTTGTCTGATTCCATACACGTGCGGATCAGATTGGTTCTGCATGCATGTTTATTTCATTGAGCCACCAGGCTTAGATGTCTCCATTTGTTCTTGGGGGCAACAGGTTCGAATCTGACCTTTCTTTCCCGGTAACAAGGCATCAGGGTTTTTTTCAGATATAAACTATGGGGTTAAGATTTTACGCAGATGACTCATCAGTCACCTATACTAAAAATGGTTTTATATGACTTGATAGGTAGATAGCTACTAGTTATATATGTTGCACTGTATTTTCTACAAATTGAAGTGCAAGGACATTTAAAATAATTGAACTGTATTTCTTTTATGTGGTAATCTAATTGGTGACTCTAATATATAATTGTACCTGTAGAAATGCTTCTTTATATCTAGGGCAGTATGCTGACGATATCGGTGAGATTATGTGATAAGACATACTGCATACCAAAGTCATAGCTAGGGGTTCTTTGTCCTGGGGCAAAAGTTAAGTTTGCTGCCCTAGTCCTGTATGTAAATATCCTCGTCAAGACAAAGTTACCCTTTGGCACATCCAATGGAACTCATCAACTAGGGCATATGCACCACTCCCAGTTATGTCTTGCATGTGTAGTTTATACCAATACAATACAATACCAATACGATTCTTTAGTTGCTGACTTTTATTGCCCAAGATTTGTCTCAGGATGTTCCATTCAGGGCCGCCATGATTGTCATGGAAACTATGTACTGAGCAGGAGGTATAAGATGTCTGCCTCTTCTTCAGTAAATTCTTTCTGGTCCAGGTGCAGAGCACTTGGACCAGTAAGTATAAAGAATACTTCACCACTTACCTACTAATACATATAGTAAACTGCTCCTTTATGTGCAAGGGAAGTGTAAAGATACTGGGGAACATTTATCAAAACCTGTGCAGAGGCAAAGTTGCCCATAGCAACCAATCAGATCGCTTCTTACATTCTTAACAAGGCATCTGAAAAATCAAGGAAGTGATCTGGTTGGTTGCTATGGGCAACTGAGCAACTTTGCCTCTGCACAGGTTTTGATAAATCTCCCCCACTCACCCGCTTACCCAGGCATAGATTGGAATTTTGCTCTCTAAGGACCACTAAGGCTAGGTTCAAACTAAGGACTTTCAGGCCGGACAAAATCTAGCCGGATACTCAGAGTGTTGCCACTCCAACTAAATCAGGCAGCGCTAGGACTGCGTGGATACCGACAGCAATGTCTTTGGCATGGATTCTACCATTTTTTTTTGGCAGAGGAATTTCAGTAGTGTCCACTGTGCTGCTGAATGCCATTGCCAGCAATGGGATTCTGCTACACTGGAATTTCTGACTGAAACTCCTAAGTGGAATTCCATAGTGTGAACATAGCCTAAGAGTTCATCAGAGTGTTGCAGAGAAAAATGCTAGTCTGGGCCTAGCCAGAAACAGAGCAAGGATCCAATGAGAATTGTACCACTTAAGGTCTGGGCGGTATCCAAATGTAAACCTGCCAAATGCATGAAAAGGGGACATGATTTTTTCATACATCTACTCTATACCAACCTATGGATACGGTAAAGTATATGTCTAGATGCTTTTTTTCCATTCCATAGCATACACACATGACCTAAAAGCAAGCTTCAGAAAGGTATTGTCTATAAGAGCAAGGCAGTGCAAAGATTATTGATCTGTTATTTCATATTTATATTTGTGAGAATGTTGCCAAAGGCTGGACTGACACTTGCAGTGTTTTTTTTTTTTTTTTATTAAGTTAAGCCAGAAATGGATCCAAAAGAAAATAAAAGTATAAAGACTCAAACAGCTCGTCTCTTTTGAACACCCTTTTATGTTTTGCTCCAAAAACTATAAATTGAAAAAACTACAAACTAAAAAAAATCTAAGCACACATAAAAAAAAACTGCATGTGTGAATCCAGTCTTACTTCACCTTTGGACCAGAACTTCAACAACATCTATTGTCGGTCCCCTATATCGCTTGGTATGAAATATAGTCATTCTATTCAACCACTATTAATCTGCTACACAAAAATGGAACTTGATGACAGAACATAAACATTTTAATAAAATTTCAAGTTACCGATATCAATATTGCAAGCACTTAATCCCTGTGATCTTACATTCTGCATCATCTCATCATCCGAGAGTTTGTATTAACAATAAAATCAGATTTCTCTTACATAAACTTGTTCGGAAGTCAATGATAATAAAATGTCAGAATAACTAAACTGCTGGTATTAACTAATACGATGTGATGCTGATCACATGGGGTCATTTTCCGTTTCTCCTACTTTGTGCCATTATCAAGATATCCAAAAAAATCATAATATTGTCCATACAAAAGAAAAAAATTATCTCCTGCACTCACCGCAAACTTTACTCTCGAAATTCCTACATTGGGGTGCTCAGAGACTGCCAGTGGTTTAACACAGTAGCATGTGTTTCTTCGTGAAACAGCTCGCAGTCGCCTCTGACCACCCCACCCATGACCTGGTCTTCCAGTCTTCCGTGCTTCTATGTAGGAATTCCAAGAGTCAAGTTTATGGTGAGTGCAGGAAAACGTTTATATGTAAGTGAGTCTCTTTGCTGCACTAGAGGCTAAAGGCTATTCCCTAGCCTTCTAAAAATATTCCTCTGCACACTCGTTCAATTCTCCAGCCAAGCTAGTTCATAGTATCCTCAAGCATGCGCCGCTTTCACAGTAGCAGTGGCTATGTGCAGCAGTGGAATGTAATGAATTATAAACATTTTAAACAATAAACTAAACTTTTTATATTGGAATCAATGCACATAATTACAAAGACCTTCTTACCAAACTGCCTTACACTTGGATCGAAAGCCATATACCTTACTTAGATATAAACCTAAGGAGTCCAATTTAAGGAATACAAACACAAAAATTCTCCTCCTTCCTCTCCTAATCCTCCTTCCTTTCACATTCATCCCTCATCTCTTGAATAGATTTCAGAAACGCAATGATAAAGGGGAACTCCGGCGGAAACAAGTGGAAAACAAATCAACTGGTACCAGAAAGTTAAACAGATTTGTAAATAACTTCTATTAAAAAATCTTAACCCTTCCAGTACTTATCAGCTGCTGTACACTATAGAGGAAGTTTAAAAGCTGTGTGTCGAAATTCAGCTCACCCCCGTGTCCCATAGTGCGCGGACTAGTGTGGACTTCACCAATACACAAGCCAGGAACAGAGAAACGATGTCCAGCGCTACTCCCATTTAAACGAAGCGGTTTATTGCGGTATACACATCAGGTACATAGACAAGGACAAAGTAGATATAACTAAGGCTCATTTGGGGTGCCCGAAATGCCTCACCTGTATCCACTTTGTCCTTGTCTACGTACCTAAGGTGTATACTACAATAAACAACTTTGTTTTAACGGGAGTAGCGCTGGACATTGTTTCTCTGTACAGAAGAAGTTGTACAGTTCTTTCCAGCCTGACAACAGTGCTCTCTGCTGACACCTCTGTCCGTGTCAGGAACTGTCCAGAGCAGGAGCAAATTCCCATAGAAAACATCTTCTGCTCTGAGATGTCAGCAGAGAGCACTGTGGTAAGACTGGAAAGAACTTAACAAATTTCTCTGTAGTATATCTCTAGCAAACAGCAGCTAATAAGTACTGGAAAGGTCAACATTTTTACATAGAAGCAATTTACAAATCTGTCTAATTTTCTGGCACCAGTTGATTTGAAAAAATTTTTTTTAAGGACAGGCGGTATTAAAAATGTTGGTCCTTCCCTGTATGTTACAACTGTTCTGAACCTATAATAAATGTTTGAATTTGATTTTCTTCTACATCATTCCACTTTTTTGAACAATGATTTTTTAAGAATTTGTTATATTAAACGCAAAACTAAAAAGACTGCTCCTAGATTTTAGAAATTTAAAGAAAGAGCCTAAAACACATTTTTACAATGGTGTGTTAAACCATCTAGAACTTCCAAAATCAATGCATCTGTATTCGGCTCCTTTTGGACTGGATAAGGGAATAAAGTCATCCATCTCCATATGCGGTAGTCTTTTTTTTTTTACTGCTCATTTGTTTTGCTAAGACATTGTTGTACTCATAAACTTAATCTGCCTGGGAAATCTGGTGGGAGGAGGTCACATGACGGCATGACGTGATCCGTCGGCACGGAGCTCGGCCCCCTCCCGATGCCTTGCCGCCTCACTTGCTTACCCACCCCCTCCTTCGTGGTACCTTGCGCCATAGTGGACTTCATCCGGACCTAAACTGTTGTACCCGGATCCGGGCGAACCAGTACCGAGATGGCCCCCACCGTGGGGATGGATCCTGCTGCTCCCGCAGGGATGAACTGGCCAGAAGCCTGCAAGAGGAGCAGTGATAGGGCCGGTCACATGAGGCATCAGGTGACCGGTCAGGAGGTACGGAATCTGCTCCATGAAAGGAGCGGGGGCATGGGGAGAAGGGGAAATCACTCCTTGGTGGTTACAGCAGAGCGGCACACGACTTCCCATGCCACAACGTTTTCCTCGCGGAAGGACAAGCATTAACCCCTTAAGGACTCAGGTTTTTTCAGTTTTTGCACTTTCGTTTTTTCCTCCTTACCTTTTAAAAATCATAACCCTTTCAATTTTCCACCTAAAAATCCATATTATGGCTTATTTTTTGGGTCACCAATTCTTCTTTGCAGTGACATCAGTCAATTTACCCAAAAATTCACGGCGAAACGGAAAAAAATTCATTGTGCGACAAAATCGAAGAAAAAACGCAATTTTGTAAATTTTGGGGCCTTCCGTTTCTACGCAGTACATATTTCGGTAAAAATGACACCTTATCATTATTCTGTAGCTCTATACGGTTAAAATGATACCCTACTTATATAGGTTTCATTTTGTTGTACTTCTGGAAAAAATCATAACTACATGCAGGAAAATTTATACGTTTAAAATGTCATCTTCTGACCCCTATAACTTTTTTATTTTTCCACGTACAGGCCGGTATGAGGGCTCATTTTTTGCGTCATGACCTGAAGTTTATATTGGTACCATTTCTTTGCTAGGACTTTTTGTTCACTTTTTGTTCATTTTTTAATGGTATAAAAAGTGAACAAAAATAAGCTTTATTGGACTTTGGAATTTTTTTTACGTGTACGCCATTGACCGTGCAGTTTAATTAACAATATATTTTTATAGTTCAGACATGTATGCACGCGGCGATACCATATATGTTAATTTTTATTTTTATTTACACTGTTTTATTTTTTTTATGGGAAAAGGGGGGTGATTCAAACTTTTATTAGGGAAGGGGTTAAATGACCTTTATTAACACTTTTTTAACTTTTTTTTTCAGTGTTATAGGTCCCATAGGGACCTATAACACTGCACACACTGATCTTTTACACAGATCACTCGCGTGTATTAACATGCCTGTGATCAGTGTTATCGGTGCTTGACTGCTCCTGCCTGGATCTCAGGCACGGAGCAGTCATTCGCTGATCGGACACTGGGGAGGCAGGTAAGGGCCCTCCCGATGTCCTGTAAGCTGTTCGGGATGCCTGCGGACGATTTCCTGTATTAGCCGCAGGTCCCGGCCGTTGTTAGCCGCCGGGACCGACTCGCTATGACTGCGTGACCCCGCAGCATATCGCGGGAGCCGGTGGAGGACGTAAATATATGTCCTTCGTCGTTAAGTGGTTAAAGGGATACTTTTTTTTTTTAATCAACTGGTGCCAGAAAGTTAAACAGATTTGTAAATTACTTCTATTAAAAAATCTTAATCTTTCCTGTACTTATTAGCTGCTGAATACTACAGTGGAAATTCTTTTCCATTTGAAACACAGAGCTGTCTGCTGACATCACGAGCACAGTGCTCTCTGCTGATATCTCTGTCCATTTTAGGAACTTCTCAGAGTAAAAGGAAATCCCCATAGCAAACATATGCGGTTCTGGACAGTTCCTAAAATGGACAGAGATGTCAGCAGAGAGCACTGTGCTCATGATGTCAGCAGACAGCTCTGTGTTTCAAAAAGAAAATAATTTCCGTTGTAGTATTCAGCAGCTAATAAGTACAGGAAGGATTAAGATTTTTTTTATAGAAGTAATTTACAAATCTGTTTAACTTTCTGACACCAGTTGATAAAAAAAAAAAAAAAAAAAAGTTTTTCACCGGTGTACCCCTTTAACTGGTAAGACGGACAAATAATGTTTATCATGCTGGACTATAAGCTGTTACTATGGCGCCGTTAAGTTACGAATATGGTTGGGCGGACCCCTGCTATGGTAAAGCGCTGTGTGGATTGTCTGCCCCACAGTGAGGTGATTTTAATGAAGCGGTACATTTTGAAAAAAAGGCAGGTGCAGTCGTGAATGGGGAGCCCCGATGGAGGACTGTGGTGCAGACTCCGGAAATGTAAACTAAATGGGGTCCGGGGAACTATGTTTAATCAACTGCATAATTCAACGTACACGTTCCTTTTTGCTGGTGGTTAATAGACATGGAAAAAATATTCTGGACTATTGAAGAAGAATGGATTGCTAAATCAAAGTAATGTGAGGTGTATACTGGTAGGATTTGGAAATGTGGCCTCTATAAAGGAACTGGTGCCTAAATATTTACTTATCTTAAGAATCTTCCAGAAAGAATCTTGCAGAAAGAAAGAATAAAATGTCTTATATTTCCAAGGGCAGGTAGTGAGCATACCCAGGTAGATGGGCTACCCAACAGGAGGTATATATAAATACAGCACCGAGGACACCAGGAAACCAAATTGGTGCAATGATGAATTGTTAATATATACCTATGGCTAAATGGAAGAATAATTTTGCAAGGATAAAACAATACTCAAGAATGACACACCCACTCCCACTCTTTCAGTTGCAGATAATCTTCACATGTGCTAAAGTTGAAGGCCCCCTCTGCTTGCCCATACAAACAAATATATACATACATATATATATATATATATATATATATATATATATATATATATGGACATGCTCTGAGCAACCGTCAATATTCGCCATGCTCATCCGCAATTATAATAACAAAATAAGTGAGCGTGTTACGTTAATGGAGAAATCTGCCCCCCATATTGATAAGGAAGTAAAACAATTAAGAAAGGAATGGGATTCTGAAAAATAATAATCTTTATTTACAGGACAAGGTTGCGGATTTAGAAGACAGGGCAAGAAGAAATAATGTTAGGATGATTGGCCTCCCCAAATCTGCAGAAGGAGTGGATGTAGTAAAATTTGTGTCTAAATGGTTGACTGAAATTTTTGGTGTTCAAAATTTTTCATCAGTATTTAGAGTGGAAAGAGCACACAGAACCCCATTTAAAAAGCCTCCGCCAGGAGGTGCACCCAGAACCTTGTTAATTAAATTTCTTTGCTCCCAGGATAGAGACACAGTATTAAAGCTCTCCAGGGAAAAAGGAGCAATTAGCTATGAGTACGCCAACATTTATTTCTATCTGGACTTTTCAAGAGCTACCCAAAAGAAAAGAATGAGTTTTATAGATGTGAAAAAGAAGTTACACGCTGCCGGCATTCCATTTTCACAAATTTTGCCAAATTTTACCCATACAGAGAGGACTCTTTTTTTTTTAAATTCAGCTATGGATCTGACTGGTTTGAACAGCAAGGGATACTACTATAAAGTGTTTAAAGAAGGGAAGGGGGCGGTGGTGGGGCGGGGAGCTGGGCCCTGTCGGGAGATTTTCTCGGATCACTGTGGGGGGGGGGGGAAGAGGGGGGAACAGGGAAAAGGGTAGGGGCAGCACCACTATCACTGACAAATTCGACACACTGGTGTCAGTTAGCTACTTAAACCAAAACACTATCCCCATTGAGCTAAAACATCAATTTATTCATATCATTAAAACCCTATTACATCAAATGTAAAGTACATGTGTAATGTAAGGGGCAGCACCAGCCTGGAGAAAAATGAGAGTTGTGAAAATAAATGACTGAAAGTACACAAAACTGTAGAATGGAGAATAAAATAATAATATGGAATATCAGAGGCATCAAGGAGAAGCAGAATATTTGATAGAATTGGCAAATTTCTCCCAGCCATTGTACACCTAATTGAAACTCACTTAACAAAAAAATCCCTGGGGTCGGTAAAGAATAGGTGGGCTAAATTTGAGTTCCATTCCACATTCTCGGAGTACTCCTCAGGGGTATCTGTTCTCATTTATCAAAAAATAAATATTCAAATTTATGAATCAGTAACAGACACAAGAGGTAGAGTTGTGTTCCTGCGTGCAAGATGGGAGGGTATAGACTCTATACTGGCATTTATATACATTCCACCGCCATTCTCCACAGAAGTCTTAGAAAAACTAACCCATTTTTTGTAGGTAATAATTATAAGGACGTATACATATCTGGAGACTTTAATCATGTATTAGATAAGGAACTTGATTGGCAAGGATGGGGGCAGGGAGAAGGGCCTACTAGACTATATAAATGGTGTCACGAGAAAGACTTCTGGCGTAGCTTACCGTATTTATCGGCATATAACACGCACTGGCGTATAACATGCACCCTTATTTTTAGAAGGAAATTTCAGTAAAAAAACAAAATTTTACATAAATGACTTGGAAGCTTTGAACTTAACCTCCCCCTTTATCAGGCTCTGTGCCGCACATCTTTCCCCTCACTGCCCCCCCCCACACACACACACACATCTTTCCTTTCACTGACCCTACCCCTCACACTAC
Source organism: Hyla sarda (assembly GCF_029499605.1). Classification (NCBI taxonomy): domain Eukaryota; kingdom Metazoa; phylum Chordata; class Amphibia; order Anura; family Hylidae; genus Hyla; species Hyla sarda. Next base: position 552,962 of record NW_026610825.1, on the reverse strand, counting down.
CACATCATTTGTACCACTATGATCCCCTACTTGTATTTTGGGTTTTTCCCTTACTTGGCCTGCGTGCTACAGTCATTGCAGCCGCCGCTGCTTTAAAGTGTAAAAATCATTGATTGGCGATGGCTGCCAGGACATCTACCCCCGCTGATCCCCCTGGTTGTATTTATATTTTTTACCCCTTACCCGGCCTGCGTGCTTCGGCAGGCTCAGGTTCTGGCAGCATCTGGGGCTGACTGCGCACTGATGGTTGACCTCTGCGTGACGTCAGGGACATCACCCGTCAGTACGCAGTCAGCTCCAGACGCCAGCGGAACCTGACTGAGCCTGACTGAGCCTGCCGGAGCGCATAGGCCAGGTAAGGAGTAAAATAACTAAATACAACAAGGGGGATCAGCGAGGAAGGGGGGGGGGGGGTGAGTAGATGCCCTGGCAGCTGTCGCTGGTCAGTGATTTAGAGTGGTTGCGGCACCGGATGTTTGTTCAGGATCTGAAGTCCGGCTGCGGCCACTTTAAAACAGTGACCAGCGGCGGCTGCAATGACCTGAGAAGGATTTATCGGCGTATAACACGCAGGTAGGGTTTTAGCTTCATATTTTTGTTTAAAAAGTGCGTGTTATCTCACTTTTATTAACTCGCCACTCTACACAGCAGACGACAATGCCTGAAGAGGGTGAGGTGGCCTTCTCGTGGACTGGGGCCAGAGTGTCGGGGTGGTGGTTGCGCCCTTGAGTATTGGTTTGGGTGAGTACCCGAGTCCCATTGTTCTTTCTCTTCTGGCCCTATGTCTTGCTCCCCTTGTCATCCCTTGCTGCTTCCCCCTCTACTTTTCTTTCCCCTTCTGATTCTACACCTAGGACTGTGCTTCTCTCTTTTCTTTTTCTCTTTTTACTGATACCTATCTCTTCCCAATACATTACGGTATGGAGTCATGTTTACTAAATGTTTAACTGTTTATATGATCTAGAACAACCCATTGCTGTCCACGGCACTGTATGCTACCCTCAGGTGATTTTCCTTGACTATTGGTACCTCGTACCTGATATCCATTGCCTTATTTAATTGCCTGCTGAGGATACTCGCTGTGTGTTACTTCTATGTTTTTTTACACTGTTTGTTTTTTGACTCTCTAATAAAAATCTTTTTGAATAAAAAAAAGTGCGTGTTATACGCCGATAAATACGATACATGCCATTAAAGAAATGTTTTCATGTTTTAATAAAACTCACAAAACAGCGTCACAAATGGATTTGATTCTGGCCAATGACTCAGCATTGACCAGAGTCAAAAAGCTGAGTTATGAACCAAGATGCAATGAATCAAATCATGTAATGCTAGTTTGTCACATTAAGGGAAAAAGCGAGAGAAGTGTAGTACGAATTATGGTCATTAATCCACACTGGTTTAAAATAAAGGAGGTGACACAAGGGGTTAATGAAGAAATAACTCAATTTGGGGAAATTAACTTGGGGTCTACTGGGGGTACACATGGTGTGGGATTCACTAAAAGCCTTTTAAGGTGCATATTAAAGGGGTACTACCGTGCTGACAACTTATCCCCTATCTAAAGGATAGGGGATAAGTTGCCTGATCATGCGGGGTCCCGCCGATGGGGACCCCCGCGATCTCACACGCAGCACCCCGCTCTAATCAGGCCCCGGAGCGAACATCCGCTCCGGGTCTGATGACGGGGCCGGTGATCGTGACGACACAGCTCCGTCCCCATGTGACATCACGCTCCGCCCCTCGCCCCCTGCCATAGACTTATCACGATACTCCGCCCCATGATCGGCAGTCATCAGACCTGGAGTGATGTTTGCTCTGGGGCCTGATGAGAGCGGGGTGCTGCGTGCGAGATTGTGGTGGTCCCCAGCGGCGGGACCCCGCGCGATCAGGCAACTTATCCCCTATCCTTTAGATAGGGGATAAGTTGTCATCACAGTAGTACCCCTTTAATGAAAAAAAAATTCTATATTTAAAAAGAAATGTAAGGGAAAGGAAAATGAGTTGTTAGAAGAGATTACGAGGGTGGAGGGGGAATATGTCACTAATTCTTCACTTGAAAATTGGGATAGAGTAATGCAAGCACAAGATACATATTAAAAAAAAATGATTGAAAAAACTCAGCATTCCATGTTTTTTAAAAGTCAAGCTAATTTTGTGGAAGGAGGTAGACCAGGAAAAATTTTGTCCGAAATTATAAAAAGCCAGAGGGTGGATAACACTATACACTCCCTGAGGGACTCCCAAGGTTAACTTGAAACGGGGGAGGAACAGCTTAAAAAAATAGTTCTTGAATTTTATCAGTCATTATATAGTAGTGAAGGGAGTAGATCTGAAGAAGAAATTGAAGAATTTTTGTGTAAAATCCCAAGAAAAACAGAGGAAATGCGCACAGCGTTAAATGGGCCTATTTCTGTTATAGAGTTGAAAGAAATTTTTTAATCAATTACGAGGAACTCTGCCACGAAACGGATTTGTGTTTGAGGTGTACAGGGTGTTTTAGGAATTGCTCCTGCCTTATCTCCTTCAATGACAGAAGCAAAAATAATTTTTGTACCTAAAAAGGGCAAGGACAGGACCGATGGATGCATATCGTCCAATATCTCTACTCAATACTGACTGTAAAGTTTTTCCAAACATTTTTGCTAGGCGGGTTCAAAAGGTGATTAGTCAAGTGATTGGAATAGAACAGAAGGGTTTTATACCAGGCGTAATTTACATGGTAATATCCAGAGAACATTCCTTAACCCTTAAAGGACGCAGGGTTTTTCAGTTTTTGAATTATCGTTTTCCTCTCCTTACCTTTTAAAAATCATAACCCTTTCAATTTTCCACCTAAAAATCCATATGATGGCTTATTTTTTGCGTCACCAATTCTACTTTGCAGTGACATTAGTAATTTTACCCAAAAATCCACGACGAAACGGGGAAAAAAATTATTGTGCGACAAAATCAAAGAAAAAACGCCAATTTGTAACTTTTAGGGGCTTCCGTTTCTACGCAGTGCATATTTCGGTAAAAATTAGACCTTATTATTCTGTAGGTCCATACGGGAAAAATGGTACCCTACTTATACAGTTAAATTTTGTCGTACTTCTGGAAAAAATCATAACTACATGCAGTAAAATGTATATGTTTAAAAATATCCTCTTCTGACCCCTATAACTTTTATTTTTCCACATAGAGGGCGCCATGATCTGAAGTTTTAATCGATACCATTTTTGTTTTCATCTGACTTTTTGATCACTTTTCATTCATTTTTAATGGTGTAAAAAGTGACCAAAAAAACGCTTTTTTACGTGTATGCCATTGACCGTGCGGTTTAATTAACTATATATTTTTATAGTTCGGACATTTACGCACGCGGCGATACCACATATGTTTATTTTTATTTACACTGTTATTTTTTTAATGGGAAAAGGCGGGTGATTCAAACTTTTATTAGGGAAGGGGTTAAATGATCTTTATTAACACTTTTTTTTTACTTTTTTTTTTTGCAATGTTATAGCTCCCATAGGGACCTATAACACTGCACACACTGATCTTTTACACAGATCACTGGCGTTTATTAACACGCCTGTGATCAGTGTTATCGGCGCTTGACTGCAGTCATTCACCGATCGGACACCTAGGAGGCAGATAAGGTCCCTCCCGGTGTCCTGTAAGCTGTTCGGGACACCGCAATTTCACCGCAGGGGTCCCGAACAGCCCGACATAGCAGCCGGGATACTTTCGCTTCAGACGCGGTGGTCAGCTTTGATCGCTGCGTCTGAAGGGTTAATACAGGGCATCACCACGATCGGTGATGTCCTGTATTAGCCACGGGTCCCAGCCATTGATGGCCGCCGGGACCTACCCGATATGACACGGGGTCACCGCGACATATTGGGGGATCCGACGGAGGACGTAAATATACGTCCTTCATCATTAAGGAGTTAAAGGGGTACTCAAGGTGGTACTAAAGGTGGAAAACGTTTTTTTTTTTTTTTTTATGAACTGGTGCCAGAAAGTTAAACAGATTTGTAAATTACTTCTATTAAATAATCCTTTTAGTACTTTTTAGCAGCTGTATGCTACAGAGGAAATTCTTTACTTTTTGAATTTATTTTTTGTCTTGTCCACAGTGCTCTCTGCTGACACCTCTGTCCGTGTCAGGAACTGTCCAGAGCAGCATAGGTTTGCTATGGGGATTTTCTCCTGCTCTGGACCGTTCCTGATACGGGCATCAGGTGTCAGCAGAGAGCACTATGGACAACACAAAAAATAAATAAAAAAAATAAAGATTTCCTCTATAGCAAACAGCTGCTAAAAAGTACTGTAAGGATTAAGATTTTTTAATAGAAGTAATTTACTAATATGTTTAACTTTCTGGCACCAGGTCATTTAAAAAAAAAAAAAAAGTTTTCCACCGGAGTACCCCTTTAACATGCAGATGAACATCCTATCCCTTGACACAAATAAGGCGTTTGATAGGGTGTAGTGGGGATTCCTGTTAGCTGTAGTTAGGAAAATTAACCTTGGGGATTTGATACTGAGGGGGATAGAAACACTCTACAAGGACCAGAAAGCTAGAATTTGTATAAATTGTTCAATCTCGGACAAGTTCACCCTTTATAGAGGGAAAAGTCAGGGTTGCCCCTTTGTCCACAGCCCTTTTTTGCCTGTGTGGTAGGCCTCTGGGGTAGAGGTAGTGTAGTCAGGGTGTTGCTTCAGTATATTAGGGGTTAATGTTAACCCTATCACTCGTGACGCCAGGCTGAGGGCTAGTAAGCTGAGGTAATTCTCTTCCCTTCCCAGTAACGATAGGTGCATGCATATAATGACTGAAGGTCCACAAGGTAGTTGAACTTGAACTTGGATAAACTTTACTTGTGGTACATCCAATGAACAGTAACAGTCTCATTAATACAGTCTCCATACACCTCAGTGATTGACAGTTGTTGCGGACCTTGACTTTTTATATAAGTCTCAGAATTTAGGGTAATTTGCGAAGATCCGTCAGGATTTAGGGGTTAGATATGGTCCGGTGATCTTGCAGAGAGCGTAGGGATTGATTACACTCACAGTTTAGTAAAGATCGGCCGTCACTGCAAGGCTCGGGCCTAACTCACTGATGACAGCAGCGCAGATCCTTCCCTGTCAACAGCCCAGGAACAAGAGAGCGAGCTGGCCGCTGCGCTATTATATGGGCAGGGGCGGGGCCTTTTTGGATTGGTCCATGGTCAGCTGTCACTCACTGTTACATAGCCTGATGGGTGAACACCTGACTTCCTCCAAAGGTCCTATGCACAGAAACCATAGAGTCTTTGGAACGCATCACATGACCCGCAGGTCCTGCGACACTAACTAGGTAAGTACACTTACTATACAAATATATACACATTAAATTTAAATAATTTTAATTACAAAAGGGCTGACAAGGGGCTAGCTAAGGATGAAAACCCCACCTACACCTAGGGACTCTGACTTTGGGGACCTCACCACAAGGCAATCCGGTGCTGGGACACCATACCTGGTTATCAAACCATTGGTCAAATGATTAGAAATACAAAATCAGATAAGAAATAACTGGTAGAAATCTGCTCTTTTTCCTCTTGATGAAGAAATCTCTTGCTCAATCGGTAATGTTCAAATCCTTCAAACTCAAGATAGTATAGAATATTTAGGGATAAAAACTACATGGAGAATTCAGCAATATGGGATACAAAACCTAGCTCCCCTAATTGGAAAGATTGGGGATAAGATAAATGTTCGGAATAACTTACCACTAAACATGGCTGATAGACTTTCCCTCATAAAAATGGTTATCCTCCCGATGATCTTGCACCTCTTGAGATCTGTCCCATGTTGGATCAAGGATATATGTTGCAAAGACCTTGAAAGGAAAATTAATGGTTTAAAATGGGGTAGAGAATGTGTCAGAATCAAACAAATTTACCTGAATGCCCCATTTAGGGAAGGAAAGTGTGAAATCCCTAATTTTCAATTATATCACATAGCAACACAATTGAATATTATTTTAGGGAAAGAAGAAAATATTAAAATTTGTCTTCGTGAATAAGGGATAGAGGGAGACTCACTGTTAGAAATTTTTGAAAGTGGGAGAATGGGTTATGTAAGCGGACAAAATGTGCCCTTTTGTAAAAATGCAAGCAGAATTTGGGAAAACGATAGAAGAGCACTAGGGGTAAAGGGAAGTTTACACATTACACCTATATGGAATAACACGTTTTCAGGAATTTTTTAAACTTAAGGCTCATGTCGATTGGGAGAGATGGGGGATACAAAAAGTGAATCAATTGGTTTGTGGGAATAAAAGGGAGACCTTAAAAAATAAATATGGACTTAGGGAGGAAAGTAAATTTGCATTTACAAGGAAATATAGGGACAGTCACATTAGGATTGAAAATCCAAAGCCAGGAATATAAAGGGGTGATTTTAAAACTTGTGGGTTTAGCACAAATTCTAATTTTTAGAAGGCGGTTTGCCCCAAATTCTCCTCAATATAGAGAATGGACTTCCTTGGTAGAAAAAGTTAGAAGATACAAAATGATTTATTACTATGGGAAAATATAAAAAAAAAAAAGTCATTTATAAAGAATGGGAGAAGTGGAAATAAACCTACGTGACATAGTGGCAACTCAGGGCTGGTGCAGAATTGATACAAAATAGGAGGGGGGAGGAGGAGGGGGTGTTAAGTATTAGAGGTAGGGGGAAGTAAATGGGGACTTTATTTAAATGAATTATATCTGAGTTTTCTTGATGATGTAACCAATATTTGACTGTTTTGTCTTTTAAAAATGGAAAAATAATAAAGAATTAAAAAAAAAAATTCATCTGCCACAAAATATATAATAATAATTAATAATACAACCTGCTCTTGCTTTAGCTCTCTGTTTCCTCAATATCTGGTCAAACCCTAAACAGAACTATCGTCAGACATCACTCTTGTCATTTTAGCTGGTAGGTTAGTTTTTTTTTTTTTAATCTGGAAACTTCTTGAGATATTCTGTATAGATTAAGATCCATTAAACCCCAGTCAGAGTTAATTTACGCAGTCAGGCAGTTGCCCAATAGTGTTGCTCGCGAATATTCGCAATGCGAATTTTATTCGCAAATATCGCACATTCGCAAATTCGCGAATATTCGCGAATATAACACTATATATTCGTAATTACGAATATTCGTTTTTTTTTTTTTTTTTTTTATCACAGTACACATCACAGTGATCATCCCTCTCTGCTTCCAGCTTGTGTGGTGTAAAGAAGGCTCTAATACTACTGTGTGAGACTGGCGTGCAAATTTTCGCTTTATGCTAATTTTTGTATACGCTCATTTTCGCATATGCTAATTTGCGCATACGCGAATTTTCACATATGCGAAAATAAAACGTAAATATTACGAATATGCGAATTTAGCGAATATATGAAGAATATTCATCCATATATTCACGAATATTCGCGAATTCGAATATGGCCTATGCCGCTAAACACTATTGCCCAACACAAATGTAGATTGGCAATTTACAGTACAAGTTGAGTGCAGAAAGGGCCCTTTAACCCCTTAAGGACCGGGGGTTTTTCCGTTTTTGCATTTTCGTTTTTTGCTCCTTGCCTTTAAAAAATCATAACTCTTTCAATTTTGCACCTAAAAATCCATATGATGGCTTATTTTTTGCACCACCAATTCTACTTTGTAATGACGTCAGTCATTGTGCCCAAAAATCTACGGTGAAACGGGAAAAAAAATCATTGTGAGACAAAATTGAAAAAAAAAACGCCATTTTGTAACTTTTGGGGGCTTCCGTTTCTACGTAGTACATTTTTCGGTAAAAATGACACCTTACCTTTATTCTGTAGGTCCATATGATTAAAATGATACCCTACTTATACAGGTTTGAATTTGTCGCACTTCTGGAAAAAATCATAACTTCATGCAGAAAAATTTATACGTTTAAAATTGTCATCTTCTGACCCCTATAACTTTTTTATTTTTCCGTGTATGGGGCGGTATGAGGGCTCATTTTTTGCGCCGTGATCTGAAGTTTTTAACGGTATCATTTTTGCATTGATAGGACTTATTGATCGCTTTTTATTCATTTTTTCATGATATAGAAAGTGACCAAAAATGCACTATTTTGGACTTTGGAATTTTTTTGCGCCCACGCCATTGACCGTGCGGTTTAATTAACGATATATTTTTATAATTCGGACATTTCCGCACGCGGCAATACCATTTATGTTTATTTTTATTTTTATTTACACTGTGTTTTTTCTTTTATGGGAAAAGGGGGGTGATTCAAACTTTTAATAGGGAAGGGGTTAAATGATGTTTATTCACTTTTTTTTTGCACTTTTTTTTTGCAGTGTTATAGGTCCCATAGGGACCTATAACACTGCACACACTGATCTTTTACATTGATCACTGGTTTCTCATAAGAAACCAGTGATCGATGATTCTGCCGCATGACTGCTCATGCCTGGATCTCAGGCACTGAGCAGTCATTCGGCGATCGGACAGCGAGGAGGCAGGTAGGGGCCCTCCCGCTGTCCTGTCAGCTGTTCGGGATGCCGCGATTTCACCGCGGCTATCCCGAACAGCCCACTGAGCTAGCCGGCATGGTTTCGGTTTCACTTTAGACGCGGCGTTCAACTTTGAACGCCGCGTCTAAAGGGTTAATAGCGCGCGGCACAGCGATCAATGCCGCGCGCTATTAGCCACGGGTCCCGGCCGTTGTTAGAGGCCGGGCCCGAACCGCTATGACGCGGGGCCACGCCGTGGCCCCGCGTTATAGATCGGGAGTGGACACATGACGTTCCAGTACGTCATGTGTCCTTAAGGGGTTAAAACAAGTCATTTATTGGAAGTGAACAGCAATCATTGGGCCATTCATGTAGCCATCCACTTCCTTTATTATGGGCAGCACATTCTCTGTTTACATGGGGAGATGTGTTGCCAGCAAACTAGGAATTATAGGCTTGCACAATATATGGGATCAGTTGAACAAGAATGCGCTTGCTCGTTGGCTGATAGCTGTACCTTTCACACAGGGCAATCATTACCCTGATGATAATCACCCTGTCATATTGGGCATTGAAAAGTGTGCCCTGAGCTCACATAGAACCCCTTTCAACTGGACTAAAGTGAGTGGCGTCAAGTCAAATCAATAAACAGAAGTGTATGGAGGTCGGAGAAACAGGCCAGGAAACAATAGTTAACAAGCAGGGATCCGAGATAACATAATGTCAGGAATGCAAAGAAATAACAAGCAGATTTTAGCCAGATACAATGGCAGATATATGGCGTACTGACTGACAGCCCCAGAACCAAAGCAGTATACAGGATGTATGAAAATAATGGTGAAACAAGTTACCAGGAATCATAGCGGCAGGTTTACCAGAAATGACCAACATCGCATCCACGCTCAGTTGCCCGCTACCTCTTGATAATGCTACATTGTAGCGAAACATGTTGAGGGGGGCAGAGTGGAGTTTTTAATAATCATAGCACTGTTGCTCTTTGCAAATTACCGGGTGTGACCTGCAGGCACACAGGGTTGTTCTAATACAAATATACCAGAATAAATAGCAGAGATATCTGCGCAAGGAAATTAATTTACCAAAATAGCAAATAGAGCAAACAGTGCTAATTGTTTTTAAATAGTGTTTAGTATACAATAAAGCATATGGGATTTTTACCAAGTTAAGTAGTATATGGGAAAACAGGGTATTTTTGGATTCCCAAAAGGGAATCTATAGGAATTAAATAAACGAATTTAACCCTCCATATACTGGTCTATACCAGTTATGGTGAGTATATTATGATCGGTGCACAGCACCACTCACCGTCCACGAGGTTTTACCTCTGCTCGGGCTGGCAAAGCTGTGTCCTGTGCTGGTAACGGCTGTGTTCATGCGCTGAAAAGGATGCCCGTCTGGGTAGGAGGTGAGCGGCAAGATCTCCGGTGGTCTCTGGGTCCCAAACTGGCACGGCTGGCGTCCGGCCTGTAGTGATGGTGATGACCGGGACTCCGTACGCAGACCGGGGCTGTGAGCAGTTGTGTGTAGGTTGGCCGGAGAAGACGTCCACGTGTGAATGCGGCACTATGTGCGCGCGTGTTGTAGTGGTCTCCAGAGTGGGGGCATCCAGCAGTTGCAAGTGGTGGGTGGCAAATTGGGTTATTGAAGCAGTGTGCAAGCAGTATACTTCAAATGGGTACAGTATAGGTATGCTAGACGCGTTTCAATGCCTCGGGCATTTTCTTCATGGTTATCATATCACTACTGAAGAAAATGCCCGAGGCATTGAAACGCAACACCCTTAACCTCGAGTACCTTCTACATATCCTAGGTGAGCTACACATACCATATACTATTCCATTGCAATCTCACAACATAGCCATTTAGCCCCAAGACAAGCGCAGATCCTTCCTAAGCGTGTCCATTACTGCCTGCCAGGTATGTACTAAAATCACCTTATGGTGGATAACCCCTTTAAGAATCCAAACTATTACTATATAAAGTTAATTCCCGCATGGTCAATGGCGTAATTGTTAAAAAATACCAAAGTCCACAATTGCTAATTTTAAGTAATTTCATATACCATAAAAAATGAAGAAAAAGCGATCGAAAAGTCCCATCAAAAATAATAATGGTACCAATAAATACTAAAGATTAAAGCGCAAAAGGTGAGCGCTCACACATCCCAGTATATGGAAAAATTCTAAAGTTATAATGATTTTAAATATACAAATTTTTTGTACAAAAAGTTTTTTTTTAAAAGTAGTAAAATAAAACAAAGCCTATAAAAATTGGTTATTGTTGTAACTGTATGGAACTACAGAATAGAGATATTGTCATTTTTACTGAAAAGGGCACTGGGTAGCAGCGGAAACCCCAAAAGTTGTAAATGGTGTTTTTTTGTTTCACTGTATATTTCATGGTAACATGAGTGATGTCATTACAGAGGTCAATTGGTGGCACAAAAAGCAACAAACCTCATATGGGTCTGAAGGTTGAAAATTAAAATATTATGGCTCTAAGAAGGTGAGGAGGAAAAAAAGAAAGTCCTGATGTTCTATAGTGATGTCGCAAACATAACATTTTCGGTAAATATTCGTCATATATTTGCTAAATTAGCATATTCGTAATATTCACGTTTTATTTTCGCATATGCGACAATTTGCGTATGCGCAAATTAGCATATGCGAAAATTAGCATATACAAAAATTAGCATAAGCAAATGCGGAAATTCGCACACCAGTCTCACACAGTAGTATTAGAGCCTTCTTTACACCACACAAGCTGGAAGCAGAGAGGGATGATCACTGTGATGTGTACTGTGAAAAAAAAAAAAAAAAAAAAAAAAAATCCAATATTCGTAATTACGAATACATAGTGCTATATTCGCGAATATTCGCGAATTCGCGAATATGCAATATTCACGAATAAAATTAGCATTGGGAATATTCGCGAGCAACACTATTCGTGAACGGCGAACGCAAACTTCCGCAAATGTTCGCGAACCGGGCGAACCGCCATTGACTTCAATGGGCAGGCGAATTTTAAAACCCACAGGGACTCTTTCTGGCCACAATAGTGATTTAGAAGTTGTTTCAAGGGGACTAATACCTGGACTGTGGCGTGCTGGAGGGGGATCCATGGCAAAACTCCCATGGAAAATTACAAAGTTGATGCAGAGTCTCGTTTAATCCATAAAGGGCATAAGTCACCTATTATTCCTAAATTCTTTGGAATAACGTGCTTTAGTCCCCTTTAGGCAGCACATAGAGCCCCCCTTTAGGCAGCACATAGTTAGAGACCCCCTTTAGGCAGCACATAGGTAGAGCCTCCCTTTAGGCAACACATAGAGCCCCCTTTAGGCAGCACATAGTTAGATCCCCCTTTAGGCAGCACATAGTTAGATCCCCCCTTTAGGCAGCACATAGATTCCCCCATGTTAGGCAGCACATAGTTAGCGCCCCCCTTTAGGCAGCACATAGAGCCCCCCTTTAGGCAGCACACAGATTCCCCATATTAGGAAGCACATAGTTAGAGCCTTCCTTTAGGCAGCACATAGAGCCCCCTTTAGGCAGCACATATTTAGATCTCCCCTTTAGGCAGCACGTAGATTCCCCCATATTAGGCAGCACATAGTTAGAGCCCCCCTTTAGGCAGCACTGGTTTTATTTCACAGCCAAAAAAGGTATATTTTTTTTTATTTGAACAACTGTCACACCAAATGTGATTTGCACTAGTGTGACAATGAGCAAAAAAGGTTGCCAGCGGAGTTCCCCTTTTAAGCAGAGGTCCCCAACCAGGGTGCCTCCAGCAGTTGCAAGACACATGGACTGAACTTATAGCCCTTTTAATACTGTAGTTAGTTGCTTGAAGGAAATTAAGTTTTACACTGGAATACCCCTTTTAATAGCGGTTTCCTTCCAACCAAGGTGCCTCCAGCTGTTGCAAGACACACGGACTGATATTTGAGCCCTAAAAAGGGCTTTTTTGGGTGCTGTCCTTAAAGCAGATGTTAGACTAGTGCTTTAGGAGTAAAGTGGACCCTGAATACACCACCTAGCAGCAACCTAGCTATCGCTTTCCCTATTACAGCAGGAGCAGCTTCTCTGTCCCTCTACTTTCTAAGCCTGCAGCATGCTGAATGAGGGTAAAATGGCGTCCGTACAAGAGTTAGGAGGGTCTGGAAGGGAGGGACTGCTGCTGATTGGCTGTAATGTGTCTGCTGACTCTGACTCACAGGGTCAAAGTTTACTGCAATGTTAAAATATAGGGGCAAATCGAACTTCACATATGTTCGCCCGGCGATGCGAACACGAACATGCTAAGTTCGCCAGGAACTGTTCGCCGGCAAACAATTCGTGACATCTCTAATGTTCTAGTTCACACACACACACACACACACACACACACACACACACACACTGCATTTTACACACACAAGTGGTATAAATATCATGGTCGCAGCAGTTACAATCATGACGGACACCCCTGTGACCGGCCACCACTGCTGCCACAATACCTGGCGACTGTAACTGTTAGGGTAAAACTCCAAAACAAATGACCTACACAAAACAAAAAAGAGTCCATATATCGCTAAAAGGTCATTTTATTAACACCAACAAAATTAAAAACATGTATATGAGGTATCAGGAGAAAAACACAAACACAGAGGTCACAACACACATGAAATCCATAGATAATGGGGGAGATTTATCAAATCCTGTGCAGAGGGAAAGTGGAGCAGTTGCCCATAGCAACCAATCAGATTGCTCCTTTTATTTTTAAAAAGGCCTCTGAAAAATTAAAGAAGCGATCTACAACTACTCCACTTTCCTTCTGCACAGGATTTGATAAATCTTCCCATTATCTATGAATTTCCTGTGTGTTGTGGCCTCTGCTTGTGTATTTAATTTTGTTGGTGTTAACAAAATAACCTTTTAGCGGTACATGGACCCTTGTGTTTTTTGGTGTAGATCTATCATGTAGTAAGCCCCTATACTGCCTTATATAGCTTCCCTATCCTGTCCCCATATATTTTTTTATGGGGACAGTATGGATTCATCTGTGGTGGTCATGAAAGAGTGGGGAAGGCCCAGGGCAATTTTTCAGCCATGCCCCTGCCTGCTCCTGTACGTCCACTGGCGCTGCTCGCTGATTTAAAGTGAGCAGCAGTGGCTGCCGGCTCTGAAAAAGTGACACCCCTCCCCTAACATCAATCTGCGGTGTGGGAGGACATCACTAGTCAGTGCAGCGTAGAGGAGCTCGCTAATACGCTGAGCCCCTGCACCTGGGCCTGCCAGCTTAGTGTCAGTAAGGTGGCAGGGTGGGATCAGAGGGGGAGAAAAAGTGGCAGGGGGGTCAGAGGAGGGGGGATAAAGTGGCAGGGTGGGATCAGAGGTGGAGAAATAAAGTAGCACGGGGGGGATCAGAGGGGGGGGCAAATTATATAGCATAGGGGGTTGATCAAGGGGGATAAAAGTGCATGGGGGGTAGCAGCCCGATTGTTAATGCTGATATTGGTATCATGTTGTATGCCTTAGGAAGTGCAACGTGATATGTGCAATTGGCGGTACTGTCTATGCAAATAGCTTTCGCAACAAGAAGAATTTATAAAAACCCTTTATAGTTCTGTATCAGAGCTGGATCCATTTTAAAGAAATAGTCAGCACATGTTTTTTTTCTGCTTATATAGTGTTAAACGATAATGTGTAGGTTCTTTTGTATGCCTTGTGCTTACCTATTTTAGCTGATGTGTCAGGCACATTTGAGGTGTTTTATGAGGATTTGTAATCTTTAGGCTGTGTTCACACATTAAATCTGTGCTGCATTTTCACACATTTTTACTGCATTCTGGCTGTCTCTGCAATTTTCAAAAAATATGATACACATGACATGTTTTTACAGTAATTTCAACAATTGCTGTAAAATAGCACTTTATTTCCAAAGCAAAAATAGGGAAAACAACAAAAAATTAATTGCGTGAACACAGCCTCAGGGGAGGAGTACAACTACTATATACAAAACAGTAATTTGAACAATTGCTGTAAAATAGCACTTTATTTCCACAGCAAAAATAGGGAAAACAACAACAAATTTATTGTGTGAACACAGCCTCAGGGGAGGAGTTTAACGACTATATACAGTGGGGCAAAAAAGTATTTAGTCAGCCACCAATTGTGCAAGTTCTCCCACTTAAAAAGATGAGAGAGACCTGTAATTTTCATCATAGGTATACCTCAACTATGAGAGACAGAATGAGAAAAATAAAATCCATAAAATCACATTGTCTGATTATTTAAGAATTAATTTGCAAATTATGGTGGAAAATAAGCATTTGGTCACCTACAAACAAGCAAGATATCTGATAGACCGTGCATGCTGGGAGTTGTAGTCATGCAACAGCTGGAGGCACATTTCAACAGGAGTTCCCCTTTAACTAATGCTTAGACCAGTGGCATTGCTAGGGTTGGTGTCACCCGGTGCGGTAGAAAATGGTGTCACCCCATACCCTCCCCCCCCCCCCCCTCAGTAAGTTTTTAGCCTGTTGTGACAGACACCACTGGTGTAGCGCATTGTGAGAAATTCCAGTATAATAATCAGATATACCAGTTGCCACAGAATGGGAAAGTGTTAAAGAAATTTTCACCATTTAAATATACAGCTCCCAGAATTACTTAAAGGGGTACTCCACTGGAAAACATTTTCTTTTATATCAACTGGTGCCAGAAAGTTAAACAGATTTTTAAATTACTTCTATTTAAAATCGTAATCCTTACAGTACTTATAAGCTGTTGTATTCTCCACAGGAAGTTGTGTAGTTCTTTCCAGTCTGTCCACAGTGCTCTGTCTGTCCATGTTAGGAACTGTCCAGAGCAGGATAGGTTTGCTATGGGGATTTGCTCCTACTATGGACAGTTCTTGACATGGACAGAGGTGTCAGCACAGAACACTGTGGTCAGACAGAAATTTTTTTTAAAAAGAAAAGAACTTCCTGTGAATCACTTATACAGCAGCTAATAAGTACTGGAAGGATTAAGATTTTTAAGTAGAAGTAACTTATAAATCTGTTTAACTTTGTAGCACCAGTTGATTAAAAAATTTTTTTTCCAGTAGAGTACCCCTTTATGCAGTGGTAAGGTTATGCTGGGAGTTGTAGTTTCACTCACCATAACTGTAGAACTGACAAGCGACTGCAGCTCTGATAGGACATAGAGAGGAGAATGTACAATGATATCAGTGACTACAGGTGACGTCTTCTCTATAGTCTTCCCTTATCTAATTTAGATGGTACATACCGCCTGGTCCAGCTAAAACTTCTGTCTGTAGAATGTGACGCCCAGACGTCTCCTCACTATGTCAGCACATTCTCATCCTCTATATGAAAACAAGTATTATTATAAACCTGCCAGACACTGTATCCTCTAAATATAATACTACATACACTATACTCTCTGATTATAAACCTTCCATACACCATACCCACTGAATATAATACTACCACACACTGTACATTCTGAATATAATACCAACACATACTGTACACTCTGAATATAAATCTGCCACATACTGTACCACCGAATATAATACCGCCACACACTGTACCCTCTAATTATAATACCACTATACACTATACTCTGATTATAAACCTTCCATACACCATACCCACTGAATATAATACTACCACACACTGTACATTCTGAATATAATACCAACACATACTGTACACTCTGAATATAAATCTGCCACATACTGTACCCCTGAATATAATACCGCCACACACTGTACCCTCTAAATATAATACTACTATACACTATACTCTGATTATAAACCTTCCATACACCGTACCCACTGAATATAATACTACCACACATCTGTACCCTCTGAATATAATACCAACACATACTGTACACTCTGAATATAAATCTGCCACATACTATATCCCTGAATATAATACCGCCACTCACTGTACCCTCTAAATATAATACTACTATACACTATACTCTGATTATAAACCTTCCATACACCGTACCCACTGAATATAATACTACCACACATCTGTACCCTCTGAATATAATACCAACACATACTGTACACTCTGAATATAAATCTGCCACATACTGTACCCTCTGAATATAAATTTGGTGGTGTTGCTAGTGGATGATGGGGGGGGGTGCTAGTACTGGGGGGTGTTGATGGAGGAGGATGAGGGTGCTACTGGCCATCCCCCCTGGTAGTATCACCCCCATTATCCATCAGCAGGATCATCCTCCTGGCAGGAGCATCGCCATCAATTACCATCAGGATCTGCTGATGGAGGTGCTGCTGCTGGGGGGTTTGCTGGAGGATGATGAGGGTGCCACTGCCAGGGGGGAGCATTAGGTAGGCAGCAGTTCCCCCACTTAAGGTAGGTAGCAGTTCCCCCACATTAGGTAGGTAGCAGTTTCCCCACATTAGGTAGCATAGATTCCCCACATTTGGTACCAGTTACTCCACATTAGGTAGTAATTTCCCCACATTAGGTAGTAATTTCCCCACATTAGGTAGCACAGATTCCCCACATTAGGTAGCACAGATTCCACACATTAGGTAGCACAGATTCCACACATTAGGTAGCAGTTTTCCCACATTATGTAGCAGCTTTCGCACATTAGGTAGCAGTTTTCCAACATTAGACAGCAGTTTCCCCACATTAGGTAGCAGTTTCCCCATATTAGGTAGCATAGATTCCCCACATTTGGTAGTAGTTTTCCCACATTAGGCCGCAGGTTCCCTTGCATGTTCCCCACAATAGGTCAAAGTCTCCCCACATTAGATCGCTGGTTCAAACAACCCCCCCTCCCCCCACACAAAAAAAACACATACACACAACACAGAGACACACACACACACAGACAGAGAGATAGAGAGAGACACACACACACACACACAGTCAGAGAGGCACACACACAGACAGAGAGAGACACACACACAGACAGAGTCACACACAGTCACACACAGAAAGAGAGCCACACACAGACAGAGAGCCACACACAGAGATAGCGACAGACAGACACACAAACACACACACTCACAGACAGAGAGACACACACACACACACAGACAGTCACACACACAGAGTCACACACAGTCACACACACAGAGTCACACACAGTCACACACACACAGAGAGTCACACACACACAGAGTCACACACACACACACACAGAGTCACACACAGTCACACACATAGAGTCACACACACACACAGAGTCACACACAGTCACACACACACACAGAGTCACACACACACAGAGTCACACACAGTCACACACACAGACAGAGACACACAAACAGAGATAGAGTGAGACAGACACACACTCACTTACCCATCCAGCGCAGCGCTCCTCTCTCTGGGCGCTCTGCGAGTGACATCACGTCCTCCTGCGCGGCCCTGCGGAGGGACGTCGGGCCGGCGCAACAGGGAATGTGGGGGCGCAGGCGAGGGGGGGGATGGTGCTACTAGTACTACGGAGACAGCGCAAGTGAGGACGGGGGGGGGGGGTGCTAGTACAGAGACAGCGCAAGTGAGGACGGGGGGGGGAGGGGTGTGCTGCTAGTACGGAGACAGCGCAACTGAGGACCGGGGGCGTACCTGGTGTCACCCCATCACCCCCCCGCACCCCTGTCCCAACGCCACTGGCTTAGACAAAGGGCTGAGCATCTGCAAAGGAAATTAAAGCTCTCAGTTTTTGCCAACATACACCATACATCTAAATGTCCTAGGTAGGGGCCTATCCTGCCAACCCTTGTCCTGTCCCTGACTGAGCCTTAAAGGGGTTATCCAGGAAAAAACTTTTTTTTACATATATATCAACTGGCTCCAGAAAGTTAAACAGATTTGTAAATTACTTCTCTTAAAAAATCTTAATCCTTTCAGTACTTATGAGTTGCTGAAGTTGAGTTGTTCTTTTCTGTCTAAGAGCTCTCTGATGACACGTGTCTCGAGAACCGCCCAGTTTAGAAGCAAATCCCCATAGCAAACCTCCTCTACTCTGTGCAGTTCCTAAGACAAGCAGAGATGTCAGCAGAGAGCACTGTTGCCAGACAGAAAACAACAACTTAACTTCAGCTGCTGATAATTATTGAAAGGATTAAGTTTTTTTTTAATAGAAGTAATTTACAAATTTGTTTAACTTTCTGGAGCCAGTTGATATAAAAAAAAAGTATTTTCCTGGAATACCCCTTTACAACAGAAAGTAAACTGCAGATTGCAGAGAATTGAGGCACCTAGTTGCCAAGATGTTAGAACTGTTTTTGGAGGGAAGTTTTTCTGAAATGACAGGGACCATTTAAACTATAATAAATTACATAAAAATATCCTCTGCTTGTTTAAAGGGAACCAGTCAGCTCCCGTATATATAAACAATTGCCAGAACTTTGTAGCTGTCGGACGCTGTGCTTGTAAGTCTTCTGCAATGCAGCATTTTCAAAGTGATAAATAGGCATGGGGATGGAGCCGCAACAACATGTAGTCACACTTCCTCCACTTTCCACCTAGCCACTCAGGCGTCATTGACAACCTGACTGTTGGGAACTTTATGCAAAGTTTATCACTTAGATCAGGTAGCTGGGAAAAGGGTATAAGGTTGCTTATTTTAAAATTGCCACCTAGCAGGAGACGTGTGCTCTTTCTAGATTTTACCAAACAAAAATGACTTGCACCTTACTAAGTAAAACCCAGTTGACAAGACTTAGTAATACAGTTGCACTAATCTTTCCCTCAGTGCAGCTCTAGTTTTGTAGTTCGCAGAAACTAAAACTTCTAGACATGGATCTTTATGAGTGGTAAACTGTGGTGTAAGGTGCAAAATAGGACTATACTTTACTCTTTTGGTGGTAATCTGTAACATGACACTCAGAAAGGTACATCTCGAAAAGCACCTCTGACTTGGCAGACAGACTGGCACTGATTTAACCATGTATGCTAAATATAACAGCAACACACAGAAAGGTCCTTGTACAACTTCACCTTTCTTGAAAACACTTTCCACTTAGAGGTTTTGATAACATAAACAAATGTATCCTGGCAGTGTGGACTGGAACTAGACTTAAAGGGGTATTCCAAGAAATTACTTTTTTTTACATCAACTCGCTCCAGAAAGTTAAACATATTTGTAAATTGCTTCTATTAAAAATTATTAATCCTTCCAGTAGTTATCATCTGCGGAAGTTGAGTTGTTGTTTTCTTTCTGAGAACAGTGCTCTCTGCTGACACTTCTGCTTGTCTCAGGAACTGTCCAAAGCATTAGAAGCATGCTATGGGGATTTGCTCCCACTCTGGACAGTTCCTGAGACAAGCAGAGATGTCAGCAGAGAGCACTGTTGTCAGACAGAAAAGAACAACTCAACTTCAGCAGCTGATAACTACTGAAAGGATTACGATTTTTTAATTGAAGTCATTTGCAAATCTTTTTAACTTTCTGGAGCCAGTTGATATGAAAAAAAAAAGTATTTTCCTGGAATTCCTCTTTTAAGGACAGCGACTGAAGGTACATAGATGGCCTGTACGCCTAATTGACTAAAACTAGCTGAAGCACTTGTGCCTCTGGCAAAGGCCAGGCCCTTACTAGACTAGAACTTATTTAGGTCCACCTTTTTCCCCAGGAGAGGAGGGTTGAACTAGGGACTGCCTCCAGCATCAATTGGCTAGGAGGTGACATGTGACCAAATTAAACATTTAGCTGTATAGTGAAATTTTATGTGAAAAACAATAGCCCTCTGCATTCTGGTTACCTCAGCATATGCTTTGACCTCTAATGCAATACAGAAATTATGTTTAAAATGCATATAATCACATCGAATACCATCCAGCTTTCAATCTACACAATATGCATTCAGCAAACATTTATTCGCCCAGCCACCCGACAACTTTAATGGGAAGGAGCTAGGACTGATGTACTGGGACACCACATGTTTATTACCAATCCAGCAGAGGAAACTCAGCAATAATATATGTTCACGAACTGTGTATTTGCCGCAAATCTGCTGCAAGTCAATTGAAAAAAATGTGCAGTGCTTCAGCACCAAAACAAATTAATACATTTAAAATCACTTACAGAAAATCTGCAGTGTGTACATACACACTTATATACCCTTACAGGGTGGCCATTGATTTGGATGACCGACTCTCTAATAGATATATATTATAATTTACAAAGGAACCCAGTTTTTTTATTTATACAATTACTTCTTACCCAAGGTTACCCATAAAATTAATTCCTATGTCTACCTTAAAGGAGTACTTGGGTTTTGGAAATGTATCCCCTATTCTGACCGCTGGGACCCCCGGCGATCTCCCGTACAGCACCCCGGTTCTCCTTGTGAATGGAGACGTGTTGACTACCGGTAACAGGGGCCGGCATGCCCCCTCCAGGCATCGTGCGGTAGTCAACACAGCTCTTTTCTTGCAGAAAGCTGGGGCGCCATACGGGAAATAGCGGGGGGGTCCCAGCGGTCTGACCTGCCACAATCTGACACTATTCCCTTATCCTTAGGATAGGGAATAAATTTCCCTAATCTTGAGTAATCCTTTAAAACTTGTTAAAATGAATTGGTTTAGCAAAGACATTGCTGTAAGATTATAAAACAGTTTTGTCCCACAATTCTAAATTTGTACACATTACTCCAGACTGAATTACATGTGAACCTTTTTAAACATATCAGAGGTAAAATGTATCTACTGTATGTCAACAAGCGGAAGCACATAGGAGCGGGTATAATTATCTTTCTGAAGAAGCAAATGAGAGCACAAGAGGCTGTAAATATAAAATGTGTGCTTACAGTCTGCGCCAGAGAAGCAGCATTTACTTATGCATAATTATCTGCAAGAGTTTCCAAATGAACTGTAACCATTGGTAAAAGCATCTTTACTAAATGGGGCCCATAAAATAACCCAGCCACAAAGTATTCTCTTTTCTGTAGAGATGGACCCATTAGGACCTATTTATTGCCAGTATAAATTCTGAATTCTCTATAAAGTTTTCCTTTAGTGCAGATATGTTGTAAAATGCGTTTTGCTGAATTCAAAATAGAAACTCAAACAAAGTTGTTGGGAATTAATCTATGTTGTTACCGCATCGTTTTTATGGTATAACCATAGTTTACATTCTCCATATACAGTACAATATACTCTGGTGCTTTGTGTCTCCCTTAAAGAGAACCTGTCACATTGAAAATTAAAAGGTACCCCTTATCAAAAAAACTTTTGAAATATTATAGATTAATGTATGCAGAATAACTTCACAATTGCATGTTATTAAAAAATATGCTTCTTTCTATTTAATTTTCCACTTTGAAGAAATGACCACTAGGGGTCTCCCTACCAGTCCTGGCAGCAAGCATTTCAGACTCATGCTGGAGTCCTAAACACTACGAGCTGCCAGTCTGCTTTGTTCACAAAGGAGAACACTCAGACCTGCCAGCCTGCTTTGTTCACAGCCTGTTTGGCTGTGAACAAAGCAGGCTGGCAGCTCTGAGTGTTTAGGACTCCAGCATGAGTCAGAAATGCTTGCTGACAGGACTGATCGGGAAAAATACAATAGAAAGAAGCATATTTTTCATTAACATGCTATTGGAAAGTTATTCTACATTCATTAATCTAAAATATATCAAAAGTTTATTTGATGAGAGGTACCCTTTAAATCCATTCTGTCAGCATCATGGTATGGAGCAGGAGGAGCCGAACAGGCTGATATATCATTTTTGTGAGAAAATATTTTTTATAACTTGTAATACAATGATCCAGTAGAAGAGTCCAGTGGGTGGTCCAAACCAGAGACTTCTAAGCCCAAAATAAGCAGAGGCTAGATCAATGTATTACAAGTTATAATAAATATGTTCCCACAAAATTATACATCAATCTGTTCAGCTCTTTCTTCTCTATAACCTCATGCCTGCAGAAAGGATTCCATTTTTAATGTGACAAGGTTTATTTGAATGACAAGTTTTTAAATTTGGAAATGGTCAACAATTTTATATAGGCAGCACAGACTAGTGG
Organism: Hyla sarda; assembly: GCF_029499605.1. Classification (NCBI taxonomy): domain Eukaryota; kingdom Metazoa; phylum Chordata; class Amphibia; order Anura; family Hylidae; genus Hyla; species Hyla sarda. The sequence goes on along the minus strand of NW_026610825.1, from coordinate 530,408 downwards.
CTAGTGTCCAAGTATGCTGGGAATTGTAGTTTTGCAACAGATGAAGGCACAATGGTTGGGAAACATTGCTTTAGACATAGAAGATGCCCTCTTGGTTAAAAATAGATCATGGAAGAGATCTCTGTATTACCGCTGATATATTTATACAAACAGTAGTTGTTAGGTCTCCCTCAGCCATTGTTGGTCTAAACTTAGAAAGTAAGAACAACATCACATTTATAATGTCTTTTCCCATTACCCATGAATTCCTTTATAATTACAGGTAATTTTTTATTACGAGCCTCTTCACACAGTTGCTGCTGATCTAACATTTATTAAAGGGGTACTCCGGTGAAAACCTTTTTTCTTTTAAATCAACTGGTGGCAGAAAGTTAAACATATTTGTAAATTACTTCTATTAAAAAATCTTAATCCTTCCTGTACTTATTAGCTGCTGAATACTACAGAGGAAATTCTTTTCTTTTTGGAATGCTCTCTGATGACATCACGAGCACAGTTCTCTCTGCTGACATTATTATAATAATAATAACACTTTATTTATTGTTGTTCTTAGTGAGATTTGAACCCAAGTCCCCAGCACTGCAAGGCAGCAGTGCTAACCACTGAGCGACCATGCTGCCCTTAGCATACATCTGCTATGCATCTGCTATGCATGATTGCTAAAATGGACAGAGATGTCAGCAGAGAGCACTGTGCTCGTGATGTCATCAGTGTTCCAAAAATAAAGGAATTTCCTCTGTAGCATTCAGCAGCTAATAAGTACTGGAAGGATTAAGATTTTTTAATAGAAGTAATTTACAAATATGTTTAACTTTCTGCCACCAGAAAAAAAGGTTTTCACCGGAGTACCCCTTTAATACTGGGCAGGAGCAGCATGTGAAAGCTCACATAGGAAAACCAATATTGAATGGACAACTTAAATGGGCGTTGTCAGATTCAAATACTTTTTATATGTTGTACATCTTGGCAAAACATTAACCTTTCTAATATACTTCATAAGAAAATTCTATTTCCTTTTTATAAAAATCATGGCTTAAAAAATCATGGCTTTGTCCAAGCTGAAGCACAGGCATTTACAAAGTCAGTAAGTGAGGATGGGCTAGTACTCCTCTGTGCTCTCTCCTGTCTGATAGCACTCCTCTGTGCTCTCTCCTGTCTGATAGCACTCCTCTGTGCTCTCTCCTGTCTGATAGCACTCCTCTGTGCTCTCTCCTGTCTGTTAGTACTCCTCTGTGCTCTCTCCTGTCTGATAGTACTCCTCTGTGCTCTCTCCTGTCTGATAGTACTCCTCTGTGCTCTCTCCTGTCTGATAGTACTCCTCTGTGCTCTCTTCTGTCTGATAGCCCTCCTCTGTGCTCTCTCCTGTCTGATAGTACTCCTCTGTGCTCTCTCCTGTCTGATAGTACTCCTCTGTGCTCTCTCCTGTCTGATAGTACTCCTCTGTGCTCTCTCCTGTCCGATAGTACTCCTCTGTACTCTCTCCTGTCTGATAGGACTCCTGTGCTCTCTCCTGTCTGATAGTACTCCTCTGTGCTCTCTCCTGTCTGATAGTACTCCTCTGTGCACTATCCTGTCTGATAATACTCCTCTGTGCTCTCTCCTGTCTGATAGGACTCCTGTGCTCTCTCCTGTCTGATAGTACTCCTCTGTGCTCTCTCCTGTCTGATAGTACTCCTCTGTGCTCTCTCCTGTCTGATAGTACTCCTCTGTGCCCTCTCCTGTCTGATAGTACTCCTCTGTGCCCTCTCCTGTCTGATAGTACTCCTCTGTGGACAGAGATGTCAGCAGAGAGCACTGTGCTCGTGATGTCATCAGTGTTCCAAAAATAAAGGAATTTCCTCTGTAGTATTCAGCAGCTAATAAGTACTGGAAGGATTAAGATTTTTTAATAGAAGTAATTTACAAATATGTTTAACTTTCTGCCACCAGAAAAAAAGGTTTTCACCGGAGTACCCCTTTAATAAAGGAATGACAGGTAAAAAGACAGTCCTCTCAACCAGCGGACAAACTCAGCATTTACAATAAATTGTACAAACAGTATATAAAAAGACAATAATAAAAATGAAAAATGATGTATAGAAATATATATAAAATTATGCAAATAAATAATTAATGAGAGGATAGAGAATGGTCGAAAATTTTTCATCGAGCATTCTCTATGGTCTCATTCAGACCATGCGGTATTAAAGTAGACAAAGTAAATATCCAATAGGATTTGCGGTTAATTAAATATTGAAAACGATTAGGTTTAGAAGGTGGAACAGATTCTAAAATAATTAAACAAAGAGATGATATGTCGCTTTTGTGAACATGAGTGAAATGACGTGACACACTATGGAGTGTGAATTTGTTCTTAATATTGGATATATGTTTAGACATACGGCAACGTACTGTTTGAATAGTGCGACCAATGTATTGTAGATTACAACTGCAAGATAGTAAATATATTGCGTATTGAGTATTACAGTTTATATATTGCTGAATTTTAAAAGATTTTTTTGTGTAAGAGAAAAAATTATCAATAAATGGGTCCATCATATTACAACATAAACAACGAATCCTATTGCACGGTGAACAACCAAAAGGAAAGGATGGAATGGACATATCAATAGATGAAAAAATAATATGTGAGGTGAAAAAATCAGAGATTGTGCTATGTGGACGGCCTCGTAGGCCTCGAGGCCGTCCACATAGCACAGTCTCTGATTTTTTCACCTCACACATTATTTTTCCGGCGTTATATTGATGATTTATTTTTCCTTTGGACAGGTACAGAAAAACAAGCTCATGATTTTGTTAATTATTTAAACTCTAATTCCTGGGGTCTACAATTCACAATAAATTTTTCGACTACCAGTATACATTTTTTAGATTTGGAAATAGTCAACAATATGGGACAGATACAGACCAGAACTCATTTTAAATCAGTTGATGTTAATAGTTTTCTAGATTACACCAGTGCTCACTATCCGAGTTGGCTTAAAGCGTCCCTTATGGTCAATACCTTAGAATACGTAAAAATTGCACCACTGATCATGATTTTTCTTTACAGGCACAAATATTAAAACTTGACCACTATAAATAAACAAAAAAATAATAAAAAAAATAAAAAATAAAATAATCATTGTTACGCCTAGCGCTCCGGGTCCCCGCTCCTCCCCGGAGCGCTCACGGCGTCTCTCTCCCTGCAGCGCCCCGGTCGGTCCCGCTGACCGGGAGCGCTGCACTGACATGGCCGTCGGGGATGCGATTCGCACAGCGGGACGCGCCCGCTCGCGAATCGCATCCCATGTCACTTACCCGTCCCGGGCCCCTCCTGTCATGTGCTTGCGCGCGCGGCTCCGCTCTCTAGGGCGCGCACGCGCCAGCTCTCTGAGACTTAAAGGGCCAGTGCACCAATGATTGGTGCCTGGCCCAATTAGCTTAATTGGCTTCCACCTGCTCCCTGGCTATATCTGATCACTTCCCCTGCACTCCCTTGCCGGATCTTGTTGCCTTGTGCCAGTGAAAGCGTTTAGTGTTGTCCAAAGCCTGTGTTACCTGAACTTCTGCTATCCATCTTGACTACGAACCTTGCCGCCTGCCCCGACCTTCTGCTACGTCTGACCTTGCCTCTGCCTAGTCCTTCTGTCCCACGCCTTCTCAGCAGTCAGCGAGGTTGAGCCGTTGCTAGTGGATACGACCTGGTTGCTACTGCCGCAGCAAGACCATCCCGCTTTGCGGCGGGCTCTGGTGAAAACCAGTAGCCTCTTAGAACCGGTCCACCAGCACGGTCCACGCCAATCCCTCGCTGACACAGAGGATCCACTACCTGTAAGCCGAATCGTGACAGTAGATCCGGCCATGGATCCCGCTGAGGTGCCGCTGCCAAGTCTCGCTGACCTTACCACGGTGGTCGCTCAGCAATCGCAGCAAATTGCCCAACAAGGACAGCAGCTGTCGCAGTTGACCGCCACGTTACAGCAACTTCTGCCTCTGCTACAGCAGCAACCATCTCCTCCGCCAGCTCCTGCACCTCCTCCGCAGCGAGTGGCCGCTCCTAGCCTCCGCTTGTCCCTGCCGGACAAATTTGATGGGGACTCTAGACTCTGCCGTGGATTTTTGTCTCAATGTTCCCTGCATATGGAGATGTTGTCGGACTTGTTTCCTACAGAACGGTCTAAGGTGGCGTTCGTAGTGAGCCTTCTTTCAGGAAAGGCCTTGTCTTGGGCCACACCGCTCTGGGACCGCAATGATCCTGCCACAGCCACAGTCCAGTCCTTCTTCGCTGAAGTCCGGAGTGTCTTCGAGGAACCAGCCCGAGCTTCTTCTGCCGAGACTGCCCTGCTGAACCTGGTCCAGGGTAATTCTTCAGTGGGCGAGTACGCCATCCAATTTCGTACTCTTGCTTCTGAATTATCATGGAATAATGAGGCTCTCTGCGCGACCTTTAAAAAAGGCCTATCCAGTAGCATCAAGGATGTGCTGGCCGCACGAGAGATTCCTGCCAACCTGCAAGAACTTATCCATTTGGCCACCCGCATTGACATGCGTTTTTCTGAGAGACATCAGGAGCTCCGCCAGGAAAAAGACTTAGATCTCTGGGCACCTCTCCCACACCATCCTTTGCAGTCTACGCCTGGGCCTCCCGCCGAGGAGGCCATGCAAGTGGATCGGTCTCGCCTGACCCAGGAAGAGAGGAATCGCCGTAGGGAAGAAAATGTTTGTCTGTACTGTGCCAGTACCGAGCATTTCTTGGTGGATTGCCCTATTCGTCCTCCACGTCTGGGAAACGCACGCACGCACCCAGCTCACGTGGGTGTGGCGTCTCTTGGTTCTAAGTCTGCTTCTCCACGTCTCACGGTGCCCGTGCGGATTTCTCCTTCAGCCAACTCCTCCCTCTCAGCCGTGGCCTGCTTGGACTCTGGTGCCTCTGGGATTTTTATTTTGGAGTCTTTGGTGAATAAATTCTGCATCCCGGTGACCCGTCTCGTCAAGCCGCTCTACATTTCCGCGGTCAACGGAGTCAGATTGGATTGCACCGTGCGTTACCGCACAAAACCCCTCTTAATGTGCATTGGACCCCACCACGAAAGGATTGAGTTATTCGTCCTTCCCAACTGTACCTCTGAGGTCCTCCTCGGTCTGCCATGGCTCCGGCTTCATTCTCCCACCCTTGACTGGACCACCGGGGAGATCAAGAACTGGGACTCTGCTTGCCACAAGAGATGCCTCTCCCCCCCTCCCAGTCCCGTCAGGCAAGCCTCAGTGCCTCCTCATGGCCCCCGTCCTTGTGTCACCCTGCCCCGTGCCAAGCTTCACCCTCTGCCCTCCCTCCCCATTCCCACTCCTGCTGTACTGCCTGCCTTTGAGGAAACCCTCCATTCACTCCCGGTGTCCTCGTCCCAGGTAAAGCAGTTGTCGGACAAAAAAAGGGGGAGACCTAAGGGGGGGGGTACTGTTACGCCTAGCGCTCCGGGTCCCCGCTCCTCCCCGGAGCGCTCACGGCGTCTCTCTCCCTGCAGCGCCCCGGTCGGTCCTGCTGACCGGGAGCGCTGCACTGACATGGCCGTCGGGGATGCGATTCGCACAGCTCGCGAATCGCATCCCATGTCACTTACCCGTCCCGGGCCCCTCCTGTCATGTGCTGGCGCGCGCGGCTCCGCTCTCTAGGGCGCGCGCGCGCCAGCTCTCTGAGACTTAAAGGGCCAGTGCACCAATGATTGGTGCCTGGCCCAATTAGCTTAATTGGCTTCCACCTGCTCCCTGGCTATATCTGATCACTTCCCCTGCACTCCCTTGCCGGATCTTGTTGCCTTGTGCCAGTGAAAGCGTTTAGTGTTGTCCAAAGCCTGTGTTACCTGAACTTCTGCTATCCATCTTGACTACGAACCTTGCCGCCTGCCCCGACCTTCTGCTACGTCTGACCTTGCCTCTGCCTAGTCCTTCTGTCCCACGCCTTCTCAGCAGTCAGCGAGGTTGAGCCGTTGCTAGTGGATACGACCTGGTTGCTACTGCCACAGCAAGAGCATCCCGCTTTGCGGCGGGCTCTGGTGAAAACCAGTAGCCTCTTAGAACCGGTCCACCAGCACGGTCCACGCCAATCCCTCGCTGACACAGAGGATCCACTACCTGTAAGCCGAATCGTGACAATCATTTCAAATACAACTTCATCACTAATTATAACAGAGCGGCTCCCCTAATACATAGGATTTTGAAGAAAAATTGGCATATTATTCGGAGTGATCCGATCCTCAAGGATATAGTCCCCTCGAATCCGGGCATTACTTATAGAAGATCTAAAAATCTTCAAAATGTATTGGCCCCCAATAGATTAAAAAATATTTCATCTATTGATATGTCCATTCCATCCTTTCCTTTTGGTTGTTCACCGTGCAATAGGATTCGTTGTTTATGTTGAAATATGATGGACCCATTTATTGATAATTTTTTCTCTTCTTACACAAAAAAATCTTTAAAAATTCAGCAATATTTAAACTGTAGTGTTCAATACGCAATATATTTACTATCTTGCAGTTGTAATCTACAAAACATTGGTCGCACTATTCAAACAGTACGTTGCCGTATGTCTAAACATATATCCAATATTAAGAACAAATTCACACTCCATAGTGTGTCACGTCATTTCACTCATGTTCACAAAAGCGACATATCATCTCTTCGTTTAATTATTTTAGAATCTGTTCCACCTTCTAAACCTAATAGTTTTCAATATTTAATTAACCGCAAATCCTATTGGATATTTACTTTGTCTACTTTAATACCGCATGGTCTGAATGAGACCATAGAGAATGCTTGATGAAAAATTTTCGACCCTTCTCTATCCTCTCATTAATTATTTATTTGCATAATTTTATATATATTTCTATACATCATTTTTCATTTTTATTATTGTCTTTTTATATACTGTTTGTACAATTTATTGTAAATGCTGAGTTTGTCCGCTGGTCGAGAGGACTGTCTTTTTACCTGTCATTCAGCAGGCATCCCGTGCAAACGCCCAGGGGGGTCATCAGACCCCCCCATGTCGGCGATCGCGGCAAATCGCAAGTGAATTCACACTTACAGGTCTAGGGTGACCCGGTGACCCGGAATATAAGGGGGATTGCGGTTGTCTAAGACACCTACGATCCCCCAGAAGGGATAGGAGTGAGGTGGCAGGGGTGCCACCCCTCCTATCCCTGCTATTGGTGGTCTAGACGCGACCACCAATAGCAGATCGAGGGCGGGGGGGTTAACTTTCGTTTTCCCCGTCCTGCCCGACCACAATAGGCAGGGCAGAACGGGGAATGGAAGGAGACCGGCGCCGAAGATCCACTTACCGATCTGAGCGGGCATCGGAGGCAGCGGGCGACGGAGATCGGTGGGCGGCGATGTCTTGCGGCTGGATCCGACGGAAGCCGGTGAGTTGCCTAGCAACATCTGAAGGGTACAGTTTGAGACCATTATACAGTGGTCTCTAACTGTAGCCCTCCAGATGTTGCAAAACTACAACTCCCAGCATGCCCAGACAGCTGTTTGGGCATGCTGGAATATGTAGTTTTGCAACAGCTGGAGGGCTACAGTTAGAGACCACTATACAGTGACCTATAAACTGTATTCCTCCAGATCTTGCAAAACTACAACTCCTAGCATGCCCAAACAGCTGTTTGCTGTCTGGGCATGCTGGGATTTGCAGTTTTGCAACAGCTGGAGGACCACAGTTTGGAGATCACTTTGTAGCCCTCCAGATGTTGCAAAACTGCAAATCCCAGCATGCCCAAACAGCTGTCTCGGCATGCTGGGAGTTGTAGTTGTGTACCTCCAGCTATTGCATAACTGCATCTCCCAGCATGCCCTTCGGCGATCAGTACATGCTGGGAGTTGTAGTTTTACAACAGCTGGAGGCACACAGAACAGAACAGAGCCTAACTGAAGGTTTTCCAACCAGTGTGCCTCCAGCTGTTGCAAAAGTACAACTCCCAGCATGCACGGTCTGTCAGTACATGCTGGGAGTTGTAGTTTTGAAACAGCTGGAGGTTTGCCGCCCAGGTGAACGTACAGGGTACATTCACACGGGCAGGTTTACAGTAAGTTTCCTGCTTCAAGTTTGGGCTGCGGCAAAATTTTTCGCTGCAGCGCAAACTCCTAGCGGGAAACTCACTGTAACACACCAGTGCGAATGTACCCTAAAAACACTACACTACACTAACACATAATAAAGAGTAAAACACAACATATACACCCCCCATACATTGTCCCCCCCAATAAAAATTTTAAACGTATTGTATGGCAGTGTTTCCAAAACGGAGCCTCCAGCTATTGCAAAACAACAACTCCCAGCACAGCCACTGAGTGTACAGGCATGCTGGGAATTTAGCAACAGCTGGAGGCACTCTGTTTGGAAATCACTGGCATAGAATACCCCTATGTCCACCCTTATGCAATCCCTTATTCAGTCCTCAAATGTGCATGGCGCTCTCTCACTTCGGAGCCCTGTCGTATTTCAAGGAAACAGTTTAGGGCCACATATGGGGTATTTCCGTACTCGGAAGAAATTGCACTACAAATTTTGGGGGGCTTTTTCTCCTTTTACCCCTTATGAAAAGGAAAAGTTGGGGGCTACACCAGCTTGTTAGTGTAAAAAAATAAAAAAAACGTACACTAACATGCTGGTGTTGCCCCATACTTTTAATTTTCACAAGCAGTAAAAGGAAAAAAAGACCCCCAAATCTGTAACACAATTTCTCCTGAATACCTAAATACCCCATATGTGGGCGTAAAATGCTCTGCGGGCGCACAACAAGGCACAGGAGTGAGAGTGCACTATGTACATTTGAGGCCTAAATTGGTGATTTGCACAGGGGTGGCTGATTTTACAGCAGTTCTGACATAAAAGAAAAACCCACATGTGACCCCATTTTGGAAACTATACCCCTCATGTAATGTAATAAGGGGTACAGTGAGCATTTATGCCCCACAGGTGTCTGACAGATTTTTGGAACAGTGGTCCGTGAAAATGAAAAATGTAATTTTTCCTTTGCACAGCCCACTGTTCCAAAGATCTGTCAAACGCCAGTGGGGTGTAAATACTCACTGCACCCCTTATTAAATTCTGTGGGGGTGTAGTTTCCAAAATGGGATCACATGTGGGGGGTCCACTGTTCTGCCACCACGGGGGGCTTTGTAAACGCACATGGCCCCTGACTTCCATTCCAAAAATTTTTTTTCCCAAAAGCTCAATGGCGCTCCTTCTCTTCTGAGCATTGTAGTGCGCCAGCAGAGCACTTGACATCCACACATGGGGTATTTCCATACTCAGAAGCGATGGGGTTACAAATTTTGGGGGTCATTTTGTCTGATTTCCCCTTGTAAAAATTTTACATTTGAGGGAAAACTAGCATTTTAGTGAAAAAAATAAAATCATTTACACATCCAACTTTAACGAAAAGTCGTCAAACACCTGTGGGGTGTTAAGGCTCACTGGACCCCTTGTTACGTGCCTTGAGGGGTGTAGTTTCCAAAATAGTATGCCATGTGTTTTTTTTTTTGCTGTTCCGGCACCGTAGGGGCTTCCTAAATGTGACATGCCCCCCAAAAACCATTTCAGAAAAACTCACTCTCCAAAATCCCACTGTTGCTCCTTCCCTTCTGAGCCCTCTACTGTGCCTGCCGAACCCTTGACATACACATATGAGGTATTTTCTTACTCGAGAGAAATTGGGTTACACATTTTAGGAAGATTTCCCTCCTTTTACTCCATGTAAAAATTCAATAACTGGGTCTACAAGAACATGCGAGTGTGAAAAATGAAGATTTTGAATTTTCTCCTTCAATTTGCTGCTATTCCTGTGAAACACCTAAAGGGTTAACAAACCTTTTGAATATCATTTTGAATACTTTGAGGGGTGCAGTTTTTATAATGGGGTCATTTGTGGGGTATTTCTAATATGAAGGCCCTTCAAATACACTTCAAAACAGAACCTGAAAAATTTCGATTTTGAAAATTTTTTGAAAAATTGAAAAATTGCTGCTATACTTTGAAGCCCTCTGATGTCTTCCAAAAGTAAAAACATGTCAACTTTATGATGCAAACATAAAGTAGACATATTGTATATGTGAATCAATATATAATTTATTTGGAATATTAGTTTTCCTTATAAGCAGAGAGCTTCAAAGTAAAAAAAAAGCAACATTTAAAATTTTTTCATCAAATTTGGGAATTTTTCACCAAGAAATGATGCAAGTATCTACAAAATTTTACCACTAACATAAAGTAGAATATGTCATGAAAAAACAATCTTGGAATCAGAATGAAAGGTAAAAGCATCCCAGAGTTATTAATGTTTAAAGTGACAGTGGTCAGATGTGCAAAAAATGGCCGGGTCCTACAGTGAAAATTGGCTGGGTCCTTAAGGGGTTAAAAAATGACGAGGAAGAAAGTATAAACGGGGATCAGGAAAAAGAAAATATATTGAACAAATTCTTCTCCACTGTGTTCACCGAGGAAAATGAAATGCCAGGTAAAATACAGCGAGATAAGGTAAACTCCCCAGTACAGGTCACCTGTCTAACCCAGGAAGAAGTACAGTGCCGCCTACAAAAAATCAAAATAGACAAATCACCAGGTCCAGATGGCATTCACCCCCGTGTTCTAAAGGAATTAGTCATGTGATAGACAGACCCCTATTTTTAATATTCAGGCACTCTATAGTAACAGGGACTGTTCCCCAGGACAGGCGCATGGCAAATGTGGTACCAATATTTAAAAAGGGATCAAAAGGTGACCCTGGGAATTATAGACCTGTTAGTTTGACCTCCGTTGTATGTAAATTGTTTGAGCGATTTCTAAGGGATGTGTGTAAGTGGGTAAGTAACTGGCTCAGTGATAGGAAACAGAGGGTGGTTATTAATGGTACTTATTCTGATTGGGTGACTGTTACTAGTGGGGTACCACAGGGGTCAGTCTTGGGTCCTGTTCTATTTAATATATTCATTAATGACCTTGTAGAGGGGTTGAATAGTAAAGTAGCAATCTTTGCAGATGAAACTAAACTCTGTAAAGCGGTAAACACTATAGAGAACAGTGCACTGTTACAAATTGATCTTGATAGGTTGGAGGTTTGGGCTGGGAAGTGGCAGATGAGGTTCAACACTGATAAATGTAAGGTAATGCACATGGGGAAGAAAAATCCGGGCTGGGATTATGTATTAAATGGGAGAACGCTTGGGACAACTGACATGGAAAAGGACTTGGGAGCCTTAGTTAATAGTAAATTTAGCTGTAGTGACCAGTGTCGGGCAGCTGCAGCCAAGGCAAATAAAATCATAGGGTGCATCAATAGGGGCATAGATGCACACGACAAGGAAATAATTCTACCGCTGTACAAATCACTAATCAGACCACACATGGAATACTGTGTACAGTACTGGGCACCAGTGTAAAAGAAAGATACAGTGGAGCTGGAGAGGGTTCAAAGACGAGCAACAAGAGTAATACGGGGAATGGGAGGACTACAATACCCAGAAAGTTTATCAGAATTAGGGTTATTTAGTTTAGAAAAAAGAAGGCTTAGGGGAGACCTAATAACTATGTATAAATATATCAGGGGACAATACAGAGATCTCTCCCATGATCTATTTATACCCAGGACTGTATCAATAACAAGGGGGCATCCTCTACGTCTAGAGGAAAGAAGGTTTCTACACCAGCACAGATGGGGGTTCTTTACTGTAAGAGCAGTGAGACTGTGGAATTCTTTCCCGGAGGAGGTGGTCATGGGGAACTCTGTGAAAGAGTTCAAAAGGGATCTGGATGCATTTTTGGAGAGTAATAACATTACGGGTTATGGTTTTTCACCTCTAGTATGAGGTTTTTTTTTTGCCTTCCTCTGGATCAACTCAGTAGGGACTCATTAGGGATATAGGTTGAACTTGATGGACTTTGGTCTTTTTTCAACCTTATGAATTATGTTACTATGTTACTGTCTGATAGTACTCCTCTGTGCTCTCTCCTGTCTGATAGTGCTCCTCTGTGCTCTCTCCTGTCTGATAGTACTCACCTCTGCTCTCTTCTGTCTGATAGTACTCCTCTGTGCTCTCTCCTGTTTGATAGTACTCCTCTATGCTCTCTCCTGTCTTATAGAACTCCTCTGTGCTCTCTCCTGTCTTATAGGACTCTTTGTGCTCTCTCCTGTCTGATAGTAATTCTCTGTGTCCTCTCCTGTCTGATAGTACTGTGCTGTGCCCTTTCCTGTCTGATAGTACTCCTCTGTGCCCTCTCCTGTCTGATAGTATTCCTCTGGGCTCTATCCTGTCTGATAGTATTCCTCTGGGCTCTCTCCTGTCTGATAGTACTCCTCTGGGCTCCCTCCTGTCTGATAGTACACCTCTGGGCTCTCTCCTGTCTGATAGCACTCCTCTGTGCTCTCTCCTGTCTAATAGGACTCCTCTGTGCTCTCTCCTGTCTGATAGTACTCCTCTGTACTCTCTCCTGTCTGATAGCACTCCTCTGTGCTCTCTCCTAGCTGATAGCACTCCTCTGGGCTCTCTCCTGTCTGATAGTACTCCTCTGTACTCTCTCCTGTCTGATAGCACTCCTCTGTGCTCTCTCTTGTCTGACAATACTCCTCTGTGCTCTCTCCTGTCTGATAGTACTCCACTGTACTCTCTCCTGTCTAATAGCACTCCTTTGTTCTCTCTCCTATCTGATAGCACTCATCTGTGCTCTCTCCTGTCTGATAGTACTCCTCTGTGCTCTCTTCTGTCTGATAGTACTCCTCTGTATTATCTACTGTCTGATAGCACTCCTCTGTGCTTTGTCTGATAGTACTCCTCCGTGCTCTCTCCTGTCTGATAATACTCCTCTGTGCTCTCGCCTGTATGATAGTGTGATAAGCCTCGGGGGGTGTAGGGTAGCTGGGGTGTTGCTGATCAGGTATCAGTTTTTTTTTAACCCTTGTCACTCGTGATGCCAGGGTGTGGGTTAAATGCTGAGGTAATACTGGGCAGAATAATGGATTGTTCACCACCAGTGCTTAGCTGAAAACTTGTAGAAACTTTACTGAAGGTTTTCTGTAACATGCAGCAGTAACAACAGTGCAGATAACAGCAGCGTTTGACAGGTGGTTGGGACCTTGTAAGTTCTCTTTAGTTTAGGAGGATTTTTGTAGCATAGTTCCGCTGGATTTAGGGGTAGGTTTAGGTCCAGTGATCTTGCGGAGATAGGGGGGAATGATAAGAACTCACAGTCTTTTGTGTAGGCTGAGGCCACAAGGCTTAGGCCTAGTAATCATCTTTGGAAGTTGCGGAGGTCCTACCTCATCCAATGTCAGCAACCCAAGAGAGAGATTAATGGCTGCAGCTCCCTTATATCGGCAGGGGCTGAGCGGTTTTGTATTGGTCCATACAGCTGTCACTCACCGTTACATTGCATTGTGGGTGAACACCTGACACAAGAACCACCAAAGGTCCTTCATCAAACCATAGAGTTCTGAACACAGAGTCACATGACCTAAGGTCCTGCAACGCTAACAGGTAGGCATTTAAATATAAATATTTACATTTATATTTAGATGAATATTAACTAACTGAGGGGTGATGAGGGGATAACTAGAAAAGAGGGACCCCGATGTTCCTAGGAACTCTGACTTTGGGGACCTCTACCAAGGTACGGTATGCAAAACGGTACCGGGACACCACAATAGGACAAGAGAGAGCACAGAGGAGTCCTAACAAACAGGAGAGAGCACAGAGGAGTGCTATAAGACAGGAGAGAGCACAGAGGAGTATTATCAGACAGGAGAGAGCACAGAGGAGTGCTGTCAGACAGGAGAGAACATATAGGAGTACTATCAGACAGGAGAGAGTACAGAGGAGTGCTATCAGACAGGAGGGAGCACAGAGGAGTTCTATCAGACAGGAGAGAGCACAGAGGAATACTATCAGACAGGAGAGAGCACAGAGGAGTACTATCAGACAGGAGAGAGCACAGAGGAGTGCTATCAGACAGGAGAGAGCACAGAGGAGTGCTATCAGACAGGAGAGAGCACAGAGGAGTGCTATCAGACAGGAGAGAGCACAGAGGAGTGCTATCAGACAGGAGAGAGCACAGAGGAGTGCTATCAGACAGGAGAGAGCACAGAGGAGTGCTATCAGACAGGAGAGAGCACAGAGGAGTGCTACCAGACAGGAGAGAGCACAGAGGAGTACTATCAGACAGGAGAGAGCACAGAGACCCATTTAAGGTAGACAGTACCCATTTAACAGAAAAAAAAAAATATATATATATATGTATATATAAATGAAACACATCTGGTACATTATATACATTTTATATGCATTTTGTTTATACAGATAAGAGGGCTGTGACATCACCCACGGCATTCAGAGCGGATGAACTGCTGGAGAGAGAGAGAGTGGAAGAGAGACAGAAATATAGACAGTTAGGGATTAGAAAGATTAAGAGATACAGATTAGAAAGAGAGAAGAAATATGGATGGTTAGTGATTAGGAAGAAAGAGACATACAGATTAGAAATAGAGACCTTGTGTGTGAACAGGATTCAACCCTATACACCAAAACAGCACATAAGGAGACATTCTAATCACAGCCTCTGAAGGGCTCACCTTTTTCTATCACAAATCCAAAGCCAAGGCTCATACCTGCATATACCTGAATTGAATAGTGTTCCTGAACTAGCTCCAGTGAGGTGCAGTAATCTGTGCCACCCACCCACAAAGCATATTCATGTGGCACCTATATATGCCTATAGGGCTTGTCAACACAGTAGTGATTTGTCACTATAATAGTGTTCCTGAATCAGCTACAGTAGCCAGTGAGGTGCAGTGATCTGTGCCACCCACCCACAAAGTGTATTCAAGTGGCAACTACAGTGGGGCAAAAAAGTATTTAGTCAGCCACCAAGTGTGCAAGTTCGCCCACTTAAAAAGATGAGAAAGGCCAGTAATTTTCATCATAGATACACCTCAACTATGAGACAGAGACATAAGAGACAGAATGAGAAAAAAAATCCATAAAATCACATTGTCTGATTTTAAAGCAAGTATTTGCAAATTACTTGCGTGGAGTCCCAGATCGAGGGAGATTATCAGTGGTCTTGTATGTCTTCTATTTTCTAATAATTGCTCCCACAGTTGATTTATTCATACCAAGCAGCTTGCCTATTGCATATTCAGTCTTCCTAGCCTGGTGCAGGTCTACAATTTTGTTTCTGGTGTCCTTCGACAGCTCTTTGGTCTTGGCCATAGTGGAGTTTGGAGTGTGACTGTTTGAGGTTGTGGACAGGTGTCTTTTATACTGATAAGTTCAAACAGGTGCCATTAATACAGGAAACGAGTGGACAACAGAGGAGACTCTTAAAGAGGAAGTTACTGGTCTGAGAGCCAGAAATCTTGCTTGTTTGTAGGTGACCAAGTACTTTTTTTCCACCATAATTTGCAAATAAATTCTTTAAAAATCAGACAATGGGATTTTAAGGATTTTTTTTTCTCATTATGTCTCTCATAGTTGAGGTATACCTATGATGAAAATTACAGGCCTCTCATCTTTTTAAGTTAGAGAACTTGCACAATTGGTGGCTGACTAAATACTTTTTTGCCCCACTGTATATATCTATAGGTCCTGTCAACACAGTTGTGAATATAATAGATGTCTACAAACACCTTCAGTACGTATTGTGCTGTTATCTCTGCCATGCAAAAAGAGTGTTAAAGCTACACGTATCTAGTCTGTAGTGTTAACCCTTTCCCAACCCCTGACATATATGTATGTCGGGTGAGCGGACGTCTGTCAGTAATGAAGGACATTGGAGATTGCTCCGATGTCTGTCATTTAACTTGTTCAATACTGTGAGCTATACTGATCATGGCATTTAAACATTAAATGCCGCAGTTCCCTGGTGTTCAGTGGTCAATTAGTCCCCCCACGATGTAATGGCGGAGAGGGGGGGGCTATGTGTTGCCAGGGAAGCCCGAGGCCTTACCTGGTCCTCGGCATCTACCCTGGCTGTGTGATTGTTGAGTCTTTGGCAGCCCTTAGCAATCGAGCACATATTTCATGGGTTATTGTAATGCAATAGAATTACATTGATCTATGTTAGCCACCTAATGATGGCTTATGATAGGCCCCTCGGGGGGCCAAAAATTTGGTAAAAAAAAAAAAAATGTTTCAAAAAATATTTTAAAAAATCCTTCCTCTAATAATTTTTTTAATAAAACACTGTGCAAACAAGAAAAAAATACACATATTTGGTATTGCCATTTGCGCAATTGTCCAAATTAATTAATTATTATGTTTGTGGTTATGCACGGTGAACGGCGTAAATGCAAAAAAAAATTACAAACACTGCGTTTTAGTAAGGCTAAGTTTCCACTTGTTTTTTTTTCTGGCAGTTTTTTTTTGAATACTGCCACTGCAGTTTTTGAGCCAAAGTCAAAAGTGGATCCGTAAGGGAGGAGAAGTGTAAGTCCTTCCTTTATATGTCCTATTCCTTTTTAATACACTTCTGGCTTTGGCTCAAAAACTGCAGTGGCAGATATCCAAAAACTGCCAGAAAAAAAAACAAGTGGAAACTTAGCCTTACATGACATCCCAAAAACATAATGAAAAGTGATCAAAAAGCCAGAACTACACAAATGTTGTACCGTTAAAAAATACAGCTAATGTCTCAAAAAACAAACCCTAACACAGCTCCGTAGGTGGAAAAATAAAAAAGGTATAGGGGTGAGAACATGGTAATAAACAAAGTTATTTTTTTCAAGTTTTAAATTTACTTTTAACCCCTTAAGGATCCGGGGTTTTTCCGTTTTTGCACTTTCGTTTTTTCCTCCTTACATTTAAAAAAAATCATAATTCTTTCAATTTTGCACCTAAAAATCTATATGATGGCTAATTGTTTGCACCACCAATTCTACTTTGTAATGACATTGGTCAATTTACCCAAAAATCAACAGCGAAATGGAAAAAAAATTGTGCAACAAAATTGAAGAAAAAATGCCATTTTGTAACTTTTGAGGGCTTCTGTTTCTACACAGTAACAACTTCTTTTTATTCTGTAGGTCCATACGATTAAAATGATACCCTACTTATATAGGTTTGATTTTGAAAAAAATCATAACTACATGCAGGAAAATATCTATGTTCAAAATTGTCAAATTTTGACCCCTATAACTTTTTTATTTTTCCACATATGGGGCGGTATGAGCGCTAATTTTTTGAACCGTGATCTGAAGTTTTTAGCAGTACCATTTTTCTGTTGATCAGACTTTTTGATCGCATTTTATTCATTTTTTCATGATATAAAAAGTGACCAAAAATACGATATTTTGGAATTTTTTTGTGCGTACACCATTGACCGTGCGGTTTAATTAACAATACATTTTTATAATTCAGACATTTCTGCACGTGGCGATACCACATATGTCTATTTTTATTTTTATTTACACAGTTTTTTATGGGAAAAGGGGGTGATTAAAACTTTTATTAGGGAAGGGGTTAAATGATCTTTATTCACTTTTGTTTTGCAATGTTATAGCCCCCATAGGGGGTTACAACACTGCACACTCTGATCTTTTACATTGATCAATGGTTTCTCATAGGAAACCATTGATCAATGATTCTGCTGCTTGACTGCTCATGCCTGGATCTTAGGCACTGAGCAGTCATTCTGCGATTCGATACCAGGAGGCAGGTAAGACCAGTGTTTCCCAACCCAGTACTCAAGGCACACCAACATTCCGGGTTTTTTCAGTTACTCCATTGGAATAGAACAGGGAAAATTTTTAATTCTGGACTGTTGGTGTGCCTTGAGGACTGGGTTGGGAAACACTGGATAAGATGACCCTCCTCGTGTCCTACAGTGGTTTGGTACGCCGCGATTTAACGGCGGCAGTCCCGAACAGCCCCCTGAGCTAACATTAGTTTACTTTCACTTTAGACGCGGCGATCAACTTTGAACGCCACGTCTAAAGGGTTAATAGCACGCTGCACTGCGATCAGTGCCTCGCGCTATTAGCCACGGGTCCCGGCCGTTGTTAGAGGCCGGGCCCGAGCCGCTATGACGTTATAGAACGGGAGCGGACTCAGGGCGTACAGGTATGCCCTGGATCCTTAAGAGGTTAACCATAAAATGAAACAAAAATTATTCAATTTTGGTATCACTGGAATCATACTGACCCACAGAATAAAGTTAGATGTTAGATATTTTAAACTCCCAAAAAAAATTTGCCCTACAAAATTGTGCAATTCCATTTTTTTTTTCAATTTTGCCCTACATCAATTTTTTTCTGGCTTCCTAATACATTGTATGATAAAAAAAAGGACAACTCATCACACATAAAATAAGCCCTAATATAACTGTCAGTTGAAAAAAGTTATGGGTCTTCGAAGGTAAGGAGGAAAAAATGTGAGCCTAAAGAAAAAATTGCTGGGTCATGAAGGGGTTAATGCAGTTTTGGTGCATTTAATATTGTACAACAAACACCTTCAGTACTCATTGTTGTCACGATGCCGGCTGGCAGGTAGTGGATCCTCTGTGCCAGAGAGGGATTGGCGTGGACCGTGCTAGTGGATCGGTTCTAAGTCACTACTGGTTTTCACCAGAGCCCGCCGCAAAGCGGGATGGACTTGCTGCGGCGGTAGTGACCAGGTCGTATCCACTAGCAACGGCTCAACCTCTCTGACGGCTGAAGATAGGCGCGGTACAAGGGAGTAGACAGAAGCAAGGTCGGACGTAGCAGAAGGTCGGGGCAGGCAGCAAGGATCGTAGTCAGGGGCAACGGCAGGAGGTCTGGAACACAGGCTAGGAACACACAAGGAAACGCTTTCACTGGCACGATGGCAACAAGATCCGGCAAGGGAGTGCAGGGGAAGTGAGGTGATATAGGGAAGTGCACAGGTGAACACACTAATTGGAATCACTGCGCCAATCAGCGGCGCAGTGGCCCTTTAAATCGCAAAGACCCGGCGCGCGCGCGCCCTAGGGAGCGGGGCCGCGCGCGCCGGGACAGGACCGAGGGAGAGCGAGTCAGGTACGGGAGCCGGGGTGCGCATCGCGAGCGGGCGCTACCCGCATCGCGAATCGCATCCCGGCTGGAAGCGGAATCGCAGCGCCCCGGGTCAGTGGATCTGACCGGAGTGCTGCAGTGGGGAGAGTGTAGCGAGCGCTCCGGGGAGGAGCGGGGACCCGGAGCGCTCGGCGTAACAGTACCCCCCCCCTTGGGTCTCCCCCTCTTCTTAGAGCCTGAGAACCTGAGGAGCAGACTTTTGTCTAGGATGTTGTCCTCAGGTTCCCAGGATCTCTCTTCTGGACCACAACCCTCCCAATCCACTAAAAAAAAGGTTTTCCCTCTGACCTTTTTAGATGCTAGAATCTCTTTGACGGAGAAGATGTCCGAGGAGCCGGAAACAGGAGTGGGAGGAACAGATTTGGGAGAGAAACGGTTGATGATGAGTGGTTTAAGAAGAGAAACGTGAAAGGCATTAGGAATACGAAGAGAAGGAGGAAGAAGAAGTTTGTAAGAGACAGGATTAATCTGACACAAAATTTTGAAAGGACCAAGATAGCGTGGTCCCAACTTGTAGCTAGGGACACGGAAGCGGACATATTTAGCGGAGAGCCATACCTTGTCTCCAGGGGAAAAAATGGGAGGAGCTCTTCTTTTCTTATCCGCGAACCTCTTCATGCGTGATGAAGCCTGTAAGAGAGAATTTTGGGTCTCTCTCCATATGATGGAAAGGTCACGAGAAATTTCATCCACAGCGGGCAGACCAGAGGGCAAGGGGGTAGGGAGGGGGGGAAGAGGGTGACGGCCGTACACCACGAAAAATGGGGATTTGGAGGAAGATTCAGAGACTCTGAAGTTATACGAGAATTCGGCCCATGGAAGGAGATCTGCCCAGTCATCCTGGCGGGAGGAAACAAAATGTCGTAAATAATCACCCAAGACCTGGTTAATTCTTTCTACTTGTCCATTGGATTGAGGATGATATGCAGAAGAAAAATTTAATTTAATCTTGAGTTGTTTACAGAGAGCCCTCCAGAATTTAGACACGAATTGGACGCCTCTATCCGAGACGATCTGCGTAGGCAACCCGTGAAGACGAAAAATGTGTACAAAAAATTGTTTAGCCAACTGAGGCGCTGAAGGAAGACCAGGAAGAGGGATGAAATGTGCCATTTTGGAGAATCGATCAACGACCACCCAAATAACAGTGTTGCCACGGGAAGGGGGTAAATCAGTAATAAAATCCATACCAATCAGAGACCAAGGCTGTTCGGGGACAGGCAGGGGATGAAGAAAACCAGCGGGCTTCTGGCGAGGAGTCTTATCCCGGGCACAGATAGTGCAGGCTCGCACAAAGTCCACAACATCCGTCTCCAGAGTCGGCCACCAATAGAAGCGGGAGATGAGTTGCACAGATTTCTTGATGCCCACATGACCTGCGAGATGGGAGGAGTGACCCCATTTGAGGATTCCGAGGCGTTGGCGTGGAGAAACAAAGGTCTTTCCTGGAGGAGTTTGCCTGATGGAGGCTGGAGAAGTGGAAATCAGGCAGTCAGGAGGAATGATGTGTTGCGGAGAGAGTTCAACTTCCGAGGCATCCGAGGAACGAGAGAGAGCATCGGCCCTAATGTTCTTATCGGCAGGCCGAAAGTGAATTTCAAAATTAAATCGGGCAAAGAACAGAGACCACCGGGCCTGGCGAGGATTCAGCCGTTGGGCAGACTGGAGGTAGGAGAGGTTCTTGTGATCGGTGTAAATAATAACTGGAAATCTTGATCCCTCCAGCAGATGCCTCCATTCCTCAAGTGCTAATTTGATGGCTAGAAGCTCTCGATCCCCGATGGAGTAGTTCCTCTCCGCCGGAGAGAAGGTCCTAGAAAAAAAACCACAAGTGACAGCATGCCCGGAAGAATTTTTTTGTAGAAGAACAGCTCCAGCTCCCACTGAGGAGGCATCAACCTCCAATAGGAAGGGTTTGGAAGGGTCAGGTCTGGAGAGCACGGGAGCCGAAGAAAAGGCAGACTTGAGTCGTTTAAAGGCGTCTCCCGCTTGAGGAGGCCAAGACTTGGGATCGGCATTTTTTTTGGTTAAAGCCACGATAGGAGCCACAACGGTAGAAAAATGTGGAATAAATTGCCTGTAATAATTGGCGAACCCCAAAAAGCGTTGGATAGCACGGAGTCCGGAGGGGCGTGGCCAATCTAAGACGGCAGAGAGTTTGTCTGGATCCATTTGTAGTCCCTGGCCAGAGACCAAGTATCCTAGAAAAGGAAGAGATTGGCATTCAAACAGACATTTCTCAATTTTGGCATAGAGTTGATTGTCACGAAGTCTCTGAAGAACCATACGGACATGCTGGCGGTGTTCTTCTAGATTGGCAGAAAAAATTAGGATATCGTCCAGATATACAACAACACAGGAGTATAAAAGATCACGAAAAATTTCATTAACAAAGTCTTGGAAGACGGCAGGGGCGTTGCACAGGCCAAAGGGCATGACCAGATACTCAAAGTGTCCATCTCTGGTGTTAAATGCCGTTTTCCATTCATCCCCCTCTCTGATGCGGATGAGATTATAAGCACCTCTTAAGTCCAGTTTAGTAAAGATGTGGGCACCTTGGAGGCGATCAAAGAGTCCAGAGATGAGGGGTAGGGGGTAGCGGTTCTTAACCGTGATTTTATTAAGACCGCGGTAGTCAATGCAAGGACGTAGGGAGCCATCTTTTTTGGACACAAAGAAAAATCCGGCTCCGGCAGGAGAGGAGGATTTACGGATAAAGCCCTTTTTTAAATTTTCCTGGACGTATTCAGACATGGCAAGAGTCTCTGGGGCGGACAGAGGATAAATTCTGCCCCGGGGTGGAGTAGTGCCCGGGAGGAGGTCGATAGGACAATCATAAGGCCTGTGAGGAGGTAGAGTCTCAGCTTGTTTTTTGCAGAAAACATCCGCAAAGTCCATATAGGCCTTAGGGAGACCGGTTACTGGAGGAACCACAGAGTCACGGCAAGGGTTACTGGGAACCGGTTTTAGACAGTCCTTGGAACAAGAGGGCCCCCAACTCTTGATCTCCCCAGTGGACCAATCCAGGGTTGGGGAATGAAGTTGAAGCCAGGGAAGTCCAAGGAGAATTTCAGAAGTGCAATTGGGGAGGACCAAAAGTTCAATCCTCTCGTGATGAGATCCGATGCACATTAGAAGGGGCTCCGTGCGGAAACGTATGGTACAGTCCAATCTTTCATTGTTTACACAATTGATGTAAAGGGGTCTGGCGAGACTGGTCACTGGGATGTTGAACCTGTTGACGAGAGAGGCCAAAATAAAATTTCCTGCAGATCCAGAGTCCAAGAAGGCCATAGTAGAGAAGGAGAAGGCAGAGGCAGACATCCGCACAGGCACAGTAAGACGTGGAGAAGCAGAGTAGACATCAAGGACTGTCTCACCTTTGTGCGGAGTCAGCGTACGTTTTTCCAGGCGGGGAGGACGGATAGGACAATCCCTCAGGAAGTGTTCGGTACTAGCACAGTACAGGCAGAGATTCTCCATGCGGCGTCGTGTCCTCTCTTGAGGTGTCAGGCGAGACCGGTCGACCTGCATAGCCTCCACGGCGGGAGGCACAGGAACGGATTGCAGGGGACCAGAGGAGAGAGGAGCCGAGGAGAAGAAACGCCTCGTGCGAACAGAGTCCATATCTTGGCGGAGCTCCTGACGCCTTTCGGAAAAACGCATGTCAATGCGAGTGGCTAGGTGAATGAGTTCATGTAGATTAGCAGGGATTTCTCGTGCGGCCAGAACATCTTTAATGTTGCTGGATAGGCCTTTTTTAAAGGTCGCGCAGAGGGCCTCATTATTTCAGGATAATTCTGAAGCAAGAGTACGGAATTGTACGGCATACTCGCCAACGGAAGAATTACCCTGGACCAGGTTCAACAGGGCAGTCTCAGCAGAAGAGGCTCGGGCAGGTTCCTCAAAGACACTTCGGATTTCCGAGAAGAAGGAGTGTACAGAGGCAGTGACGGGGTCATTGCGGTCCCAGAGCGGTGTGGCCCAAGACAGGGCTTTTCCAGACAGAAGGCTGACTACGAAAGCCACCTTAGACCTTTCAGTGGGAAACTGGTCCGACATCATCTCCAGGTGCAGGGAACATTGGGAAAGAAAGCCACGGCAAAACTTAGAGTCCCCATCAAATTTATCCGGCAAGGATAGGCGTAGACCAGAGGCGGCCACTCGCTGCGGAGGAGGTGCAGGAGCTGGCGGAGGAGATGATTGCTGAAGCTGTGGTAGTAACTGCTGTAGCATAACGGTCAGTTGAGACAGCTGTTGGCCTTGTTGCGCTATCTGTTGTGACTGCTGGGCGACCACCGTGGTGAGGTCAGCGACAACTGGCAGAGGAACTTCAGCGGGATCCATGGCCGGATCTACTGTCACGATGCCGGCTGGCAGGTAGTGGATCCTCTGTGCCAGAGAGGGATTGGCGTGGACCGTGCTAGTGGATCGGTTCTAAGTCACTACTGGTTTTCACCAGAGCCCGCCGCAAAGCGGGATGGACTTGCTGCGGCGGTAGTGACCAGGTCGTATCCACTAGCAACGGCTCAACCTCTCTGACGGCTGAAGATAGGCGCGGTACAAGGGAGTAGACAGAAGCAAGGTCGGACGTAGCAGAAGGTCGGGGCAGGCAGCAAGGATCGTAGTCAGGGGCAACGGCAGGAGGTCTGGAACACAGGCTAGGAACACACAAGGAAACGCTTTCACTGGCACGATGGCAACAAGATCCGGCAAGGGAGTGCAGGGGAAGTGAGGTGATATAGGGAAGTGCACAGGTGAACACACTAATTGGAATCACTGCGCCAATCAGCGGCGCAGTGGCCCTTTAAATCGCAAAGACCCGGCGCGCGCGCGCCCTAGGGAGCGGGGCCGCGCGCGCCGGGACAGGACCGAGGGAGAGCGAGTCAGGTACGGGAGCCGGGGTGCGCATCGCGAGCGGGCGCTACCCTCATCGCGAATCGCATCCCGGCTGGAAGCGGAATCGCAGCGCCCCGGGTCAGTGGATCTGACCGGAGCGCTGCAGTGGGGAGAGTGTAGCGAGCGCTCCGGGGAGGAGCGGGGACCCGGAGCGCTCGGCGTAACAATTGTGCTGTCATCTCTGCCATGCAAAAAGTGTGTTAAGTTACACATATCTAGCCTGTAGTGTTAACACAGTTCTGGTGCATTTAATATTGCAGTGGCGGCATCTTGACGTTTGAGCGCATGATGGCGATGTTTCTGCATCCTGTATGCTCCCCTGACATGAGTCATCAATGGGATGTAAACCATCACCTGAACAACCAGGTTGAGACCTACCTCAGCAGTGCACTTTCTCTGACAGACACAATGAGATCAGACCCCATGGACCCCTGGCTCTCCAGATTAGACCATTGGCCAGAATTTGCCCAGTTTTCCATGAGTGTTCTGTCTTGTCCACTAAGGATGAGCGAATCTAATCTGATGAATCTGAATTTGTTACGAATTTGGGGAAAAATTTGCTTCGCAATGAATCCGAATAGCACCACGATTCGATGAAATGATTCGCTTCATTAAACTCCATTTAGTGCGGTCCAGGCTCCAGGGCATCTAAAATGCTGGATCCACATGTGGAAGGCGGGTAGGCAGGATGACCCTGAATCACATGCAGCATGCAGCCTATCAGCAGCCATCTAGCCCTGTGATGTCACATCCCTATATTATCGGCAGCCATCTTGCAGCCAGCCATTCCAGCATTGTATTTCAGAGAGAGCTTTTTATTGCAGACAGAGATAGAGCTGTACTGGGCTGTACTACACAGTGATTCTGTACTGCTGCAGTTGGGTGTATAAAAACTCTAAAGCTAACAGGGTCCAGTTAGGGTGAGTACGAAAAGCCATAGTAAGCTGATTTCAGTGCATAATACAGGTTGCGTAGCATGTTGTCCTCTCATAAGTGTAACCTGTGAGTACATAGGTGGTGTACGTTTGTTTTTGTTTTTCTTGTCAAACTAATTTGGGCCTAGTTACTGTGAAAGGCCAGCCAAAGCTACACACTTGTTTTTGTAGCCTTATACAGTTTGTAGTGGAGTACAGTCCTCCTCTCATAAGTTTAAACTGTACGTACACCTACGTGGTGTCCTTTATATTTTTATTGGTAAAATAATTTGGGCTTAGTTACTTTGAAAGGTCAGCCAAAGCTACACACTTGTTTCTATAGTCTAAAACAGTCTTAAGCGTAGTGGAGCGCATAGTCCTCCTCTCAAAAGTGTATACTGTATGTACACCTATGTGGTGTACGATTTTGTTCATGTTAAAGTCATAAGGGCCTAGTTACTCTGAAAGGCCAGCCAAAACTACACACCTGCTTTTGTAGCCAAAAACAGTTTTAAGCGTAAAGGAGCATATTGTCCTTCTCTCATAAGTGTAACATATACGCACTCAGCTGGTGTATAAGTATGTCAGGCAGAGAAGTGCCAGGACGTGCACATAGGAGTGCCAGAGGCATAAATTCATCAGGCGCAGGCAGAGGTCGCAGCAGAGTAGGGGCGTGTGGCAGCAGGAGTCACAGCGCAAGGTCTGAGCTCCTGGTGTCAGCCAGCAGTCATGTCTCGACTAACAACCCGGCTGAGAGGCTGGAACAGGTGGTAGCTCGCCTCACGGAGGACTACCAGCTCGATTTTAAGATACAAGTACAAGTTTTTTCACTGCAGCAACTACTAGCAGTATGCGCCCGCTTATCCAACGGCGCAGCAGCTGAATGTGCTCCTGTCCAAGTTGCTGGTACTGCAGTTCTTCCCTTTTCAAGTGGACACTCAGAGCATGGGGGTGCGCTGAGAGGCAGGGGCTGCTCGATGCTCACCAGAATGGGTCCTCAAAAAGGGATTTAAAAAATGTAAATAAATTTAAATAAAATAAAAATGTAATTAAAAAATTTCTTTAATCTCTTCATTTACGATGCCATATGGTCTCCCGACCCTTCTACCATAACCAGATGCTCTGCGGCAGTGATTCTAATAGCGATGCCTGTAATCTGCATGTCACACTGAATAATAGTATTATTTAACTAATACAGCACACTCCCTATGCATGTTACTACAAGGAAAAGTGTTCTACACCCCTATTGAGACTCTCTGTAGCCCAAAAATAGCCTAAGACCCCCCATGTCGACGATCCCGGCGATTCCAGGTCAATCTGGTCTCCGGTGTTCTGGAAAAAGAGTGATAGGTCCAAGATGCCATCTATCACCCTTTACCAGCAGAAGTGAGGTGATCGGGTGGCGATCGGGCAAGTCGGGGGTCCCTTACCTGTCCATCAGGGTAGGCGGGGATCCCTGGCATCTACGTGGAGGGTCCCCGAAGTGGGCGGCTTCGCCAGAAGTCCCCGGGTGGCGGCAGGATACAGCAGAAGGTGAGTTGTTCGCCTCCTGCTGTTGCTAAGCAACAACTCCCATCATACACAGCTAAAGGGCATGCTGGGAGTTGTAGTTTTGCAACAGCTGGTGGCAAAACTACAACTCCCAGCATGCCCTTTGGCTGTTTGTGCATGCTGGGACTTGTAGTTATGCAACAGCTGGAGGGACATTTTTTTCTATGAAAAGAGTGCCTCCAGTTGTTGCATAACTGCAACTCCCAGCATGCACGGACAGCAAAAGGGCATGCTGGGAGATGTAGTAGTGTGCCTCCAGCTGTTGCACAACTACAGCTCCCAGCATGCCCTTGGGCTGTCAATGCATGCTGAGAGTTATAGTTTTGCAACAGCTGGAGGCACACTGGGTTAAGTAACAAACTCTGTGTTTTACAACCATTGTGCCTCCAGCTGTTACATAACTGCAACACCCAGCATGCACGGACAGCCAAAGAGTTGTACTTTTGCAACAGCTGAAGGTTTGCGCCCCCCCCCCCCCCCAAAGTACATTCACACGGATGGGGGTTTACAGTGACTTTCCCGCTGCAAGTTAGAGCTGTGGTAAATTTTCCGCCGCAGCTCAAACTCCCAACGGAAAACTTGCTGTACACCCCCGCCGTGTGAATGTACCATAAAAACACTAAACTACACTAACACATATTAAAGGGTAAAACACTACATATATCCCTATACAGTTACCCCCCCCCCCAATAAAAAAAAAATGTCTCGTACAGCACTGTCCAAAACGGAGCCTCCAGCTGTTGCAAAACAGCAACTCCCAGTATTGCTGGACTGCCGTAGGGTATTTTTTGGTATCAAAGGCAAGTGTAATTCTTCCATCCGAGTATGTCCCTATGCAAATCCCTAATTTAGGCCTCAAATGAGAATGGCGCTATCTCACTTCAGAGTCCTGTTGTATTTCACGGCAACAGTTTAGGGCCACATATGGGGTATTTCCATACTCGGGAGAAATTGCCTAACACATTTTGGGGGTCTTTTTCTCCTTTTATCCCTTATGAAAAGGAAAAGTTGGGATCTACACCAGGATGTTAGTGTAAAAAAAATTACATTTTTTACACTAGCATGCTGGTGTTGCCCCATACTTTTTATTTTTTCAAGAGGTAAAAGGAAAAAAAGACCCTGAAAATTTGTAACGCAATTTCTCCTGAGTACGGAAATACCCCATATGTGGACATAAAATGCTCTGTGGTAGCACAACAGGGCTCAGGAGTGACAGCGCACCATGTACATTTGAGGCCTAAATTGGTGATTTGCACAGGGGTGGCTGATTTTGCAAAAAGATAAATACCCACATGTAACCCCATTTTGGAAACTACACCCCTCACAGAATTTAACAAGGGATATAAGTGAGCCTTAACACCCACAGGTGTTTGACGAATTTGTGTTAAAGTTGGATGTGAAAATGAAAAAAAAAATATTTTTTTCACTAAAATGATGGTTTTATCCTATATTTTTCATTTTGACAAGAGAAAGTAGGAAACTAGGAAAAAAGCCCCCCAAAATTGGTAGCCCCATTTCTTCTGAGTAAGAACACATCCCATATGTGGATGTAAAGTGCTCTGCTGAAGAACTACAATGCCCAGAAGAGAAGGAGCTCCATTGGGCTTTTGGAGAGAGAATGTGCCTGAAATGGAAGGCCATGTGTGTTTACAAAGCCCCCATAGTGCCAGAACAGTGGACCCCACCACATATGTGACCCCATTTTGGAAACTACACCCCTCACGGAATGTAATAAGAGGTGCAGTGAGCATTTACACCCCAGATTTTTGGAACAGTGGTCCGTGAAAATGAGAAATACATTTTTTCATTTGCACAGCCCAGTGTTCCAAAGATCTGTCAAACCCTAATGGGGTATGAATGCTCACTGCACCCCTTATTAACGTCTGTGAGGGGTGTAGTTTCCAAAATGGGGTCACATGTTGAGGGGGTCCATTGTTCTGGTACCACAGGGGGGTTTTGTAAACGCACATGGCCCCCGACTTCCTCCCCAAATGGCCCCCAAATTCTCTCTCCAAAGGCTCAATGGCGCTCCTTTCTCTTCTGAGCATTGTAGTTCGCCTGCAGAGCACTTGACATCCACATATGGGGTATTTCCTTACTCAGAAGAAATGGTGTTACAAATTTTTGTAACACCATTTACAAAAATGGTAAATTTGGGGAAAAAAATGCATTTTAGTGATAAAAATGTATACATTTCATTTACACATCTGACTTTACCGAAAAGTAATCAAACACCTGTGGGGTGTTAAGGCTCACTGTACCCCTTTTTTTTTTTTTGTTCAAAGTAAAAGATTTTATTAGTTTTCAAAACAGGAAGATAATAACAGTGACAAAAATCATTCTTAGTAGACACAAAGAACAACAGCAATGTGGGCAACGTAATAGTACAGCAACGCAGATAATGCAATTCCGCAATCAGTTGTAATAGGGATATCGGTCTAGTACAGCAGCAATCTAGCATAGTGTCTAACCGCTACCACAATGACCATAAGGGTCTTTTAACTATGTTATCAGTCACTTAAGAGTCCCATGAATCACCGGTGGCAGAGTAGGGTCAAGGTCAGAACATTCAGGGCTATAGCGATATATGTGATAAATCCGACTCATACAGGTGGGGACATCGCTATAGTATGGGGTCACCAGCAGCGAGGAAAAGGAAGAACAAGGAAAGGAGAGAGACAGAAGAGGTGAAAGAAGGGAAGACAGGCAAGGTAGAACAAGGAGCAAAAGCACTTACCCTGTGGATCGAACGGACACGGCTCATCTCCAGGTCCAGATGACAGCTAGCGCCAACTGGAGAAATGGTGGGGGTATCATGTTCCCAAATTTAGGTACCCAAGTGCAAGGAATCAAACTCCGGGGACACTATGAAGGTGAGCCAGGGGCCCCATATGAAATGATATTTATCATGGTCCTGTTTAGATTCTGCTAACAGTTCCTCCATTCTACAGATCCTGGAGAGCTCTTGAAGGAAGGAGGAGAAAGTTGGAGGTTGTGGTGACTTCCATAGTGTCGGGATAACAGTACGGGCTGCAATCAGTGGGAAGTGCAATAATCGGGCTAAGTGCTTGGGCACGGAGCGGGGGAGGAAAGACAAGAGTAGTAATTCAGGGGTCCTCAGAAGTGCGTCAGGAACCCATCGTGGCAAGAGATCAAGAACCGCAGTCCAATACCTATCCAGTCTTGGGCACACGAGCCATATATGGTGCATCGTGCCCCTGCCTTCACTGCATCTCCAACACACCTCCGAGGACCCCGGATAAATACAAGCTAGCAACGTTGGTACTCTGTACCATCTGGTTAACACTTTGTAATTGGTCTCGTGGGCCCTACTCGAGACAGAGGACCTGTGACAGAGAGAGCGCCCTTCGCCAATTGTCATCAAGAATCAGGCGACCAATGTCTTTCTCCCATGAGGAGCGAAAATGCAGGGGAGGTAAGGCAAATTCGTCCAGAAAAAAGGAGTATAGGATGCTTAAAGGTCTGGCGGGGGCAGATGACGAGAGGCAAAGGCGCTCAAACTCCACCATTGGGCGATGTAGGGAGAGCGATTGTTTGTGAGTGTGGTAGAAGTGAGAGATTTGTGCGTACTGGAGAATTAGAGTCGTTGTGGCGATAGTGTCACCTATGAGATCTCCAAGTGGTTTCAGTGTTGTGGCCTCCAGTAGAGAGTGTAGTACCGTGCCCTCCGTGTTATGAAATGAGAGAAAGAAGTAAGCTTTGAGTGTCGGTGGGAACTCCGGATTGCCAAATAGAGGTGTGAGTGGGCCCCCAGGGGGAACCACGGAGGAGCGTTTCAGGTATGTGGTTCGGGATCTGAGTATGGAGTGCATAACCGGTGGGGGTCCAGAAGGATCCCACATTAGTGTGGAGGGGGCTGAGATCCATAGGATACCCCTGGGATCCCTGCCTGATGTCTCACGTTCCAATGACACCCATTGTTTGCTGTCGGTGCCATGGAATGCATCTAATACTCTTGCTAAGACTGCAGAAAGATAGTACGAGAGGGCATCAGGCAGGGCTAATCCTCCCTCTCTTGTACACCTGATTAGGATGGTTTTGGCCAGCCTAGAGTGTTTGTCATCCCAGATGAATCTGAGTTGCAGTGTTGTAAGTTCACGGAAGAATGTGCGGGGTATGTGGGTCGGGACACCAGCAAACAGGTACAGGAGGCGTGGTAGCACATTCATTTTGAAAGCATTTATCCTCCCTAACCACTGTACCCCTTGTTACGTTCCTTGAGGGGTGTAGTTTCCCAAATAGTGTGACATGTGTTTTTTTTTTTTTGCTGTTCTGGCTCCATAGAGGC
The DNA here is from genome assembly GCF_029499605.1 of Hyla sarda. Taxonomy (NCBI): domain Eukaryota; kingdom Metazoa; phylum Chordata; class Amphibia; order Anura; family Hylidae; genus Hyla; species Hyla sarda. Next base: position 499,671 of record NW_026610825.1, on the reverse strand, counting down.
TTCCTAAATGTGACATGCCCCCCAAAAACTACTCTCCAAAATCCCATTGTCGCTCCTTCCCTTCTGAGCCCTCTAGTGCACCCACAGAGCACTTTACATCCACATATGAGGTTTTTCCTTACTCAAGAGAAATTGGGTTACAAATTTTGGGGGGCATTTTCTCCTTTTACCCCTTGTAAAAATAAAAAAATGGGTCTACAAGAGCATGCGAGTGTAAAAAAATGAAGATTTTGAATTTTCTCCTTCAATTTGCTGCTATTCCCGTGAAACACCTAAAGGGTTAAAGAGGTACTACCATGCTGACAACTTATTCCCTATCTAAAGGATAGGGGATAAGGTGCCTGATCGCGCGGGGTCCCGCCGCTGGGGACCCCCGCGATCTTGCACGCAGCACTCCGCCCTCATCAGGTCCCGGAGCGAACATCCGTTCCGGGTCTGATGACGGGGCCGGTGATCGTGACATCACAGCCCCACCCCTGTGTGACGTCACGCTCCGCCCCTCAATGCAAGTCTATGGCAGGGGGCGAGACAGCTGTCACGACCCCTCCCATAGGCTTGCATTGAGGGGGGCGGAGCGTGATGTCACACAGGGCGGAGCCTTGACATCACAACGCTCCGGCCCCATGATCAACAGTAATCAGACCTGGAGCGAACACGCTCTGGGGACTGATTTTAAACCGGGTGCAGCGTGCAAGATCACAGGGGTCCCCAGCAGCGGGACCCCCGCACTTAGGCATCTTATCCCCTATCCTTTGGATAGAGGATAAGATGTCTAAGCGCCAGAGTACCCCTTTAAGGTGAAAATGGGCTTGGTCCTTAAGGGGTTAAAGGGGTTGTCCAGCAATTGTATTCTTCTTTATAAATATGCCCAGTTTGCCTGTGAAACGTTTAAACAAAAAGAAGCCTGTTCTTACCCCTCACGCTATCCTGCAGCCTATGTTATCATGGTGGAGACCAGGATCCACTCCCCAATGCTGTGGTCAACAGATTACATTCCGGAAAAAAAAAAAAAAAAAACAAACTCCAACAACCGGCAGGATCAATCAGGCACTAAGACCAAGGTAAGGATAAGGGAATGTATTACCCACAATGCAACACGTTTCGCGGAAGGTCTGCTTATCCTTACCTTGGTATTGGCGCCTGATTGATCCTGCCGGTTGTTGGAGTTTTCTTGGATTTTAGTTGAATGTTGGCGTGGAGTGACTGCAGAGACCTACTATCAGATATACTCTAGCCCACTGTTGTACTTGGATGGAGTACAACTCGCCTTGGTAAGCGCAGTTTACATTCAGTGTTTTTGTATATCCCAAGGTATCACACTACGGAGCGCATCCTTTTGCTTTTTATATTTTTAACATATTACATTGGTATTTAGCCAATCATAAGGCTCTTATATATATGTATAATGGCTAATTCATATCAAATGAAACCTATCACACATATCCCTGCAGAAGAATGATGGGCAGAGGTGTAACTTGTAGCTTCTGGGCCCTGATGCAAAATCTACAACAGGGCCCAATAATACTGGACAGATGTGCTTTGGGGCCCCCTTAGGCACCAGGGCCCCGGTGTGATTGCTATCTCCGCACCCCTCATAGCTACGCCCCTGACACTGGGGAATTCACTGGTAAACCAGCATTCCATACTTAACCCCTTAAGGACTCAGCGTTTTTCCGTTTTTGCATTTTCATTTTTTCCTCATCACCTTCCAAAAATCATAACACTTTCAATTTTGCACCTAAAAATCCATATTATGGCTTATTTTTTGCGCCCCCAATTCTTCTTTGCAGTGACATTAGTCATTTTACCAAAAAATTCACGGCGAAATGGAAAAAAAATCATTGTGTGACAAAATTGAAGAAAAAATTTCATTTTGTAACTTTTGGGGGCTTCCGTTTTTACGCAGTGCATTTTTCGGTAAAAATAACACCTTATCTTTATTCTGTAGGTCCATACGGTTAAAATGATACCCTACTTATATAGGTAGGATATTGTCGTACTTCGGAAAAAAATCATAACTACATGCAGGAAAATGTATATGTTAAAAATTCTCATCTTCTAACCCCTATAATTTTTTTTTTTCTACGTACGGGCTGGTATGAGGACTCATTTTTGCCCCGTTTTCTGAAGTTTTTGTCGGTACCATTTTTGTATTGATCGGACTTTTTGATCGCTTTTTATTCATTTTTTCATGATATAAAAAGTGACCAAAAATACACTATTTTGGACTTTTGAATTTTTTTGCGCACACGCCATTGACCGTGCGATTAAATTAATGATATATTTTTATAGTTCGGACATTTTTGCTCGTGGCGATACCACATATGTTTATTTTTATTTACCCTTTTTTTAATGGGAAAAAGGGGGTGATTCAAACTTTTAATAGGGAAGGGGTTAAATGACCTTTGTTAACTTTTTTTCCCACTTTTTTTGCAGTGTTATAGCTCCCATAGGGAGCTATAACACTGCACACACTGATCTCCTATGCTGATCCCTGCAAAGCCATAGCTTTGCAGGAATCAGTCAGATAGGCAGTCGATTGCTCAAGCCTGTAGCTCGGACGCCGCGGAGAGAGGTAAGGAGACCTCCGCCTGCGTCACAGCTGTCCCGGCTGTTGTTAGAGGCCGGGCCTGACCCGCTGTGACGCTAGATCGGGAGCAGTACGTCATGAGTGCTTAAGGGGTTAATAAAGGGAGATAAAAAGGCAACAAGAGGTGCGCCCCTAGTGAGGACCGTCTAGGTGGGTTAGACAGGGTGAAGAGAAAGATGGGTCCTCACCCTTAGGTGTTGCGCTTAGAGCACAACACCTACAGTAGCGTCTGGAATGAATGGACGGCCGGACAGCTGCCACGAAGAACTTCCCGGAGTGACGTCAGTCTCACCGGTAATGAAGCATAGGTAGGAATGTGGAAAAGGTGTTCCCCTCAAAAACGGCGCTCGTCCATGAATAGAGGTATATGCATTTAATGAAACATAAAAAGCAACGCGTTTCGACCCCGTACAGGGGTCTTCATCAGGCACAGCATTTCATATTTGACCTTTGCAGTACTGTTGTGACAAGCCAAGTCATGTGCACATCTGCACCTTCGACACTCTTAGATTATCCATATGATGTGCTCACTAGGCAAATTTTAAGCAAATAGGCCTAATAAATGGCTCTACACTCTATGGTGCCCATAGGTGAAATCTAATCACTGTTAAGAAGTGCCCTGAACAGCCCTATTAACAATATCAATCATACATCACTACTTTCCATCTTTTAAGCATTTCACTCTTGCTTTGCGCAGCAGCGATCTCCTAGTTAATCAGGCGGAACTGTTATATGTGTAACCATGGCACTGCTGGCTGAAGGCTGGTGAATAGTCCTTTATTACTGAATAAAACATTTCATTCATTGTCGTATATTTGTGATTGCTTTTAGTAGCTTTTTATCACTAGAGATTTGCATCTCAACTATTACTGCTTTCAGCCTGATGGTCTCCAGCAAGAATAATGTTGCATTTAAATCCCTGATCGACTACATGTGTAGTTCTCAACGTGAGACTAATAGCTGCACTTCTTCTCTCTTATGAAACATATTGCAGGGTTTTACAGTATCTCAATAATAATGTTTATTTTTTTAAACATTTGACATGTTCGTATATTAATAAGAGGCTAGTAGAAAATAATTTTATGTCACATAGCGACTGAATAAATTATTACCCTTAAGTAAATGGTCAGTTTTGCACACTGAGTGACAATGATTATATAATAGAGGGGTTGTGAGAAGGGTTACCACTAGCATTAAGTACTCTGGTGGAAATTTTTATTTTATTTTTTAAATCAACTGGCGCCAGAAAGTTAAACAGATTTGTAAATTACTTCTATTAAAAAATCTTAATCCTTCCAGTACTTATTAGCTGCTGAATACTACAGAGGAAATGCTTTTCTTTTTGAAACACAGAGCTCTCTGCTGAATCACGAACACAGTGCTCTCTGCTGACACCTCTGTCCATTTTAAGAACTGTCGTAGGAATAGGAGAAAATCCCCTTAGCAAACATATGCTGCTCTGGACAGTTCCTAAAATGGACAGAGATGTAAGCGGAGAGCACTGTGCTCGTGATGTCATCAGAGAGCACTGTGTTCCAAAAAGAAAAGAATTTCCTCTTTAGTATTCAGCAGCTAATAAGTACTGGAAGGATTAAGATTTTTTAATAGAAGTAAATTACAAATCTGTTTAACTTTCTGGCACCAATTGATTTAAAGAAAAAAAAAGTTAAAATGCAATATAGACCAGTAGTTTGAGGGACATTGTATAATGTTACTGTGTGTGTTTGTTAACCCCTTAAGGACCAGGCCCATTTTGGCCTTAAGGACCAGATCAATTTTATTTTTGCATTTTCATTTTTTCCTCCTCGCCTTCTAAAAATCATAACTCTTTTGTATTTCCATCCACAGACCCATATGAGGGCTTGTTTTTTGCGTCACTAATTGTACTTTGTAATTACATCACTTATTTTACCATAAAATGTATGCCGCAACCAAACAAATATTATTTATGTAGGAAAATTGAAAAGAAAACAGCAATTTAGCAAATTCTGGAAGGTTTTGTTTTCACGCTGTACACTTTCCGGTAAAATGGACAAGTTTTCTTTATTCTGTGGGTCAATACGATAAAAATGATACCCATGTTATATGCTCTTCTATAATTGTACCACTTAAAAAAAATATCATACCATTTTAACAAAATTAGTATGTTGGAAATTGCCCTATTTTGATCAACTATAACTTTCAAATTTTTCCGTATATGGGGCGGTATGAGGGCTCATTTGTTGCACCGGCAATGGCGTGGGCCATACCAGGGGAACGGAATCTGAGGGATTACTGGTTTTCACCAGAGCCTGTCGCAAAGCGGGATGGACTTGCTGCGGCAGGTAACCCCCAGGTCGTTCCACTTGGTAGCGACTCAACCCCTCTGGTGGCTTAGACTGGCGCAGGACACAAGGACAAGGCAAAGGCAAGGTCAGACGTAGCAGAAGGTCAGGGCAGGTAGCAACGGTTCATAGTCAGGGGCAACAGCAAGGGTCTGGATACACAGGCAATGGGCTCACAAAAACGCTTTCACTGGCACAAGGCAACAAGATCCGGCGAGGACAGGAACGGGAAGTGGGTTTATATGTGTTTGGGAGTGATTGGGAACAGATTGGGCCAGGCATCAATTAATGGTGCACTGGCCCTTTAAATCTGAGAGACCCGGCGTGCGCGGGCCCTAGAGAGCGGGATCGTGCACGCCGGGACTGAGCAGAAGGAGGACGGGCAGGTAAACAGAAAGGGATGCGACCCGCGGGCAGGCACGTCCCGCCGCGTGGATCGCATCCCCGCCGGGGGAAACAGAATAGCGCTCCCGGTCAGCGAGTCTGACCGGGGCGCTGCAGACAGGAGCCGAACGCCATGAGCGCTCCGGGGGAGGAGAGGGACCTGGAGCGCTCGGCGTGACAGCTGGGAGTTGTAGGTTTGCAACAGTTGACAGCCCCCTGGTAGGGAAACCCTGCTCTACAGTCTAGGTCAGCTTAAAGGGAGCTGAAATATTCAGCTCTATACACTCTATACACAAGATCCGGCGAGGACAGGAAGGGGAAGTGGGTTTATATGTGTTTGGGAGTGATTGGGAACAGATTGGGCCAGGCACCAATTAATTCTGCACTGGCCCTATAAATCTGAGAGACCCGGCGCACGCGGGCACTAGAGAGCGGGATCGCGCGCCGGGACTGAGCAGAAGGAGGACGGGGCCGCTAAACAGAAAGGGATGAGACCCGCGGGCAGGCACGTCCCGCCGCGCGGATCGCATCCCCGCCGGGGGAAACAGAGCAGCGCTCCCGGTCAGCGAGTCTGACCGGGGCTCTGCAGACAGGCGCCGAATGCCGCGAGCCCTCTGGGGGAGGAGAGGGACCCAGAGTGCTCGGCGTGACAGTACCCCCCCCCCTTGGATATCCCCCTCTTTTTGGAACCAAGGAATTTGTGGATGAGCTCCTTGTCCAAAATATTGGTCTCGGGCTCCCAGGACATCTCTTCAGGACCACAATTTTCCCAGTCAATTAGAAAAAATCTTTTACGTCGGACAACTTTAGAGGCGAGGATCTCCTTCACAGAGAATACATTGGAGGAGCCAGAGACAGGAGTAGGAACAGTGACCTTGGGAGAAAAAAGGTTAAAAACAACAGGCTTGAGCAAAGAAACATGGAAGGAATTAGGGATACGGAGAGAGGGGGGGAGATGAAGTTGATAAGAGACAGGGTTAATTTGTTTTTTGACTTTGAATGGGCCTAAAAATCGAGGGCCCAACTTGTAACTGGGTACCCGGAATCGTATGTACTTAGCAGAAAGCCATACCTTGTCACCGGGGGAAAAAACTGAAGGAACCCTTCTCTTCTTGTCGTTGTGTCTCTTCGTACGGGAAGACGCCATTAGAAGAGACTTACGAGTGTCACGCCAAATAGTGGGAAAATTTTGAGTCAGTTCATCCATGGCAGGAACTCCAGAAGAAGTGGGTATGGGGAGGGGGGGGGGGGAGAGGATGACGGCCGTACACCACAAAAAATGGAGACATAGAAGAGGATTCAGAGTTTTTAAAATTGTAGGAAAATTCGGCCCAAGGCAGAAGGTCGACCCAATCATCTTGACGGGATGAAACAGAATGTCGCAGGTAGACACCAAGTATCTGGTTCACTCTTTCCACTTGACCGTTGGATTGTGGGTGGTAAGCAGAAGAGAAGTTTAATTTGATTTTTAATTGACTGCAGAGTGCCCTCCAGAATTTTGAAACAAATTGAACGCCTCTGTCAGAGACGATGTGCGTGGGAAGCCCGTGGAGGCAAAAAATTTGAAGGAAAAATTGTTTCGCCAATTGTGGCACGGAAGGAAGACCCGGCAGAGGGACAAAATGAGCCATTTTAGAAAAACAATCAACGACCACCCAAATGACTGTGTTGCCATGAGAAGATGGAAGGTCAGTGATGAAATCCATAGCAATATGAGACCATGGCTGTTCGGGCACTGGAAGAGGAAGGAGAAGACCTGCAGGCTTCTGGCGAGGAATCTTATCACGGGCACAAACTGTACAAGCCCGAACGAAATCAGTCACATCCTTCTCCAGGGAAGACCACCAATATAGTCAGGAAATTAACTGAATGGATTTTTTGATTTCAGCGTGGCCTGCAAAAAGAGAGGAGTGACCCCATTTGAGGATCTTGAGGCGAAGACGGGGAGGGACAAAAGTCTTCCCAGGAGGAATTTGCACTAGAGAGGCTGGGGCAGAGAAGATCAGGCACTCAGGTGGTATAATGTGCTGTAGAGGAGCTTCAGACTCGGAGGCATTCTTGTCAGCAGGACGGAAGTGTATTTCAAAATTGAAGTGGGCAAAAAACAACGACCATCTAGCCTGGTGAGGATTTAACCGCTGGGCAGACTGGAGGTAAGATAAATTTTTTATGGTCCGTGTAGATGGTGATGGGGTGAATGGATCCTTCCAAGAGATGTCTCCACTCCTCAAGCGCCAACTTAATGGCCAAAAGTTCACGATCTCCAATGGAATAGTTTTTTTCTGCAGGAGAGAAGGTTTTGGAGAAAAAAAACACAAGTGATGTTTTTTCCAGAAGCGGTTTTTTGAAGAAGAATGGCTCCAGCTCCGACCGAGGAGGCATCAACCTCAAGGAAAAAAGGCTTCATAGGATCAGGCCTGGACAGGACCGGTGCCGAGGCGAAGGCGGTCTTGAGTCGGTTAAAAGCTTCATCCGCTTGGGGAGGCCAAGATTTTGGATTCGTGTTTTTCTTAGTCAATGCCACAATTGGAGCAACGATGGTGGAGAAGTGGGGAATGAACTGACGATAATAGTTAGCGAATCCAAGAAAGCGTTGGATAGCACGGAGTCCAGAGGGGCGTGGCCAATCCAATACCGCAGAGAGTTTGTCAGGATCCATTGGAAGACCCTGACCCGAGACTAAGTATTCCAGGAAAGGAAGGCTGCTGCGTTCAAAAATACATTTTTCAAATTTGGCGTACAGATGATTTTCACGAAGACGCTGAAGCACTTGACGGACATGGAGACGATGTTCCTCTAGGTTGGAGGAAAACCTTAGAATGTAATCTAAGTAGACTACCAAGCAGGTATACAGCAAGTCCCGAATAATTTCATTAACAAATTCTTGAAAGACTGCAGGGGCATTGCAAAGTCCAAACGGCATGACGAGATATTCAAAGCGTCCATCTCTAGTGTTAAATGCTGTTTTCCACTCGTCACCCTCACGAATTCGAATGAGGTTATATGCGCCCCTTAGATCAAGCTTTGTAAAAATTTTGCTCCACGCAGTCAGTCAAAGAGTTCAGAGATGAGTGGCAGAGGATAGTGGTTGCTCACTGTGATTTTATTAAGACCGCGGTAGTCTATACATGGGCGTAGAGATCCGTCTTTTTTGGCAACGAAGAAGAATCCAGCTCCGGCTGGAGAAGAAGATTTCCAGATAAAACCCCTTTTTAGGTTTTCCTGAATGTATTCAGTCATGGCTTGCGTTTCTGGAGCGAAGAGTGGGAAAATCCTGCCACGGGGCGGTGTGGTACCAGGAAGCAAGTCAATAGGGCAGTCGTAGGGTCTGTGGTGTGACCTCTGTTTGCTTTTTACAAAAAACATCAGAATAGTCCTGATAGGCCTTAGGAAGGCCTGGCAAAGGTGTAGTGAAGGAGACTTGGCTGGTAGGAACAGACTTGAGACATCACTTGTGGCAGGAAGATCCCCAACTTTTAATGTCCCCAGTGGCCCAGTCGAGGGTAGGTGCATGACACTGGAGCCAGGGCAAGCCAAAAAGAATTTCAGAGGTACAGTTGGGCAATACAAAAAATGCAATATTTTCATAATGGAGAACTCCAACGCTCATGAGCAGAGGTTCTGTGCGGTAACGCACAGTGCAGACCAGTTTTTCTCCATTCACTGATGAAATGAATACAAAAGAAAGAGAAGCGCTCCATAGTGCATTAACCGGGCAAGTTGATATTCACAGTGTATACCAGGCACAACACTGTTGAAAGTTTCCAAAATGCAGCCAGTCCCGCCACCACATAGGTGTAACGAATACAGCAACCTCCAAATACTCCCAAGGGACTTCAAATAGGCGCAGAAAGGATGAAGAGTTGTAGATGTAAAAGCAATATAATTTATTTGCAGAACAACGCGTTTCGACGCCAGGACGGGCGTCTTTCTCAAGTTCAGGAACTGGACTGGCGCGGGACACAAGGACAAGGCAAAAGCAAGGTCAGAGGTAGCAAAAGGTCAGGGTAGGTAGCAACGGTTCATAGTCAGGGGCAAAAGCAAGGGTCTGGATACACAGGCAATGGGCTCACAAAAACGCTTTCACTGGCACAAGGCAACAAGATCCGGTGAGGACAGGAACGGGAAGTGGGTTTATATGTGTTTGGGAGTGATTGGGAACAGATTGGGCCAGGCATCAATTAATGGTGCACTGGCCCTATAAATCTGAGAGAACCGGCGTGCGCGGGCCCTAGAGAGCGGGATCGCGCGCCGGGACTGAGCAGAAGGAGGACAGGGCAGGTAAACAGAACGGGATGCGACCCGCGGGCAGGCACGTCCTGCCGCGCGGATCGCATCCCCGCCGGGGGAAACAGAGCAGCGCTCCCGGTCAGCGAGTCTGACCGGGGTGCTGCAGACAGGCGCCGAACGCCGTGAGTGCTCCGGGGGAGGAGAGGGACCCGGAGCACTCGGCGTGACAGCTGGGAGTTGTAGGTTTGCAACAGTTGACGGCACCCTGGTAGGGAAACCCTGCTCTACAGTCTAGGACAGCTGAAAGGAAGCTGAAATATTCAGCTCTATACACTGTGCTGAAGTCCCATCTGCATTTCCTGAATTTTTTGTCTCTGCCAGGCTGTTACAGGAGACAATCTGCAAGCAGGACTGCAGGCAGCACCAGAAGAAACTTTTAGGGGTTAACTTAACACATAAAGTTACAAAATGTTGTTAAGCAGTATATTAGAAAAGTAATTCAAATAGGCTAATTTATTACATTTTATTGATGGTGACAGGTACCATTTAAGAGATTCTGAAAGTAAAAAAAAACTAAAGAGATGTGCTCTCTTCTGCAGTATGTTCCAATATAGAAGTTAAGTGCCAGCCAAGAAGCTCCTTACCAGGGGTGCATGAGGAAGTGCCCACAGTGGTTCTTTTTCTGACTGCACTGAGTGCTTTTCTATACAGGTACCATTCAAGGTCCAGGAGCAAATGACACCTCTTATTAGGTCCACATTAGTACCCCCACCCTGTGTTAGAGAGGGGAGAAGAATGTTTTGTCTTCCTACACGTTCACACGGTGTATAGTCTGAAATTCAGCATAAACCATCCCTGTCTTCCAAATAAGAGGACTGTTCTTTGTAGTACAACAGGTTTATTGGTGGACAGGTTGTAATAAGAGTGGTAAAACTATAGGAATAAAAATTGACATGTATAAGTACTGCATGTATCATACATTACATAACAGTGAAGCACATGGTAAAATGGCTGCGTATACATAGGATTGCATGGCTAGCTAACAGTCTAACATCTACACAGTTAACTTCCCTGAGTAGTAATACAATCAACTGCACAGCTCTGGATACTATAATGACCTAGTAACAGAGGTAAATGACTCACCAGATATGCTGTTACACAGATAGTGGAGTTTTAGAAGAGAGACATGTAGAAGTAGCTATGATCTATGAGCTATGAGACTAAGGACTGCCCATTCTTCTTCCCAGAATGCCTTGCAACAACCCACAATGCATAGCACCACCCACAAGGCAGAATTCTTATAACAAGAAAAACAAGGTGTAATACAACTTACCACCACTAGATGGTAACCCCGCTAATGAACTCTCAGATATAGTGACAGGCAGAATGCAAATTGTAAATGGTTCTAAAACCTGTTGGGCAGAACACTCCTCGCCTGGCGTCAACTGACGCCACTATTAGGTAGATCAGGTGAAAACAACAAAACAAGTTCAAGAGGAATAACTTGCACTTGCCAAGCTTCCACACTTTGACTTCATCTTTGCGTACGTTCCCATCTTTGCTTGGGAATGTGTTGGTGATGAAGCCCAATGGCCACTCATTCCGATGCAACTGGTTGTCTTTAATGAGCACGACATCCCCAGGTCTGACGTTTCACTTGAACGTGATGGTGCCACACGAGCAAAGTCGTGACGTGATGAATTTCGGGAATTATTACAGGATGTTTCTCCCTTAATTCCACTTTGGCTTCTTGAAGATGGCCTGCTATTCTTAGCAACCCGTTTTGGTCAATGATGGGATCAAGCTTCTGCAAAGCGCTATCCTTGGAGACTGTTTGGCCTTTGCTAAGGTAGTCTATTTCTTTAGCATGACATTCACCTTGTATAGTGCAAATTATTATTTCTTTGGACCTTTCCATATTTGGAATGGTAAATGTGTGCTTACAGTGATGCCAACCTTTGCATGGCTTCTGGCCCACAAGTAATGTTGACTAGGCTATAGCACGAACAAGTGACCTCCAGGTAGAGAACCTGTCGAAATGATGAGATTTGAGTTGGTGGTCCGAAGTTACCATACGTAGAACAGATACTACAAGTCGGATTTCTTCATCCACATCTGGGTCTACTAAGTTGAACTAGTCAGATTCAATGTTGCAAGACATAGAACGGTACAGGAATACAGGACCCGTAAACCATGTTGTGTGCTTAAGGTGGCTTGCTGCGACAGATCTAGTTGCATGGTCTGCAGGATTATGGTGTGTGAACACAGTGCCACTGTTTAGGACAAGTGGATCTCCTGATCCTTAGCACCCGATTGCTGACATAGACGTAGAAGCGTCTCATTTCATTGCAAATGTATCCTAGGACTACCTTACTGTCCGTGTAGAACTCTACTTCCACGATTTCCAAATTTAGTCCTGTTGTTATAGGTTAAGCCAGCTCCACTGCAAGCACAGCAGCGCAGAGTTCCAGTCTGGGTATCGTGTGCTCGCGGAGTGGCGCCAGTTTGGTCCTACTCATAACAAACCCCACATGGCATTGTTCTCTGACATCTATGGTCTTTAGGTATGCTACGGCTGCAATCGTCTTGACTGAAGCATCACAGAAGATATACAGTCTTTGTATCTTGACTACAGTTAATGACACGGGAGCATATGGTCGTGCCACCTGAAGGCTGGACAAAGCTTCGAGAGACTTTCTCCATCCTGTCCACAGGTCTTTTTTCTCTATGGGAAGTGGATCATCCTAATCAGCCTTCTCTGTTGTGAAGTCTCTTAACATCATTTTACCTTGGATGGTAACAGGCACTACGAATCCCAGAGGATCATATAAGCTATTTATTGTAGACAGGACTCCTCTGCGTGTGAAGGGTTTTTCTTCTATGCGGATTTGGAAGGTGAATGTGTCTGCATTTAAATCCCAGAGCATACCAAGACTTCGCTGCATGGAAAGGGAGTCTATGCTAAGATCCAAGTCCTTTAGACCACTCGAGTGGTCTTGGGGTGAGAAGGCCTCCATTAACTCACGACCGTTGGAGGCGATTTTGTGCAACCTCAAATTAGATATTTTCAGGAGACTGATTGCGGTCTCATTCGTGGGTGTAGATTTCATACAGTCATCCACATAGAAATCCTTTTCCACAAAGGACCTGACATCAGACCCATACTTTGCTTTACCCTCCCAGGCTGCATGTCTGAGACCGTAGATAGCAACTGCAGGGGAAGGACTGTTTCCAAAAATGTGCACTCTCATTCTGTATTCTACATTGTCTTCATTGGGGTCGTTTTTGGGATACCAGAAAAACCTCAAGTAGTTTCTGTGTTCTTTCTTGACAAAAAAGCAGTGGAACATCTGTTGTATGTTGGCCATGAATGCTACGGAATCTCTGCAGAAGCATAGAAGTACTTCCAGAAGTCTGTTGTTGAGGTCTGGACCAGACAGTAAGACATCGTTTAGCAATACACCTTCACACTTGGCGCTTTAGTCAAATACTACTCTTATCTGTCCTGTTTTTTTAAGATGATAAACACCGAATATGAGTAAGTACCAACACTCTTCTAAATCTTGGAGCATGGGTGCCATCTCTGCGTGGTTGTTCTGGAATATTCTTTCCATGAATGTAAAGAAATGTTCTGTCATCTCTGGGTTCCTCTGAAGTTTGTGTCTGAGGGAGATAAATCATTTTTAGACAAGTTCCTTGTTGTTAGGTAAGCGTCGTTTCTGGTGTCTAAACGGTAAAGGTGTGACCCAGCTTTTTGACTTGTCTTTTACTATTCCTTGATCCATGATATCCAAGAACAGCCTGTCTTCTATGGACATTGCGACCCTGTTGTCTTCTCTTGTCCTGTGGAAGACTGTGCACCCTAAGTGATCTTGCTCACCATCACAGGCGTGATCTTCACGGAGGAATCCATGTAAGGACAAGGCACAGGAGCACTGTGTGGTAACTCTTTTATTAGGAAACTACTCTGACATGGCTGGAATAGGAAGGACATTCATTTTCAAGTGTGTTGGTGAGCATACTGTAAACTGGGGTCGGCTTGTGTGCCCCTCCTAGACAGATGTATCCTATGATGACCCGTCCTAGGTCAAGTCTCTGGGCATATGGGGCATTTTGGGGTCCATTAATCTGTCCTCTAGCCTTGTGAACTCATAGTATGTCTCTTCCAAGGAGTAGGACTATCGGGGCTTCTGAGTCCAGCTCCGGTATCAGGTGAGCTATACGCTTCAGGTGGGGGTTGTGTGCTGCTGCCTCAGGTGTAGGTATCTCAGACCAGTTGTCAGGAATGTGATTGAACTCCAGTATGGTTGGCAGAGACAAGCAGGTCTGACCATCTATGGACTCTACCTTGTACCCAGTTGCCTTCCTCCCCGCTGTCTCAACAGTGCCTGCACATGTTCTTAAGAAATAGGGAGAACCGGGCCCTACAATGTTGAAGGTGTTGAAGAAGGCGGATTTAGCTAAAGACCTGTTGCTTTGGTCATCTAAGATTGCATATACCTTGATCATCTTATCTCGAAAATCGGCTGGGTAAACTCTGACAAGGCAGATTTTTGAGCAAGACTTCTCTCCTGCAAGTCCTTTACAGATATTTGTACACGGAGAAGTGACTACTGTGGTGTCAGTGTCTATCTGCTTTCTGTCATGCTCCTCTGCTTGGGATGACACCTGAGAGGGTGGTTCAGGGTGTAAAGCCGTGTTGTGTTCTGTGCATGTCACACTGACCTTACAGTTCCTGGCGAAGTGCGATGTTGTAGTGCAGCACCTGAAGCAGATGTTGTTCTCTTTGAGGAATTCTTTGCGGTCCCCTAAAGACTTCTCCCTGAAGGCTCTGCAATTCATTAGATGATGTGGTTTCTTGTGCAGGGGGCATTGTTTGGTAAGATCTTTGGGTTTGTTCCCTTGTTGAGAAGACTTGAACGACTTGTAAGGAGAACCTGTGGAAGCAACATTAGTTTTGTGGACTGCCACTGGTGTTTTAGAAAGGTTTGACACCAGGGGTAGTGGGACATGACAGTGTAAAGTCAAAACTGGGATCATTTCTGATCCTTGCCTATTGAGCAACAAAGTCTACAAACACCCTTAAGGGAGGAAATGGTATATTATGAGCCTGTTTATAATGAGAACCATGCGTGATCCACTTCTCCTGTAGGTTATAAGGGAGCTTTAGCCCTGGTAGATCTCCTTCTGCCTGAGCAACCTGCAACTCTATTAACAAGTCACTGAGTTCCCTGAGCTTTTTGAAATTCCTACCCACTATTCTGGAAAAAGTATCAATTCTTTTATATATAGCATTTTCTATAGCTTCTATTGACCCATAACATTCATCAAGCCTTTCCCATCCCATCTTTAGGCCTTTGCCTGGATAGTTTACATTAATGTCTCTGATTCTTTTGGTGTGTTCAGCAGATTCACTTTCAAGCCATTGTACCAAGAGATTTAACTCCTCACTACAAAAAAGATCTAAGTCCCTTATGGCGTTCTGGAAGGAGGCTCGCCATGACCTGTAGTTCTCAGGGTGATCATCAAGTCCCTTAGCAAAGTCCATGGCTGCTTGGTTGGCACCAATACTACCTGACTACCTGGTGTGCTGTGGTTATGCTGCATGAGTGGTGTATCATCATACCTTTTAGGAGTTTCTGGCTTAGGAAAGTCTGTATAATAACATTCTGATGCGAAGGGTGTCCCTTTTAAGTCAAAGTGAAGGTTGCAGCTTTTGTTCTGTAGGGCAGTAGTTGTGGTCAGGATCACTTTGTTGCATACCATCTATCTTGAAGTACTGAGATTCAAGGTAGGGTCTTTGACACTCTGTATATGCTGGCTGATATACTGGATCATAGTTGTCATCTGTCTTGGAATGCTGGTAGACATATTCTGAGACGTGCTGTGCTGGATCTTGTAGATAAAAGTCTGGTCCAAGTACTTGGCTGTGCTTCTCAGAATTGGAAAAGTCCATGGCTTCTAGAAACTCTGCTTTGGCTATTATGGCTACCACTTCTTTCTCTGCTGCAAGCTTTTCCAATGATGCTTGTATGCATGCTGTCTCTTTCTTTAGTTGTATCTCTTGTGCCGCAAAGGAAACCCTTACTTTTGCAGCCTCAGCTTCTGCGCGGGCGAGTGCAGCCATTTCTACTATGGAGGACTTGCTAGAGTGGCTCGCTCATGACCTTGTCCTGCATGTTCATGCCTGGCTAGTGGACATGGTGTACCTGTTGCTGGCTGCTTAGTGTCTCTTTGCAGGCTCAGTCTAGGTAAGAACGTACTTCAACGTGACTGGATCGTGCTGCGCTTGCTGGGGGCTACACTCTCATTTCTTGTGACTGTGTGGCAGCCGCTGCAATCATGTGCGTAGGACCGCATGGCTGATGCGGCTCCGTATAGTCAGATCCACTTAACACTGGTGACTAGCATCAGTTTTACTGTTCTGTCTTCCTACACGTTCACACGGTGTATAGTCTGACATTCAGTATAAACGATCCCTGTCTTCCAAATAAGAAGACTGTTCTTTGTAGTTCAACAGGTTTATTGGTCAACAGGTTGTAATAAGAGTGGTAAAACTATAGGAATACAAATAGACATGTATAAGTACAAAGTATAAGAACTGCATGTATCATACATTACATAACAGTGAAGCACATGGTAAAATGGCTGCGTATACATAGGATTGAAAGGCTAGCTAACAGTCTAACAGCTACACAGTTAACTTCCCTGAATAGTAATACAAACAACTGCATAGGTCTGGGTACTATAATGCCCTAGTAACAGAGGTAATTGACTCACCAGATATGCTGTTACACAGATAGTGGAGTTTTAGAAGAGAGACATGTAGAAACAGCTCTGATCTTGTGTCCAGGAGACCAAGGACTGCCCCTTCTTCTTCCCAGAATGCCTTGCAACAACCCACAATGCATAGCACCACGCACAAGGCAGAATTCCTATAACAAGAAAAACAAGGTGTAATACAACTGAACACAACTAGATGGTGCTTTAACCACACTAATGAACTCTCAGATATAGTGACTAGAGATAAGCGAATCGAAGTTGACGAACCCGAATTCGTTACGAATTTCATGAAAAATTCGGTTCACAACGAATACGAATATCGCCGCAAATCGCTTCATTAAACTCCATTTTACAGCGTTCCAGGCTATTGGAGACCTAAGATGGCGGATCCACATGTGAGTACAGGGGATTATGGGAGGGCGGGAAACAGCGTCGGGAATGAAGGTAGGCGGGCTGACCCTGAATCCCATGTGAGATGCAGCCTATCAGTGTTCACTGACCCCTGTGATGTCACAGCCCCTATATAATCGGCAGCCGTCTTGCCTCTCTTCATTTCATCTATGCACTCAGATAGAGAGGATGGGACTGCGTGTGTGTGAATAGCTCATACCACAGCGTTACACTGCAACTACTAGTCACATCAGCATTAGGGAAATACAGGAGTGCAGAGTGCTTTGCTGTTAATATAGCCCAAAAAGTAGTACACGCCGTTCAGCTCATAGCAACTACGCAGGGGACGCACGCCGGAGGCCTGCAGCAGCGCGGACCCGACTCAGGTATTTATGCCACCGGGGATGGGGGGAGGCAACGGGGCAGCGGCGCCGGCAATGGGTGCCGCTGCCCCTTCTCTCCCCCTGGCTGTCGGCGCCACTTCTCTCACCCTGGCTATCGGCGCCGGCACCGATAGTCAGGGGGACAGAACGGGCAGCGGCGCCGATAGCCAGGGGGTGAGAAGGGCCAACAGCAGCGCTCTAGACCCCAGGAAAGGCAGGGGGAGAGAAGCGGGCAGCGACGGCCTCTCTCCCCCTGCCTTTCCTGGGGGTGTATCGGCGTTTAACACGTACACAGACTTTAGGCTAAAAATTTTAGCCTAAAAAGTGCGTGTTATACGCCGATAAATACGGTAGATCACAAAAGACATATAAAAACATTAATTGCGATGGGGGAGTGGGAGATAAATATAAAGGACAATACCCAGAGGCAAATTTTAATACGACCAAAGTGCATGCAGATGGAGATAGGATAAAGTGCAAATGCCTGATGGATTGATTAAATTAACAACAATCCATGGATATCTAATAGCAGCATTCAAATTGTAAACATTAACATCTCTGTAAACGTATTTAAATAAACCTGGGCAGAATGTATGCCCAGAGATCTCAAAGCACCCTGGTAAGGTGCCTGAGATACTAGCTGCCAGAATTAACGGTCTACATAAATACTCCGTCCAATTTGCATGTATAGCTAAGGTACTGAATAGCATAAAGCAAGTTGCAATGCCCCAATCCCTGACTCCCCCACCTCATCGTCCGCCGCATTTCGCCACTGCTTCATCCAGGACCGGTGAGGTAGAGGGGGCATCAGTGGACCTTATATACCTCAGAGTGGCTAACTCACCTAACGGAGCCATTATTGGGTGTTTCCGGTTTGCTGTTAACACTGAGAAGGATCATTGATAGCTAAACCTCCTATTCACGTTATTGAGCATTGCAGCAGAGAGGGGCAGATAGCTGTCAGCTGCCTCATACAGATCTCCAAGCTGCCTGAACTTTCTGAAGCATCTTATCTCCTCATTTTGCAGCCCAATTGAGTTTATTTATTTTTTGCTCCACAAATCTTCTGCTGCTCAGAATTGTGTGACAGAGTGCAATTTAGGGTTTAATCGATGGATTTTTTTTTTTTTGTGGTGCTGTACTGTTGGATTACGCTGTTGTTCAGAAATACGTGATTGTTCAGTGGACTGTAGTGCATTTGTACCATTTTGTACCTGTTAATCTGGGGCTACATACTGTGCAAGTCCAAACAATAGTATTCATCGGCTGTGTTTTTTTTAAATAGTTTTTTCTGCGTATAGTTACACATATTACTGCCCTCATCAGTGCATACCGCATAGGTACATCCAAGTATTGTACCATTTATTACCTGTTAATCTGTCAAGGTGCTCCAAACGGTCAAAGTCCAAACAATAGTATTCACTGGATGGTGTTTTACAAAAAAAAAAGAGTTTTTTCTGCATATAGTTACGCATATTACTGCCCTCATCAGTGCATACTGCATAGGTACATCCAAGTATTGTACCATTTAGTACCTGTTAAGCTGTCAAGGTGCTCCATACTGTCAAAGTCCAAACAATAGTATCCACCGGCTGGTGTTTTACAAAAATACAGATTTTTTTCTGTGTATAGTTAGGCATATTACTGCCCTCATCAGTGCATACCACATAGGTACATCCAAGTATTGTACCATTTAGTACCTGTTAAGCTGTCAAGGTGCTCCATACTGTCAAAGTCCAAACAATAGTATCCACCGGCTGGTGTTTTACAAAAATACAGATTTTTTTCTGCTAATAGTTAGGCATATTACTGCCCTCATCAGTGCATACCGCATATGTACATCCAAGTATTGTACCATTTACTACCTTTTAATCTGTCAAGGTGCTCCAAACCGTCAAAGTCCAAGCAATAGTATCCACCGGCTGGTGTTTTACAAAAATACAGATTTTTTTCTGCTTATAGTTAGGCATATCACTGCCCTCATCAGTGCATACCGCATAGGTACATCCAAGTATTGTACCATTTACTACCTGTTAATCTGTCAAGGTGCTCCATACCGTCAAAGTTCAAACAATAGTATCCACCGGCTGGTGTCTTACAAAAATACCGATTTTTTTCTGCATATAGTTAGGCATATTACTGCCCTCATCAGTGCATACCGCATAGGTACATCCAAGTATTGTACCATTTAGTACCTGTTAAGCTGTCAAGGTGCTCCATACCGTCAAAGTCCAAACAATAGTATCCACCAGCTGGTGTTTTACAAAAATACAGATTTTTTTTTTTTTTTTTTAGCTAATAGTTAGGCATATTACTGCCCTCATCAGTGCATACCGCATACGTACATTCAAGTATTGTATCATTTAGTACCTGTTAATCTGTCAAGGTGCTCAAAACCGTCAAAGTCCAAACAATAGTATCCACCGGCTGGTGTTTTACAAAAATACAGATTTTCTTCTGCGTATAGTTACGCATATTACTGCCCTCATCAGTGCATACCGCATAGGTACATCCAAGTATTGTACCATTTAGTACCTGTTAATCTGTCAAGGGCCTACATACTGTGAAAGGACAGCCGTAAGTAATCAACTGCTGCTGTTCTAGACAAATACTGTTCAATGAGTAGGGTAGCGTATTGTAATACCCTCAGAAACGCACTAAGTATGTCAGGCAGAGAAGTGCCAGGACGTGCAAAGAGGAGTGGCAGAGGCCTAAATACTTCAGGCAGAGTTGGCAGCAGACTTGGGGCGAGTGGAAGCAGGAGTCGCAGCGAGAGGCCTGAGCTCCCGTTATCAGCCAGCAGTCGTGTCTCCACCAGCAACCCATCTGCCGTCGTCGATTGGTTAACATGCTCATCCACATCATCACAAGTGACATCTGACACCCCCAGTCAACAGTCGGTGGGTTCCTCAGACACAAACCTCAGTTGGCATGGCCCGGGAGCAGTCCGTGTCCTCCCATTGCCTTTGTCCTATGCTGTTCCCTCTCCTAAAGAAGTATCTTATGCTGTGGGTTCAGCTCCACTTTTTACTGAGGACGATCTAATAGAGGACAGTCAGCAGCTACTGGACAGCCAAGAAGGGGAGGAGACATGCGCTGCTTGCTCCGCTAGGCGGCCAAGTAGTGATGCGGAGAGTGACGTGGGAGGCGGTGTTGCAAGTGTTCAGGGTCCTGAAGCAGACACTGTTGGGGAACCTGAGGAGGACATCAGTGACGTGCACACAACTGTTGATGATGATGAAGCCAATCGCAATTGGGAGCCAGGTGCAGAAGGGGCTTCATCATCATCAGGAGAAGAGAGTTGCAGGTTGCCCTTGAGGCAGCAAGGCGGTAGCACGGTTGGCAGTCAGCGTGGTGGCAGGTGTGGAAATTCAGGAGCCAAACGTGCCCGGGGGAGACCACCTGCTTCGCGGCAGCCTACCTTTCCGGGAGGTAGTGGAACAGGGGTTCCTGGAGACGGCGCCAGTAGCAGTAAATTAGTGCAGACTGCGGGTGGGAAAATCAGCTACTCGGTGGTGTGGAAGTTTTTCATAAGGCATTCGGAGGAGGTTCACGTAGCCACATGCAAGTTCTGTCGGCAGAAGGTGAAGTGTGGCCAGGGTCCCAATGTCGGCACCACGGCCCTGCGTCAACACATGCTTCGCCACCATAAACGGCCAGGGAGAACCGTGGCTCCGATGTAGTGGTCCAGCCTGCTGTATCACCCAGTGGCCATCCGCTCCCTCCTTCATCCAGCCAAGGTTCCACCACCTCAGCCGAAGGGAGCTGTGTGTCAAACCCTCCTTCTGTCGCTCCTGCTTCTCCTGCTTCTTTTAGTCAGCCATTCCGCCAACAATTCATCGGCGAAGCCATGTCCAAGAGACAACAATATGCGCCCACTCATCCAACGGCGCAGAAGTTGAATGTGCTCCTGTCCAAGTTGCTGGTGTTGCAGTCCCTCCCTTTTCAAGTGGTGGACTCTGCACCTTTCAGAGAATTGATGGCTTGTGCCGAGCCGAGGTGGAGAGTCCCAAGCCGTCATTTCTTTGCGAAGAAGGCAGTACCAGCCCTGCATAAGTTTGTACAAGAGAAGGTGGGCCAGTCCTTGAGCCTGTCGGTGTGTTCAAAAGTGCACCGGCAGCGCCGACGTGTGGAGCTGTAACTACGGGCAGGGACAATACTTGTCTTTTATGGCTCACTGGGTAAATGTGGTTCCTGCACAGCCACAACAGCAACTTGGATAGGTCACACTGCTTCCTCCTCCACGCTCTCGCTCCCAGGCAGTTGGTCCTGTAACAGTGTGCAACGCCACCTCCTCATCCTCCACCCAGTCCTCGGCCTCCACTGCACGTCCAAATCTCGGTGGCCCTTCATCGTACAATGTGTGTAGGGCACGGCGGTGTCAAGCTGTTCTTCACATGGTTTGCCTTGGCTAACGGAGTCACACAGGGGAGGAACTGCTAAAGTTAATTCGTAAAGAAATCCGAGTATGGCTTACTCCACGAAATCTGGAAATGGGAACCATGGTGACCGACAACGGGAAGAACATCATGTCCGCACTGCGACAAGGAAGTGTGAAACATGCGCCCCGAATGGCACACGTGTTTAATCTGGTTGTCAAGCACTTCCTCAAGTCTTCACCCCATTTGCAAAACATCCTGAAAATGGCAAGGAAACTGTGCATACACTTCAGCCACTCGTACACCGCCAAGCACACCTTCCTTGAGCTGCAGCGTCAGAACGGTATCCCACAACATAGTCTTATTTGTGACATTGCCACACGTTGGAATTCCACCCACCATATGTTGGACAGACTATACGAACAAAGAAAAGCCATCACCGATTTCTTGATGATCCAAGCAGATAGGAGTACTCCCCTGTGTAACTTCAATGTGAACCAGTGGCAGCTCATACGTGACACCTGCCTTTTGCTGAGGCCCTTTGAGGAAGCCACATTATTTGTGAGTCGCCTGGATTACGCCATGAACCACGTAATTCCACTCCTACATTTCCTACAACAAATGATTGAAACCATGGCTGGTCACAGCAATGGAGACATTGCGCCTACATCTCTACATGAGCCCTTTGGGGGCTGAACTGGAGGAAGAGGATGATGAGAGGCAGAGCGGAGCACAGTTTAGGTTGGATGAGATGGCCGGTGTTTCTAGTCTTCGGACCGGAGAGGAGGAGCAGGAGCAGCCAGAAGAGCTGGAGGGTTATGAGGAAGTTGAGACAGAGGACCCGGACACACCATGGCAGTATACAGTGGAGATGGAGGCAGGTAGTCCCTCCGAGTCACTGGCGCAAATGGCACGATGCATGCTCAGTTGCTTCCGTAGTGACCCCCGAATTGTCAAAATTCGTCAGCGGGATGATGACTTCTGGATCTCCACCTTATTAGACCCTCGCTACCGTCCCAAAATGGGGGCCTTTTTTACACCCACTGAGAGGGAGGACAAACTGACCTACTACAGAGAGATTCTACGTAGTCAGTTGGCTGATGCCTATCGGCCACATGGTCCATCCACTCGCAGGTCTGACTCGGGGGGGCCCTCTGCGCTCACCTTCCACTGCCATGGCTGCTGGGGAAGGGAGGGGTGGCAGGAGCAGTACCAGCTCAATCAGCATCAGCCTGACTCTTCAGTCGCTGATGAGCAGCTTTCTTCACCCGCATAGTGAAGCAACTCATCAGCAGCAGGTAGACATGGAGCAGGACCTGAACCAGCAGGTGGTGGCATACCTTGACATGGCTATGCCAACAACCATTGAAGATCCACTGGACATCTGGGCAGCCAAACTTGATTTATGGCCAGAACTAGCAAAGTTTGCCCTGCGGGTCTTTAGTGCCGGTGCCATGGTCACCCTAAGGCGACCTCGTCTGTCCACTAAAAATGTGGAGAGACTGACATTTGTCAAGATGAATCAGGGATGGATCAGCCAGGATTTCCAGCCACCAATGCCAGATGCCTCAGAGTAGATTGACCATGCTGCTACACCAACATTTCCCAATTATGGTTGGTTATGAAACCCTCTTGGGTTATCAATTAGGGTTATGAAACCCTCTTTGGTACTGCGATTGCCTGCTCCTGGCTCATCCTATGTCTTTCAGGAACTACTTGCCTCACTGATGCTTCTGGCCTTGGACCTTTAATTTTTGGATGTTTAGCAGTAGCTAAATATATGCTTAATGCAAATGTCAACATTGATCTTTAAATGTAAGGGGTTATGAAACCCTTTTGGGTACTGCGAATGCCTGCTCCATACTCATTCTGTGTCTTTCAGGAACTACTTGCCTCCCTGCCCTCAGGCCTTGGGCCTTCAATTTTTGGATGCTTAGCAGTAGCTAAATACATGCTTAATGCAAATTTCAACATTGATCTTTAAATGTAAGGGGATGGTTATGAAACCCTCTTGGGTACTGCAAATGACTGCTCCTGACTCATTCTGTGTCTTTCAGGAAATAATTGCCCCCCTGATGCCTCAGGCCTTGGGCATTCAATTTTTGGAAGTTTAGCAGTAGCTAATACATGCTTAATGCAAATTTCAACAATGATCTTTAAATTCTCGGCGCTCTGCCAAGACCGATCCGAGGACCTCACTAAACCATCCAATCGGTAGTAGAGACATGCGGTGTGTACAAAGGGCAGGGACTTAATGAACCCGAGCTTATGACCCGCGTTTAGTTGTGATTCTTCTTTCCTGGCAAATAATTGCAATCCCTATCGCGAACGGGGTTAAGCGGGTTACCCGCACCTGTCGGTGAAAGATAGACACACGCTTGTCCGTTCAGTGTAGCAAGCGTGCAGCCCCGGACATCTGAGGGCATAACACACCTCTCGCAAGTGATCGTGCAATGTAAGGGGTTATTAAAGCCTCTTGGGTACTGCTGATGCCTACTCCTGACTGCTTCTGTGTCTTTTAGGAACTACTTGACTTCATGATGCTTCTGGGCTTGGGCCTTTAATTTTAGGATTTTTGAAATACATACATACATGCTTAATTTAAATTTCAACATTTATGGGGCAATGTATGGGGTTATTAAACACTCTTGGGTAGTGTTTTTTTCAAATTTTCTGATAATTATCACAGTAATAAAAAAAAAATACGCAGAGGGATGAACTCTGCTTCTTTATTTCATAAAAAATTATTTTGTAGAAGAATGTCTTTTGGTGGTCCACCGTCCTGCATTATAGAGTCTTCTGGACTCTTGGATATGCGCTTATTCTTAAACAAAGGTTCGAAAACCAAAAATGGCTGGTCAGGGCTATGGAGACTTTGCACCTACATCTTACGGCCACATGAGCCCTGTGGGTGCTTGTAAGATTAGGTCCTTTGTACCCACACGGCGGGGTCCGGGACACAAATTTTGATTTAAATTTCAAATAAAAAAATCACACATTTCAATGGTCTCCTCATGCTGTAGCCAACTCCAGGCTGCGTCATTCTGGTAATATATAGAGAGCACTCGCTGTCCCAAATTTTCGTTAACATTTTTCGTCAAAAATGTTTGTCTTTTTTATTAGGGATTGTGAAGTTTTGGTGCGTACTCATGCATCAGCCAACTCCAGCCTGTGTCATTCATGCAATATATGGTTTACTGATGGCGCTACTGGGCCTGGGTCTGGGAATTTCAAATTTTCTCATAGGTAGCACCCGCTATCCAAAAGTCTTCTTCATAAATTTCTACAATTGTGTTTTTTTGGAGGGATTGTGAAGCCCTAGTGTGTACTCATGCATCAGCCAACTCCAGGCTGTGTCATTCAGGCAATATATAGGTAGCACCCGCTGTCCTAAATATTCTTAAATTTTTTTTAAAAATGGTTGTTTTTTCTCTTTCAATAAGTTTTTATTGGCATTTTAACTTACACAAGATACAAGAAAAAGTAACAAAAAGAACATCGTGCTACTGCGTAATTATATAAACCTTTACAAAGAGAGAATGATGTATATAAGCAAGTTTAAAGGTCTCAACATTAATGCTGGTAATACAGAATAAAGTATTTTTGACATATCATTGTATTTAAGTTAGGTCGAAGCGACTATAACAGAAATCATCCCTGTACGGGATTGAATTGGACTCGTCTTTATTTGTTAGCATGTCATAAAAGTAGGAGATATTGTAGTCGAGATAATAATTCTAATCCATTTTTAAATCCAACAAAATTAACACAAAGTGAACATCAAAAATGGTTGTTTTGTCTTTGGGATTCTGAAGCCCTGGTGTGTACTCAATGCTGCTTCTTGCTACACTCTGTCAGCCCGTTGGTCCTGCGACAGTGTGCTACTCCGCCTCCACATCCTCCACTGTGTCTTAAGCCTCCACTGCCCGGACAAGTTTCAGTGGCCCTTCAGCATACCATGTGTGCAGGTCACGGCAGTGTCACGTTGTTCTTCACATGGTTTGCCTTGGCGAGAAGTCTTGGAAACAATGGCCGGTCAGGGCAATGGAGACGTTGCGCCTAAATCTCATGGCCACATGAGCCCTGTGGGGGCTTGTTGGATTTGGTCCTTCGTACCCACACGCTGGCGTCCGGGACACGCAAAGGTTGTTTTAAATTTCAAATAAAAAAATGATGGCGCTGCTGGGCCGGGGTCTGGGAATTTCAAATTTTCTCATGGGTAGCACCCGCTATCCAAAATCTTTTTCAAAAATTTCTAAAATTGTGGTGTTTTTGGGGGGGGATTGTGAAGCCCTGGTGTGAACTCGTGCATCAGCCAACTCCAGGCTGTGTCATTCAGGCAATATATGGGTTACTGATGCCGCTGTGCGGCCTGGGTCTGGTAATTTCAAATTTTCTAATGGGTTGCACCCACTATCCAAAATCTTTTTCAAAAATGTCTAAAATTGTGGTGTTTTTTTTTTGGGGGGGGGGGAGGATTGTGAAGTCCTGGTGTGAACTCGTGCATCAGCCAACTCCAGGCTGTGTCATTCAGGCAATATATGGGTTACTGATGCCGCTGTGGGGCCTGGGTCTGGTAATTTCAAATTTTCTCATAGGTAGCACCCGCTATCCAAAATCTTTTTAAAACATTTCTAAAATTGTGGTGTTTTGGGGGGGGGGGGGGGATTGTGAAACCCTGCTGTGTACTCGTGAATCAGCCAACTCCATGCTGTGTCATTCCGGCAATATATGCTTTACTGATGTTGCTGTGGGGGCTTGTTGGATTTGGTTCTTCGTACCCACACAATGGGGTCCGTGACACTCAAAGTTTGTTTTAATTTTCAAATAAAAAAATGATGGCGCTGCTGGGCCTGGGTTTGGTAATTTCAAATGTTCTCATAGGTAGCACCCGCTATCCAAAATCTTTTTCAAAAATTTCTAAAATTGTGTTTTTTTTGGGAGGGATTGTGAAGCCCTGGTGTGTACTCGTGCATCAGCCAACTCCAGGCTGTGTCATTCAGGCAATATATGGGTTACTGATGCCGCTGTGGGGCCTGGGTCTGGTAATTTCAAATTTTCTCATAGGTAGCACCCGCTATCCAAAATCTTCGGTTTAAATTTCTTAATTCATCTTTTAATCTTAGGGATTGTGAAGGCCTAGTGCCTACTCATGCTGCTGGCAACTCCGGGCTGTGCCATTCATCCACTATATGGTGTCCTCATGCTGCCAACACCTCCACGCTGTGCCATTCAGCCACTATATGGTCTCCTCATGCTGCCAACACCTCCACAATGTGTCATTCAGCCACTATATGGTGTCCTCATGCTTCAGCTTCATCCAAGCTGTGTCATTCAGCCACTATATGGTGTCCTCATGCTGCCAACACCTCCACACTGTGCCATTCAGCCACTATATGGTGTCCTCATGCTGCAAACACATCCACACTGTGCCATTCAGCCACTATATGGTCTCCTCATGCTGCCAACACCTCCACGCTGTGTCATTCAGCAACTATATGGTGTCCTCATACTTCAGCCTCATCCAAGCTGTGTCATGCTGCCAACACCTCCACGCTGTGCCATTCAGCCACTATATGGTCTCCTCATGCTGCCAACACCTCCACACTGTGTCATTCAGTCACTATATGGTCTCCTGACACTGATGCCACCACCAGGCTCTGTAATTGTGTTGCTGTGCGGCAGTGATTCTAAAAGCGATGCCGGTAATCTGCATGTTATTCTGAATAACAGTATTATTTCACTAACCCAGCACACTCCATATGCGTTTTCGAACACAGCAAAGTGTTCTATACCCCTATAGAGGCTGTATGTAGTGTAGAAATAGCCTTTAATATAGATTGGCCGCGAAAAAATTCGGATCGAAACAAACTTTATCGGAAAATTCGGCGAATCGGCCGAATCGAATTTTTGAAAAGTTTGCTCATCTCTAATAGTGACGGGCAGAAAGCAAATTGTAAATGGTTCTAAAACCGGCTGGACAGAACAAAGAACATGGTTTTGTACTTCAATCCTCAACTCGCCTCGATCTCTGTCCAGTTGCAGGAGGCAGGCTTTATATACTTATAATAAAGGTCATTTCATGCAACTGGACAAACTTCATAGTGAGCTGGGGAGTGAAGAGCACATGCTTTTCCCTTTCTTTCTAATAAACAAAGGAGTTCTGAACACCTAAACCCCAACAGATCTCTGGGACATTTCAATAGTTTTTTTAAATGACATGAACAGTTTAACCCCTCAAGGATCAAGGGCGTACCTGTATGCCCTGAGTCGGCACTCCCATTCTATAACGCGGGGCCACGGCGTTAGTGGGTCAGGCCCGACCTCTAACAATGGCCGGGACCCATGGCTACTAACAGCACTGGTCGCAGTGCCGCGCACTATTGACCCTTTTGACCAGGGGGTTCAAATTTGATCGCCACATCTAAAGTGAAACTAAACTAACCCCTGCTAGCTCAGTGGACTGTTCGGGATCGTCGCAGTGAAATTGCGGCATCCTGAACAGCTGTATGACAGCAGGAAGGTCCACTCCTGGTGTCCGATCGCCGAATGACTGCTCTGTGCCTGAGATCCAGGCATGAGCAGTCAAGCGGCAGAATCATTGATCAATGGTTATTTGAGAAACCATTGATCAATGTAAAAGATCAGTGTGTGCAGTGTTATAGCCCCCTATGGGAGATATAACATTGCAAAAAAAAAAGTGAAAAAAAGTTAATAAAGATCATTTAACCCCTTCACAAATAAAAGTTTGAATCACCCCTCCTTTTCCCATTTAAAAAAAAAAGTGTAAATAAAAATAAACATATGTGGTACTTCCGTGTGCGGAAATGTCTGAATTATGAAAATATATAATTAATTAAGCCACACGGTCAATGGCGTATACGCAATGATTTTTTTTTCCATTTCGTCGTAGATTTTTGGGTAAAATGACTGATGTCATTACAAAGTAGAATTGGTGGCGCAAAAAATAAGCCATCATGTGGATTTTTAGCTGCAAAATTGAAAGAGTTATGATTTTTTAAATGTAAAGAGAAAAAAATTAAAGTGCAAAAATGGAAAAACCCCTGGTCCTTAAGGGGTTAAGTAGGCCATTCCATCTCAATTGAGAATGCTGGTCACCAGGAGTCTCACTTCTGGCATAGCCTGCAAAAGCAAACATGTAAATACTAAGCCAGACAAGCTGTCCCTTGTCACCTTTGTATCCAGTTGTTGAGGGCCATGAGCTTTTATCTTTTCATACCATTTTTTTATACCATGGTAAGTCGTAGCCAACAGGCTTTTTTCCCTACACTGGCTACTGGCAAGGAAATATAGTGTAGTATAGTGTCTAACTAAGATGAATGACTGTCTATGTAATCTAAGGACTCTGGCTTGAGTCAACCTGAATAAGAGAAGTTCTTTGTTCTGGCCTATAGATGATGAGGCCATGCAAAGCACTCCCTTCACTTTAGGGTCTATTCACACGTACAGTATTCTGTGCAGATTTGATGCACAGGATTTCAAGCTGTTGAGTTTACTTTGAAATCTGCAGCAGAAAATCCTGCGCATCAAATCTGGGTGTCAAATCTGCACAGAATACTGTACGTAAAGTGCAATATTTTTCAAGGGACCAAGAAAAAAATTGGGGGAGTGAAATTGAGTTAAATATATAAATTGAGTGAAATATATAAATGGGATATACTATATGTACAACCCATGGAGGACTCCCTACCTCCCTACTATTTATTATTTTAAATGCAAGGGACTGGAATTTTGATAATAAGTTCAATGTAGGGATATGTTGGCACTTCCGTGGACTCTGCGATGGTGCACGAAGTAGGGTAAAGCCACAGGTAGAAGAAAGATGATACCCAGCACTCACCAGTAATACACAGTGAACATTTATTATGCCATAGTGTAGTACAATGACGCGTTTCGGCGTGGGAGCCTTCCTCAGCGGTCTGCCAGGCGCTCTATACCTAGCATGCCATTCTTCTATTTCCTAATATCTTACAACCTTGTTAATGAAGAATTGTACCAGATAATACTTGTAAATAAGAAGAATTAATAATTATTGACTTTCAAAGCATCAAGAGACACATTCTATTTGACAACCACAACTGTTTAATAAATAAATAGCAACAATTTGTTTTGGTTAATGCTAATAGTAAAGCTCTGGTGAATTAGGAGTTAATAAAGTTGAATACTATCATTTGGTAAAGAAACAGTCACTGCCCACGCAATATGGCAGCTGTCAGCCCCTCCATACAGCGAAGGAAAATCTGAAAGCCTTTCGTACAAGGGAACATCCCTTACGCTAGTGTGTGTGGGGGAGCTAGGCTGACTCGCTCTACTCCAGTCATACTTCTGACTATTCTACATGTAGTTCCTAAGGCTCCAGTTTCCATGGTAATTCTCCTTAACAAATGAAAGCGTGGGCTTGACACAGCTGATGTGACAGTGGGGGAACCAGAATGCGAAAATGTGCTTCTCAGAGT
This sequence comes from Hyla sarda, assembly GCF_029499605.1. Classification (NCBI taxonomy): domain Eukaryota; kingdom Metazoa; phylum Chordata; class Amphibia; order Anura; family Hylidae; genus Hyla; species Hyla sarda. The sequence goes on along the minus strand of NW_026610825.1, from coordinate 469,731 downwards.
TTTTATTTATTGCAATATTCATTTGCTGGACTGAAAAATGTCACCTGTGTTATTCAACAAAATATAAACCTCAATTAGCCATAACATTAAGACCAATTATTGTGCAGATCCCCCTTATCAGACATGGACTTCAAAAGACTTCAGAAGGTATATCTATCTGGCAAAAAGGTATTAGCAACAGATCTTTTAAAGGTGTTACTTCAATGACACATTATCAGTTATTATTGTTATTATTAGCTATTTAAAGGATAGGTGATAAGTGATTGGTTGGATACAACCGCTAGGACCTCCACCAATCATGAGAACTGGGGTCCCGGGCATCACTTGGAGCATGTGCATGCTGTTCCTGACAAGCATGATGGGAATGCTGAAGATAGCAGAGTGCTTAAAGTGCACATGCTCAACTGCCACTCCGCTCTGGGGCGTTTGGGTCTGATCATCAAAAGACCAACAGTTAGACCCCCACCAATCAGACACTTGTCACCTATCCTGTGGATAGATGATAATTTGTCATTTTGGTAAAAACACCTTTAAAGTGGGCTGGTCAGCAGAAAAACAGGGCTGTATGAAAGCCCATGGCTTGATACCTTACCTGTTGGTACTTTATTAGCACTCTCCATTGGCAAGATAGAAGCTTTTTGCTATTATACAAATAAGTCTCAAGTGCTCAGGGGATTTCTTCTGAATGGCAAGAGCCTAGGCAAGCCACCCATGTCCTCTCTCACTGCACACCAGTCCATTTGTATCCCTCTACCTTTTTGACTGGCATCCACTAGATAAATAAGAGATGGTCTGATTTACATAAGAACATGAAAAAGCTTATATCTCACTGATGAGGCCTATTGATATAAAAAAAAAGGCATACTTGGAATGACTAACCCTATATAGTCATGGGCTTTTCTACATCCACGTTTTCTTGCTCACAGATCTACTTTAGGTCCTATAAATTGTGAGGTGGGGCTTTTCTGAATGTGCCTTGTTTTCCTAAGGGTCCTATTACATAGGCTGAAATCTATGGTTTCAGACAACATTTATAGAACTATAGTCAGCATATTTAAACCCCATTGAAGTAAATGTATCATGCCTTGGTCAGTAATGGGTGAGCGAACTGTCACTGCTGAGATGAGTTTGTCTAAGGGTAGGGTCACACGTAATGGATCCACAGCGTATTTTACTCTGCTGATCCGCCATAGTGTGCCTCCAGCTGTTGCAGTGGCAATCCGCCGCTCCGAGCAGCCACGCAGGGGCCTGCAAGTCGCCAAGGGTACTGCATGTCTGAGTACACTGTGAATGTGTGCAGCGACTCGCAGGCTCCTGTGTGGATGCTTGGAGTGGTGGATTACCACTGCAAGCAGGCCAGGGGCGGGATGAGGCGGGCGGGGGGTGGCAACAGCTGGAGGCACACTATAGGTCGGGTCACAGGCAGATCCCCAACGTAAAATACACTGCGGATACGTTACATGTGACCCTACCCTTAAAAGTAGAAAGTAACTGGATGAATGGGTGACCAAGAATCACACCAGGAGCTGCAGGGGACTAAAGTAGGTGAATATGGCTTCTTTTTATATTTTCGTGTCACCTCCTAAACTTTTTTGGATACCTGGATATCCCCTTTAACATTTTCTATAAAAGAAAGCCTGCTGGCTTTGTCATTTAATTCTCCAAACTTTCATAGAGATTCATAGTAAGGAAGGGTAAATATCTTCACTGTATTCAACTAAATAGGGACCCAAACTCCAGAAATAAATGTGAATTTTAAAGACATATAGTTATCTCTACTTCTGCACAAAGAGAAGAAACCTTAAATACAGGCGTATATAACATTATTTCTGACAATGGGCAGAACAAGTTGTTTGCTGCCCACAGTACAGATGTTAGAATGTACCCCTCCACCCTTGATCCCTGAAGTTTAACATGATAGATGTTGAATCTTCTTTTTGGACTATTGGGACATGTTTTTTTTAGACTTTTGAACTTACATTTTTAGGTAGAATAATTTAGGAGTGTTTAAAGGGGCTACTTATGTTTGCAAGTTATCTCCTAATTATCTAGTCAAGGAGGGTCTGACTGCTGGTATGCTCCACTAGCTCAAGAATGGGGACTCGGTGGGATGTGCTTTCCAGTCGTTGCTTCATTCATTCTCTATGTAAGCTGCCAAAGATAGCTGAGTACAGCATCTCCATGGTTCCCAAAGAGAATGAATGAAGCAGCAACACATGTGAGTGTCCCACTGTTCCATTCTGATGGGAGTCTCTGTCTCCTTTCTATTTTACCTATGAAAATAAATAATAATAATAACACAGTAGGGAAGCTACCTTAGATGGGATGGTGGGATCTTTTATGTTAAACAAATTTAAAAAAAAATAAATACATTGGTGAAGTTTTTTCTAATATTCCATTTTACTTAATCTTGCTGTTTTTAATTTTACCACTAAGTTTACAACTAAGCTGGGGCTTGATGTTCTGCCTGTAATGATAAAGAGGAGGCTGCTGTAAAGAGATGTCTATAGCATTACAGTGAAAGGTGACATCAGTGGAGAAGAGAATAGGAGTTCATCCCCCCTCCCCTTTGTCAAATGACCTCTACACAGGTCACAGGGCATGCTTACAAACCTCTCCTATACAGAGAATAGGGTCTGGAGAGGATTTTTGTGTCTATATTTATGGGGCTTGCTGTAAAGCATATTATTAAGCATTGAAAACAGCTTAGGCAAGATGGCTGCCCTCATAAGAATGTACTAAAAAGTAAATAAAAATACAGTCAGAAAATAGAAAGAGGGTTTCAGGTTTCAGTAGTTTCAGGTTTTCTCCTTTATTATTTAGCCATTAATATTTTAATGATTACTATTTTAATGATGAAAAGTTTTGTTTAATGTCAAACTAATGCTGTGATGGTGCAACGCGAGCAGATAATGAAGAATTTATTTAGCTATAAAATTTTATATTCATAATTCCATTTAGAGATTTCAACAGAAAATAGGATTTTCACTCTGAATTTTTTTTTTAGCAGCTTTATTTTTAGAATATATTATTGCAGTGTGGTCATTTCAGCTATAGCATACAGTGTGGGTTCTTTACAAAATAGCAACTTTACTTATTTACCACAAGATTATTTCATTTGAAAAACCAATGGGTAACTAAAATCAGCACTATCTGTGTATTGTACTCTATACATACAGTACTGTACATCATGTTCAACAAGTCCCTGTATGAGTGCTGCAAAGAAACTTTAAACCTGTCATGATGGGCAGGGATAAGTGTGGCCCTGAATTGATTAACACCCTCTGTCCCTGCCTTTTGTAGTGTCAACCTCCTTAATAGTGTGGCAACAACCACAGTGTTGGCCACTATGGCCACTACGCTAGTAAGGTGCAGGACATAGTGAAGTCAAAGTAACAAACAACACAGGATGGAAGTCAGGGAAAAGTCCAAGGCACAAATGGTTAACAAACAACAGAAAAGCAATAGGAGCACTGAAATGCACAAGCAAATTTATTATCAGGGTCAACAAGCCAGGTGGGTAACAGATAGAGCGATGCAGTACAGAATAAGATTGCAATAGAGTTGTCAGGGAACAGGCCAAGAATATGCACAATATACATAGGAGAATAGAAAACCATAGCCAAAAACAAGGAAAGTTCCTTCTTCACAAGCAAGAAAATGAACGCTAAGATTGGACACGATTGGACAGTTGTCCACGTCTCCTGTTTGGCCTGGGCTTCATCAGGGTGATGGCTGAAGCTGCTGTCAGAGCAAGGGACAGACATGCCTGTTACAACCACACTAGTGTCATAATGTTAGTGTGTACACCAGGGCAAACCCTGTCAATTGTTAGACCTGTAGATATTGAATAAAGAAAAGAGATTAGATTAACCATGCTAATAATATATTATACGGTAGTTTTACAAAAAATGTATAAAATAGAATCTGTTAATTATGGCAACAAAGTAAAATAAAGCAATAAATAATACAGCTTTCTATTACCTATTGTTCCCTTTGTTCTCTTTTAGCAAAGAGGTTAGAAATTATTTATTTATTTGCAAACCCCAGTTTTTGTTTTTTTTTTTTATAAAAAAAAATTCCTCTCTCTTAGAAACCTATTAGCTGATTTTTCTTTTTTTCCACTATGATGCAGTAATGGTGATTTATTAAATGTGACAAAAAGACAATTAAAATCCACAATTGTTATGTAGTGCAAATTGCAATCTGCCCAAACCAGTGATGTCAGTTTAGGCAGGACATACAATCCAATGCCAATGTTGAACTATGGTATATATAAGAAAAAAGAGAAAAGCTGGCACATGTCTTCCTCCTCACATTAGTATGCACTGGTAAGGAAGGCAGTCACACTCCACACAATATGATGACTTTGCTAATTAATCTAACAAAGAATAAATTAGAAAGCAAAAATGTGTGAAAAAAAAAGGTCTGTAAAGCGCTGCAGATGGATCTGATGTCAGCCAAGATGATTTCAGAGCTGGAGGAACAACGGGCAAATTGCTTAGTGAGGTCTGGGATAAGAGATACGGTGTCGATGGAATACTAATCGGCTTCATTTATCAAAATCTTCTAGTGAGTAACCCCGGGCAAATAAAAGATCACCAAATTTATTTAAGTGTGCCACATTTGTTGCCTTCAGTGCTACGTTTCCTCTGCTGTTTGTTGCTCGGAACGTTTAATGCATTACCCTTGACATCGCTTAATGGTGTCAATGACTGAGCACTGTCAGGAAAATATATTGAAACCTCATAGTCATTAGTTCTGTAAAGAAAGTCAACTACAAATAGTTTGAAAGAATTTTCCAATTATTACATTCCAGAATATATTTCAATGAATGATAGTGGTCTGCAACCTGTGACAAAAGTGAAGTATTGCCATTTACAGTATAAATGTTCCTGTTTGTATTAGCCCTTACCTCCAACAGGGACAACGTTTCATTTGTGGGAGACAAGGTAGTAATGCAGGTTTTGCTTATACATATTACTAGAAGTCAGAGGTCATTTCTCTTGCCTGTACTGTTAACTAGAAGTAATAGAATTGTTACGCCTAGCGCTCCGGGTCCCCGCTCCTCCCCGGAGCGCTCACGGCGTCTTTCTCCCTGCAGCTCCCCGGTCAGTCCCGCTGACCGGGAGCGCTGCTCTGTCATGGCCGTTGGGGATGCGATTCGCACAGCGGGACGCGCCCGCTCGCGAATCGCATCCCAGGTCACTTACCCGTTCCCGTCCCCTGCTGTCATGTGCTGGCGCGCGCGGCTCCGCTCTCTAGGGCGCGCGCGCGCCAGCTCCCTGAGACTTAAAGGGCCAGTGCACCAATGATTGGTGCCTGGCCCAATTAGCTTAATTGGCTCCCACCTGGTCCCTGACTATATCTAACCTCCTCCCATGCACTTCCTGGCCGGATCTTGTTGCCCTTGTGCCTAGTGAAAGCGTTTTGTGTGTTTGAAAACCTGTGTACCAGAACTTCTGCTATCTCCCCTGACTACGAACCTTGCCGCCTGCCCCCGACCTTCTGCTACGTCCGACTTTGCTTCTGCCTACTCCCTTGTACCTCGCCTATCTTCAGCAGCCAGAGAGGTGAGCCGTTGCTAGTGGATACGACCTGGTCACTACCGCCGCAGCAAGACCATCCCGCTTTGCGGCGGGCTCTGGTGAAAACCAGTAGTGTCTTAGAACTGGTCCACTAGCACGGTCCTCGCTATCCCTCTCTGGCACAGAGGATCCACCTCCTGCCAGCCGGCATCGTGACAGTAGATCCGGCCATGGATCCCGCTGAAGTTCCTCTGCCAGTTGTCGCTGACCTCCCTACGCTGGTCGCCCAGCAAGCTCGTCAGATCGCCCAGCAGTCGCAACAGATAGCGCAACAAGATCACCAGCTGTCGTACTTGACCACCATGACACAGCAACTCCAGTCACAACTACAGCAAGTACAGTCGCAGCTACAGCAGCAACAACCATCTCCTCCGCCAGCTCCAGCACCCCTTCCGCGGCGAGTGGCCGCTCCTAGCCTCCGCCTGTCCTTGCCGGACAAATTTAATGGGGACTCTAAGTTTTGCCGTGGCTTTCTTTCGCAATGTTCCTTGCACTTGGAGATGATGTCGGATCAGTTTCCTACTGAAAGGTCTAAGGTGGCTTTCGTAGTCAGCCTTCTATCTGGAAAAGCCCTGTCATGGGCCACACCGCTCTGGGACCGCGATGACCCCGTCACTGCCTCTGTACACTCCTTCTTCTCGGAAATTCGAAGTGTCTTTGAGGAACCTGCCCGAGCCTCTTCTGCTGAGACTGCCCTGCTGAACCTGGTCCAGGGTAATTCCTCCGTTGGCGAGTACGCCATACAATTCCGTACTCTTGCTTCTGAACTATCCTGGAATAATGAGGCTCTCTGCGCGACCTTTAAAAAAGGCCTATCCAGCAACATTAAAGATGTTCTGGCCGCACGAGAGACTCCTGCTAACCTGCATGAACTCATTCATCTAGCCACTCGCATTGACATGCGTTTTTCTGAGAGGCATCAAGAGCTCCGCCAGGAAAAAGACTTAGATCTCTGGACACCTCTCCCACAGTCTCCACTGCAATCTGCGCCTAGGCCTCCCGCCGAGGAGGCCATGCAAGTGGATCGGTCTCGCCTGACCCTGGAAGAGAGGAATCGCCGTAAGGAAGAGAATCTTTGTCTGTACTGTGCCAGTACTGAACATTTTTTGGTGGATTGCCCAATCCGTCCTCCACGTCTGGGAAACGCACGCTCGCACCCAGCTCTCGTGGGTGTGGCGTCTCTTGATGCCAAGTCGGCTTCTCCACGTCTCACGGTACCTGTTCGGATTTCCACTTCAGCCAGCTCTCCCCTCTCAGCCGTGGCCTGCCTGGACTCTGGAGCTTCTGGGAATTTTATTCGGGAGTCCTTTGTGAATAAATTCCGCATTCCGGTGACCCGTCTTGTCAAGCCACTCCACATTTCCGCGGTCAACGGAGCCAGGTTGGATTGCACCGTGCGTTTCCGCACGGAGCCCCTCCTAATGTGCATCGGACCTCATCACGAGGAGATTGTATTTTTTGTCCTTCCTAATTGCACTTCTGAAGTTCTCCTTGGACTACCCTGGCTTCAACACCATTCCCCAACCCTGGATTGGTCCACTGGGGAGATCAAGAGTTGGGGTCCCTCTTGTTCCAAGGACTGCCTTCAACCGGTTCCCAGTACTCCCTGCCGTGACCCTGTGGTTCCTCCTGTATCCGGTCCCCCTAAGGTCATTAAGGACTCTGCCTGCCACAGGAAATGCCCCTCCCCCCCTCCCAGTTCCATCAGGCAAGCTTCTGTGTCCCCTCATGGCCCTCGTCCTGGTGTCACACTGCCCCGTGCCAGGTCTCGCCCTCTGCCCTCTCTCCCCATTCCTACTCCTGCGGTTCTGCCTGCCGTTGAGGAATCCCTCCATCCTTTCCCGGTGTCCTCATCCCAGGGGAGGCAGTTACCCGATAAAGAGAAGGGGAGACCTAAGGGGGGGTACTGTTACGCCTAGCGCTCCGGGTCCCCGCTCCTCCCCGGAGCGCTCACGGCGTCTTTCTCCCTGCAGCTCCCCGGTCAGTCCCGCTGACCGGGAGCGCTGCTCTGTCATGGCCGTTGGGGATGCGATTCGCACAGCGGGACGCGCCCGCTCGCGAATCGCATCCCAGGTCACTTACCCGTTCCCGTCCCCTGCTGTCATGTGCTGGCGCGCGCGGCTCCGCTCTCTAGGGCGCGCGCGCGCCAGCTCCCTGAGACTTAAAGGGCCAGTGCACCAATGATTGGTGCCTGGCCCAATTAGCTTAATTGGCTCCCACCTGGTCCCTGACTATATCTAACCTCCTCCCATGCACTTCCTGGCCGGATCTTGTTGCCCTTGTGCCTAGTGAAAGCGTTTTGTGTGTTTGAAAACCTGTGTACCAGAACTTCTGCTATCTCCCCTGACTACGAACCTTGCCGCCTGCCCCCGACCTTCTGCTACGTCTGACTTTGCTTCTGCCTACTCCCTTGTACCTCGCCTATCTTCAGCAGCCAGAGAGGTGAGCCGTTGCTAGTGGATACGACCTGGTCACTACCGCCGCAGCAAGACCATCCCGCTTTGCGGCGGGCTCTGGTGAAAACCAGTAGTGTCTTAGAACCGGTCCACTAGCACGGTCCTCGCTATCCCTCTCTGGCACAGAGGATCCACCTCCTGCCAGCCGGCATCGTGACAAGAATGGTTTGGCATACATGTTTATTGACCGAGGCAAAGGGAGATAAGGAGCTAGCATTAAGTGGAACTTGGTGGTGGGGGGAGGGATGTTGACGAAAAATAAGAGGGCAATGGAAGCATAAAGAAAAAGGTTTTGAGGGAAAAAAAACATTTGGACATTTTCTGTTATGGAATATAGGGTAAAAGCTTACCTATCAGATCCCGCAAAAAAAAAAAAAAAAAAAAAATTATATGTTACTCAGTATCTAATTCTGACCATGTACATAATTTTTATGCCTCTATCACCTATATTTATTATTTAAAAAAAAAAACAGTTTTCATTAGCTCACAGTGTAAGAAATCCTCTCTGGGGAAGGGGGGTGTTTCTCTCTCTTGTGGTTGGAGGTGATTGGTGTGTTATGGGAGGGGGCGTGTCCCTCCCTTATGGTGGTAGGTAATTGGTGTGTCTGCTCATGGAGCCTTGTCCATGACTCATGGGCAAGCCTGATGCTGCTGCAGGACTGGTTAGTATCCCATTAGGTATAGGGACCCATGGGATATTTAATTAAATATTGAAAAACTTTTATACAACCATATTAATTAAATATTGAAAAGCTTTTATACAACCATATTACAAAAGGTCTTTAATTTTCTTCTCTAACAATATATAAAAGGTTTTTGGATCTAACAGTGCCCATTTAACCCCTTAAAGACAATGGACGTAAATGTACGTCATGGTGACGTGGTACTTAATGCACCATGACGTACATTTACACGCCGACATGATCGCAAGCACCGGAGCGGTGCTCGCATCATGCCCGGCAGGTCCCGGCTGCTATCAGCAGCAAGGGACCCACCGATAATGGCGGATGTCCGCGATCGCGCGGATGTCCGCCATTAACCTCTCCGATGCCGTGATCAACACAGATCACGGCATCTGCGGCATTGCGGTACTTTGCACGGATGATCGGATCGCCCGCAGCGCTGCCGCGGGGATCCGATCATCCAGCATGGCGGCCGGAGGTCCCCTCACCATGCTCCGGCCGTCTCCCGGGGTCTTCTGCTCTAGTCTGAGATCGAGCAGACCAGAGCAGAAGATCACCGATAACACTGAGCAGTGCTGTGTCCTATACATAGCACTGCACTTTATTAGCAATCAACTGATTGCAATGAATATGTCCCTATGGGGACATAAAAAGTGTAAAACAAAAAGTTAAAAAATGTAAAATAAAAAAGTTACAAAATGGGAAAAATCCCCTCCCCCAATAAAAAAGTAAAACATCCGTTTTTCCCATTTTACCCCCCAAAAAAGCGTAAAAAATAATTAATACACATATTTGGTATCGCCGCGTGCGTAAAAGTCTGAACTATTAAAATATATTGTTAATCATCCCGTACGGTGAACGGCGTAAACGTGAAAAAATTAAAAAATGTCCAAAATTGCAGCTTTTTTGTCACATTTTATAAAAAAAAAATAATAATAAAATATTAATAAAAAGCAAAACCTAAACAAAAGTGATACTGATAAAAACTAAAGATCATGGCGCAAAAAATGAGCCCTCATAGCCCCACATATACGTAAAAATGAGAAAGTTATAGGTAGTCAAAATAGGGCAATTTCAAACATACTAATTTTGTTAGATTTTTTTTAAGCGGTACAATTATAGAAAAGAATAAAATCATGGATATAATTTTAATCATATTGACCCACAGAATAAAGAAAACATGTCATTTTTGCCGGAAAGTGTACAGCATTAAAACAAAACCTTCAAAAATTTGCTAAATTGCGGTTTTCTTTTCAATTTTCCCTCATAAATAATATTTGTTTGATTGTGCCGTACATTTTATGGTAAAATAAGTGATGTAATTACAAAGTACAATTGGTGACGCAAAAAACAAGCCCTCATATGGGTCTGTGGATGGAAATATGAGAGAGTTATAATTTTTAGAAGGCGAGGAGGAAAAAACGAAAATGCAAAAATAAAATTGGTCTGGTCCTTAAGGGGTTAAAGATGTAATGGTTACTTTATTTTCCCTCCAAAAAAACACAAAATGTAAGTGAAAACATTCACATGCATGGAAGAAGTCTGGAAGAACAGGACAAAAATAGATTCTAATCATGAGCAGGAACCTGTTTTTAAGAAACTCAATGTGTGTGCAGCAGAGCTGTGTATATTTGTGTTGCAGAGATGAGTGTATGTGCACATTGGTAGGTGAAGCAGAGCTGTGTGTATGTTGAAGACACTTTGCTCAACACTAGTTATAATATATGCTGAGGAGTTACAAAATAATTACTTATGGAGTATGTTTCTCATTATGGACCGTACTTTTTTACAGATGGAGGGCAACGCATGTGCAGCCAAAAAGTTTCCATTCTCTCTATCACTGACATAGAAACCTAATGGTTCATGCTGACAGGTGATAAAGTACCTTTTTTTCTATACCTTTTCTTATGATATCCTCTTGACACCATTATTAATTCCAGTAAGCATCAACCTCACTTAGGGCAGTGTTTAGAATGGTGAAGCTTTTGGAGACTCAAGACCCTTTAAATCCAGAATCCACACTGTACTATGATCTAAAAGAACAATAAAAAAATATTTAATTAGATGAAATACTATCGAAAATACTTTTTCTACTACCTAAATGAAGTCACTCACTGTCCATGGTGCTGATCGGATTTTTGGAAAGTATTGTGCATAGCTGTTCTGTACTCTGACAAGAATGGTAAGCTGAGGTTTCTGGATAAAAATATAGGATGAACTGAGGTAAATGAAAACAATTAAAACCTCCACCAGCAGTCGTTTGTTAAACATAGCCAGTGCCAACTATACTTAACCGAAAATTTTACAAAATCATTTTTTATACTAAACCAATATTTTGACTACAAAAAAATCACACCATATATATAGAAATAACAAACCTTTATTTCATGACACTAATATATAAACAATGAATCCCCCCACAAAAAAAACATAAAACATACAAAAAAAACAAGCAGTGGGGACTCCTATACAAGAAACAAGCAACCAGATCCCCATATATCACAAAGATTCCCCATCAGAAAAAATGTATAAAAAAATAATACCTTTGCCTGGTATTCAGATGAATGAAACAAATTTACAAACACAAAAAAATCCACAACTGTGAATGTGATTTACAACTGATCGATGAAAGATTTCAACCACATTTTCTGTTTTTGTATCTTGCTAGTGGATGTACAAACTTTATACAGCTTGTTCCAAGTGTTTACTCTGAGTAGTATGCTCTTTTTAATAGATATAACTAGGAATGTTGCGATACCATTTTTTTAAGACAGAGTACGAGTACCGATACTTTAATTCTAGTACTCGCCTATACCAAGTATGAGTACTTTTATTTTAAAGGGAATCTGACACCAGGGTGAACCGGTCTCTGGTGTTGCTTACCGTATGATATGAGGGTTCCTTGTTGTGCGCAACTGAGGCTGCTGCTGTAATATGAGCCAAGATTCCCATCTTCTCCATTGGATCCACAAACTTCAAACTTTAACTCCCTATGAATTTAATGAATGTATATGTCACGATGCCGGCTGGCAGGAGGTGGATCCTCTGTGCCAGAGAGGGATTGGCGTGGACCGTGCTAGTGGACCGGTTCTAAGTCACTACTGGTGTTCACCAGAGCCCGCCGCAAAGCGGGATGGACTTGCTGCGGCGGTAGTGACCAGGTCGTATCCACTAGCAACGGCTCAACCTCTCTGACTGCTGAAGATAGGCGCGGTACAAGGGAGTAGACAGAAGCAAGGTCGGACGTAGCAGAAGGTCGGGGCAGGCAGCAAGGATCGTAGTCAGGGGCAACGGCAGGAGGTCTGGAACACAGGCTAGGAACACACAAGGAAACGCTTTCACTGGCACAATGGCAACAAGATCCGGCGAGGGAGTGCAGGGGAAGTGAGGTATACATAGGGAGTGCACAGGTGAACACACTGATTAGAACCACTGCGCCAATCAGCGGCGCAGTGGCCCTATAAATCGCAGAGACCCGGCGCGCGCGCGCCCTAGGGAGCGGGGCCGCGCGCGCCGGGACAGGACCGACGGAGAGCGAGTCAGGTACGGGAGCCGGGGTGCGCATCGCGAGCGGGCGCCACCCGCATCGCGTATCGCATCCCGGCTGGAGGCGGTATCGCAGCGCACCGGGTCAGTGGATCTGACCGGGGCGCTGCAGCAGTGAGAGTGTAGCGAGCGCTCCTGGGAGGAGCGGGGACCCGGAGCGCTCGACGTAACAGTACCCCCCCCCCTTGGGTCTCCCCCTCTTCTTGGAGCCTGAGAACCTGAGGACCAGACTTTTGTCTAGGATATTGTCCTCAGGTTCCCAGGATCTCTCTTCAGGACCACAGCCTTCCCAATCGACCAAAAAAAAAGTTTTCCCTCTGACCTTCTTGGAGGCCAGTATCTCCTTTACGGAGAAGATGTCCGAAGAGCCGGAAACAGGAGTGGGAGAAACAAGTTTGGGAGAGAAACGGTTGATGATGAGTGGTTTAAGAAGAGAAACGTGAAAGGCATTAGGAATACGAAGAGAAGGAGGAAGAAGAAGTTTGTAAGAGACAGGATTAATCTGGCACAAAATTTTGAAAGGACCAAGATAGCGTGGTCCCAATTTGTAGCTGGGAACACGGAAGCGGACATATTTAGCGGAGAGCCATACCTTGTCTCCGGGAGAAAAAATGGGGGGAGCTCTTCTTTTCTTATTAGCAAACTTCTTCATGCGTGATGAAGCCTGTAAGAGAGAATTTTGGGTCTCTTTCCATATGGTGGAAAGATCACGAGTTATTTCATCCACAGCGGGCAAACCAGAGGGCAAGGGAGTAGGGAGGGGGGGAAGAGGGTGACGGCCGTACACCACGAAAAATGGGGATTTGGAAGAAGATTCAGAGACTCTGAAGTTATACGAGAATTCGGCCCATGGTAGAAGATCTGCCCAGTCATCCTGGCGGGAGGAAACAAAATGCCGTAAATAATCACCCAGGACCTGGTTAATTCTTTCTACTTGCCCATTGGATTGAGGATGATAAGCAGAAGAAAAGTTTAATTTAATCTTGAGTTGTTTACAGAGAGCCCTCCAGAATTTTGACACGAATTGGACGCCTCTATCCGAGACGATCTGCGTGGGCAACCCGTGAAGACGAAAAATGTGTACAAAAAATTGTTTTGCCAACTGAGGCGCTGAAGGAAGACCCGGAAGAGGAATAAAATGTGCCATCTTGGAAAATCGATCAACGACCACCCAAACAACAGTGTTGCCACGGGATGGGGGTAAGTCTGTAATAAAGTCCATACCAATCAGAGACCAAGGCTGTTCGGGGACAGGCAGAGGATGAAGAAGACCAGCGGGCTTCTGGCGAGGAGTCTTATCCCGGGCACAGACAGTGCAGGCCCGCACAAAATCAACAACATCCGTCTCCAGAGTCGGCCACCAATAGAAACGAGAGATGAGTTGCACGGATTTCTTGATGCCCGCATGGCCTGCGAGATGGGAGGAGTGACCCCATTTGAGGATTCCAAGGCGTTGGCGTGGAGAGACGAAGGTCTTCCCTGGAGGAGTTTGCCTGATGGAGGCTGGAGAAGTGGAGATCAGGCAGTCAGGAGGAATGATGTGTTGCGGAGAGAGCTCTACTTCCGAGGCATCCGAGGAACGAGAGAGAGCATCGGCCCTAATGTTCTTATCGGCAGGGCGAAAGTGAATTTCAAAATTAAACCGGGCAAAGAACAGAGACCACCTGGCCTGGCGAGGATTCAGCCGTTGGGCAGACTGGAGATAGGAGAGATTCTTGTGATCGGTGTAAATGATAACTGGAAATTTTGATCCCTCCAGCAGATGCTTCCATTCCTCAAGTGCTAATTTAATGGCCAGTAGCTCTCGATCCCCGATGAAGTAGTTCCTCTCCGCCGGAGAGAAGGTCCTAGAAAAAAAACCACAGGTAACAGCATGCCCGGAAGAATTTTTTTGTAGAAGAACCGCTCCAGCTCCTACTGAGGAGGCATCAACCTCCAATAGGAAGGGTTTAGATGGGTCAGGTCTGGAGAGCACGGGAGCAGAAGAAAAGGCAGACTTGAGCCGTTTAAAGGCGTCTTCCGCTTGAGGAGGCCATGACTTAGGATTGGCATTCTTTTTGGTTAAAGCCACGATAGGAGCCACAATGGTGGAAAAATGTGGAATAAATTGTCTGTAATAATTGGCGAACCCCAAAAAACGTTGGATAGCACGGAGTCCGGAGGGGCGTGGCCAATCTAAGACGGCAGAGAGTTTGTCTGGATCCATTTGTAGTCCCTGGCCAGAGACCAAGTATCCTAGGAAAGGAAGAGATTGACATTCAAACAGACATTTCTCCATTTTGGCATATAGTTGATTGTCACGAAGTCTCTGAAGAACCATGCGGACATGCTGGCGGTGTTCTTCTAGGTTGGCAGAAAAAATCAGAATATCATCCAGATACACAACAACACAGGAATATAAGAGATCACGAAAAATTTCATTAACAAAGTCTTGGAAGACGGCAGGGGCGTTGCACAGGCCAAAGGGCATGACCAGATACTCAAAGTGTCCATCTCTAGTGTTAAATGCCGTTTTCCATTCATCCCCCTCCCTGATGCGGATGAGATTATAAGCACCTCTTAAGTCCAGTTTGGTAAAGATGTGGGCACCTTGGAGGCGATCAAAGAGTTCAGAGATAAGAGGTAGAGTGTAGCGGTTCTTTACCGTGATTTTATTAAGACCGCGGTAGTCAATGCAAGGACGTAGGGAGCCATCTTTTTTGGACACAAAGAAAAATCCAGCTCCGGCAGGAGAGGAGGATTTGCGGATAAAGCCCTTTTTTAAATTTTCCTGGATGTACTCAGACATAGCAAGAGTCTCTGGGGCGGACAGAGGATAAATTCTGCCCCGGGGTGGAGTAGTGCCCGGGAGGAGGTCAATAGGACAGTCATAAGGCCTGTGAGGAGGTAAAGTCTCAGCTTGCTTTTTGCAAAACACATCAGCAAAGTCCATATAGGCCTTAGGGAGACCGGTTACAGGGGGAACCACAGGGTCACGGCAGGGAGTACTGGGAACCGGTTTAAGGCAGTCCTTGAAACAAGAGGTACCCCAGCTCTTGATCTCCCCTGTGGACCAATCCAGGGTTGGGGAATGGTGTTGAAGCCAGGGTAGTCCAAGGAGAATTTCGGAAGTGCAATTGGGGAGGACCAAAAACTCAATTTTTTCGTGATGAGGTCCGATGCACATTAGGAGGGGCTCCGTGCGGAAACGTATGGTACAGTCCAATCTTTCATTGTTAACACAATTGATGTAGAGGGGTCTGGCGAGACTGGTCACCGGGATGTTGAACCTGTTGATGAGAGAGGCCAAAATAAAATTTCCTGCAGATCCGGAATCCAAGAAGGCCATAGTAGAGAAGGAGAAGGTAGAGGCAGATATCCGCACAGGCACAGTAAGACGTGGAGAAGCAGAGTTGACATCAAGGACTGTCTCACCTTTGTGCGGAGTCAGCGTACGTCTTTCCAGGCGGGGAGGACGGATAGGACAATCCTTCAGGAAGTGTTCGGTACCGGCACAGTACAGGCAGAGATTCTCCATGCGGCGTTGTGTCCTCTCTTGAGGTGTCAGGCGAGACCGGTCAACTTGCATAGCCTCCACGGCGGGAGGCACAGGAACGGATTGCAGGGGACCAGAGGAGAGAGGAGCCGGGGAGAAAAAACGCCTCGTGCGAACAAAGTCCATATCCTGGCGGAGCTCCTGACGCCTTTCGGAAAAACGCATGTCAATGCGAGTGGCTAGATGAATGAGTTCATGTAGGTTAGCAGGGATTTCTCGTGCGGCCAGAACATCTTTAATGTTGCTGGATAGGCCTTTTTTAAATGTCGCGCAGAGGGCCTCATTATTCCAGGATAGTTCTGAAGCAAGAGTACGGAATTGTACGGCGTACTCGCCAACGGAAGAACTACCCTGGACCAGGTTCAGCAGGGCAGTCTCAGCAGAAGAGGCTCGGGCAGGTTCCTCAAAGACACTTCGAATTTCCGAGAAGAAGGAGTGTACAGAGGCAGTGACGGGGTCATTGCGGTCCCAGAGCGGTGTGGCCCATGACAGAGCTTTTCCAGACAGAAGGCTGACTACGAAAGCCACCTTAGACCTTTCAGTAGGAAACTGGTCCGACATCATCTCCAAGTGCAGGGAACATTGTGAAAGAAAGCCACGGCAAAATTTAGAGTCCCCATCAAATTTATCCGGCAAGGATAGTCGTAGGCCTGAAGCGGCCACTCGCTGCGGAGGAGGTGCAGGAGCTGGCGGAGGAGATGATGCTGAAGCTGTGGAAGTAGCTGCTGTAGCATCACGGTCAGTTGAGACAGCTGGTGGCCTTGTTGCGCTATCTGTTGTGACTGCTGGGCGACCACCGTGGTGAGGTCGGTGACAACTGGCAGAGGAACTTCAGCGGGATCCATGGCCGGATCTACTGTCACGATGCCGGCTGGCAGGAGGTGGATCCTCTGTGCCAGAGAGGGATTGGCGTGGACCGTGCTAGTGGACCGGTTCTAAGTCACTACTGGTGTTCACCAGAGCCCGCCGCAAAGCGGGATGGACTTGCTGCGGCGGTAGTGACCAGGTCGTATCCACTAGCAACGGCTCAACCTCTCTGACTGCTGAAGATAGGCGCGGTACAAGGGAGTAGACAGAAGCAAGGTCGGACGTAGCAGAAGGTCGGGGCAGGCAGCAAGGATCGTAGTCAGGGGCAACGGCAGGAGGTCTGGAACACAGGCCACAGGCTAGGAACACACAAGGAAACGCTTTCACTGGCACAATGGCAACAAGATCCGGCGAGGGAGTGCAGGGGAAGTGAGGTATACATAGGGAGTGCACAGGTGAACACACTGATTAGAACCACTGCGCAGTGGCCCTTTAAATCGCAGAGATCCGGCGCGCGCGCGCCCTAGGGAGCGGGGCCGCGCGCGCCGGGACAGGACCGACGGAGAGCGAGTCAGGTACGGGAGTCGGGGTGCGCATCGCGAGCGGGCGCCACCCGCATCGCGAATCGCATCCCGGCTGGAGGCGGTATCGCAGCGCACCGGGTCAGTGGATCTGACCGGGGCGCTGCAGCAGCGAGAGTGTAGCGAGCGCTCCGGGGAGGAGCGGGGACCCGGAGCGCTCGGCGTAACAGTATAGAGACTGTTAGGTAGGATAAAAACTAATTTGTTCCATCTGTGCTTGTTCGTATTATATATATTCATTTCTATTTTAGTTGTAACTTATCAAGTTATCTGTATAACAATTATTGTATATGTACATTCCTAAAAAAGTTTTCTCTATATAAATTTGTTCGCTTTATTTGTCTATATACACACGCTGCGGCATTACCACATGCGCCCTGTGTTCGCGACCTCTCTCTTTTTCTCCTCCCCTACCGCGATCGTCTCGGCGTGTGGCGTGTCTGCAGACGCTTTGAGGACCTATTAGTTCATCGGCCGGTATTCACACACTGCCCTCTCACCATGTGGGGTTCCATAATCCACGCGTCCTCGGACGGTGGCTTGGGAGCTCCCGTGTGGGCGGCATGTTGTGGATCTGACTTGACGGACTTGTGTATTTCGGTTTTACAATTTACAAATTTGTGTATATAATTTTTTATTGCTTTTTTAAGCCCACCATTCACACTCCGTGACCTCGCCTTGAGATCTAGGTCCTTGGAATAGATTGGCGAGGTTCCCGGCTGGTGTACTTGGAGGATATTAACCTCTTACAAACCACTTCTATGTACATATACAATGATTTGGGACATTTTATTTATAGCATTAATGTTATAATGTTTTAATTGTTGTTTAACATATGATACGAAAAGTGATATGTATTTTATGCAGTGTTTATATTTTGATTGTTATACTTTTTGATATGTACAATTTTATGCAACATAAAGGGTTAACACTTGTAGGTATTTATACCTCATGTGAACCCAACCTTGTCATGCCTGATGAAACTGCGCATGCGCAGCAAAACGCGTTGCATCTAATAAACCAGCTTGATTTTATGCTGCACTCCTCCTGGTTCCTTCATCCAGCGCTGACATCTCCTACTACACGGTCAAATTGCTTATCTACTCTTCTCCATTGGGCAGACCAAAAAAATCTGCATTGGCGGCGAAACAGATGACCACATGGTGAGCAGCGATAGAAACCGGGTCACCTGCACTATCTTCCTATAAATTCAAGTTAGTGCAGGTGTGTCACGATTCGGCTGGCTGGAGGTGGATTCTCTGTGCCAGAGAGGGATTGGCGTGGACCGTGTTGGTGGACCGGTTCTAAGTTGCTACTGGTATTCACCAGAGCCCGCCGCAAAGCGGGATGGTCTTGCAGCGGCGGTAGCAACCAGGTCGTATCCACCAGCAACGGCTCAACCTCTCTGACTGCTGAAGATAGGCGCGGTACAAGGGAGTAGACAAGAGCAAGGTCGGACGTAGCAGAAGGTCAGGGCAGGCAGCAAGGATCGTAGTCAGAGGCAACGGCAGGAGGTCTGGAACACAGGCTAGGAACACACAAGGAAACGCTTTCACTGGCACAATGGCAACAAGATCCGGCAAGGGAGTGCAGGGGAAGTGATGTATAAATAGGGAGTGCACAGGTGAACACACTAATTAAGCCTGCTGCGCCAATCAGTGGCGCAGTGGCCCTTTAAATTGCAGAGACCCGGCGCGCGTGCGCCCTAAGGAGCGGGGCCGCGCGCGCCGGGACAAGACCGATGGGGAGCGAGTCAGGTACGGGAGCCGGGATGCGCATCGCGTGCGGGCGCCTCCCGCATCGCGAATCGCATCCCGGCTGAGAGAGACATTGCAGCGCACCCGGTCAGCAGGTCTGACCGGGGCGCTGCAAATGCGAGGAAGTTGCGAGCGCTCCGGGGAGGAGCGGGGACCCGGGGTGCTCGGCGTAACAAGGTGACTCTGCTGTAAGATTGCCTTTAATATTAGGTGGTACCCCCTTGCAGACACTAGCAGCAGCCCCCTGTAGACATTAGTAGCAGCCGCCCTGTAGAACGCAGTCCCCTCTTGTAGACAGTGCTCCCCTTGTAGACAGCAGGCACCCCCTCTAGACATAATTAGCAGCCCCCTGTAGACCGCAGCCCCCCTTGTAGACAGCAGGGCCCCCCTTTAGACATTAGTAGCAGCCCTCCTGTAGACCAAAGCCCCCTTTGTAGACAGCAGGGCCCCCCTTTAGACATTAGTAGCAGCCCCCCTGTAGACTGCAGACCCACTTTAGACATTAGTAGCAGCCCTCCTGTAGACCGCAGCCTAGTATCCCCTTGCAGACACTAGCTGCAGCCCCTGTAGACATTAGTAGCAGCCCTCCTGTAGAATGCAGCCCCCCCCCCTTGTAGACAGTGCCCCCCCTTGTAGACAGCAGGCACCCCCTGCAGACATAAGTAGCAGCCCCCCTGTAGACCAAAGCCCCCCTTGTAGACAGCAGGGCCCCCCTTTAGACATTTGTAGCATTCCCCTGTAGACCGCAGCCCCCCCTTTAGACAGCAGCCCCCCCTGCAGACATTAGTAGCAGCCCTCCTGTAGACCGCAGCCCCCCCTTGTAAACAGCAGCCCCCCCCCCTTTAGACATTAGTAGCAGCCCCCCTGTAGACTGCAGCCCCCACCCTTGTAAACAGCTCACTTGCGGCTGTCCTCTGACGGGTGCTGCTGCCCTGTTCTCCCGTCCGCATAATGATGTTCTATGGAGGAGCATGTGACATACACGTCACTCTGCTTCCTCCGTAGTGTTATGCTGGGCGCAGTGGACGAGGTGGAGTGACGTGTGTGACACATGCTCCTCCATGGAACGTCATTATGCGGACAGGAGGACAGGAGAAGGGGGCAGCGAAGCAGCAGCAAGTATCTGATTTGGTATAGGGGACATTGAACGATTCCCCGATACCAAGGAAATGGCTAGTATCGATATCGGGACATCCCTAGATATTGACGGTCAGATTTCCAAGTAGGTAAAAGAGACCTTGCCTAGAAGAAATCATGCATGAAAGCCACCTGCTCCTTAGTGTTTGTTCTAGATTATAATTCATGAAACAACAGGTGCAGTAATCTTCATTTAATATACTGTATCAGGGCCATTTTTACAGCTTATACTGCCTTATATATTTCGGACACCACATTAGGAGTACCATATATCCTATTACTTTTAGGATGCACATATTAAAGAAATATTTAACGATCTCATTATGGCTAGGGCTACCCTGGGATTTTTTGTAGTGCTACTGCTTTTCACTATGTTCATAAACCATTTTTGGTGGTTATGTTCAACCATAAAAAGTCAGTGTTATCTAAAAGAAATTTTACATGCTGAGGAGTTACAGGTGCCGGGCGAATCATCAGCAATGGGTAGATTATTTAAATCCCAGCTCTGTGTCCCAACCTTGCTTGTGATTACAGTTTATTCCTGTCTCACCTGCTTTTGTATGCTATGTCTCTGACCTCCTGCCTGTTTACTGACCATTCTTTAGCCTGTTGTTCTGTGCCTTATAGTCCGTCTGGTTTGACTTTTGCTTGCCATGACTATACTTTCACTTAGTGTTTTGGTACTTAGTTACTTTCTGGTTTTGACTTGGCTTGTTTAACTCTGCTTTGTTTATCCATCCATTTTTCTGTTTCTTTAATTGCGCTCGCTAGTTTGTGTCTTGGTTGACCCATTCTGTCCCTACCTAATCTCTGACCTCTGTACTGTGTTTGTTTGTTTATATTGGACACTTCTAATGCCCCCACATAGCCCAGCACAGGGACCGTCACCCAGTTGAGAGTCTGCTAGCTAGGGTGGATTGTATAATGCCAAATTTTCGATAGTGTGCAAAAACTTGCCTAAACTATAGAAGGCTAAGAGTCGCCACTGTGTGTGAGCCTTAAGTCAGAGCAGATTACTACAAGATTGCATACATCTCCCTTAGACAACAGTTGAGGCTATATTTACACCATTTTCAGGTATGAAAAAAAACAGTTTTATGCATACACAACTGTAAAAAAAAAAACTGCAGGTATAGCATATAAACCTGCTGTGTTTTTTTTTTTTGTTTTTTTTGCCATGTTTTCCATAAAAAAAATTTAGCAGCTTTTTGGAATTTAATTTTAATGTTTATGTCAGATTTTGGAATTTTGGACTAATTTTGACCCTTCTTATTTGTGCACTAATTAAACTATTTTTCATTGCCAACAATGGAACACAAGAAAATTGGCAGATTTTTATTTAACTGCAGAAACATAGTTTAACAGCTGCAAAAAATCGTCAGTTTAATGTGTGTGAAAAGGGCCTGAAGCTCAAGAGTCAAAATCATTCCGTAGGGCTACCAAAATTCTTAGCATAGCCCAGGCTTACACTGTGTGCGCTGAGATCAGTACGATGGTTTGCAGCTTATAAAAGAGATCTCGCTTTTATTAACTGCTCATCCACTTAACTACATCCACTAATGAGGAACCTATGTTCATAGAAAGAACAAAGGGACATCCTGAAAGGTAATTAGATATTGACCAGGTTGTCTTAGATTAGCTGGCGGCTTCTTTTCAAGTGCTCTGTACAATAGAATGAACTTAGAAACCTTTTCCTTTAACCCCTGCCCTGCTAAATGAAGGTAAGATTATATATATATATATATATATATATATATATATATATATATTCCATGATTGATAGCTTTTAGAAGAAAAATATAGAAATGCCATGTTTGTAAAAGCCAGAAGTTTTAGGTGGGCTAGTGTCTTGCTCATAGTTTACTGGCAGAATATACTATAAAGTTTATTGTGCTGACAAGGACTTGTCAGTGATTAGAACGCAGCAGAATTAACATATTTTCCATTGCTTCATGTGTGAATGCAGCAGGCGAGTGACGGATACATAATTCTGCTAATCACAGAATCAGGGTGATGCTCTTCATTAGGATCTCTTTCATCTCCAATGTCTTGTTGAGCTCATTTCATTGAGTGGAAAGTTCTAAATAACTTTCTTCACACAATGCTCGTGTATTTAGAAAAACACATGTTATACCCAGAGGCGTACCTGGAAGTAATATCAGACTAATCTACACCATATTACAACCCACAATCTACAGCTTACCTACTCAAAGTCCAAGTAAAACCAACAACGTTATATACAACCAACATAAAAACAATCAAACACATTCAATTGTTTCAGACCAGCGATCTGTGGCGATTCTGGGTCATAAGGGTCTCCGGTGACGTGGAAAATAAGGGGGATCGGGGCTGTCCAAGACACCCCCAATCCCCCTACAGGGATAGGAGTGAGGTGGCAGGGGTGCCATCCCTCCTATCCCTGCTATTGGTCGGTCAGAAGCGACCGAACAATAGCAGATCGGTGCGATGGGGTTAAAGTTCGGTTCCCCCATGGGTGGGCAGAATGGGGGAACTGAAGTGTGACCGGCGGCGGCGGTGGAGGTCCCTTACCAGCGGCGATCGGCGGCGGCGGGCGGTGATCCTCTCCCTGGTGCTGCAGACTACGGAAGTCGGTGAGTTGTTGCATCTGGAAGGCTACAGTTTGGAGACCACTATGCAGTAGTAGCCCTCCAGATGTTGCAAAACTACAACTCCCAGCATGCCCAGACAGCTATTTGCTGTTTGGGCATGCTGGGATTTGTAGTTTTGCAACAGCTGGAAGGCTACAGTTTGGAGATCACTGTGCAGTGGTCTCTACACTGTGGTCCTCTAGATCTTGCAAAACTTCAACTTCCATCATGCCCACACAGCAGTTTGCTGTCTGGGCATGCTGGGATTTGTAGTTTTGCAACATCTGGAGGGCCACAGTTTGGAGATCACTGTGCAGTGGTTTCTAAACCGTGGCCCTCTGAATCTTGCAAAACTACAACTCCCAGCATGCATGAACAGCAAATGGCTGTCTCATTTCATGCTGGAAGTTGTAGTTGCGTACCTCCAGGTGTAGCATAACTACATCTCCCAGCATGCCCTTCGGCGATCAGTACATGTGGGAGTTGTAGTTTTGCAACAGCTGGTTGGAAAATACTGAGTTAGGTAACAGAACCTACCTAAAGGTTTTCCAACCAGTGTGCCTCCAGCTGTTGCAAAAGTACAACACCCAGCATGCACAGTCTTTCAGTGCATGCTGGGAGTTGTAGTTTTGCAACAGCAGGAGGTTTGACCCCCCCCCCCCCCCTCATGTGAATGTACAGGGTACATTAACACGGGCAGGTTTACAGTGAGTTTGCTGCTTCAAGTTTGAGCTGCGGCAACCGTAAACCTCCGCCTGTGTGAATGTACCCTAAAAACACTATACTACACTAACACATAATAAAGGGTAAAACACTACATATACACCCCCTTACACTGTCTCCCCCCCCCCAATAAAAATCAAAAACATATCATACGGCAGTGTTTCCAAAACGGAGCCTCCAGCTATTGCAAAACAACAACTCCCAGCATTTCCGGGCAGCGACTGACTGACTGTCAAGGAAACAGCTTAGGGCCACATATGGGGTATCTCTGTACTCAAGAGCAATTGCATTAAAAATTTTGGGGGGCTTTTTCTCCTTTTATCCCTAATGAAAAGGAAAAGTTGGGGTCTACACCAGCCTTTTAGTGTAAAAAATTAAAGATTTTACACTAACATGCTGGTGTTGCCCCATACTTTTTATTTTCACAAGAGGTAAAAGGAAAAAGTGACCCCCGAAATTTGTAACACAATTTCTCCTGAGTACGAACATATCCCATATGTGGGTGTAAAATGCTCTGCGGACGCACAACAAGGCTCAGGAGTGAGAGCGCACCATGTACACTTGAGGCCCAAATTGGTGATTTGCACAGGGGTGGATGATTTTACAGCGGTTCTGACATAAACGCAAAAAAATGTATACCAACATGTGACCCCATTTTGGAAACTACACCCCTCACGGAATGTAACAAGGGGTATAGTGCGCCTTAACACCCCACAGGTGTTTGAAGAATTTTCGTTAAAGTTGGATGGAAAAATGAAAAAGAAAAAAACATTTTAACTAAAATGCTGGTGTTACCCTAAATTTTTCATTTTCAGAAGGGAAAATAGGAAAAAAGCCCCCCAAAATTTGTAACCCCATTTCTTTTGAGTAAGGAAATACCCCATATGTGGATGTAAAGTGCTCAGTGGGCGAACTACAATGCTCAGAAGAGAAAGAGTGCCATTAGGCTTTTGGAGAGAAAATGTGTCCGGAATTGAAGGCCACGCGTGTTTACAAAGCCCACATAGTACCTGAACAATCGACCCCCCCCCCACACACATTTGACCCCATTTTGGAAACTACACCCCTCACATAAAGTAATAAGGTGTACAGTGAGCATTTACACCCCACAGGTGTCTGACAGATTTTTGGAATGGTGGTCCGTGAAAATGAAAAATGTAGTTCTTCATTTGCACAACCCACTGTTCCAAAAATCTGTTAAATGCCAGTGGGGTGTAAATGCTCACTGCACCCTTATTACATTCTGTGAGGGGTGTAGTTTCCAAAATGGGGTCACATGTGGGGGGGGGGTCCACTGTTCTGGCACCACGGGGGGCTGTGTAAATGCACAAGGCCCCCGACTTCTATTTCAACCAAATTCTCTCTCCAAAAGCTCCTTCTCTTGTGAGCATTGAAGTGCACCAGCAGAGCACTTGACGTCCATACATTTCCATACTCAGAAGAAGTTTGAGGTTACAAATTTCGGGGGGCATTTTCTCCTATTACCCCTTGTAAAAATTTAAATTGTGGGAAAAAAACTGCATTTTAGTGGGAAAAATGTTTTCATTTACACATCCGACTTTAGAGAAAAGTCATCAAACACCTGTGGGGTGTTAAGGCTCACTGTACCCCTTGTTACATTCCTTGAGGGGTGTAATTTCCAAAATAGTATGCCATCTGTTCTGGCACTATAGGGGCTTCCTAAATGTGACATACCCCCCTAAAACCATTTCAGAAAAATTCACTCTCCAAAATCCCATTGTTGCTCCTCCCCTTCTGAGCCCTCTAGTGCACGAGAGGAATTGGGTTACAAATTCTAGGGTGATTTCTCTCCTTTTACCTCTTGCAAAAATTCAAAAACTGCAGGTGTAAAAAATGAAGATTTAGAATTTTCTGCTTCACTTTGCTGCTATTCCTGTGAAACACTGGGTTAACACACTTACTGAATGTCATTTTGAATACTTTGGGGGTGCAGTTTTTATAATGGGGTTATTTATTGGGTATTTCTAATATGAAGGCCCTTGAAATCCACTTCAAAACTGAACTGATCCCTGAAAAATTCTGATTTTGAAAATTTTGTGAAAAATTGGAAAATTGATGCTGAACTTTGAAGCCCTCTGATGTCTTCCAAAAGTAAAAACATGTCAACTTTATGATGCAAACATAAAGTAGACATATTGTATATGTGAATCAATATATAATTTTTTTTGGTATATTTTCCTTACAATCAGAGAGCTTCAAAGTAAAAAAAAAATAATGCTAAATTTTCTAATTTTTCATCAAATTTTCATCAAATTTTTCACAAAGAAATGATGCAAGTATCGACGAAAATGTACCATTAACATAAAGTAGAATATGTCATGAAACAACTGTCTTGGAATCAGAATGAAAAGTAAAAGTATCCCAGAGTTATTAATATTTAAAGTGACAGTGGTCAGATGTGCAAAAAATGCCAGGTTCCTTAAGGTGAAAACAATCATCCTGTTCTCTCAGTCCAAAAATGCTCAAAGTTGTAAAAATGTCTAGGAGTCATGATCTCTCTGCACGATGTATACTACCAAAAAGTATCCCGTAAGAGCCTTTTTATGATGCAATGAGGGAATCACTTTTACATTCTCTTGTGGCAAAGGCCAGTGTCTAATGACATCTCTTATCATTTACGTATCTGCTTGAGACATAACTACATGCTTAACTGCATACAAATTTCTTGAATTTTTTGCTATTCAGATGACATAAACCAACTTGCTATACTCATCGTCTCCAGGAGGTGACCTTGCCCAGCTTAAGAAGAATTACAATTTTGAATAACTTATACATTATTTCTATGCTTCTCTTGTCATCAAATAAGGTTAGAACTAGGAGTTTAAACCATATTTAGGTCATTTATGTCCCAACCTTGTTTTCTAAAATCTTTATTATATAAAATGTACATAAAATATCAATTAATTTGTGACAAAGTATGCCTTCTAGGACCACAGTTGGTTTGTGAGTGATTAAACACGGCATGAAGCCTGTTCTTTACTGGATTTGTGGTATATGCACTAGTATAGATGTCAGGAATGCCAACATGATAAATATGGCAATCCAGACTCTTCCTCCAAGTAATGATGGGATTAAAACAGGTGCTGGGAGCTCATCGGGTTAGACGATCAGACACATTTATTACCCACAATGTAAAGCGTTTTTCAGTAAGTTATCACAGCATGGAGCGCTTTTTGTTTTTGTTATTTAATGATAAATAAGACCCATGTTCATAGGTTTTGGCACTTGTGTTAAGGCACAACACTAAACCATTCTTAAATACTGGAAGAAAAGGTCAATTATGCAAGTGTCCAGTATGGTCACAAAATGTGTTGTGATTCTACATATTTTATTGTATGCATTAGAAAAATGAAAGTCTTTATAATATATATAGTGTTGATATTCAGGTTATGAAACAGCATTTCCATTTATTTTTGTGGGGAGGCGAAAAACATTATTTTTTATATAATCTAGTAATAGTGTCACATTATATGTGGCCAGGTCCAAAGTTTGTCATGGGTCCCATAGGACTTTAATTCTGCCATCGATAATTGCAGATGCATAGGATTGCTAATATTCACTACCAGAAAGGTGGGCAGACTTGTGATGCAGCAACAGGTGTAAATACAAGGTCACAAAACAGTAAGTGTTAAAATATATATAAAACTAAGATTTAGGTGATGTCTAAAAGGCTCAGGAGCATTATGTTCTTGGCCAGAAGGGGAAAGACACCAGCGTAGAACAGGGGGGCAGGGGATTGCCAGTCATGCTGAAGTTGGGGGTGGGCAGATGACTGGTTATCACTCAATATGTCTGTAGATATACACAGGAAAAACGCAAACTTATTTTACATTTGCAAAATACAGTCAATAGGTAACTACTAAGCCCCAATAGATTATTCACCACATTCCTTCAGGATGCATGGTTTGTGAAAAAAACAAAAACAGAATTTTTGACTTTTTTAATTCAATAGGGTATATATCATGTCAATGGATATGTGTGTTTACTAACACATATTCTAACAAACACAAACAATTCTGGTGATCAAACTGTTCTTTCTTATATTTAATGCTTTTTAACAATAACCAAAAAGATTCAGCCTTTAATTCCGACGGCTAACTCTTCTGAGAAGAGATTAAGGTGCTACAGCACCTGGCGCCCAATTTTAATCACAGGAATTAAGTGTGTTAGACTCACACCTAGCAGAGGGATGAGGGACCACCAATGGGGAAGGGAGAGAAAATCCACTAATCTTCAGATGCAGCAGCAGCCGCCGTGCGGAGATACCAAGGCGGGGGCTCAAGGGACTGTTCTGTCACACAAGCACAGCTGTATAAAGTTGGCTGCCCCTTTGTTATAAGCCAATTAAAATACTGATCAGACCGGTGACTATTTTGTTCTATCTATAGCTATGTTAACATTCTTGATATCTATCATATATCTGTAGCAAGATATGAGCTGCTCACCACATACACGCCCTCCTCTCCACCTGTGCCGTGGACCGGCTGGTACCGCCTCCAGCCTATTGCTAGACAAGAGCAAAGACAAGGTCCAGCACGAGGATGGTTGCAGATAAAAGCTTGTGTTATTTTATTGAAGATATCGCAGTACAAAGCAGAACATCTGACGCGTTTCGCACATGACCATGCTTAATCGTAGACTACGATTAAGCACGGTCACATGCGAAACGCGTCAGACGTTCTGCTTTGTACTGCAATATCTTCAATAAAATAACATAAGCTTTTATCTGCAACCATCCTGGTGCCGGACCTCGTCTTTGCTCTTGTCTAACAAATGGCTGGAGGCGGTACCAGCCGGTCCACGGCACAGGTGGAGAGGAGGGCGTGTATGTGGTGAGCAGCTCATATCTTGCTACAGATATATCTATACATATATATATATATATATATATATATATATATATATATTGTTCTATCTATACCATATCTTTCTATCTATCCAATATCTATATATCTATCTTATATGTATCTATCTCATATGTATCTATCTCATATCTATCTATTTCGTATCTATCTATCTACCTATCTATCTATCTATCTATTTATCCATCTAGATAATTCCAAGAAGAGCAGCACAACTAATAAAGAAAAAATAAATAGTGGTGCACCTTAGAGCCTTGGTAAGGGGCTCTAAATCCAATCTGTAAACATATTTGCAGCACACAAAAAAAGTCCATCCAAAAAGTGAATTCCAGTGTTACAAGGGAACAGCAACATTTCTGCAGCCTCTTGACGCCATTTTCTTTCTTTCTTTCTATCTATCCTTCTATCTATCTCATATATATCTCATATCTATCTATCTATCATCTATCTATATATCTATCTATCTATCTAGCAAAAGGATCTTACTGCAGCACACAGTCCATAGTAAAGTGCAAAAAAGTTAATTTATTCCATTAAAAAAACAAGGGTTTCCAAAAAAATAAGCCGCAGCATTTCAACTGGCTCACCCAGCCATTCTCAAGCAGTGCACAAATGTGATCAAGCATACATATATAAGGGTACCAATCAGGTACCAATTGTGTAGAAATCATAATAATACTAGTACAAAACATACACAAAGTGCATATACATCATTCCATTACAATACAGTGTAGTATATTCATCGTAATAAAGTGCATCAGTGCATGTCAAAAGTGCATAGTTATTAAAAACATACCCTGCCAATACATTCAGATAATAAAAACACAAATGTGGTTAATAATATATGTAATTAGAGGAGGGGATTCAAGAACTCACCAGATGCATATGTATAAACAACATCTCCACGTTAGCGTGGGTCATTTTTCACTATGCATGCGTGCCCCCACTGAGACGCTATGTGTGACAGAGGATGCATCACTGTGTGCAGGCGTCCCGTGCGACCATACTACCTAGGCGGACTTTTTGGATGAGGGCAGACAGTAGGTAAGTATATATTCATGTGAACAAAGTAAAAAATAAACCAAATAAATACACTATGTCTCTAGAGCATCTCAGCATGGCTTCTGGTAATAAGTACAAATGAATTAATGTTGTTGTGGCCACATGAGGACGAGGAAGTACCCCAAAACAAATTAATATCTCAGGGATCTGTCATATAGACGTAGTTCCAGTTTAAAAGACAGACTTGTGAAATCAGATGTGTCCGTGAAGAAAGGTAACAGAAATACAGAAATATCTTACTGTAATAAATAAAGGGTTCTTCCCTTGTAGGAAATGTGTAATTTGCTCCTTGATGAAAAAGGATAGTTCTTTTTTTGATACACGGACAGGCAAAAATGATCAGATAAAGCATTATTTAACATGTGATTGATCTTTTGTCATTTATGTATTGTGGTGCCCATGTGGCCTCCTTTATGTGGGGGAGACCACATGGGACCTAAAAACTCAACTTAATCAGCATTGTTATTCTATTAGGAAGAAAAGAATGGACCTCCCGGTATCCAAGCACTTTACGGAGCTTGGACACCTGGAAAGGGATCTGAGGTTCATGATCATAGATCATATTCCCCCTTTAAAAAGAGGGGGAGATAGACAGGCCCTTTTGAAGAAACAAAAACTCAAATGGATTTTTACATTGAATACGTTGAAACCTCACAGGCTCAATGTTGAATTTAAGACATCTAATAGAATTGTGAATTGTTAGATAATAGATTCTTGGGAATTCTGTAACTTGGCTTCAGTGGTACTGTTGAAATTGATTAAAATGATTCTGGTGACTGATCAATATATTAATACAGTGACCCCTCGACCTACGATGGCCCCGACATACGATAATTTCAACATGCGATGGCCTCTCAGAGGCCATCGCATGTTGAAGGCAGCATCAACATACGATGCTTTTGTATGTCGGGGCCATCGCATTAACGGCTATCCGGCAGCGCAGACTGCTTCAGCTGCCACCGGATAGCCATTTACGGTGCCCCGTATGGTCCGCTGACGATCACTTACCTGTCCTTGGGGCTCCGGCGCGTCCTCTTCAGGATCCCTTGCATCGTCGGCGCTCTCCATCGACGTCATCAAGTCGCTACGCCGTCCCGTCATCCAATAGGAGCGGTGTGCGTAGCGACGCGATGGCGACGACGGAGAGCGAGGATACCGGGGAAGTAGAGGCCTTGCCGGAGCATCGGGGAGACCTCAGGGAACGCGGCGACAGCGATGGACGGCGACATCCCAGGCAGCGGTGACGGTCCGGAGCCGTGGGGACAGGTGAGTACAACTTCCTCTAACAGTGGTCTTCAACCTGCGGACCTCCAGATGTTGAAAAACTACAACTCCCAGCATGCCCGGACAGCCGTTGGCTGTCCGGGCATGCTGGGTGTTGTAGTTTTGCAACATCTGGAGGTCCGCAGGTTGTAGACCACTGTCCTATACTTTACATTGCACGGATCCCTCAACATGCGAAGGTTTCAACAAACGATGGTCCATTTGGAACAGATTACCATCGTATGTTGAGGGACCCCTGTACTTATATGCCATTGCTAATGCTGCAGAAAGATATTTGTTACCTACCCTTAACCTATATATCAGCCTGTTATTTGCTTATAACTAAGATGAGGACCTTGGGATGAGGCCAGAACAAGTGAGATAAGAAGAGGCTGTAAGTTGGAAGACAAAATATTTGAAGAGATATAGACTGTGCAGAAAGACAGAGAAATCCAAACTTTTCCGGTAGAAGAGTGAGAGGGCAACACAGGTGAACTATGGCCAAGAAAGAAATGAATGCTTAAATATGCTAATATATATATATATATATATATATATATATATATATATATATATATATACAGACGCAATACTCAAATAACCAATCAAAATATAACATGATGATTTCGTCAAATGTAAAAACCAATGTACTTCCGTATAATAAGCAGAACTCTCAGAACTCTTGGGGACAGCTCCTGAGCTTCCTGCTGAGAAAGAGTTTTATACCAGCAGTATACAGCAGCAGTCATGCACATTTTAAGGCCGAAACCACAGCCAGCCTTAACAGTATGATTCTATGCACAAAGATGATCAATACTCATAATATTTTTATTTGTTTTTTACAGATGTATGGAGGTGGAATTTTCCTATGAATACTCACCAGATGCGTTCAAATGGAATTTGAATCAAGATTTTTTGGGCTATATTAATTAAAAATAATAAAACATTTTTCTTATGTATGACGTGATATGTGTTTGGCATATTTGTGACAGGTGATGGATTACTTTGTAAATCTATATATTATTTGCATTGGTGGAAATGGATGAGAAGAAGTAGGACATAGGAAACATTTTGTTGTATTTATATTTTTATATATATATATATATATATATATATTTTTTTTTTTATAAAATTTTTTGTCTTCATTTTTTTCATTTTATTTGGTTTTTATAGTTCATATCTTACTATATGGAAGAAATACCTATATGAGTTCATATGACCGTGAGGGTCTAGTGGCAGAGCTGGTGTGCGGGGATCACATATACCATTAGTTTGGATATGTGATCTCATACACCCCAAGGAGGATGTTTCCCTGAGACATTAATTTGTTTTGGGGTACTTCCTCATCCTTATGTGGCCACAACAACATTAATTAATTTGTACATATTACCAGAAGCCATGCTGTGATGCTATTTCTTTTGTTTATTTTTTACTTTGTTCACATGAAGATATATACTTGCCTACTGTATGCCCTCATCCAAAATGTATGCCAAGGTAGTATGATCGCACAGGACGCCTGCACACAGTGACGGGCGGCTCCGTGCGCATGATTTAATGACGCGCATATGGCAACTATGGCAACCAATATACAGAACAGCCCGTTACATCCTCTGTCACACATAGCGCCTCAGTGAGGGAAACGCATGCGTAGTGAAAAATTACCCACGTTAATGTGGAGATGTTGTTTATACATATGCATCTGGTGAGTTCTTTAATCCTCTCCTCTAATTACATATATTATTAACCACATATAATCTGAATGTATTGGCAGGCTATGTTTTTAATAACTATGCACTTTTTGACATGCACTGATGCACTTTATTATGGTGAATGTACTACACTGTATTGTAATGGAATGATGTATATGCACTTTGTATGTGTTTTGTACTTTGTACTTTGTGTATCATTATGATTTGTACACAATTGGTACCTGATTGGTACCCTTATATATGTATGCTTGATCACATTTGTGCACTGCTTGAGAATGGCTGGGTGAGCCAGCTGAAACATCGCTGCTTATATTTAGGATTTTTTTTTTTTTTTATAAATTAACTTTTTTGCACTTTACTATGGACTGTGTGCTGCAGTAAGATCCTTTTGCTGTATAAATGTGGGGTTGATTTGGCCAGTACTCCAGAAGCTGCTCTGCACCAGGCACTTTTCTCATGGGAATTTGGATCTGCTGCTTTTCTAAATTTTTTATATCTATCTATCTATTAGAGACGAGCGAACTTTAGAAAAATTCGATTTGGCAGACGCGCCGAATTTTCCCCAAAAATTTGGTTTGATCCGAGTTTATTTGCAGCGAATCTATATTAAAAACAGCTATTTCTGGACTACAGAGAGCCTCAATAGGGGCATAGAATACTTTGCTTTGTTCTAACACGCATATGAAGTGTGCTGGGGTAGGGAAATAATACTGTTCTTAGAATGACATGCAGATTACAGGCATCACTTTTAGAATCACTGCCGCAGAGCGGCACAATGAGTCTGGAGGTGGCATCAGTATGAGGAGACCATATAGTGGCTGAATGACACAGCCTGGAGGTGTTGGCAGCATAAGGAGACCATACAGTGGCTAAATGACACAGAGTGGAGGTGTTAGCAGCATGAGGAGACCATACAGTGGCTAAATGACACAGAATGGAGGTGTTGGCAGCATGAGGAGAACATATAGTGGCTGAATGAAACAGCTTGGATGTGGCTGAAGCATGAGGAGACTGTATAGTGGCTGAATGACACAGCGTGGAGGTGGCAGCATGAGGAGACCATATAGTGGCTGAATGACACAGCGTGGAGGTGTTGGCAGCATAAGGAGATGATATAGTGTCTGAATGGCACAGACTGGAGTTGGCAGCTGCATGAGTAGACACTAGGGCTTCACAATCCCTAAGAATAAAAGATGAATTTTGAAATTTAAATTGAAGATTTAGGGTAGCTAGTGCTACCATAAAAAATTTTTACGCCCAGACCCAGCAGCATCAGTAAACCATATATTGGCTGAATGGCACAGCCTAGAGTTGGCAGCATCATGAGTAGACACCAGAACCTCACAATCCCTAAGAAGAAAATATGAATTTTGAAATTTAAATTGAAGATTTAGGTTAGCTAGTGCTACCATAAAACATTTTTAGGCCCAGACCCAGCAGCATCAGTAAACCCTATATTGGCTGAATGACACAGCCTGGAGTTGGCTGAAGCATGAGGAGACCATATAGTGTCTGAATGGCACAGCCTGAAGTTGGCAGCAGCATGAGTAGACACCAGGGCTTCACAATCCCTAAGAATAAAAGATTAATTTTGAAATTTTAAGTGAGGATTTAGGGTAGCTAGTGCTACCATAAAAAAATTTTAAACCCAGACCCAGGCCTAGTAGCATCAGTAAACACTATATTGGATGAATGACACAGAGTGGAGTTGGCTGAAGCATGAGGAGACCATAAAGTGGCTGAATATCACAGCCTGGAGTTGGCTGAAGCACTAGAAGAGCCCATATAGTGGCTGAATTGCACAGCCTGGAGTTGGCTGAAGCATGAGGAGATCATATAGTGGCTGAATGGCACAGCCTGGAGTTGGCTGAAGCATGAGGAGACCATACAGTGGCTGAATGGCACAGCCTGGAGTTTGTGGCAGCACAAGGAGACCATATAGTATCTGAATTGTACAGCCTGAAGGTGGCTGAAGCATCAGTAAAACATATATTGGATGAATGGCACAGCCTGGAGGTGGCTGAAGCATGAGGATACCATATAGTGGCTGAATGAGACAGCCTGGAGGTGGCATCAGAAGTCCTGAAAGTGACCCTAATGCAATGAATTTCGGAAACTGGGGACCAGCACCTTCATTATGTTTTGCAGTATATATCCATGGCAGCACAGTGAGAGAGCCTGGAGGTGGTAGCATCAGCATGAGGAGACCATAGAGGAGCACAATTAGAGAGCCTGGAGGGGGCAGCATCAGCATGAAGAGACCATACAGCAGAACAATTAGAGAACCTGGAGGTGGCAGCATCAGCATGAGCAGACCATATGGCGGCACAATGACAGTGCCTGGAGGTGGTAGCATCAGCATGAGGAGACCATATGGTGGCACAATGACAGAGTGTGGAGGCAGTAGCATCAGCATGAGGAGACCATAGAGCAGCACAATGAGAGAGCCTGGAGGTGGCAGCATCAGCATGAGGAGACCATAGAGCAGAAGAATTAGAGAGCCAGGAGGTGGCAGCATCAGCATGAGGAGACCACATGGCGGCACAATGACAGAGCCTGGAGGTGGTAGCATCAGCATGAGGAGACCATATGGTGGCACAAAGACAGAGCGTGGAGGTGGTAGCATTAGCATGAGGAGACCATAGAGCAGCAGAAAGAGAGAGCCTGGAGGTGGCAGCATCAGCATGAGGAGATCCTATGGCGGCACAATGACAGAGCCTGGAGGTGGTAGCATTAGCATGAGGAGACCATGGAGCAGCACAATGACAGAGCCTGGAGGTGGTAGCATGAGTATGAGGAGACCATAGACCAGCACAATGACAGACCCTGAAGGTGGCAGCAGCAGCATGAGGGCCATGCCAACTGAGGGTTGAGTCTGAGGAACCCACTGACTGTTGACTCCGGATGCCACACACCCCTACTTTGCTGTGACCTCTGCCTGTGCCTAATGAATTTAGGCATCTGTCACTCCTCTGTGCACGTACTGGCACTACTCTGCCTGACATACTTATTTCATATATGAGGGGAGTACAATACGCCTCACTACGCTTAAAACAGTATTTGTGTAGAACAGCAGCAGGTGTGAACTATTGGCTGTCCTTTCACAGTATCTAGGCCCCTGACAGATTAACAGGTTTAAAGGGGTTCTCCGGTGCTTAGACATCTTATCCCCTATCCAAAGGATAGAGGATAAGATGCCTGATTGCGGGAGTCCCGCAGCTAGGGATGCCTGTGATCATGCATGCGCCACCCCGTTAGTAATCAGTCCCCGGAGCGTGTTCGCTCTGGGGACTGATTACTAAAGGGGTGCTGCATGCATGGTCACGGGCATCCCCAGCTGCGAGACTCCCACGATCAGGCATCTTATCCCCTATGCTTTGGATAGGGGATAAGATGTCTAAGCACCGGAGTACCCCTTTAAAATAGTACACTACTTTTGGACAGGGGTATACAATATGGTTGAAACGAAACTGGGTACTAAGATAAGCTTTGATATTAACGGCCATTCTAGGGATAGGACTTAGGATGCAGTGCAAGAACAGTGTTCTGATAAAGGCTTTCGGACTAGCTAGAATAATTATTCTTAGGAGATGGTTTGCTCCCCAGGGCCCATGTTGAGTTGAGTGGCAGAGGGAAGTTCAACAAATGAGAAGATTTGAAGCTATTTACTATCAGGGAAAAAAGATAGGTGTGAAAACGAGTGGAAGAAATGGGATGAGGCATCCTAGCTGGTAGTGGGTGTGGGGATAGGGGTGTGGGTGGGATTATTTATATTGTGAAAAGTGAATTTTGAAATGCATTATTGTAATTTTGTAATTTGAAATAAATAAAAAAAAGTACACTACTTAGATGTAGGTATGTGGTATGCACTTATGAGGGCAGAAAAATGCGCTACAGTACGCTTAATAAAAGTATTGGAGTAAAACACCAGCCGGTGATTACTTTTGGCTGTCCTTTCACAGTATGTAGACCCTTGACAGATTAACAGGTACAAAATGGTACATTACTTAGATGTAGGCATGTGGTATGCACTTATGAGGGCAGAAAAATGCGCTACCGTACGCTTCAAAAATTAAAATTATTTGAGTAAAACACCAGCCGGTGATTACTTTCGGCTGTCCTTTCACAGTATGTAGGCCCTTGACAGATTAAAAGGCACAAAATAGTACACCATTTAGATGTAGGTATGTGGTGTGCACTTAGGAGGGCAGAAAAATGCGGTACAATATGCTTAAAAAAACGTATTTTGCCGGTGATTTCTTTGGCCTGGACTTTTACAGTATCTAGGCCCTTGACAGGTTAACAGGTACAAAATAGTACAGAACACAACAGTGCTGCAGCACAAAAAAGCTGAATACTAAACACAAAATTTTTACTCTGTCAATGACAATTAGGAATGGACTGCTGGGTATTCTACCGTCTACAGAGTTGTTGTGGAACAAAGACACAGAATTGCGCTGAAAAATTCTTCCTGCCTCCTCTGCTAAGGTTTATGAAGTTGAGGCAGCTTGTTGAAATGTATGGGGCAACACACCGCTATCTGCCCCTCTCTGTAATACTATGCTGAAGAAAGTGACTGGGAGATTAATGGCTGCAGTAAAAATCCTTTTCAGTGAAAAAGACACTGCTCTCTGTCCACCAGAATGCTTTTGTGACTAGGAGGTGAAACGCTTGTGGAATGAGCTTTTCTGTGTAACACATACACAGCGATGTCTGTCCTATCTGTATGCAGTGTAATGAATGATATGACGAGCCGCAAAATGGCTGCCGAATTTATAGGGCTGTGACTTCACAGGGGTGACTGACTGCTGCTAGGCTGCATCCTGCATGTGATTCAGGGTCATCCCGCCTACTTTCATTCCCGCCTTGCCTTCTCCCCTTCCCAGTGTTCCTTTCCACATGTACTGACATGTGGATCCGCCATTTTAGAGGCCCTGGAGTCTGGACCGTAAGAAATGGAGCATAATAAAGCGATTTGAGCGATAGAATCGCGGCCATATTCACATTCGTTGCAAATCAAATATTTCATTAAATTCGTAACAAATTCAGGTTCATCAGCTTCGATTCGCTCTTCTATACTGTCTGTCTATCTATCTATCATCTATCTATATATCTATCTATCTAGCACAAATAGATACACACTATGCAATTGAAATCAAATTCAGTGGTTTATTCCATGATGTATCTAAGACAGTGTTTCCATAGCCTCACACTCTATTTTTCACCCAAAATCATCTGAAAATGGAAAACACTATAATAATTACTGGAAATTAGTTTACCTTATGTGTGCATTAATGCACTTAGAGTGCGTTCCCACAGGGCGTATACGCAGCGTATTTGACGCTGCGCAAAATGTATGGCAGCAGCGGGAAATACGCTGCGTATTCCTTGCTCACTATACACACAGGGCTTTCCGGCGGCAGCCCTATGTGTGTAGTGAGTTTTGGAGGCGGGGCCGTGTGCCGGCGTGTCTGCGACGCGCGGCTCCGCCTCCAAAACTCACTGTACACATAGGGCTGCCGCCGGAAAGCCCTGTGTGTATAGTGAGCAAGGAATACGTAGCGTATTTCCCGCTGCTGCCATACATTTTGCGCAGCGTCAAATACGCTGCGTATACGCCCTGTGGGAACGCACCCTCATAGTGATTTTCTGTTGATAGTAATATAATACATTTTTACAAGAAAATCAGCTTTTTTATCCTATTTTTTAACCACAAAACTTTTTATGGCTGTTTTATGGCCCTTTAGTTTAATGCACATATACACAATTGTTTTTTTTTTAGAAATGTCCTTGACAGATCCATACAATTTCATAATGAGGCTGGCACCACTAATGATAATAGTAGCTCATGTCTCATGAGCGTGCAGAAAATAATGATTCTGTAGTCACTGCAAAGTTATCATTCCATACATTGAAATGCACATTGATAACTCTGTAAACAGGTAAACATTTATTGCTCCCCATAAAGACTATCATTCCAATTCTCTCAGTAAAGTGCATAAAATAAAAACAGCTACATAGCTAAAGTGCAATATCAGTGAACCACGTGAGTGCATGTGAGATTGAGAAGAAATCTAGAGAGTCAGTGTCAGGGTCAGGGCTGGTATGCGGGGAGGACACGGGAGTGGATCCTCTGTGTAAGTGAGGTGATGGCGTGGACCGTACCAGGGGAACGGAATCTAAGGGGTTACTGGTGTTCACCAGAGCCCGCCGCAAAGCGGGTTAGACTTGCTGCGGCAGGTAACCCCCAGGTCGTTCCACCCGATAGCAACTCAACCTCACTGACAGCTGAGACAGGCGCGGTACACAAGGACAAGGCAAGGCGAGGTCAGACGTAGCAGAAGGTCAAGGCAGGCGGCAAAGGTTCGTAGTCAGGGGCAACGGCAAAGGTTCTGGATACACAGGCTAAAGAACACACAAAACGCTTTCTCAGGGCACTAGGGCAACAAGATCCGGCAAGGACAGGAAGGGGAAGTGGGTTTTTATGTGATTTGCAGTGATTGGGCCAGGCACCAATTAATGGTGCACTGGCCTTTTAAATTTAAGAGAGCCAGCGCGCACGCGCCCTAGAGAGCGGGGCCGCGCGTGACGGGAGGTCACAGCAGGCAGAGGGACGTATGTAGAACGGGATGCGGTCCGTGGGCGGACTTGTGCTGCCACGCGGATCGCATCCCCACCGGCATCACTGTAGCAGCGCTTCTGGTCAGAGGGACAGACCGGGGCGCTGCAGGAGGGCAAACCTGTCAGTTCCACTATATCTCTATGACTTCCCCCACAGGGACATGGCTTCATCAGGGTTCACGCTGTTCCAAACGTGTCCCAGTGGAACATATGTTCAAAACGTATGAATTAGGTTTGAGACAGATGGCAAACGCTCCATTCATTTCTATGGGGCCACCAATCTTTTGTAAAAATTCTGGCAGGAGACAGACCCCTGATTAAAAAATATTGATAGACCATCAATTTTTAAAGATTGGCTTACCCCTTTAACCCCTTAAGGACGCAGCCCTTTTTCACCTTAAGGACTGAGCTCTTTTTCGCAATTATGACCACCGTCACTTTACAAATTAATAACGCGAAAACGCTTTTACTGAATATTCTGATTCTGAGATTGTTTTTTCGTGACATATTCTACTTTATTTTGGTGGTAAATTTTCGGCGTTAATTGTATCCTTTTTTGGTGAAAAATCCCAAAATTTCATGAAAATTTTGAAAATTTTGCATTTTTCTAACTTTGAAGCTCTCTACTTGTAAGGAAATGGATATTCCAAATAAATTTTATTTTTCTTCACAAACACAATATGTCCTTTTTATGTTGGCATCATAAAATGGACATACTTTTGCTTTTTGAAAAAATTTGAGGGCTTCAAAGTAGAGCTGCAATTTTCAAAAATGTCATGAAAATTGCTAAATCTGAAGGGACAGATGTTACAGAACTACAACTCCCAGCATGCCTGGGCAGTCGAGGCATGCTGAGAGTTGTAGTTTGGCAACATCTGGAGGGCTACTGTTTGGGCACCACTGTAACTGTGACCCTCCAGATGTTGCAAAACTACAACTCCCAGCATGCCCAGACAGCCTTTGGCTCTCTGGGCATGCTGGGAGTTGCAGTTTGGCCCCCCTAGTGGTTGCCACAGTAAAGATCGATTTACTTTCACTTTCAATTCCCCCCCCCCCCCCTCCGTCGATTCCCTACCTGATCAGGATCCTGCAGGCTCCAGCGAAGATCCCAGGTCCCCAGGCATCTTCTCCTGCAGGTACGGCCTCCATCTTCTTTCCAGAGCCCCTCGACATCCAGGGGCGGCAGAACAGGGGGTTGCCATGGCAACCCCCTGTCCTGCGCTGCCATTGGTCAGAACTCCGTTCTGACTAATGCCAGGGGATAGGAGTAGATCGCAGCTTTGCGATCTCACTCCTATCCTTTAGGCTGATCGGGGCTGTTGCTGACAACTCCGATCAGCCCTATTTTCCGGGTGATCGGGTCACCAGAGACCCGATCAGCCCGGAATTGGAGAAAATCGCATGTCTGAATTGACATGCGATTTTCTCCGATCGCCGACATGGGGGGGGGGGGAATGATTTCAGCAGGCATCCGGTATGGATACGCCCTCGGTCCTTAAGGACTCGGAATGCAGGGCGTATCCATACGCCCTGTGTCCTGAAGAGGTTAATTATGCCCTTTTTATATATAGAATAGTAATATCTCCTTTTTAAATTCTTTAAAAGTAGTGCACATGTCACCATGAATAGTAGTCCTTGCCTTAGCATTTACAGTGTACCCAACAGTGAGCAGACATTGATGTTGCTCCTCACGTAGAAGAAGGAACATAAGGAAGTCAAGAACCAAGGTTTTTATTATTAGCTAAGCAAGAAATTTGCAGGTTCCAATTCTAAGTTTTGCTGCTGAGACCCATGATCATTAGTTACTGTTTGCCCCTACGTAGTACATAACACAACATGACACTAAATCGCGTTTTTTTCAGTAAATTTTGGAACCATCTGGTTTGAGTCTTGGACGCATTAATGGAAAATATGTCTAAGTTGGCTTGGTTTGTGGTCATCCTGCCAACATGTAGGTGTAGGCAGAGGATCATCCAGTTTGGAAATGATAGCAAAGTTCACACTGTACAATAAATGAGATAGGGTGGGAAATGAAAAATGGCAGTGTTTTCGGCATTAGCTGCTAGATGAAACCTCCAGTTTATACAGTTATTACACAGTTATTTTAGTGAGTCACAGACAGAAGAACAAATTTAATCCTCGTATTCATCGTAAATATTACAAGACTTTGTTTTCCAAACAAGTCCGCTCTCCGGAACTCCCATATCCTACACTTTACTCCACCAAAACATTTTATATAGTAAATTATTTCCTGAAAGGACCTAACAATTGAATGGCTATGGACATTTTGACATTGGGAAAAAATATTATATATATTAATATGATCGTCCTCCATGTTTACTCTCCTAACTTTCTACTTTCTTGCTTCTGCTGTACAAGCCATCCACCCCCACCCACACAAACACACACCTTACTGCTCCTCTCTCTTATGCCATGTTCATTCAGTGGAATATTTGTAGAAAGTCCTCCCAGAAAACACAGGTGGACACTCCGCAAATAGCGTGTGTGGTGGCCACAGGGTGTTGCAGTATGTAGCAGGGTCTGATGGTATTAAACCTGGGGGCAAGCTGTTGTTAACCCCTTAGTGTTCATGACGCCAGGATTGGGT
Organism: Hyla sarda; assembly: GCF_029499605.1. Lineage (NCBI taxonomy): Eukaryota > Metazoa > Chordata > Amphibia > Anura > Hylidae > Hyla > Hyla sarda. Next base: position 428,163 of record NW_026610825.1, on the reverse strand, counting down.
TGTTTCGGTATAATAACTAGTGTTGAGCGGCATAGGCCATATTCGAATTCGCGAATATTCACGAATATATGTACGAATATTCGTCATATTCGCGAATATTCGCATATTCGTAATATTCTCGTTTTATTTTCGCATGTGCGAATATTCGCGTGTGCGAAAATTAACATGCGAAAATTCGTGTATACAAAAATTAGCATAAGCGAAAATGCGCATATGCGAAAAGTAGCATATGCGAAAATTCGCACACCGGTCTCACACAGTAGTATTAGAGTCTTCTTACACCACATAAGCTGGAAGCAGAGAGGGATGATCACTGTGATGTGTACTGTGAAAAAAATAAAAATAAAAAAAAATAAAAAAAACGAATATTCGTAATTACGAATATATAGCGCTATATTCGCGAATATTCGCGAATTCGCGAATATGCGATATTTGCGAATAAAATTCGAATTGCGAATATTCGCGAGCAACACTAATAATAACCACCGACAACCAACCCAGAAACGGTATGCAATAAAGGAATATCCACGGCAAGGGTTTTGCAATAACTCGAACTTTTACTTGGAATATTCAGGAATCAGTCTTTACAGTAATGCAGTTTCCACAGAGGCAACCAAGATATAGGATACCTTGCAGGCTTGCTTGGACTTATGAGGATATTTATGCAGGCCACTGTGCTACTAATATTTTCCTTTGCTGAGTAGTAGTCACTGGATTTGTAGAGAGAATTGTAACTCACATTTTAGAAGTTGTTGCTGTTCTTTAGGCTTTGGCCTAGATGCAAATGAGCAGGAATTTATGCTGCTTTAGTGTACAGGATGAGAAGCAGGAACAAGAGAGCTAACTGAGAGACTACAGCCCCTTATATACTAGGGGGCTGGACTAAAGCCCATTGGTTGCTAATACCTGGGGTTCCTGTGCCCAATGAACTCTGGGTATATCCCATGACAGTAGTTCACATGACCAAGGAAGGTCCTATACATTTTACACAAACTGTACAACTTTATACATATGAACAATAGATACACATAATGAATTTACACTGCATTGACATGAGACAACAAGGGGGGGAGCCCTGCAGGAGAGCACAATGGACCTAAGGGACTCTTCCGGAGGGGACTTAAGGACGGCACAGGACAGGTCCTGTACCAGGACACCACACGTGCACCAGCTAGAAATGCGCTGTCTCCATAGAGAGCAATGCAATTCTGATCAGATTCTGCTGAACAAATTGACATGTCAATTCTTCTGGCAGAGACCAAATTCAGATTTTCTCGCCAGAAGTTTTCACTGTGGAAATTATGCTGTGTGAATGGGGCAGCAGAATCCAATTGAAAGCAAGAGTCTGCTGCAATGGAATTTCTGAGCTGATTTTTCCAGACGGATTTCACTTGTGGGAACATGGCATGTCATGTGAACATGGCCTAACAGAGATAAGGGTGGGATCTAACAGGAAGCAATCAGACTGATATTTCCCACGCTCAGGAGAACAGATAGCCTTACATACACTCCGCAGAAACTAAGCATCTTTTCATTTGACAACACTGAAGAAATGACGCTTTGCTACAATATAAAGTAGAGCACAACCTGTTTAACAGTGTTTAATGTTGTGTCCTTTCAACACACACCTATTAAACTGACAGAAGGGTGACCGTCTTTTAACCAAATTGTCTCTTACCCAAATCTTTCCCGTTAAAATTGTATTTATTGGACCAAAACAACCATTTTCCCTCGTTATGTGGGCTTAAATGTGGTGTTATCGCTCTTAAACTTTCTAATACTGGTTACTGCAAGTTCAACATGGCTCCTTATGGCAAAGAGCTCTCTGAGGATCTGGAAAAAGAATTGTTGCTGTAATGAATAGGATCTGGCACTGACTTAATGGTTAATTTTGTGTTTGGCAAAAGCATGATGCGATGGTGTGAGCAGGTTTGGACAGGGAGCCAGAGCCAGGGCATGGTCTTAGCTGCACATAAATATCCAGTTTGTGTCTCTAGTTGCTTGTGTTCAGTTTCTTTGCACTAGCTCTTGTGTACTCCTTGCTTGTTTATTCCTGTGTATCCCAACCTCGGCTTGTGACATTACTGTGGTCTGCTAATTGATTTGGTACCTTTTCTGCACTCTATGCTTATCCCATCCCAACGTGACATTTGCTCTAGATAAAGATGGCTTTCTGCTAGATTCCACCCTTTTCTTAGTGTGAGGCATGATGTTCACATGATGGAGGTTGTCTTCAGGAATTAGACATATAAATGCTGCCAGCATTTCTGCAGAGGTTGAAGGGGCGGGAGGTCAGTCTGTCAGTGCTCAGACTATACATTGCACACTGCATTAAATTGGTTTGAATGGATGTTATCCCAGAAGGAAGCATCTTCTAACATATGTAACATAGGAGCACTCTTTTTTAACACAATCAGTAGTAATATTGAAAACGGAATAAACATAATTCTGTTTCATCTAAATCTCTTAGAAAGGTATCGTTCACATTGATATATTTTGATCAGTGTTTTGCATCAGAATATGTATGCTAAAACCAGGAGTAGAATCTACACAAAGAAAAAGTACTCATAAGGTTAGAGAAACTTTAAATAAAAAATAAAAAAAGAAAGTATGTACTGTATACACAACAACATACTATGAGAGTCTCATAGTGGTATATATTTGCTACTTTAGCTCATGTTTTATGGGACTACAGATTAACAGTTCTGAACTGTTAGTCGAATTTTAAGTTGCCGTTTTATTTAAATTTTTGAACTCCTACATTATCTTAAAGTGTAAATGTAATTTCAGAATGAATTCGGGTAGAAAAACAGACATGGTGCACATCTACAATCTTGTATAATGATCTGATTGCTTCTCAGCATAATATCAAAAACTAACAGGTTGTTAGTATACATTTTTGATCAAAAAGTACAAGCCCACTCACCACGTCAAGGCCACCTATTTAGAGTGGGTCCCTAACGTCCCTAGCATAAAATGGCGCAGCACCGAGCGGCGACCACCACCGCCGTGACACCAATGCCCACAGGGGGGAACGACCCACCGGCAGAGCGGCCCCAATGCCACTCAAACCAGTCTATGGGCCGCACCCCCCCGCAGACACGGCGCCACGGCAGTAACGGACACCGCACAGCACCACACCAGTGTGAACAAGGTGTAATGGCTCACTTACCATGCTCTCCCAGTCAGACTGGGAGGCTGCTAGGAAAGAAATGACCCATGTGTAGCTAACTACTACTTATATAGGGTTGGGCTGAGGGGGTGGGGAAGAGTGCACTCTAAGGACCCACTCTAAATAGGTGGCCTTGACGTGGCGAGTGGGCTTGTACTTTTTGATCAAAAATGTATACTAACAACCTGTTAGTTTTTGATATTATGCTGAGAAGCAATCAGATCATTATACAAGATTGTAGATGTGCACCATGTCTGTTTTTCTACCCGAATTCACACTGTGATTTCTATCCCCTCTTTTTTTTTGTTTGAACATGTTGTCTGCACTCTTCCCCACCCCCTCAGCCCAACCCTATATAAGTAGTAGTTAGCTACACATGGGTCATTTCTTTCCTAGCAGCCTCCCAGTCTGACTGGGAGAGCATGGTAAGTGAGCCATTACACCTTGTTCACACTGGTGTGGTGCTGTGTGGTGTCCGTTACTGCCGTGGCGCGGTGTCTGCGGGGGGGGTGCGGCCCATAGACTGGTTTGAGTGGCATTGGGGCCGCTCTGCCGGTGGGTCGTTCCCCCCTGTGGGCATTGGTGTCGCGGCGGTGGTGGTCGCCGCTCGGTGCTGCGCCATTTTATGCTAGGGACGTTAGGGACCCACTCTAAATAGGTGGCCTTGACGTGGCGAGTGGGCTTGTACTTTTTGATCAAAAATGTATACTAACAACCTGTTAGTTTTTTATATTATGCTGAGAAGCAATCAGATCATTATACAAGATTGTAGATGTGCACCATGTCTGTTTATCTACCCGAATTCACACTGTAATTTCAGAATGACGTCAGAGACACATGAAGAGTTTCCATTGGTGGGAGTCCAGGAGGTAAGACCTAAACTGATCACTAGAAGAACAGGGAGAAATACTTAGCTGATCCCTGTTTCTCCCTGCTTTCTTTTGAGCTTATCTTCAGTAGCACGGAGAGAGCAGAGAAATCAGCTGAGGGTTCTTCCTGCCTTTTCTAGTGACGTGGGGGGGGGGGGGGAGGTTTCCCCAGTAAAAGCGTTTGACATTTTTTTCTGAAATTACAGTTGCACTAAATAATATATTTCTCCCTGCATGTAGACAGTGCATGGTGATTGTTTATATAATATAATGATATAATAATTTATATATATAATGATATAATATAATAGTATATTTAGGCAACTTTTCTCATGTTTTATTTTCATTTCATTTATTAGAATGTTCACTCCATTTAAAGGGGTACTCCAGTGGAAAACTGGTGTCAGAAAGCTAAACAGATTTGTAAATTACTTCTATTAAAAAATCTTAATCCTTCTAGTACTTATTAGCTGCTGAATACTACAGAGGAAATTCTTTTCTTTTTCGAACACAGCGTTCTCTGCTGACATCATGATCACAGTGCTCTGCTGACATCTCTGTCCATTTTAAGAACTGTCCAGAGTAGAAGAAAATCCCCATAGAAAACATATGCTGCTCTGGACAGTTCCTAAAATGGACAGAGGTCTCAGCAGAGAGCACTGTGGTCATGATGTCAGCAGAGAGCTCTGTGTTCCAAAAAGAAAATAATTTCCTCTGTAGTATTCAGCAGCTAATAAGTACTAGAAGAATTAAGTTTTTTTTATAGAAGTAATTTACAAATCTGTTTAACTTTCTGGCACCAGTTGATATAAAAAAAAAAAAAAAAAAAGGTTTCCACCGGAGTACCCCTAGAAACAGAAAAGTTTAGCTAAAATGTCACAAAGAAATCATGAACTTAGCAGAGCAGGCTTACAAGCACATGAAATAAAAAATCCAATAAACATGATGGATGTGAAATTTTTATTTTGCTTGTGCTATAAGCTATATTTTTATACTGCACAGTATAGGCCAGTTCACAACTAACTCATAGGCTGCTATATAAAAAAAAAAAAGCTTGAACGTGTTTCAAGACAATCCTAATCCTTTAAACATAACCTGTTTCTCTCACTTCTAATCACACAGTTCAAAGAGTTATTGATCTTTTTATTTTCATGCTCCTTTTTGGCTTTTGCCTTACTGCTTGTAAAAGAATAAACTTCTCTTTCTTTTATTTAACCCCTTAAGGACCCAGCCCATTTTCACCTTAAGGACTCAAACATTTTATGCACATCTGACCACTGTCACTTTAAGCAGTAATAACTCTGGGATGCTTTTACTTTTCATTTTGATTCCGAGAATGTTTTTTCGTGACATATTCTACTTTATGTTAGTGGTAAATTTTCGTCGATACTTGCACCATTTCTTGGCGAAAAATTCCAAAATGTGATGAAAAATTGTAAAATGTTGCATTTTTTTTTTACTTTGAAACTCTCTGCTTATAAGGAAAATGGACATCCCAAATAAATTATACGTTGATTCACATATGCAATATGTCTACTTTATGTTTGCATCATAAAATTGACATGTTTTTACTTTTGGAAGACATCAGAGGGCTTCAAGATTCAGCAGCAATTTTCCAATTTTTCACAAAATTTTCAAAATCTGAATTTTTCAGGAACCAGTTCAGTTTTGAAATGGATCTGAAGGGCCTTCACATTAGAAATATCCCATACATGACCCCATTATAAAAACTGAACCCCTCAAAGTATTCAAAATGACATTCAGAAAGTGCATTAACCCTTTAGATGTCTCACAGGAATAGCAGCAAAGTGAAGGAGAAAGTTCAAAATCTTCAAAATCTTTTTTTTACACTCACATGTTCTTGTAGACCCAAGAGTAAAAGGAGGGAAATTACCCTAAAATTTGTAACCCAATTTCTCTTGAGTAAGGAAATGCCTAATATGAGGATGTTAAGTGCTCTGTGGGTACACTAGAGGGCTCAGAAGGGAAGGAGCGACAATGGGATTTTGGAGAGTGAGTTTTTCTGAAATGGTTTTTGGGGGGCATGTCTCTCCCACTGATAAAGCCAGGACCAGGCTTTATCAATGGAGTGCAGATCACACAGATCAATGTGGTTCTATGAATGTAAATAAAATCTGTATGAGGAATTTAATGATTCCTCCTAAAAGTCCCTTAAGGGGACTAATAAAGTGTAAAAAAAAAAGTTTAAAAAAAATCACCCCCCTTTTCCCAAATTCCAAATAAAAAAATATAAAAACATAATAAAATCACTGCATGAGTACATTTCTGAACTATAAAAATATAATGTTAATTAAACCACCCGGTCAATGGCGTATACGTAACAGTCAAAATTGCGTATTTTTGGTCACTTTGTATACTCTAAAAAAAAATGTATAAAAAACAATCCCATCAAAACAAAAATGGTACCAATGAAAACTTTAGATCATAGCGCAAAATGTTAGGCCTCATACTGCCCCATATACAGAAAGATAAAAAAGTTATAGGGGTCAGAATAGGACAATTTTAATGATAATTTTGGTGCATGTAGTTATAATTTTTAGTGAAATAAAAAAAAACTATATAAATTGGGAATCATTGTAACCGTATGGACCTACAGAATACATATATGGTTTCATTTTTACCGAAAAGTGCAATGTGTAGAATCGGAAGACTCCAAAATTTTTCCCAATTTTGCCCCACAAATTTTTTTTTTCTGGGTTCGTCGTAAATTTTGTGGTGAAATGATTGATGTTATTACAAAGTACAATCGGTGGCGCAAAAAATAAGCCCCCATATGAGTCTGTAGGTGCAAAATTGAAAGCGTTATGATTTTTAGAAGGTGATGAGGAAAAAATGAAAGTGCAAAAACGGAAAAACCCTGTGTTCTTCAGGGGTTAAGGGTTTAAAAGGCGAGGAGATAAAAAACAAAAACGCAAAGATGGGGGTACTCTCTTACTTAATGTATCCTTTATCCACCGGATAGGGGATAAGTGTCTGATCGTGGGGTCTGATCGCTGGGACATTCGCAATCTCCTGCACTGTGCCCCAGCTCTTCCCATACACAATCTGCTTATCTCCACCCTTTATCTCCGACTCTCCCATAGAAAAGCATGGAGGGGGCGTGTCGACCACGGCTTCGTGTGGTGGTGGAAACAGCTCTGTACATGCAGTGGTGCCCGCTCAGTGCATAGGGAGAGTAGGGGCACCGGCAGGAGACAGCTGAAGCAATTTGATTGGTTGCTATGGGAAACTGGTGAACATTTCCTCTGGACAGGTTTTGATAAATCTCTCCCATAGATACCACAGTTATAACAAAGGTGTCTTTCACGTAGAATTATACAATTAATTCTGCTTAACCCACTACTAACTAAACACTAAGATTTCCCGTCTACGTCAGGTCTTTAATCAACGTGCAGTTCACACCATTTGCTTTACTGGCTGTTACTGCTTAGTATTGGCTACAAATGTTGCCAAAATAACCCATGAAGAAAAAGCTGCTTTCGGGTACATTCCCACACGGCATATTTGCTGCGTATTTGGTGCTGCGTATTTTATTTTCTCTGTTGAAGTCAATGGGTAGGAAAATACGCAGCACCAAGTACGCAGCAAATACGCTGCAAAATACGCCGTGTGGGAACGTACCCTAAGGCTAAGTTTCCACTTTTTTTTTCTGGCAGTTTTTGGTATACTGCCACTGCAGTTTTTGAGCCAAAGTCAGAAGTGGATCCATAAGGGAGGAGAAGTGTAAGTCCTTCCTTTATGTGTCCTATTCCTTTTGAATACACTTCTGGCTTTGGCTCAAAAACTGCAGTGGCAGTTTTCCAAAAACTGCCAGAAAAAAAAACAAGTGGAAACCTAGCTTTACTATTGAGTTTAATAGACCTAATAAAAAAAAAATACAGTCATTATAATGATATGTTATTGTGACTTTTCATCACCTATATACATGAGATCAAGTCCTCTTGTCCTAGTTATACCAGTGCCACAGATATTTTTTTAACATTTCCTTACTAATCTGATCATCTCCGATATACAAATACCTCGGTAACATAACCAGGTTTACACTTTTAGAAGTGCTAGGAGAGAAAATGTGGGTGAAATTTAACATGTCAGGACACTTTGTATGCGCTGCAGCACCTTTTCACTGAAGCGTTTTTCAGGCGTACATAATTTTACAGATTAAATCTGCACATTTGCTGCTATCCAGTGGCTATTAAAAATAATGATGCATGTGGAATTGATTTTGCGTGCATTGCTTTATGTTCCCAGTTCCATGTTGTGTTTCTTCAAAAATCCAGCTTCTTAAGGAAAGCTGTTATATAAATCAGAAGTGAAAAGGGGAACACTTGCATCGAAATCCCTGACCTTATAATATGAATTGTCTTATGATGTGTCTATTGAGTGACCCTGGTTGAAATGGAGCTTGGCTGTAAGGCTGCATGACTGATATCTGACACTTCACATATATTTTGACCTATGATGAGAACTCTTCATTAATACAGATACTGTTTACTGTAGATGTTGTAACAGTGAGTACTTAAGTCAAAATGTGAACAAAAGTCAGCCTTAGGTTGGATGGTGGTCGGTGCAGAACCTTCTGATGACATCCCACAACCTTTATAGTATTGCTCCATGTGGCTGTTGTAAAGCATTTCTCTAAAGGTACTTAAAGGGGTACTCCAACCCTAGATATATTATTCCAATTCCTTTGGATAGGGGTAACATGTCAGATCACTGGAGTCTGGCCACTGGGACCCCCAATGATATCTGGGCCAGCACTGCAGCTTTCTGAAGAAGGAAGCCTGGGGCTCCCGTGTTCATGACCTCACGACACAGCCATCACAACCCCTCCCGTAGACAGGGGTCGTGGTGTGACACCACGAACACGGAAAACTCAGGCTTCCGTGTTTTCAGAATGCTGCAGTGTCGGCACGGAGATCGCGGCATTCTGAGAGACCCCCGTGATCTGACATCTTATCCCCTATCCTTTGGATAGGGGATACAATGTCTAGGGGTGGAGTACCCCTTTAAAAGCATGGTTGCTTTCAGAATCGTGCACAGAAAAATGTTTTACAGTAATAGAAAAAAAAAACATAACAGAAGAAAATAATGTGCATCATTATCAGGTTTTAAACATTAAGGATGTCTGAACTCTAAGGCTATGTTCAGGTGGAGAAATATCCGCATGGAAAGTTTTGTGTGGACATTTCCTCTACAGCGAAGTGACCGAAGAACATGCTGATGCTAGGAACGCTCGTCTCATAGACGGGAATGCATTTCTGTGCGGACTCTGCAGAAAGAATAGACTCCGGGATTGTGATTTCTGCAGCAGATGTTTTCGCCGTGTGCACATTGAAATCAATCAGACTCTGCTGCTACGCAATTTCCATTCTAAATTCTTCTGCAGAATTCTGCACGGACATTCTGCCATGTAAACATATACTAACTGTACTTGGACTTTGCACCATCTTAAACCCATCCTGGAAGAATTGAAGAATGTTTCTGAAAGATGGTTCCAATGCCATTAGCCTTCTTTGGTCACACTACCTTCTGAACTTGGACACTATGGCCCTGATTTACTATTGTACACCCGACATATTCTGTCAGGTTGTGTGCCAGAATGTGTGCCAGAATTGAAACAAAACCTGACCAACTCTCCACTTTACTGAGAAACCCCATTAAAGGGGGCATGGTCATCATACAAGGGGCGTGGTTTATGAAAAGGGGCATGTCCCCGACATTTTCACAAAAACCCAACATATTTACTGAGGTTTCCACAGAAAATGTGGTGGATTTGACATGAGTAAAACCCCTCAGATCAGAGCATGTGTAAGAAAAAAAGTAAAATGTAGGGAAACATTAGTATATACTGTGGAAAAAATGTGTACAGAATTAAAACCCACAAAGAAAACGACATGCCACTCGTAGTAAATCAGGGTCTTTGTATAATAAAAAAGAACTTACATAAAGCACATTAATGTTAAGAATGCAGACAAATGTCTTCGATTTTACAGACGCATTTTTGCAAATGAAATATGCTTGAAAATAACAGCCTCATATTAAGTGCAAATAACCATGATTTTTACTGCTTTTGTCTCTAACATGCCCAAATAGTCAATCAAAGGTAATTATTCCCATTAGCATATTGAGTAACATGAATTCATTTTCAATAGCTTGCAGTGAAATTGGAATTTAAGGAAATATCTCTGAATTACATAAGACTCATGCAATGTTTTGGATGCCTGGATGAGTCAATCGGTGCTTCCAGTAATGGTAACAAAAACAAGACTATATCAATTTCAATTCATGCGGAAAGTCTAGGAAAAAAACACTGGCAGATATGACTCACCTAGCAACCAAAATTCTGGAACTCTCCGCTTGTCCTCCACTGCCCACTCCCATACAATAGTCTATCACTGGTTCAAAATGAAGGTTTTTTGCTTGGACTACAGCCAAAAAATACATTTGTAAATAGATGGTGCTGCTTGTGGAAATGTTGGAGGTTTCTTAAAGTTACATTGTTGTCTACGTTGTTACAATATTTGTTACTCTGTAACCTGTTTAGTCAGGATAAGATATGCACAATAGATCCTATGACATAGATTGAAATACCCCTTGTCTTTAGGACTGAATACAATGGAATTCTCTTTTTGCTAATTTATTGAAATTGTCAAGAGTAACAATGCATTGCTCATTTGATCAGGGGTGAATCAACTGGTTGTCAGTAGAGCACTGCCCAGGGGCCTTAAAGGAGTACTCCGATGCTCGTTTTTTTAAGGGCACACTAAGCCTAAAACAAAGTTATATAACATTGTAAATTACTTACCTTATCCATATGGCTCTTTTCCTGGTCTTCTCCCGCATTTCTTCCCCAACCGGAAGCTGACTCCTTTTTCTTCATTCTATGACGCTCGACCGCTGCTTCTTAGGCACCGCCGCCATCTTAGCCCGGTGACTCATCGCTCCCATGAGTCACTGCGGGCTCTGCCGGCCTCCCAGTCCCGAGTCGGCCACTCCCCATCTCAGTAATATATACATATATTCGCAGAGCTGAGCTGCCATAGGCTCAGCTCTGCAAACGCCTATATCTGCTCTGCCTTCCAATCAGCGCTTACGTTCTGCGCATGCGCAATCCTCCCTTTAGGCAGGAGCTGGCCGGATGTCAGGAGTGGTCATGCTGGGAGATGTAGTTTTTTAGCAGAAACTTCGGGCGGCCATAAGAGGAGAACGGCTCGGCCATTTAAGATGATTGAGGGGTCTTGAAAAGGTAAGTTAATGGACTACATTGTTTCCTGAGGAAGTCACTCAGTGACGGAACGCGTGGAAGTTCTTCGGACCCGGGCGTATGGGTGATATTTGCTCCTACCTCATGCAGGCCCTGCCTCTTACCTGACCTCAAATTTTGTTGGTATCTCTTGCTTATTATATAGATTATTTGGCACTTTATTCATAGAGATATCGTATGTCATTCTCTGATGTTCACTGTGACACCTTCATATATAAATATAATTTGCGCATCTTGCATATGTCACTTTGTGGTGAGCCTGTGTAATATAGGTCAGACGGGGGCATAGCATACTGCTATTCTATCTGTGGTAGGAGAGCTGTACCATTTGTCCCTGGTCCGGATGAGACATATACCATGTCTCATCTGTGTGGTGTGGCCCAATATGGACCTTTTTAAGTGGTTTTAATTATTCTTGTGTGTCTGTTACATTACTATATTATTACTTTTTGCTTTTTGCTATGTTAACTATGAGCTCCTAATAAAGATTGTCATATTTGCATGAATTGAATACTTTTGGTGTGCTTCCATTTTTACATAATTTCTGGTTTTGTTGTCATTTTGCTCTATATAATTTTGGTTAAGCACAATGGGCTACATTGTGGCATGTTTTTTTTTTTTTTTTTTTTTTTTGGTGCATCGGAGTACTTCTTTAATGATTAGAGGTCATAGAACTAAACTGCCCCATTTATCTTCAAAGGGATCAGAAATTTTTCTATAGCTCCAAAGCCCATTTTCCCATCCCATCATGATAAAATTCTGAACCTGCTGTAATCCAATGGATTGGGCTTTAGCAAACTCAGAAGCAGAGTTTAAGTACCCTCTAGGTTTTTACCCTCAATCCCACTCCAGGATATGGAAGGTGAATATCTACCTCTAGAGAGCAACAGGTTGCTTCCCAAGACTGGTCACATTGTAGCTAATAGCTAGACTGGAAGATGACCCAATACCAAGCACTGGGAAACAGACAAAGATGGGAATGGTTCTGGTATGGTTAATAGGCTAGCAACCAGGTAGCACAGTCAGGTCTAGGCAGAGGAGTCATGGCAGGTGGTGAAGGATCAGAGTCAGGTACAGGCAGATAGGTTGTGGCAGGCAACACAAAATCAAGCCACAGGAGGTTTAGTGTAGTACACAAGGGTTAGGTAAATGTAATGTCAGGAGAACTCCTGTACAGGGCCCCGGCTCTCCCCAGGAGTGGCACATCACGATCCCTGCAGGAAGTGGGGGCCACCACGCCCCCTCCATAAATCTCTATGGGAGAGCCGTAAAGATATATGGAGGGGCGTGCTGCTCCTAGTGACAGCCGGGGCTTCATACAGGAGATCGCGGGGGGTCCCAGCTCCGGACCCCCGCGATCTAAAACCTATCCCCTATCATTTGGATAGGAGATGTTTTTCCCCCTGATTCTTCTCCTTTAAGATATAATGTGCAGCAAATAAACTTGTAGTGGTTTTGAAATAAACATAGAGATGGGAAGGCCCCTTGCTTGCCACTTTAAGTTATTTGATTTTGTAAATTCAGCATAAGTGAAAATTTGCATAAGCGAAAATTCGTACGCCAGTCTCACACAGTAGTATTAGAGCCTTCTTTACACCACACAAGCTGAAAGCAGAGAGGGATGATCACTGTGATGTGTACTGTGAAAAAAAAGAAGAAAAAAAAAGAATATTCGTAATTGCGAATATATAGTGCTATATTCGCGAATATTCGCGAATTCGCGAAAATGCGATATTCGTGAATAAAATTGGAATATTGGAATTGCGAATATTCGCGAGCAACACTACTCTTGACCACATTATCTCAAGTTTTTCATTAAATGCCTTAACATTCAGAGCCAGAAAGATTTTTACATTCGTTGACCCCAATACGTTTCAAACATTCTTATAAAAAAATATATAAAACAGATACTTTAATGAAACGTTTAAAACATACAGTACAGAGAAAGCTGCAGAAGTTAGGAAGGGATTGCTTAGAATCTTTACATAACGGGTTCTGTGACAGGCAGAAAATATCAACCATAATGGGAAAATTACCACGTCTACAGGAATGGAACAAACTTCACAAGAGATGCGGAGGAGAATGCCCCTGGGACCCAGCTGACATAATATAATGGGAGATTCCCAATTCCTGAATGTCAAAAGCTGTCAGCAGAGCAGAAAATAATTCCCTCCAATGGCAGCTGGAAATAGCGAGTAGTACTGCAAGTGTGTGTTTTGTAGGAAGCAATTGTGGAGTTCAGGGCCTCAATGCAAAATCTATGATGTGGCCCCCAACTATAATCCTTCACTTACAGTACTAATCTCCTCATATGGAGATGAGAGACTTTATGGGCCCTCTAATCCTCTGGGGCCCATAGTCTTATTGCTCTTACAGTAAATATATTCCCCAGATATGTTAGTGTAGAAACTGTCCTCTAGACGTATATATTGACTCTGTGCTAATAAATATAGACCTGCGAATAAATATATCATGGGTAAGATCTCTTTGATATATTTAAATATACTTATAATGTTGCCCTTCCATTGTCTTTTTTCTAAACAAAATAACCCCTGGTTTAATAAACCACAAACAAAAAAATTATACTGGTCCATAGTAGAGCAGTGGTCCACAACCCAGTCATCGAGGTCCACCTACAGTCCAGGATTTAAATGTATCACTGTTCTATTGGCATGGAGTAACTGAAAAAAAACTAGAATGTTGGTGGGCCCGGAGGACTAGGTTGGGGACCACTGCAGTAGAGCTTACTTTAATGTCATCATTCTGGAGCTCTCTTTCTGTGCTCAGTGTTGGCCTTGACAACTGAGCAGTATTGGCATGCAGAGCCACCATTAGATTTTTCTAAAAAATGGTCACAGCCCCTTAAATCCTATTATCTCTGTCAGCTAACTTTTGTCTTATGATATTTGGTGATTACCTAAAAGGCTTTTATACCACTCTATCTATGACTTGCTGAAGTTAACTGTGCCACAGTAAAATTGTCACAGTAACCAGGAAGGAGAGGACCATAGCAGGGACTGAGCAACTCAGAAAGCGGCAGAGGTTCGGGCCTAGTAATCATTCTTTTTTACTTTATTTAAAAAAAAAATTTTGGGGATTTTCAAAGATTTTTTTTACAATATCATGAGCCAGGGCATTCCCCAGCATGAAAACAACAAACTGATACAGGTGAATAAGAGAACAAAGTTTGCAGTACATGTCATGGGTTCACAATGAAAAACATTCCCTTCCCCTTACCTCCCAACTCCCAATTCCAGTTTCTCCCAAATCAACAAATAAACAGGTAAAAGTTGTTAAGCTATGCATACAAATCAATAGGTCTAAAAGCTCCCCTCCAAGCAAACCAGCATCACTTCATAGAGAAAGAATAAGTCAGGGCTTATGCATCCGAGGTCCTGTGTTGAGCCACTCGTAAACGACCTAAGGATCCCGCTATAGCTCTCTTCAGAAACCAGGTCATATCCTGAAATGGGTGAACAATCTGAGCTACCTCACCATCAGACAAGAAAGTAATTATAAATGTTTTCCATTTCCTAAATAGGCCCTAGTGTCCCCAAACTCTATCTGACCTAAGAACAGGTACCTTTTCAATTGTCCAAGAACCTCCTCAACTGTGGGCATATTCTGAGTCAGCCAGTGTGCCAACAAACACCTTTTGGCCACCAGAATGAAAGCATGCAATAGCGAGTGTGACACTGTGGCAAGGGAAGGGTGTATTTCCCTAGCTAACCCTGGAGAAACCTCCACCTGTGGCCTATTTATGAGGTAGCAGAAAGGGGAAGTCTGTTTAAAAGGAAGTCAGACAGAATAGTTGGTGCTCTACCCAGCAAGGTGGCTGTAGAGGGGAGGCAGGGGTCCTGGTGAGGAACACAGAGCCCGACCTGTGAATGGCCCCAAGTGTGGAAGAGGCACACAGCAAGACGTTGCAAACGCAGAGTGTGAACAGTGAGTAAAAGGTTGCAAGAGGCATAAGTTTAACTGGCCGGGAAAAGCCCACCAGTTGATAGTCAGGGCATGCTGGATTGTGTAGTTAGTGACTAGACGGTCTAGGGTTTTGTTTGTTCCTGTGTTATGTTTTTATTTATCCTGCAACCTGTCTAATAAAGCTGGCAAGGGGCCGGACTTGCATAAAGTACTGTTGTTTGCCTGCTTGTTGAAGTGGAAACGTGTCCTGTGGCGGTGTCAAGGACAATCCCAGAGCTATCCCCAGGGAAAAATCCTTACACAAGGTAACCTCTAAGCCATCAGGAGCAATATGTAGAACTATGAGGAGTGGGTCAATAGGCAAGCGAACGTTCAATTTTCTATTTAGGCAAGCAAATATAGCCATCCAACAGTGTTTGGTGTGGTTGCAATATACCAACCCATGAATAAGATCAGTGGCCCGCTCCCCACAATTCGGACAGTACTTAATCCGGTATTAGGAGTATTAGGTAATGTGAAGCCATAAACTGCATGATGCATGATTTTAAATTGTGTTTTGTGCCAAGTCTCATTTATGATTATCTTTCGGATTTTGGCCCAGCCCTCCAACACCGGTATCACCAGCTCCCCTCTTCCAAGCTTCCCTTCCCAATAGAGAAACAAGGTGTTTGCAGTGTCCCCACTACAGTGACTACAAAGATGACAGTACAGTAATGACAGGGAATGGCAGGTTACATCAGAGGTATTCAGGTTATCAAAACTTGTACGGAGCCCTTTTTTAGAAAGGTCTAACAGTCATGGTCTCAAAAATGCCATCATTTGTTGGTACTGTAAAAAGGGAGACCCACTTAGCACGTAAGTAGTACAAAGTTCTGGAAACGTCAAATACCTAGTCTCAGAGGAATGTTAGAGATGTGTTATCATAGTGATGCCCACCTCCCTCCGCCTAGCATACAGGTGGTTCACCCTTCCCTGGGAGAACTCCGGGTGAGTCCAGAGTGGCATGTGTTTGCTGAGAGAAAGTGGTAGGCCCATTATTGCCCAATATGCCCGTCAGGCAGCCATGGTATCCTTCAACATCAAAGTTGTGTTTAATCTGAGCGGGTACCACCCCAAATTTAGTATGTAACAATGCAGAGAGGGACCATGGGTGCACCATATCCGATTATAGGTCAAAATTAGAGTACCTGCTGGAGCCCTGTATCCAGTCGATACCATGGTGGAAGAGACATGCCAAATTGTAATACCAGATGTCAGGAAAATTAACTCCCCCTTCTCTACTGGCAGCATCAGTTTACGTAAGGCACTGCGAGGACATCTGCGTGCCCATATGAACTTTGGAAAGGCGGAATTAAGAAGATTAACTTCTTTGTGTGTAAGTAATAATGGGATAGTTTGCATAGGATACAATAATTTGGAGAAGCTCATCATTTTGAGCAGGTGCACCCCAGCCAGGAATGGTAGGGGCAGAGACCCCCATCTATCTAGTTCTGGAAAAGCAGAGGGTAATTTAAGGTATAGAGAGATTGTGGAGTGCCGCCAATCCAAATGCCCAGATATTTTATGGAGGTTCTAGTCACCGTGATCGGAATCAATAGATCTGAATAACGCAGCGCTCTTCCCATTGAGGAGAGATCAAATAACACACTTTTGCTAGCTTCCACAGAGTTCAAAGTAGCCAGTCCCCTAGACAATGGTGCTATGACTAGATTGAATAAAAGGGGTGATAGGGGACACCTGACAGGGGCCTTTTTGGGGAATAAAAGTCCTGGATAAGAATCCCAGGGTATGAATCCTCAACAGAAATATATAAAAAAAGACAGAGGAGACACAATGCGCATCTAAGCGTAGTAAAAAATAGATAATCTGAGTGTATAAGAAAATAATAAATTAAAAAATGGATGCCGGCTCCAAAGAAGGGGGGAGCAGCCGTTCCAGATTAGTGTTTTAGGTTGATATGTTAGGTTTGCTCACCTTTCTGTGTTGTACCGTGGGCACAACACCAGTAGACGCTTGTTTCCCACTATTCTGGGGGACGCAGATTGGAGGAGTGCAGCCGGCACTAGACCCGTTCTCACCGGCGGAGGACGGTCACTTGAATGGAAGAGTATCGGTCCCGTGGTCCCGAGAAAAAAGAGAAGTGCTTCTGTGGGCGCTCACGTCCGTCACAGATGTAGTCCGTCACAGGTATGTGGATGTTTCCAAGAACTTGGTAAAATAAAACCGCTTGGACACGGATGTATTTAGAAAATAAAAAGAAGGTTTATTCCTTCAGCATGCAATACAGCAACGCGTTTCGAGGGGCGGGGACCCCCTCTTCGTCAGGCTATCTCTGGCTATCTTTGAGAACTGGGATGAGACTAGGGGGTGTCCGACCTTTAGGGAAGTTAGCTAGCAGACGCCCAGGTTTATGCCCATACCTAAAAAGCTGCACCTCAAAATGAGACCTGGATAGGTTATCCTTACGATTAAGCCATGTCTCGTATGCCGACTTCGCCAGTGCCCAAGCTCTCTTGGAAACCTCAGAGGGTCAGACAATTAGGTAGTGTAAGCTGATTGGAGATTTTTACCCAGGGAGAACATTCGAGTGGAAATGTTTTTTTTTTTAGGGAGCTAGTGTGAGATATAATGCCACCCCTCAAAACTGCCTTTGCCATATCCCAAAATAGTTGAGGATTATCTGCATGACCCCTATTGTCGCTCGCATTTTCCAGCCAACAACCTTTTAGAAACACAATGAATCTTTCATCTCTGGCCAATTCCATGGGAAAACACCATAGCACATCTGCCCCTCTCCGCATGGTATCATGAAGAGTCAGAGATCACGAGTTCCTCAATATCCACTAAATTCACCCTAGAAAAAGGCGGAGATTTTATAAGGCAATGATCCAACCAAGACCAAGAGTCATGGGCGTGTGAATAATGAGTGTATTGTCATTCATCAGGGTGAATAGTTCTCCACCCAGTCAGCAGGTGTGTCACAGAAGCCCACATGCCCAATATAGAGTGAGTGTGCCTTGAATGCCCTACAGGCCTGCTATTCCTGCACCTGCCCTACAATTCTGACATAACCAGATTAAAGTCACTCGCCATGATTTTAGAAAAGGGTCCTGAAGCTAGGATATGGGGTGTAAGAGACCGCAAAAAGTGATCAACCCCCCCCCCTCCCCCCCACGTTTGGACCATAGACATTGCATACCCACAGATCCTCAGATGCCGTCTGAATTCTACCACTACATGTTCATCCCTCATTATCATGATAGACCTCTGAGATATCACACGTGAAGGCTTTATGGAAAAGGATTAAGACCCTAGCTTTCCCATCCACAGCAGGAGAACCTTCCACCTGACCCACCCACCATTTACGCATGCGCACAAAATCCTCCGCAACCAGGTGCGTTTCCTGCAAGAATACTACATCAGGTGACAGGCACTTAAGATGTCTTAATACCATGCCCCTTTTATGGGGGCACTTAAGTCCCTTCACATTCCAAGTAATGACTCTCATGTTAATAATAACAGAATTCAAGGATGCTCAGGCAATGTGTAACAACAGGCACAGCTCAACATATAAAGAAATAAATAGAGAACCCTGGAAAAACAAATACCGCCCTCTCCATAACAGTACCCACGGACAGGGCCCCAAACAACCAAGGTACCACTGCCTTCGTCAATTTCCTATGTAGGTGTAGCATTCTGTTTAGAGACTTCCCTTCTTCCACACTGTAGCAATAGGAACTCATCCATATCAGCGTAGGCCTCCTCCCCCCTATTAGGTCAGAGATAGTGAATGTGAATAAGCATTAAATGGCCCCAGCAGCATACCAAGTACAACTTAACAGTAAGGTGTGTGGGTGGGTAGAGCCCTTCCGATCCCACCCCTAGAAGACTGGATCCCACCGGACTGTAAAATAAAGTACAAGAAATGCAACATAGCATGTTCCCAGCTAAACCTAGAGACCCTGACGGGACAGAAACATAAGCAAGCCCCATAAAATTCAAGAATATGCCAAACTGTGGGCAGGAGTTCTATAAACCACTGATTGTTTTTTTTTTTTTTCTCCCCCCACCTTTATTCTCCCCCCCCCCCTTATCCCTTATTCTCTCCCCCCCCCCCCCTCTTACCCCTACGATAACCCCTTGGTCATCTTACTGGAACCGTCCCCACACGACCTCCCCCCCCAATCCACCCAATACCCGCCCCCTGTCCCTAAGTGATATAATGCAGTAACAAAGGTGCATGAAAGAATTAAACATTACACTTCCCCCTGT
This sequence comes from Hyla sarda, assembly GCF_029499605.1. Lineage (NCBI taxonomy): Eukaryota > Metazoa > Chordata > Amphibia > Anura > Hylidae > Hyla > Hyla sarda. The sequence continues at coordinate 408,641 of NW_026610825.1, read as the reverse complement.
CCCCCCCTACAAAATACTCCATGTCTCTGGGATCAATCTGGTAATGCTGGGAACAAAAACAGTAATTGTCGGGCATTAATAGTAGTCCACAGTGTTCATAGCCCCGCCAAAGCCTCTACAGAAGTGATATCACATGTTTAGGGACCGTTGTCCTCAAGGATGTCGTCGCGGGGAAGCTGTCAGACTTCAAGGATCACGGGGGTCAGCAAACCAGTCCCTTGGAGCTTGTGAAGAGAGGACACCAGCCTTTGGAAAACTTCTCAGCGATAAGTCCCTCTGAGGCAAGCGGGCTGCAGCTGACGACGGTGAAGATGTCTGTTATCTAGATGATGGAAGATGGCGATCCAATCCTGACGAAGCCTCCTCTAGAGTATGATAAGTAGCCATGGAGCCATTGGGGAAGAAAATGTGCAACACTGCGGGGTACATGAGGGCAAACCGCACTTGTTTGCTCACCAAGTCAGAACACACAGGAGCAAATAGTTTGCGTTTTCGGGCTACCTCAGCGGAAAAGTCACCAAAGATTAAGAGTCGGGCATTTTCCTATTGAAGGCCCTCTCGTTGTTGCCTGAAAGCCCAGAGGATAGATACTTTATCCGTGAAATCTAAGTACTTCACAATGACCTGTCGAGGTCTGGGATGATGAGCCAGCTCCGGTGACACCCCTTCTTCCCTGCCAGGGTGAAGATCAGGGCCAAGTCTGTGAGCCCTTTCAAGCTTACAGAAGTGTCCAATGTTTAGCATGTGAGGCAGGGTAATTTCGCAGAAGTGGAGAAGTTTGCGAGCTAAAATCCACTCATGAAAGCCCACTATTCTCAAGTTATTTAGGCGAAACATTTTCTAGGTCCTCCGCCATATCCCACAGCTGCCTGCACTCCTGTTCCAGGGCTAGTCGCATGAAAATCCCCATGACCCAATGAGGCCTCCGCCTTGGACTTTAGCGCAGCAAGCCGCACGCCATGTTGCACCACAGTGATCTGTAGCTGTTGCAGTTCCTCCCATATTGCCGAAGTGATGGAAACTTGTACTGCCGGAGCAATGTACAGCCGCCAGCACCGCATAGTCCAGTTCTCGTGGGAGATCTTCAAAACCACGATTGCTGAGGTCAGTCTGCTGCTGCGGCATGCTGGGGAATGGCAGTTATCTCTCTGAGGGTTGTTTTTGCCCCTCCTCAGTAAATATACCATTCCATAGGGTGTCCCCAAGTGATGAGGGACAGGAGGGCAACTCCTGTGTAAAATTTGCGGGTATATGAGCCGGATTTCACAAACGGGTATGGAGCAACCATGCTTTGCTCCCTCACTCCCTCACTGGCCCTTTAAATCTTAAAGCTCCAGCGCGCGCGCCCCAGGGGACGGCGACACGCACGCCGGAGCAGAGAGGCAGAGGCAGGAGAAACCCTCGGAGAGTGATGGACTGGGGCTTGCATGCAGGCGCATCCCGTGATGCGAGTCCCAGCCCCGTCAGCAGCAGAAGGTAAGGGGACCACGCGCTCACGGCCAGCGTGTGTGGCTGGAGCGCATAACATAACAAAAAGTTTGGATCGGTGGGTGTCTGGGTGCTGATACCTCCACTGATTGCTAAAATGAAAGATTATAAACACTTGACTGCATACACTGTGCCCCTTCCTTTTTTCTCTGCGCACCTCAGAAAGCCTAAGCAAGCACTATAAGGACTTAGATGTCTGTCATAGACTTCTGTTGTAAATAAGAATATCACTCCCTTCAGCTTCCTCTGGCAGTTTGAAGAAATCATAGGTACTTGTAGTTAGCCACCATCCTAAGAAAGTTGTACATGTTTTAGGGTTAAAAGAATTGCTTAATGCCATAAATGTGTGCGAGGTACTGAAGAGTTTTGCAAGAGTTTTTGTATTGTGCAATGAATTTAATACATACACTGAAGCCTTGCATAGTGTCAAGGGTTAACATTTATTGCATATACTGTATACAGAAGAATAATGCTTTGGTCACATTCCAATCTCCTAGCCAATGATTGCAAGAAAAAGTCCCAAGTCTGACCTTGCTCTTCTGGAAAATCATTTGGGTCAGAGGTCTCTTTCCTGCACTTTATTTATGGGAAACAGTTTCATTGACAAAGGATAGTAATGGAGTTCACAGTGGAACATTGGGTTAGTCCACCACTCTGCCACATGACACAAACCAATTAAACATCCAACATAACCCTCTTAGCTTTCCATAGCAACCACATTTTCTTTAACTGTGAAATATTTGGCACCACGTTGGGAAATAGTATAAGCACTTTATCTGGCAAGTTAGGAGAACAGCCAGGCCTGTGTGCCAAAATCAAAGTTGGTTGTGCTCCAACCTGAATGGGTTGGAGCACAAAGGCAGTGTGAACCTAGCCTAAGCTCTAACTCTTCTGCCAAGATACCTATGTCAAGAAAGTGTGGCCATTAGGGGCCCAATTACTGCCTGGAGTCCCATCAATCACACTCTTATGGCATTTATAAATTACATAAAATAGAAGTTGATAATGACCAAAACAATCTCTAATGCATCAGGTAGAACCATTAGGAAATTTCTGAATTTACCAATCTATTGCCGCATTGTACATCAAGCTTACTAGTTAGTCATGAATTTATCACTGAAATAATTTAAAAAAATTCTAATTAGTGAGTCTCCAAAGTGAATCTTGTGAATACGCAGTGAAATAAATATTTTTAGGCTGCACGTATTGAAAACATAGCATTTTATATACAGCTATTGACATGTGAGGTCACTTCCATCTACTAGCCAAAGAGTTTAATGCTTTCCATTTGAATGTTAATCTACTGATTCATCCAGTTCATTGCAAGCACTATTTGTCTTCCTATCGCTCTGTCAATTGCTAAAAGTGAGTGTCATCTGGTGGGAAGCGGAGGCTTCGGTAATTAACCAGGACTTTGTAGTCAGCTTGTTAAAGAGCTTGATGAATAACAAACAAGGACTGATTTGCCAAACACGCGTAACAGGATGCACAGCTGCCACTGCTAATATATATATATATATATATATATATATATATATATATATATATATGTACATTGTAATTGGAGAAGATTTGGAGGGCACAGCTCTATTTCATATCATTCAAGTATAGCTGGGTAATGGTATTGTATATGCAGTTTCAGTGGCCGTAGATGCTATTATTGCACTTCACTGCCATGGTGCTAAGTGTCAAAGATGCATATATGATATTAGAAGAAGATGCACTTGCACTCACTGGTCTTGTGATGGTCTGTGTTCCGGATTATCCGTTGTGCTGGGAAACGTATGGATGAGGGCGCTCATAGCCTAACAGCGGTTTTCGCGCACAGTCGTGCGCTGTTTTCGGCCTCGAAGAAGAGACCGGAAGAAGCGCACGGCTGTGCGCAAAAATGGCTGTTAGCCTCTGAGCGCCCTCATCCATACGTCTCCCAGCACAACGGATAATCCGGAATACAGACCATCACAAGACCGGTGAGTGTATCTTCTTCTGATATCATATATATATATATAAATATATATATATACAGCAACAGAAGAATGCAGCAGCACACTGCCAGCACAAGGGTATAGGTGCAACATGAATATGCAGTTAAAACATGGAGAGCTATACAGCTATGGTGAAATAGATGCAAATGTGAAACTATGAAATAGTGAGGCACTTAGCTCGCAAATTTGTCTCCGCCGGCGGTCAAATAGCTTGGACCGTCCCACCGCGATAAGGTAGCCTCCTGGGACGGACCCTACACTGTGTATATGCCTCTGTGTGAACAGTTCAGTAAGCATGGCAGGATCTGGAACATCCAAGACACCTTATATACACACCTGATAGAGGTGGGTGGGGTGCAAGGCCAACATGGAGGTAGCCACTCCCCCGTATGTGCAATACAGACAAAGAATAAGTCAGCCAGCACTTTAGTTGATGCCAAACTATTATATGGACCTGGCCTACAGGTGCACGCTACTAGGCTAGATATACAGCAACAGAAGAATGCAGCAGCACACTGCCAGCACAAGGATATAGGTGCAACATGAATATGCAGTTAAAACATGGAGAGCTATACAGCTATGGTGAAATAGATGCAAATGTGAAACTATGAAATAGTGAGGCACTTAGCTCGCAAATTTGTCTCCGCCGGCGGTCAAATAGCTTGGACCGTCCCACCGCGATAAGGTAGCCTCCTGGGACGGACCCTACACTGTGTATATGCCTCTGTGTGAACAGTTCAGTAAGCATGGCAGGATCTGGAACATCCAAGACACCTTATATACACACCTGATAGAGGTGGGTGGGGTGCAAGGCCAACATGGAGGTAGCCACTCCCCCGTATGTGCAATATTCTTTGTCTGTATATATATATATATAGCAACAGAACATGCTGCTGCATTCTTCTGTTGCTGTATATCTAGCCTAGTAGCGTGCACCTGTAGGCCAGGTCCATATAATAGTTTGGTATCAACTAAATTGCTGGCTGACTTATTCTTTGTCTATACATACATATATATATATATATATATATATATATATATATATATATATATATATATATATATACAGTATATAGTTGCAAAAACAAATCTATTGTAGCACTACTCATCAGATTAAATGCATGGTGCCAGCTTCCAGGACACGTTTAAAGTCCCTCCAATATAGACAAACGATGGTGCAGCGCTCCAAAGATAAGGGAAAACATTGTGGATTTATTGGCTCACGGAAACGTTTCTGTCCTACCATAGGACCATTTTCAAGCTTGAAAATGGTCCTATGGTAGGACAGAAACATTGCTGTGGTGTGAGCCAATATATATATATATATATATATATATATATAAAACCATTACAGTTAAAGCATATAGACAGAGGGCAAGCATCCAATATGTGCCTTAAGAAGCACCCACCACCATAAATGAATGGGGTACTCCATCCCCAGACATCTTTGGATAGGGGATAAGATGTCTGATCGTGGGTGGTGCCTTTCCTTACTGATCACAGGTGGTGCATTTTCTTACTGTCATAAAATTCCCAGCCTGACCCACAGAAACGGACTGTCCTGCGTCAGCTGGCTTCCTGTGAACTGTTTACCTATTAGATGTATCCTGGCAGCTCAGAGAACACGTTTCTTGCTGTTTTAGGCCATAATTTTCTAAAAATAATTTTCCAAAAAAACTACTTTACTGCAGCTGTGCTAATCATGCTAAAAGCGTATCAGTTTTATAGCAATTTTTTTTATTGCAGCAAAAACCCAACCAAAACACAACATTATATGAAAAAAATATATATTTTTGTCTTCAAATCTTTAGAAAACCTTTAAGTTGTGATGATAGGTCAAATCACTTCTACCTTACAGCAATATTTCTTTACAAAACCCATTTTGAATAAGAAAAAGTATCCAAACTGACTCCAACCCATTACTGGGTCTTATCTGTCCAGCTGGCTGAAGTCCAGCACTAGAGCCTTATTAGATGAAATTTAGTGATGAGACGTCACCACCCTTTTCTGCAAAGCCAGAGAATCTATGGGAAATGTACAAATCATTAGGAAATCATTTTGGTCATGAAATAAAAGTAATATGGCTAGAAACCCATGCCTGCCACATCAGCTAAAACAGGTAAGCACAAGGCAAATTCAAGAACTTCTATGTTATTCTTTAATAATAGCCTATGCCTATGCTGCACTATATAAGCAAAAAAGTAAAAATTCCCAGAGTGCTTCTTTAACATGACATGTATTGTGTTCAATCTGCCAGATCCCCTTACTACCACCAATACTACATACGGTGCACTTGTCATAGAGATTTTTTTCCCTAATGTCAGACATAATGAATGTTATAATATGTGATGTCACCTGGGTTCAACTTACTGGGTTGTCATCTGTCTACATTATGGTGACAGATGACAGTAAGCGCTCATTTACAAGAACCTAGTAGGGAGCAGCGGCCTTATTGTGAAGTGTTCCTGTAAGACAAGCACAGGAAAGGACCAAGCATTACAGCGCCTCCTGACAATACTGCTGCTTCAGGAAAAAAGAGGGAAAGGAAGAAAATTGTATAAGCATTTGGTGCCATTTTACAACAAGGAAAATTATTTAAGACTGTGGATGGTAATGCAGGGTTTACTTCATATCCATGTCATGTTTCCCATCAAACTATTTTAACCCCTCAAGGACAAAGCAGGTTTTGGCCTTAAAGGGGTAGGCTGGGTTCACACCACGTTTTGTTAAATACCGTTCCCGTATACGGCTGGGAGGAGGGGGGGGCAGGCCTTAATCGCGGCGCCCGCACTCAGCCGTATTCGGGAACCGTATTAAATGTATGTCTATGAGCCGACCGGAGTGAACCGCAGCCTCCAGTCGGCTTCGTTTTCGGCCTTATGCGGTTTCCTGACCGCGGACAAAAAATGTGGTTGACCGCGTTTTTGCCTACGGTGGGGAAGCCGCATAAGGCCGAAAATGAACCCGACCAGGTTCCCGAATACGGCTGAGTGCGGGCACCGCGATTAAGCCCCACCCCCCTCCTCCCAGCCGTATACGGGAACCGTATTTAACAAAACGTGGTGTGAACCCAGCCGAACTCTGCTGCTCAGTGTTTGGAACAAACTGTCCCAAACGCTGGAGCCAGCGCCGGGAGCTTGTGATGCCATGGCTGTCACGCCCCCTCCCATATACTTGCATTGAGGGGGCAGGGCGTGACATCATGAGGGGGCGGGGCTATGACGTCACAAGCTCCCAGCATTGGCTCCAGCGTTCGGAACGGTTTGTTCCAAATGCTGAGCAGCGGAGTACCCCTTTAAGGACACAATTTGCATTTTTGCGTTTTCATTTTTCCATCCTCACCATTTAAGTCACAAACAGTTTTTTTCCATCTACAGACCCATATAAGGGCTTGTTTTTGTGTTACCAACCAAGAAATATATAACTTGGGGAGGGAGGGGTAATTGAAAAAAAAAAAAATCAGCAATTTTGCATCTTTTAGGGGCTTTTGTTTTAATGTAGTGCATTTTTCAGTAAAACTGATACAGTATCTTTAGTCTGTGGTTCAATACGATGCCTATGTTTTTTAACAAAATAAGTTAGCTTAAAATTGCCCAATTTTGCCCCTATAACTTTTTGGGGCCTACATTTTTAAAATTTTTGTTTTGATGGGACTTTTGATCACTTTTTATGATTTTTTATTTAAATTTATGATGTGACCAAAAATTTGCATTTCAGGCGTGGTATTTTTTTTTTAACAATAGTAGAAGAAATAAGGAGTGCACTCACTGCTTGTGCTGCTTCGTGTAGACGTTTATTGTAGATCTTTTAATCCATAAAACAATACAGTGCAGGGAGGTTTCGGGGGAGGAGGTGAACTGAAGCTACGGTCCCGTCTCGCGCTACATGCGCTTCATAAGGCCGCTGATGAATCGCATGTAGCGCGAGACGGGACCGTAGCTTCAGTTCACCTCCTCCCCCGAAACCTCCCTGCACTGTATCGTTTTAAGGATTAAAAGATCTACAATAAACGTCTACACGAAGCAGCACAAGCGGTGAGTGCACTCCTTATTTCTTCTACTATTGTGATGTTAGACTGTCTGTCTTGAGTGAGTTTGCACCACCACGCTGCCGTGTGTTTCTTCGCTGCATTAGTGCCCACATTATACAAACATCCTCCAGGTGTGCTGATCGGTGTTGCTCGGCTGCTTTCTCTCTCTATGCCATTTTTTTTTAAGCTTACACCATTTACCATGCACAATCATAAACATTGGCCCTGATTTACTAAGAGTGGAGTGTAGTTTTCTTTTTGGGTTTTATTGTTTCCCTACATTTTGCACTTTTTTGCACTCAACTCAAGTCCACCACATTTTCTGTGGAATCCTTAGTAAATATGTTGGGATTTTTCATATAAAATGTCAGAAACACGCCCCTTTTCGGTGACCATGCCCCTTTCCCCCGGGTTTTCTCAGTAAAATGGAGAGTTGGTCGTTTTTTTATTTATTTTTTTATTCTGTACAATTATTTGCTGTTGCATAACATTATAAAGGAAGATTGACGCCCAACTTTACACACAGGTGCGACAATCATGTGGCAGGAGGATGGGTAAAAGTCCTCTGGCCACCATTTGAACTCATTGAACCCCCTCAAGGGCATCTGATAAGCACCCCAAACTTGCTAGCAACTGTCAGTAAGCCTTAAGATGCCGTGATCGGCATTCATCAAGTGTTAATGGTAGACATCGGCATGATCGCTGGTGTCATCCCCGACTATTGACATACACGTGGTCTATGTAGCTAGTGCAGCTCCGGTGCTCGCTTCATAGATGGTAAACACTCTGTGTCATGTATGTACATCACTCTATCTGGTACCTGGTCCCCAATTATATTTTTTATGTCATTTGAGCCAGACGGCAGGATCGCAGTGCAGAATCCCTGCAACTCTGTTCTTCACTGCTGAAAGGAATGGTATATGGAAAAGACAAATGTCTTAAGACTAGCTATACAATACGTTTGCAAGTCTATGGGCATTCCAGCAATTCTGTATACCGCTTGCTTTAACAGTAATGAAGGAGGAAGCTGCCAGGATTTTGCACAGGGATCCTGCCGCCTGGCTCAAATGAGTGGTACCATTTAAAGATAAGAAAGAGATATCAAAAAAGTTCTGGAAAATAATTTATGAAATTATTATGTGCTAGAACTAGCAAACATTACTGTTGTGCTTTTTTTTTTTTTTTTTGTTAGTAACCTAATAATAATATTATTACCATTTGTACATATGAATAAAAAGGGGGTGTAGTCCATCACGGTTAAACGAAAACCCTACTGTGTTAATCCAGAGGAAGGCTACAAAAAACCCCATGAGTAAAAAAATCCTTCCCTATTCCATTATGGCAATGGCTTAGAAATTCACATATAGGATGTGAGATGTGTATTGGGGATGTAAGATGTTACGTAAATCCATAATACATAAATGTAATCATGCCTGGGATAAAACATATATATTTTAACAGAAGCCTTAAAGAAGAAAAACAGACTGAACTGACCATGCAGTCTTTTTCTGATGATAATTTTTGTTTCTATGGAAGTTAGTTGAAGAAAGAGCTCATACCCTGGAGAATTTGGTTACTATGTTTTAATAAAATATACTGAACTGCATCCAAAGCACAGCAAATAAAATATAGCTAGTGCTTTATTAGAAGGTCCTCACAGTTCCCTTGCATGCCACAGAATCCAAATTAAAGGGGTACTCTGGTGGAAAACATTTTTTTTTAAATCAACTAGTTCCAAAAAGTTAAACAGATTTGTAAATTACGTTCCTATTTAAAAATCGTAACCCTTCCAGTACTTATTAGCTGCTGTATACTGCAGAGGAAGTTGTGCAGTTCTTTTCAGTCTGACCACAGTGCTCTCTGCTGACACCTCTGTCCATGTCAGGAACTATCCAGAGCAGTAACAAATCCCAATAGCAAACCTCTCCTGCTCTAGACAGTTCCTGACATGGACAGAGGTGTCAGCAGAGAGCACTGTGGTTAGACAGAAAAGAACTACTCAACTTCCTCTGGAGCATACAGCAGCTGATAAGTACTGGGAGGATTAAGATTTTTAAATAGAAGTAATTTACAAATCTGTTTAACCTTTTGGCACCAGTTGATTTAACCCCTTAAGGACTCAGCCCATTTTGGCCTTAAGGACTCAGACAATTTAATTTTTACGTTTTCATTTTTTCCTCCTTGCCTTCTAAAAATCATAACTCTTTTATATTTTCATCCACAGACTATTATGAGGGCTTGTTTTTTGCGCGACCAGTTGTTCTTTGTATTGACATCACTCATTATATGATAAAATGTATGGCGCAACCAAAAAACACTATTTTTGTGGGGAAATTAAAACGAAAAACGCAATTTTGCTAATTTTGGAAGGTTTTGTTTTCACGCCGTACAATTTATGGTAAAAGTGACGTGTTTTCTTTATTCTGAGGGTCAATACGATTAAAATGATACCCATTATTATATACTTTTATATTATTGTTGCGCTTAAAAAAAATCACAAACTTTTTAACCAAATTAGTACATTTATAATCCCTTTATTTTGATGACCTATAACTTTTTTATTTTTCCGTATAAGCGGCGGTATGGGGGCTCATTTTTTGCGCCATGATCTGTACTTTTTTTTGATACCACATTTGCATATAAAAAACTTTTAATACATTTTTTATAATTTTTTTTTAATAAAATGTATTAAAAAAGTAGGAATTTTGGACTTTTTTTTTTTTCGTTCACGCCGTTCACCGTACGGGATCATTAACATTTTATTTTAATAGTTCGGACATTTACGGCGATACCAAATATGTCTATAAAAAATGTTTTTTTACGCTTTTTGGGGGTAAAATAGGAAAAAACGGACATTTTACTTTTTTATTGGGGGAGGGGATTTTTCACTTTTTTTTTACTTTTTCTTTTAAATTTTTTTACATTTTTTTTTACACTTGAATAGTCCTCATAGGGGACTATTCATAGCAATACCATGATTGCTAATACTGATCTGTTCTATGTATAGGACATAGAACAGATCAGTATTATCGGTCATCTCCTGCTCTGGTCTGCTCGATCACAGACCAGAGCAGGAGACGCCGGGAGCCGCACGGAGGAAGGAGAGGGGACCTCCGTGCGGCGTTATGAATGATCGGATCCCCGCAGCAGCGCTGCGGGCGATCCGATCGTTCATTTAAATCGCGAACCGCCGCAGATGCCGGGATCTGTATTGATCCCGGCACCTGAGGGGTTAATGGCGGACGCCCGCGAGATCGCGGGCGTCGGCCATTGCCGGCGGGTCCCTGGCTGCGATCAGCAGCCGGGATCAGCCGCGCATGACACGGGCATCGCTCCGATGCCCGCGGTTATGCTTAGGACGTAAATGTACGTCCTGGTGCGTTAAGTACCACCTCACCAGGACGTACATTTACGTCCTGCGTCCTTAAGGGGTTAAAAAAAAAAAGTGTTTTCCACCGGAGTACCTTTTTAATAGTAATACTACATAAGTTAACTGTGCAGCTACAAATATACAGATGTCTAAAATACTAAAATGCTCAGGAGCAGAACGTACTCCTTTACCATACTTAGCCCTTCTAAACATTGCAGCAGCCTATAGTACTTTGCCTCCCGTAAGACATCAAGAACAGGAATCTTATTTGGCCCATACACTGGACATCAGTTCAATGTTTATCAAAGCTAATAAAAATGGAATTAACATTTAAGAATAATACTAGTGTTAGCTTTGAATTAGTTTCCGCTAACCTTGGCCCATCCAGTAGTTTATGACCTAGCTATGAATGTACTACACAGTGTAAATGTTTTCTGTAATTCTCAATCTACTTTGTTAAATATATATGAATGTTAATTTGTTAGATTTTATATGACAAATAATGGAGCATCGCAATACATAATATGAGTGTGTACCAGAGATCGGAATGAGAAAAGACATTGTTTCAAGGAGAGTTCAGGTTTACACAGAAAATGAAATATTTACAATCAGATGAATGAACGCAGGATGCGTTGAATACTGGATTTTAAGATGAGTTAAAAGTAGCAATTTCAATGAGATGCTCCTATCATATTACAGAATGGTAGTTAGTAAAAGTAGTAGCAGCAACAACAGAAGTAGCAATTTTATATTAAAAAGGCTTTTAAACCTTTGAGAAAAAAATTGTATGGTGCTGTGGTGGGGGGAAAAAAAACATACAGTACTATCCTACCTCCTATGTCCTGCTGGTTTACTGCAGCCCCATTCAACTCGGTGAAAAGAAAGAAAAGATATGCAAAGTCATGACATCTAGCATTGAAAATATTGGGTATAACATGTTGGGGGAAATTTATCAAAATCTGTATAGAGGAACAGTGGTGCAGTTGCTCATCTTTGGGTTATAGGCCCACCACGGGAATAGTAGAATTTTGCAAAAGTAGCTTGCCAGGTTTTTTTTTCTCTTCCCTGGCATGTCTGGTGTCTCGGTGTCTTCTAGTAGTTGAGAGAGTCTAAATTCGCAGGGTTCGAAGGTCGCAGGATTCAGGCATAGTTTTGGAGCCCCTTTACAGTGTGACCATGTGCCTCAGCAGCCAGGCCATGCCTCTCTGAGACTTGCATTTTTAAACATTTCTTTATGGAGTAATTCGAGAGAAATCAATAGAATGGACAGACAGGGCAAAAAAAAAAAAAAAAAAATGGCAGCAGATTTACTGCAGATTATAAATAAATTAATGGAAATTTATCAATGATTTAGTGGGGTGCAGTGTGGCATGAAGAGGGCATGGTCATGGCTGCCTTTCAAAGGTACATTGATTTAAGCCAGCACTAATTAGTGTGGAGCTGGCATATTTCTTAATCTTCCAAAATGAGTGGTAATGTGACTTTACTTGAGACTAGGGTGTGATACGATAGTCATAGTTAATTCTCTCTTTTTTATCCCCATATCAGCACCACAAAATTGTAGCAAAGAGTTTGGTGCAGCATTAATGCTGCAGAATCACTGAGGTGCATTCACACGAGCATATTTTCTGCTGCAGATTTGCTTTAGCAGATTTTGCAGCCCATTGATGTCAATACTAAAATACAAAAGACAAAAGTGCTCCCTCGTGTGACACCTTCAGCATAAGACTTAAAAATAGGCAAGCCAAGGGTTAACTCACCTAAAACGGTTGTTTAAATTCCGGCACAACACGTACATGCACTTGGTCATTTAAGGCTCCTCACGCTCCCAAGCGTGAATAACCACTCCAAACTCCATGGAGCATAATAGGCGCTGCCAGTAAGGTAATCCAGGAGTGATGATAAAAACTTATTCTATTAAAATATGCTACCCGTTACAAAACCGGACCGGTTTCTACTTCAGGCCTGTGCCTTGTAACGGCGAGCGCTCCGGGTCCCGCTGCTTCCCCAGAGCACTCGCGGCGTTACACTGCTTGCAGCGCTCGGCGCTGCTGCGGCGCTGCTGACCGAGAGCGCTGCTACCCTGTCACCGGAGGGGATGTGATCCGCGGGTCGGGACGTGCCCGCTCACGGATCGCATCCCATGTCTCTTCTCACCTGCCCCGTCCTTCCTCTGTCCCGTTCCGGCACGCGCGGCCCAGCTCTCTAGGGCGCTAATTGGTGCCTGGCCCAATCAAGTGCAATCACTGTTTTCCCTATAAAACATCACTTCCCCTTCCTGTCCCTGCCAGATCTTGTTGCCTAGTGCCTAGTGAAAGCGTTCCAGTGTGTCCTTTGCCTGTGTTTCCAGAATTCTTGCTGTTGCCCCTGACTACGAACCTTGCCGCTTGCCCTGACCTTTCTGCTACGTCTGACCTTGCCTTGCCTCGTCCTTTTGTACCGCGCCATCTCAGCTGCCAGAGAGGGTGAGTCGCTACTGGGTGGAACGACCTGGGGGTTACCTGCCGCAGCAAGTCCATCCCGCTTTGCGCCGGGCTCTGGTGAATACCAGTAACCCCTTAGACCCTGTTCTCCTCGTACAGCCCCCACCATCACCTCTCTGGCACAGAGGATCCACTTCCAGTGTCCTCACCCTCCGCCAGTCCAGATCCTGACATGCCTATTATGCTCTGTGGAGTTTGGAATGGTTTTGAAATCCATTGAAGTCAATAGGCAGAAAAATCTGCAGCAGCAAGTCTGCAGCAGATCTGTAGCAAAAATATGCACGTGTGAACGCACCCTAATGTTATATATATATATATATATATATATATATATATACTGGCTAGTAAGATGTAAGATGAGTTGGGACATCTATGGATTGAAGTTTTTCCATCACATCCCTCAGAAGCTCTATTAGACTGAGATCTGGATCCAAGTCAATACCTTGTCATCTCTATGTTATGTTCCTTCAACCATTCTTTAACAATGGTGCATTATCAGAAAGAGGTCACTGCTATTAGGGAATACTGTTTTCATAAAGAGGCATACTTGATCCGTACAATGTTAAGGTAAATGTTAAATGTCAAAGTAACATCTACATGAATGCCAGAATGCAAGGTTTCCCAGCAGAACAGTTCTCAGAGCATCACACTGTCTTCCACCGGCTTGTCTTTTTAACCGGTAAACAGCTCACACGCACTTGGTCATCGACATGAATGACATGTGAAAGAGAATGTCAGTCATCAGAGCAGACCCTCTTTTTCCATTGCTCCATGGTCTAGGCCTGATGCTCACCTGCCTGTATGTAGACGATTTAGACAATCTATGTTTCTATGTCAGCATTGGCAATCTGACTGTCCTGCAGCCATGCTGCTGAATACACTTCAGCATGTAACATTTAAGTCAGCAGTAACTGTTTCAGCAATTTGTGCTATAGTAGCTCTTCTGTGGGATTGGACCAGATGAATTAACCTTCACTCCCCATGTGCATCAATAAAGTCCTGGGCACCCATGATCCTGTTGCCAGCTTACCAGTTGTCCTTTCATAGTCCTTTCTGTACCCCATAACACCCACTAGTTTAAAAATGACCCTGTTTTCTATCACATTATAGCCACCGTCATCATTCATTAGGAAGACATGTCATCATGCAGTGGGTGAGAGACTGAGCAGTGTATGGATGTGGTATGTTATCTTGGCGACAGTACGTTTCATGCTCGCTTACGCCCCCCTCCCATACACTGCTCTGTTTCTTCCCTGCTGCACAATGACATGTTTTTCTAATGACTGAATAAAATAACAACATGCCAGACAATGGTAGCGAGTGGCCTGTATATTTCTTATTACAAATGGATTTCAATTGTGGCTGTAGCTATCGATCAGAGACCATTACCGTTTGTTGATCCATTTTACTGCATACTAGGATTACAGGTGTGTAGGAGTTACAGGTGGATTACCTACCAAGCTAGCAGTGCCAAGCACTTTTCATCCTATATGAAACTATGTTACTTACACTGGCTTTTCATACACCAGTAAAATTACGCTGGTTTATGCTGTAGCGGATATATCAAGAGGCACACGCATCAATCTGGCTGCAAATTTCAATTATAATTTATGCCAGTTACTGGAGTATGTTATACAAAAATGTGCAAGGCTACATGACCAACTTTCCAGCAAAGCCAAAGCGGCTACAAATAATCCAAGATTGTTATGGGAATAAGCTTTATGCAAAAAAAATCTTAGCTTTTATGCCAAGAAAAGGGACTTTATAAAAATGATAGCTGGAAGCTAACTGGTTATGATGGACAATTACTTCACCTATCCTCTGTGCCAGTTTGAGAAATATCCACCTGAATCTTTAGAAAAAGTTGAAGCACTCTTTGGAATAATGGTGCAATTTTTTCTATTAATAAAAAAGTATTGTAAACTGTAGTAATTGAGGTAATGTACTTTAAACATAGACCAAAACTGACGATCAATACTCATCATTGCTGTCAAGGACAATCTCCCTGGGGCCCCCAGGCAATGTTAATGTTCCTTATGGATGCAGTGCCATTGGAGTGTTGTAGCTATGTGTACAGGATGGATTTAAAATGCTACCACCCAAAAGATCCTCATATAAAAGGAAATAACGATAGAAAATTCAGATAAGGCTCAGTAGTTTCTCTTTGCTTCTACAGTCCTGACAGCGAGTTACAGTCTGAGCTGCTGGGTGGATGAAATACATTTCTGCGGGAGAATGATGAAGTATGGAAGAATCTAGAATAGATAGAAGAAATTCAAAAAAATTCTGCACATAGTAATAGCATGATAATACATTTCCTCAGTCCCATTGCTTATTCTGTAATATTACACATATCGAACAAAGAGTTCAAACAATACCTATATAGTATAGTATGCAATTGGAGAAGTGCTGCAATGATCAGCCAGTACAGAAAAATGGGGCTTTTAAAATGGTTTACTATATCAAGTTAGCCACAAGCTATCCAAAAAGGTGCAATGTGTCAAAATACAATCCGCCAGAGTAATTTGTCTGTAAACAGGTATATTCAGCAGTAGCAAATGCACTAAAACACTACATAGCACATTGTGCAAGAGGCAAAGTATAAATGAATCATATAAGAAACATGTGCCGTCACAAAAATATATTCTCATTATTCACTATTTTTCTAAATGCAGGTATCATGGCACATATTAAATATCATATGTCATATAAGTTAAGGTACTTGTAGAAAATGTGCAGCAGTAAAGGGCAAATGCAACTGTAAACGGACCACATCCATGGATAGCACAAAAAGTAGTACAAAGGCTAGTAAATCCTACCCATGTGGCATAGTAACTGGAGCCCCGACCCCTATGATCGTTTCGGTTTCCCTTTCTCAAGAGGTACTTATTCTGTAAGCAGACAGAAGAAAGATTCTAAAATTAGTCTTTGCTTTAAAGAGTACCTGTCACCAAACTAAACTTTTAATATATTGTTCCTTATGTCATTATAAGACACTTTGCTATTTACTTGCTGTTAAAATTCTCATCCTTTATATGTTTTTAATGTGAAAAACAGCCACTAGGAGGCTCTGTTCTGTTTCCAAACAGTTAATTTGGTCTCCACTCGGACTTGTAGAAGTCCAAACTCAGGAAGTGCATGCAGGCATGGTGAGGCACAGCTCTTGCAGGCTTCATTGACGTCGCGCCTGCTGGGGAACGCCCACTTCCCCTGCCGGGACCTCACACAATGTGAGCAAGGGGAAAGGTATTACACAGAGCATTTTAAAGCTAGGACATTTTTTTTAAGGGCAGGAGGGGTATTAGGAGTAGTTAGTGCATATAATCTGAGTTCGTTTAGAAAATATGGTTTGATGATAGGTACTCTTTAAGATATACTGAGATAAAACACCGTATGACCAGAAGTGACATGTATGTGGCAGGACCAGATACTTTTTGGGTAGAATTTATTGCTTGTGACTCTCTTACACCTTTTTTAAATGTTCGCCTCCTTAGTATGTCAGTTTCAATTGCACAAAATGTATTAAGTTGTCTTGCATAGTAAGGTAATTTGGTGCCTTTTTTTAATGCACTTTTTGACATGTGGTTTATATGTTATGGACTGAATAGAGTGGAGTTGCAAAAAAAATTTTGTGACTCAGGGCGAAAACCTTGCTTGCGTGCAGTGATGCATTACACCTTTTTCTAAGGAGTTGTCATCAGGGGGTAGGGTAATGGGGTGGGGGAAACTTTTGCTATACTAGTCAGGTCTTCAGAGGGAGCTTGTCTGCTTCAATGGTTGTAGTGACTGCTGGGTAGGGGAAAGATAATTCTACACAGGATTGCAGGGAATTGTCCCAGTTGTGCTTCAATCGGTGGGGTGACTGATGTGTGAGAGGGAAACAAGTGTCCTCACACTTACAAACAAGGGGTCAAGGGACTTGTAGTTGGAGGGAGGGAACACCAACAGGAAATTCACAAAAAGAAATCAGCAGCATTATGGTGGACAAATTTAGCCCCAAGACAAGCACGGATCCTTCCTCAGCATGTCCATTATGGTCTGGCAGGTAAGTACTAAAATCCCCTTAAGGTGGATAACCTCTTTAAATTCTGAACCTAGAACAATTTTATTAACAAATTTACAAATATACATTACATTTCAGTACCATGTCATAAAAACATTTCTAGAAATAAAAAAGTCATATTAGTGAAGAACAGCTCAGCACTATATGTAAATTATTTCGTTTTGCTGGGGAGAAAATATCATAATACAACGAAATCTCTGAAAACTATTAATATCAGTTCACTTATCTCATCCAAGCCTGAAGAACCAAGAGCATGTGTCCTCAATATTATTTCAGTTTTTCTCCGCAACAATTCATGATGGCGATCAACGCCATGCGGTAATGGATGTACTCGTAGCAGTCCTTAAAAACATATGCAATTTGGATCTTTCCTGTGTGTCTCAATTAGACCTAAAACCTTTTCGCAAGGAGCGTACTCCCCAAATCTCCGAAATAATGGTCTGACTGGTTTTCTGACATAAAATCGGCCTCAGTCACAAATCACAGTATAAACTGAGAAAAACGCTCTCCATGTTAGGAAGTCCTTTATTTATGTGTTATGTTGGCCCATGCTGATGATGAGAACATCTACCGCATTTATGATTACCTTTGGGTGTCATCCCCTGCAGCCAGTTCTCACCATGCGGCATCTCCATTCTGCTGATCAAAGAACCCCTTAAATTCTTACATTGTCAGAAGGACACCACAGGGTTCTAACTTGTTCTTTCAGAAAATATAGGTTTGTTGGCAATCACTTGCCAATTTCTACGTTTGTGTGATTTTATGGCATTACTCATTGGGCTATGTCTAACTACCAAAGAAAATTTCTCTTTTTGCTTATTCTTAGTTTTGCTTTTCTCAGTGCATTACAAACTAGTAGTGTTGCTCACGAATATTCGCAATTCGAATATTATTCGCGAATATCGCATATTCGCGAATTCGCGAATTTCGCGAATATAGCGCTATATATTCGTAATTACGAATATTCGGTTTTTTTTTTTTGTTTTTTTTCACAGTTCACATCACAGTGATCACCCATCTCTGCTTCCAGCTTGTGTGGTGTAAAGAAGGCTCTAATACTACTGTGTGAGACTGGCGTGTGAAAATTCGCATATGCGAAATTCGCATATGCTAATTTTCTCATATGCGAATTTTCGCGTATACTAATTTTGTATATGCTAATATTCACATATGTTAATTTTCGCATACGCGAATGTTCGCATATGCGAAAATAAAACGAGAATATAATGAATATGCGAATATTCGCGAATATATGACGAATATTCGTCAATATATTCGCGAATATTCGCGAATTCGAATATGGCCTATGCCGCTCAACACTACAAACTAGGCGAGTAGGATATCCCCGGTCCAGTAATTTGTTGATTAGGGTCGCTGCCTGCAAATCAATGGACATGTCATCACTATTAATGGGTTTTTACTGTATGAACTGTCCACACTGTCCACTTGCTGGAATAATCCTTTAGTTGCAGTACACAAAAAAGAAGGTTGCAGTCACACTCTTGGTCAAAAAATAAAAGGCTCTCAGTGCACTTTTTGATCAAAATGTGTCCCCCCATTCACCACGCGGAGGTGGCCTCATTTCGGATGGGACCCTAACACTCATTTCCCTCACCTCTGCTGGGCATTTGGCCTCTGACTTGGTGACATGCAGGATCCCCTATCGATTTAAAAAACCTCCTGTGAAACAGGGAGGGGTGCACGGCTAGAGAGGGTGCCACTCCCCCTAAATTGCACAACAAAAACACAAAAAAGAAAAATAGCCAGCACAACTACCTAATACACGGTGCACGCTGCTGTGGCAAATACAGAGTATACAAAAAAGAAGGTTGCAGCAGCACTCTTGGTCAAAAAACTTTTGGTCAAAATCACTAGGATAGCATAGGAAACTAATTTCCCAAACTCACTTTGTGACCCCACCCACACAATAAAAATGTTCAGATCGGGCAGTGCCAGCATTTACTTCTTGATCATAGACTTATATATTTTTATATTACTTTCCCAAATATTGCAGATATTATTGGCCTACTTCATACAAGCCTACTCCATACAAGCGTAATATGCAGCATTTCGGTACCTATATTATGGCTGAATTTAGGATCACTGACTACAGGTATAATGAACTGAACCAAACGTCTTATAGGGACCTATAATGTTGTCAACTCAAACCAGTAAGTAGATCAGCAGTCAGGTCTTGTGGTCATATTATGGAACCATAAATGCAATGGTATTATTATGAAACCGGCCTTAGGGTTGTTTGTCTTGTCTTACACATTTCATTTATTTTCCTGGCATGTTTTCTTTCACCTCTTGTTATGCTAATTCAGTGATATTAATGACAAATCCTATGTTACTTCAGTGCCTGACCCCTATACCCATAGCGGATGTAAACCCTCTGCCTGCATTACACTTTCCAGTAATTAGTTTTGGCTTTAATCCCACAGTCAATGTATAGTGACCTCCTGTAGGTGACAGCTGTATGGACAGCAATGCGGATCATGTTACTCTCCCAAATGAGGTTCCGCACTTCCTGTTATGTCAATGGCGACGGCTTGTCACACTGATTAACTATTCACTTTAGTATTGATTATGTAAAGAGCTGACATGTGGAGGTTTAGCTGTCATCTGTTCCTGTTTGAAAAGCCAATTCACTGACTAATATTGGATTTTCCATTAATATATATCACCACAACAAATTTATGTAAATGTGAAGTAACAGTAATTTTACAGATTTATGGCTTCTTATATAATGGATGGATAATGCTTTGTCGATGCAACATGACATGGAAACCACAATGCAGTATTGGATCCTTCATACAACAAATACCATTAAAGTTTGGACTGCGCTAGGACTGCTCGGAAACACGTCATCTCTTAGATGGCAATGCATTTCCAAGCATAATCCGCAGAAAGAATACACAAGTCTATCAGGATTTCCGCTGCGTGCACAGTGCAGCAAAATCAATGGGACTCGGAATGTTCGTGCGGAATTCCTCATGAACATTCCCCCCCCCCCCCCCCCGTGTGACAACCCTAACACTGAGCAGATTAGCCTAGAAAAGAGGTTGATCACGCCATTTTCTGTCAGTGAATACAAAGCAGTTTACTTGTTTTCTGCGCAGATTTATGTTCAGAGTTCAGTTGGTTACATAGGGCAAGATTTATCAAGACCTGTTCAGAGGAAAAGTTGACTAAAATCACTTTTCAAAAGTGAAAGAAGCGATCTGATTGGTTGCTATGGGCAACTGGTCAACTTTTCCTCTGCATAAGTTTTGATGAATTTCCCCTATGGTACTGGAGTAAGGAAAAGCTGTTTGGAGTCCAGGACAACAGTCAGTTATAGGAGCAGGAGTAAATCAAGGCACCTTGTTAAACCGGGTTCACACTGAGAATTCCGCTCAGAAATTCTGGTGCAGCAACTTCCCATTGTTTTTAATAGGTTTCTGTGGCATAGCGCACACTGCTAAAATTCAAATTCTGGACCCCAACGAAAGAATGAACCTGTTCATTCTGTCTGCGGACTACATATCTAAGTGGTCCTAGAGCCAACTTAATCTGCTCTACTATGCATGGAATGTGTGGACATTACATGGTGTGAACCCAACCTTACTCCTTAATATTTACAATAATAATCGAGAGTTACCAATCTGTATGAAACCAAAACTCTTTGGTTTTGCTGATAACAACCAATCACAGCTCAGCTTTAATTTTACCAGAGATCATTAAAGGGGTACTCTGCTGCTCAGCGTTTGGAAAAAACTGTTCCCCCTCAATGCAGGTCTATGGGAGGGGGCGTGACAGCCATCACGCTCCCTCCCATAGACTTGCATTGAGGGGACGGGACGTGACTTCATGAGGGGGCGGGGCTATGATGTCACAAGCTCCCGCCGACTCCAGTGTTCGGAACAGTTTGTTCCAAACGCTGAGCAGCGGAGTACCCCTTAAAGATATGAAAGCTGAGATGTGATCGTCACTATTGGCACAATCAGATAGTATTGGTTTCAGGCAGAATGATTCATCTGGGCCAATGTTTCCATTCTCTAGTAAGTTCCCGTCTCATAGTGGGGTCCCGTCCACACTACAAAGATTCCATAAGGAATCTACTTGCAGCATTCTGCCAGTGATTTGAATGGGAGTCTGCTGCTTAGTTTGGATTCCAGGGGAAGATAGAACATATTCATTCTCTTGGTGGAATTCGCCAGAGAAATGCTGTCTGTCAATGGGAACGCCCTCATTTCCACAGCAGATTGCTGCAGACATTAAAGGGGTACTCTGGCGCTAAGACATCTTATCCCCTATCCAAGGGATAGAGAATAAGATGCCTGATCACGGGGGTCCCGCCGCTGGGGACCCATGTGACGCAGCACCCTGTTACCATCAGCCCACGAAGCATGTTCGCATCTGGGTCTGATGACTGCCAATCACGGGGCCGGAGTATTGTGACATCACGGCTCCAACCCCGTGTAATGTCACGCTCCGCCCCCTCAATGAAAGCCTATGGGAGGGGGCGTGGCAGCTGTCTTAGCGCCGAAGTAACCCTTTCAGCACCGATTCTGGACAGCACAGGTCCACAGAGCAAATGGTGCAAATGGACCCTAATATGGAAATGGTGAGGAATATATAAAGACAGATTTCTCAAAACAAAAAGGAAAACTGTCTTTGTTGCCCACAGCAACCAATCACATCTCAGCTTTCATTTTACCAGAGAAATGAAACCTGGGTGTTGATATGGATTGCTATAAGCAACAAAGGCTCGATGTATAATAAAAGGAACATATAATATTTTGATCAATGTTATTCAATTTTTTTGGGGGGAAACTAACAAAAAAAATGAAAAGCAGCTCTGACATTTTTTTTTATTTTTTATCTTCGTAGTTGTGGAAGGACTGTTTTTTTGCAGGACAATCTGTCATTTTTATTGGTACCATTTAGGAGTACTTATGACTTTAGACAGCTATTTTTCCATTTCTTCCAAGCTTTGACGTACGTGTTCCTAAACTCACGCTAATACAGCAGTATACAAGTATGGAGGCAGTATTCAAGTATGGAGGCTGTATACAAGTATGGAGGCAGTATACAAGTATGGAGGCTGTATACAAGTATGGAGGCAGTATACAAGTATGGAGGTGGTATACAAGTATGGAGGCTGTATACAAGAATGGAGGCAGTATACAAGTATGGAGGCAGTATACAAGTATGGAGGCAGTATACAAGTATGGAGGCTGTCTACAAGTATGGAGGCAGTATACAAGTATGGAGGCTGTATACAAATATGGAGGTAGTATACAAGTATGGAGGCAGTATACAAGTATGGAGGTAGTATACAAGTATGGAGGCTGTATACAAGTATGGAGGCTGTATACAAGTATGGAGGCTGTATACAAGAATGGGGGCAGTATACAAGTATGGAGGCAGTATACAAGTATGTGGGCTGTATACAAGTATGGAGGCAGTATACAAGTATGGAGGCTGTATACAAGTATGGAGGCTGTATACAAGTATGGAGGCAGTATACAAGTACTGAAGCTGTATACAAGTATGGAGGCTGTATACAAGTATGGAGGCTGTATACAAGTATGGAGGCAGTATACAAGTATGGAGGCTGTATACAAGTATGGAGGCAGTATACAAGTACTGAAGCTGTATACAAGTATGGAGGCTGTATACAAGTATGGAGGCTGTATACAAGTATGGAGGCAGTATACAAGTATGGAGGCTGTATACAAGTATGGAGGCAGTATACAAGTATGGAGGTAGTATGCAAGTATGGAGGCTGTATAAAAGTATGGAGGCAGTATACAAGTATGGAGGTAGTATAAAAGTATGGAGGCAGTATGCAAGTATGGAGGCTGTATACAAGTATGGAGGCAGTATACAAGTATGGAGGCTGTATACAAGTATGGAGGCTGTATACAAGTTTGAAGGAAGTATACAATTATGGAGGCTGTATACAAGTATGGAGGCAGTATACAAGTATGGAGGCAGTATACAAGTATAGAGGCAGTATACAAGTATGGAGGCAGTATACAAATATGGAGGCAGTATAGAAGTATGGAGGCTGTATACAAGTATGGAGGCTGTATACAAGTATGGAGGCTGTATACAAGTATGGAGGCAGTATACAAGTATGGAGGCTGTATACAAGTATGGAGGCAGTATACAAGTATGGAGGCTGTATACAAGTATGGAGGCAGTATACAAGTATGGAGGCAGTATACAAGTATGGAGGCTGTCTTTAATCTATACTATACACACAGCGATCTCGGCTTCCAGCTCAGCTCCTCCCACTGCTGGTCATGTGATCACAGACTAAAACGGGGCCTGCTGGGGTCAGAGAATTTAGAGAAAGGACCAGAGTGCAACAGAACAGATGGTTATGACAGGACAGGCAGGTTACACTGGTAACACTATAAATACTGTGCCCTGACCCCTGCCAATCCTCACCCATTGTGAGTTCTAACCCTGTACTGTTCTTTAATTGCATATTAACCTTGTACTGTATATTATCCCTCTACTATGACATCTTTGTGTGTATTATCCCTGTACTGTGACATCACTGTGTATTATCCCTGTACTGTGACATCACTGTGTATTGTCCCTGTACTGTAACGTCATTCGGTGTATAATCCTTGTATTGTGACATCACTGGCTGTATTTTCCCTGTATTGTGACATAATTGGGCGTTTTATTGCTGTACTGTGACATCACTGGGCATTGTTATATTTTATATGTAAGAGGCACAGGGCAGGAGGCATTATTAAGTAGTATTATATATTTTGAGGGTACAGTGTGGGATAGTATTCTATTCAGAGGATAAAGTGTTTGGCAGGTTTATATTCAGAGAGCGCAGCGTGTGGCAGTATTATATTCAGAGGATACAGTGCCTGGCAGCATTATCTTAATTATCATTTTCATATAGAGGATCAGACTCCGCTGACAAAGTTAGGAACCAATGCCATCTGGGCGTCAAGTTCTGCACAGATAAGATTTAGCTGGACCCGGTGGTATGTACCATCTGAATTAGATAAGGAAAGACTATAGAGAAGAAGAGAAGACGTCACCTGTAGTCATTGAAATCATTGTGTATTCTCCTCACTATAGAGAAGACGTCACCTGTAGTCATTGAAATCATTGTTTATTCTCCTCACTATAGAGAAGACGTCACCTGTAATCACTGATATCATTGTGTATTCTCCTGACTATAGAGAAGACGTCACCTGTAGTCACTGATATCATTGTGTATTCTCCTGACTATAGAGAAGTCGTCACCTGTTATCACTGATATCATTGTGTATTCTCCTGACTATAGAGAAGACGTCACCTGTTATCACTGATATCAGTGTGTATTCTCCTCACTATAAAGAAGACGTCACCTGTAATCACTGATATCATTGTGTATTCTCCTCACTATAGAGAAGACGTCACCTGTAATCACTGATATCATTGTGTATTCTCCTGACTATAGAGAAGACGTCACCTGTAATCACCGATATCATTGTGTATTCTCCTGACTATAGAGAAGACGTCACCTGTAATCACTGATATCATTGTGTATTCTCCTGACTATAGAGAAGACGTCACCTGTAATCACTGATATCATTGTGTATTCTCCTGACTATAGAGAAGACGTCACCTGTAATCACTGATATCATTGTGTATTCTCCTGACTATAGAGAAGACGTCACCTGTTATCACTGATATCATTGTGTATTCTCCTGACTATAGAGAAGATGTCACCTGTTGTCACTGATATCATTGTGTATTCTCCTCACTATAGAGAAGATGTCACCTGTAATCACTGATATCATTGTGTTTTCTCCTCACTATAGAGAAGACGTCACCTGTAATCACTGATATCATTGTGTATTCTCCTCACTATAGAGAAGATGTCACCTGTTTTCACTGATATCATTGTGTATTCTCCTCACTATAGAGAAGACGTCACCTGTAATCACTGATATCATTGTGTATTCTCAATATAGAGAAGACGTCACCTGTAATCACTGATATCATTGTGTATTCTCCTGATTATAGAGAAGACGTCACCTGTTATCACTGATATCATTGTGTATTCTCCTGACTATAGAGAAGACGTCACCTGTTATCACTGATATCAGTGTGTATTCTCCTCACTATAAAGAAGATGTCACCTGTAATCACTGATATCATTGTGTATTCTCCTCACTATAGAGAAGACGTCACCTGTAATCACTGATATCATTGTGTATTCTCCTGACTATAGAGAAGACGTCACCTGTAATCACCAATATCATTGTGTATTCTCCTGACTATAGAGAAGACGTCACCTGTAATCACTGATATCATTGTGTATTCTCCTGACTATAGAGAAGACGTCACCTGTAATCACTGATATCATTGTGTATTCTCCTGACTATAGAGAAGACGTCACCTGTAATCACTGATATCATTGTGTATTCTCCTGACTATAGAGAAGACGTCACCTGTTATCACTGATATCATTGTGTATTCTCCTGACTATAGAGAAGATGTCACCTGTTGTCACTGATATCATTGTGCATTCTCCTCACTATAGAGAAGATGTCACCTGTAATCACTGATATCATTGTGTTTTCTCCTCACTATAGAGAAGACGTCACCTGTAATCACTGATATCATTGTGTATTCTCCTCACTATAGAGAAGGTGTCACCTGTTTTCACTGATATCATTGTGTATTCTCCTCACTATAGAGAAGACGTCACCTGTAATCACTGATATCATTGTGTATTCTCAATATAGAAAAGATGTCACCTGTAATCACTGATATCATTGTATATTCTCCTGACTATAGAGAAGACGTCACCTGTTATCACTGATATCATTGTGTATTCTCCTGACTATAGAGAAGATGTCACCTGTAATCACTGATATCATTGTGTATTCTCCTGGCTATAGAGAAGATGTCACCTGTTGTCACTGATATCATTGTGTATTCTCCTCACTATAGAGATGTCACCTGTTGTCACTTATATTATTGTGTATTCTCCTCACTAGAGAGAAGACGTCACCTGTAGTCACTGATATCATTGTGTATTCTCCTCACTATAGAGTTGTCACCTGTAGTCACTGATATCATTGTGTATTCTCCTGACTATAGATAAGATGTCACCAGTTGTCACTGATATCATTGTGTATTCTCACTATAGAGAAGACGCCACCTGTAGTCACTAATATCATTGTATATTCTCCTCACTATAGAGAAGACGTCACCTGTAGTCACTGATATCATTGTGTATTCTCCTCACTATAGAGAAGATGTCACCTGTAATCACTGATATCATTGTGTATTCTCCTGACTATAGAGAAGACGTCACCTGTAATCACTGATATCATTATGTATTCTCCTCACTATAGAGAAGATGTCACCTGTTTTCACTGATATCATTGTGTATTCTCCTCACTATAGAGAAGACGTCACCTGTAATCACTGATATCATTGTGTATTCTCAATATAGAGAAGATGTCACCTGTAATCACTGATATCATTGTGTATTCTCCTCACTATAGAGAAGACGTCACCTGTTATCACTGATATCATTGTGTATTCTCCTGACTATAGAGAAGATGTCACCTGTTGTCACTGATATCATTGTGTATTCTCCTCACTATAGAGAAGATGTCACCTGTAATCACTGATATCATTGTGTAATCTCCTGACTATAGAGAAGTCGTCACCTGTAGTCACTGATATAATTGTGTATTCTTCTGACTATAGAGAAGATGTCACCTGTTGTCACTGATATCATTGTGTATTCTCCTCACTATAGAGATGTCACCTGTTGTCACTGATATCATTGTGTATTCTCCTCACTAAAGAGAAGACGTCACCTGTTGTCACTAATATCATTGTGTATTCTCCTCACTATAGAGAAGACGTCACCTGTAGTCACTGATATCATTGTGTATTCTCCTGACTATAGAGTTGTCACCTGTAGTAACTGATATCATTGTGTATTCTCCTGACTATAGAGTAGATGCCATCAATTGTCCCTGATATAATTGTGTATTCTCACTATAGAGAAGACGTCATCTGTAGTCACTAATATCATTGTATATTCTCCTCACTATAGAGAAGACGTCACCTGTAGTCACTGATATCATTGTGTATTCTCCTGACTATAGAGATGTAACCTGTAGTCACTGATATCATTGTGTATTCTCCTGACTATAGAGATGTCACACGTTGTCACTGATATCATTGTGTATTCTCAGTATAGAGAAGACGTCATCTGTAGTCACTGACATTATTGTGTATTCTCACTATAGAGAAGACGTCACCTGTAATCACTGATATAATTGTATATTCTCCTCACTATAGAGAAGACGTCGCCTGTATTCACTGATATCTTTGTGTATTCTCCTCACTATAGAGAAGACGTCACCTGTAATCACTGATAACATTGTGTATTCTCCTGACTATAGAGAATATGTCAGCTGTAATCACTGACATCATTGTGTATTCTCCTCACTATAGAGAAGACGTCACCTGTAGTCACTGATATTATTCTGTATTCTCCTCACTATAGAGAAGACGTCACCTGTAATCACTGATATCATTATGTATTCTCCTCACTATAAAGAAGATGTCACCTGTTTACACTGATATCATTGTGTTTTCTCCTCACTATAGAGATGTCACCTGTAGTCACTGAAATCATTGTGTATTCTCCTGACTATAGAGATGTCATCCGTTGTCACTGATATCATTGTGTATTCTCAGTATAGAGAAGACGTCACCTGTAGTCACTGACATTATTGTGTATTCTCACTATAGAGAAGACGTCACCTGTAATCACTGATATAATTGCATATTCTCCTCACTATAGAGAAGATGTCACCTGTATTCACTGATATCTTTGTGTATTCTCCTCACTATAGAGAAGACGTCACCTGTAATCACTGATAACATTGTGTATTCTCCTCACTATAGAGAATACGTCAGCTGTAATCACTGACATCATTGTGTATTCTCCTCACTATAGAGAAGACGTCACATGTAGTCACTGATATTATTCTGTATTCTCCTCACTATAGAGAAGACGTCACCTGTAATCACTGATATCATTATGTATTCTACTCACTATAAAGAAAATGTCACCTGTTTACACTGATATCATTGTGTATTCTCCCCACTATAGAGATGTCACCTGTAGTCACTGATATCATTGTGTATTCTCCTCACTATAGAGAAGACGGCACCTATAGTCACTGATATTATTCTGTATTCTCCTCACTATAGAGAAGACGGCACCTGTAGTCACTGATATTATTCTGTATTCTCCTCACTATGTCATATAAGAGCTGTAGTCACTTGATAGTTGTAGTCACGTGATAGTCCTGCTGTAATAATGGGTGAAACAACAACTCCCAGCATCCCTTCACCACTGCTAAGGCCATACTGGGAGCTGAAGTTTTACATGGTAAAAACATCTTTAGCACTTTCCCATTATGTGGCAATTGGTGTATGTTACGCCTAGCGCTCCGGGTCCCCGCTCCTCCCCGGAGCGCTCACGGCGTCTCTCTCCCCGCAGCGCGCCGGTCAGTCCCGCTGACCGGGAGCGCTGCACTGTCATGGCGTCGGGGATGCGATTCGCACAGCGGGACGCGCCCGCTCGCGAATCGCATCCCAGGTCACTTACCCGTCCCGGTCCCCTGCTGTCATGTGCTGGCGCGCGCGGCTCCGCTCTCTAGGGCGCGCGCGCGCCAGCTCTCTGAGACTTAAAGGGCCAGTGCACCAATGATTGGTGCCTGGCCCAATTAGCTTAATTGGCTTCCACCTGCTCCCAGACTATATCTGCTCACTGCCCCTGCACTCCCTTGCCGGATCCTGTTGCCTTGTGCCAGTGAAAGCGTTTAGTGTGTCCAAAGCCTGTGTTTCCTGAACCCTTGCTATCCATCTTGACTACGAACCTTGCCGCCTGCCCCCGACCTTCTGCTACGTCTGACCTTGCCTCTGCCTAGTCCTTCTGTCCCACGCCTTCTCAGCAGTCAGCGAGGTTGAGCCGTTGCTAGTGGATACGACCTGGTTGCTACTGCCGCAGCAAGACCATCCCGCTTTGCGGCGGGCTCTGGTGAACACCAGTAGCCTCTTAGAACCGGTCCACTAGCACGGTCCACGCCATTCCCTCGCTGACACAGAGGATCCACTACCTGGAAGCCGAATCGTGATAGTAGATCCGGCCATGGATCCCGCTGAGGTGCCGCTGCCAAGTCTCGCTGACCTTCCCACGGTGGTCGCTCAGCAATCGCAGCAGATTGCCCAACAAGGACAGCAGCTGTCGCAGTTGACCGCCATGTTACAGCAACTTCTGCCTCTGCTACAGCAGCAACCATCTCCTCCGCCAGCTCCTGCACCTCCTCCGCAGCGAGTGGCCGCTCCTAGCCTCCGCTTGTCCCTGCCGGACAAATTTGATGGGGACTCTAAACTCTGCCGTGGATTTTTGTCTCAGTGTTCCCTGCATATGGAGATGTTGTCGGACTTGTTTCCTACAGAACGGTCTAAGGTGGCGTTCGTAGTAAGCCTTCTTTCAGGAAAGGCCTTGTCTTGGGCCACACCGCTCTGGGACCGCAATGATCCTGCCACAGCCACAGTCCAGTCCTTCTTCGCTGAAGTCCGGAGTGTCTTCGAGGAGCCAGCCCGAGCTTCTTCTGCCGAGACTGCCCTGTTGAACCTGGTCCAGGGTAATTCTTCAGTGGGCGAGTACGCCATCCAATTTCGTACTCTTGCTTCCGAGTTATCATGGAATAACGAGGCTCTCTGCGCGACCTTTAAAAAAGGCCTATCCAGTCGCATCAAGGATGTGCTGGCCGCACGAGAGATTCCTGCCAACCTCCAAGAACTCATCCATTTGGCTACCCGCATTGACATGCGTTTTTCTGAGCGACACCAAGAGCTCCGCCAGGAAAAAGACTTAGATCTCTGGGCACCTCTCCCACAACATCCTTTGCAGTCTACGCCTGGGCCTCCCCCCGAGGAGGCCATGCAAGTGGATCGGTCTCGCCTGACCCAGGAAGAGAGGAATCGCCGTAGGGAAGAAAATCTCTGTCTGTACTGTGCCAGTACCGAGCATTTCTTGGTGGATTGCCCTATCCGTCCTCCATGTCTGGGAAACGCACGCACGCACCCAGCTCACGTGGGTGTGGCGTCTCTTGGTTCTAAGTCTGCTTCTCCACGTCTCACGGTGCCCGTGCGGATTTCTCCTTCAGCCAACTCCTCCCTCTCAGCCGTGGCCTGCTTGGACTCTGGTGCCTCTGGGAATTTTATTTTGGAGTCGTTTGTGAATAAATTCCGCATCCCGGTGACCCGTCTCGTCAAGCCGCTCTACATTTCCGCGGTCAACGGAGTCAGATTGGATTGCACCGTGCGTTACCGCACAGAACCCCTCCTGATGTGTATTGGACCCCACCACGAATGGATTGAGTTATTCGTCCTTCCCAACTGTACCTCTGAGGTCCTCCTCGGTCTGCCATGGCTCCGGCTTCATTCTCCCACCCTTGATTGGACCACCGGGGAGATCAAGAACTGGGACTCTGCCTGCCATAGGAAGTGCCTCTCCCCCCCTCCCAGTCCCGTCAGGCAAGCCTCAGTGCCTCCTCATGGCCCCCGTCCTGGTGTCACACTGCCCCGTGCCAGGCTTCGCCCTCTGCCCTCCCTCCCCATTCCCACTCCTGCTGTACTGCCTGCCATTGAGGAAACCCTCCATTCTTTCCCGGTGTCCTCATCCCAGGGGAGGCAGTTACCGGACAAAGAAAAGGGGAGACCTAAGGGGGGGGGGTACTGTTACGCCTAGCGCTCCGGGTCCCCGCTCCTCCCCGGAGCGCTCACGGCGTCTCTCTCCCCGCAGCGCCCCGGTCAGTCCCGCTGACCGGGAGCGCTGCACTGTCATGGCCGTCGGGGATGCGATTCGCACAGCGGGACGCGCCCGCTCGCGAATCGCATCCCAGGTCACTTACCCATCCCGGTCCCCTGCTGTCATGTGCTGGCGCGCGGCTCCGCTCTCTAGGGCGCGCGCGCGCCAGCTCTCTGAGACTTAAAGGGCCAGTGCACCAATGATTGGTGCCTGGCCCAATTAGCTTAATTGGCTTCCACCTGCTCCCAGACTATATCTGCTCACTGCCCCTGCACTCCCTTGCCGGATCCTGTTGCCTTGTGCCAGTGAAAGCGTTTAGTGTGTCCAAAGCCTGTGTTTCCTGAACCCTTGCTATCCATCTTGACTACGAACCTTGCCGCCTGCCCCCGACCTTCTGCTACGTCTGACCTTGCCTCTGCCTAGTCCTTCTGTCCCACGCCTTCTCAGCAGTCAGCGAGGTTGAGCCGTTGCTAGTGGATACGACCTGGTTGCTACTGCCGCAGCAAGACCATCCCGCTTTGCGGCGGGCTCTGGTGAACACCAGTAGCCTCTTAGAACCGGTCCACTAGCACGGTCCACGCCATTCCCTCGCTGACACAGAGGATCCACTACCTGGAAGCCGAATCGTGATAGTGTATTTGAATATTATACTGGAAAAAAAAATCTCCAACGCATTTCACCTCTGCCATCCTTCAAAACAGGCTATAAGATAACTTTTGGGAGGGTTGTATGGGGTGACACCATTTTCTTCCGCTCCGGGTAACACCCACCCTAGCAACGCCACTGCGTCCTAAGGCTTTGCATGACTGTGCCGTCACACAAAAGCAGAGAATGGTGGGAGCGGAGGATCATGCTGCTGTCTGAGCTGAAGTGAAGTCAGTAGCAGCAAAGTAGACTAGAGAGGCCAGAGAAGAGTGTGAATTTCACAAGATAAATGGGGGAACTGTATATATGGGTGCTGTTGATGGCGCCAAAACTTAGTTTTGCTTGTTTAGGCGAAAATCCTTCACCGACCCTGCATGTCAGAAGACCATTTCTCAAGAAGGCATTTCACCTGTCTATGAAATATCCCTAAAGAGCTCCAATTTTGTAAGGTACCATATCCGTCAACTCGACTTATACCATTGACCTTGTTTTTTTCTGTTAGGCTTCTGTTGGTCTTTGATGGCCTGGAAAGTGTAGCATGGTGTGCAATTCTATCCAGTAAAAAAAATTAAAGAAAGCTGATCGACCCCAATGAGATCCACCAGGATTCATATTCCACAACGAGTGATTAACAATGTCTCCTACATTTGTCATGACTCCTTTGGGAGTGGGAGCCATAGTGGAGGTTAGTGTTAACAAAAGTTTTACAAGACTGACATTAGTCGTTTGCATAGTAACTGGGAAAAAGTCTGATCCTTCCGTAGGTCCGTAAGTGTGTATTTTGTCAGTAACTATAGAACAGGAGATATTTGTCCCATTAGGGCTGATCTTTTATTTAATGTACCTATACTGTTCTACTATAAATCTTGTATTAGTACTTATTTTTGTATACTTCAATGTATGAATACATATTATAGAGCAAAGTATAGAATAATAGGTGGATAAATAGATGGATTGCATTCACAGGCATTCTCAGCCTATTGCATTAGGGTGTGCACCCTAAGGCACAAATTCATGCCGCGTGTGTGTGTATATATATATATATATATATATATATATATATATATATATATATATCTTCAGTACAGACCAAAAGTTTGGACACACCTTCTCATTCAGAGTTTTCTTTATTTTCATGACTATGAAAATTGTAGATTCACATTGAAGGCATCAAAACTATGAATTAACACATGTGGAATTATATACATAACAAAAAAAAGTGTGAAACAACTGAAAATATGTCATATTCTGGGGTCTTCAAAGTAGCCACCTTTTGCTTTGATTACTGCTTTGCACACTCTTGGCATTCTCTTGTTGAGATTCAAGAGGTAGTCACCTGAAATGGTTTTCACTTCACAGGTGTGCTGGTGTGGAGGAGGAGATGTGATAGTGTGGGGGGTGCTTTGCTGGTGACACTGTTGGGGATTTATTGAAAATTTAAGGCATACTGAAGCAGCATGGCTACCACAGCATCTTGCAGCGGCATGCTATTCCATCCGGTTTGCGTTTAGTTGGACCATCATTTATTTTTCAACAGGACAATGACCCCAAACACACCTCCAGGCTGTGTAAGGGCTATTTGACCAAGAAGGAGAGTGATGGGGTGCTGCGCCAGATGACCTGGCCTCCACAGTCATCGGTTCTGAACCCAATTGAGATGGTTTGGGGTAAGCTGGACTGCAGAGTGAAGGCAAAAAGGGCCAACAAGTGCTAAGCATCTCTGGGAATTATGTATATAATTCCACATGCGTTAATTCATAGTTTTGATGCCTTCAATGTGAATCTACAATTTTCATAGTCATGAAAATAAAGAAAAATGAATGAGAAGGTGTGTCCAAACTTTTGGTCTGTACTATATATATACATACATACATACATACATACACACATACACACTCTTGCTTGCATGCACACATACATAAACAAACCTGCACTCATATAGGTGCAGTATAAGTTCCCCCACATTAGGTTGGCAGTACAGTTCCCCCACATTAGGTTGGCAGTACAGTTCCCCCACATTAGGTGCAGTAGAGTTCCCCCCTCATTAGGTGCAGTAGAGTTCCCCCACATTAGGTGCAGTACAGTTCCCTCACATTAGGTGCAGTACAGTTCCCTCACATTAGGTGCAGTATAGTTCCCCCACATCAGGTGCAGTATAGTTTCCCCACATTAGGTGCCACCTAATGTGGGGGAACTGTACTGCACCTAATGTAGGGGAACTGTACTGCACCTAATGTGGGGGAACTGTACTGCACCTAATGTGGGGGAACTATACTTCACCTAATGTGCGAGAACTATACTGCACCTAATGTGCGAGAACTATACTGCACCTAATGTGGGGAACTGTACTGCACCTAATGTGGAGGAACTATACTGCCAACCTAATGTGGAGGAACTATACTGCCAACCTAATGTGGGGGAACTGTACTGCACCTAATGTGGGGGAACTGTACTGCACCTAATGTGGGGGAACTGTACTGGTGCAGTATAGTTCCCCCACATTTGGTGCAGTATAGTTCCCCCACATTAGGTGCAGTATAGTTCCCCCACATTAGGTGCAGTACAGTTCCCCCACATTAGGTGCAGTATAGTTCCCCTACATTAGGTGCAGTATAGTTCTCCACATTATGTGCAGTATAGCTCCCCACATTATAGTATAGTTCCCCCACAGACATAAAGCCTTCAGCCATATACAGTGTATGGCTGGAGGCTGTATGTCTGTGACTTACCATGCCGACCGGCGCGCTTCCTCCTCCTCGTCGATGCTCCGCTCCTCCGTTCCTATGGGGGCATGCACGGAATGTCAGTGACGTCCCTGCGTGTGCCACCTCCTTGCGGCCCCTGCGTTTTTAAAGTTAACGTGGGGGCCGCCGCAGAAAGGTAAGGGGGACATCCTTGTGTCCCGAAAAGATCTTTCGGGACACAGGGATGTCCAAAATGTGACAGGGGCCCCCTGAGGGCTGCTCAGTGGCGGCCGTGGATCCCCCCCCTCCCTGGGCTTGATTAGGGGGAGGGGCCCAGGCACACCCGGCACACCCCATGCACACCCTATGATTGCATTGATATTTTTCCACCATTCACCATCCTTATCATTTTGGAGACAAAGGCCGCTTGCAGGAAAGCACTATTGACTGTTATATCATGTTACGGGAGCAGGTGATGTAATAATCCCCACTACACTGACAGATTACTTCAGGGAAATGGCTACAGATTTCATCTCATTGTGCTCTACATGTCTTAGTAATATAAGCAATCGTCTGCACCTGACATCCCTTATTGTCACCTATTCTTTATATTATCCCGTTGATGAAAACATTACAAGGCGTTTGTTTCTGAATTGCTATCGATCTCTTTATATTAAGCAATAAACAGGAGCAGTGTATACGTATAAGGTTTGATCCTGGAGGGGCTTAGAAGGTGGCTAAAGTGTACAGGATTTCTGTCCGTTAATAGCCTAACATTGACGTTAAATACAAAGCTAAGCAGCTCATGACTTGGCATTATTATTGTTATATTTTTATGTATGTTTTGTTTTTGGTTTTTCCTTTTTTTGTTAAGGCTGTGTTAACACGCTGCGGTTAATTTTTCCATACAGTAGCCAGTTACCACATGCTCTTTTGCCACAAATTACCATGATTGCAGTAAAAATGGAGAGATTTACAGTGATTATGCAAATTATGTAAATTACTGTGAAATGTGCGATTTTTTTACCATGCTATAGGAAATTCACACAAAAACCTTTTTTGCCTTTTGCTTTGAGTCTAGAAGTACATTTATAGTACTTCTAGACTCAAAGCAAAAGGCAAAAAAGGTTCTCCCTTCTGTTTTTTTTTTTTTTTTGTAGTATTGAGAAGAGAAGACAAATGCTGCAAATTTAGCAAAAAATTTTATTTGGTTCTTTACTCTGTACCACTTTCACCAAATCAAACACAAACGTAATAATCATTTGGGGGCGTTAAAATTAAGAAGACTTCCCTTCTAGACCAGACTTTGTACATTTACTGATATCACCTTTGAGAGGCCGTAGTCTACTCCGATTAGACAAGAGATTAAATTGCACCATATTGTCTTATCGTTTAACCTAAATTGACAGAACAAATGTGTGAAATGCCAAGCTAAGAGCTCAGGGGAAATTTCTCACTGCAGTGAAATTTTGTGCTTCGTGCATGGTAGCTTATATGTACACTTGCTGTTACAGCCCCAAGCAGCTGTGCCTGGAGAGAGGACACATATGGGAGTCTCATTTATTCAGCCATGTTCCCAACAAGCACATGTGTATTGGAGACACAATGAAGGGAGCACTTGTCACAGCCTTGTCACACCCTGCCTGCCAAAATGAAGGTTTTTGATTTCATATTTTAATTTCGTTCATACCTGAGGACATCCATTGTAGTTCTTAATGGAAAAATAACAGAATGGTAAATATTGCGCCTTGGATGCTTTTGTTTTTCAGTGTCATTTTTTTCTTCATGTGCTATACTGTAGTCAACTGGAACATGTAGACATAATTTCAACTGGAACATGTAGACATAATTTCACTTGTGTCCTATAGGTTAAAGGGGTACTCCAGCCCTAAGACATCTTTTCGCGGGGGTCCCGCTGCTTGGGACCCCCGCAATCTTTCATGCAGCACCCCATTATCATCAGCCTCTGGTGCGAACATTGCTCTGGGTCTGATGAGTCACGATCACGGGGCCAGAATGTCGTGACATCACAGCCTCCATGCCCACTCCCATAGGCTTGCATTGAGGGGGTGGAGCATGATGTCACACAGGGGAGGAGCCGTGACATCACGATACTCTGGTCCTGTGATCATGATTCATCAGATCCGGACTGATGTTCGCTCCAGAGGCTGATGATAGCAGGGTGCTGCATGAAAGATTTCGGGGGACGCCTGTGATCAGGCATCTTATCCCCTATCCTTTGGCTAGGGGATAAGATGTCTTAGGGCCGGAGTACCCCTTTAACAGTATTGACAATAACATATAACAATGCATTATGATCAACCTTAATTGCATAGTGCATAATATTATCCAGCCTTAAATGTTTTTTGTTATTTAATAGAGTCATAGAGTCAGTCAAAAGTTTTAATCGATTTGGGTGTGGGTGGTCAGACTCCCATGATTCCTAGAATGAGTCAGGAGAAGCTCTCTGCTGAGCACTGCTCTCCCTGCCTCACCGCAGAAAACAGATTCTATGGAGCTTGTCTCCTGCAGTGAGGTGGGGAGAGCAGCAAGACAGGGAGAAAAGTGCTTAGCGATCAATGGGGGTCTCCAAGCCCAGATCCTGGCTGATGAAAACTTTTCAATCTCACTTTCAAATGTCAATAGTTTTGTTAAATGACATTAACACTTTGAAACTTGGAATAAAATGGCAACCCCCACAATGATCATGTGACTTTTCTACTTCTTACTCCTACCTCCGGTTGAATTAAATTACCTTGAATCCCTTTTATACTATTATTTACTGTTAGTTGCATGTGTTTCCGCTATTTCTGGATATGAGCTTAGGCTGCTTTCACACTATAAAAATACCTCTGTTATTATAAAATACCCTGAAATCTGCCGTTAAACGGCAGTTAGAAAATCCCATTGTAGTCTATGGGATTTTTCTAATAGCCGTTTTAACCCGTTATTA
Organism: Hyla sarda; assembly: GCF_029499605.1. Taxonomy (NCBI): domain Eukaryota; kingdom Metazoa; phylum Chordata; class Amphibia; order Anura; family Hylidae; genus Hyla; species Hyla sarda. Next base: position 371,070 of record NW_026610825.1, on the reverse strand, counting down.
ACGACCGTTATTTTGTGACGGGCGAATGAACGAAAGAAATAGTGCATGCACTATTTCTCCAGTTACTATCGCCCGTCACAAAAGAAAGGGCGATAACGTGTTAAAACGGCTATTCGAAAAATCCCATGGACTACAATGGGATTTTCTAACAGCCGTTAGGGATTTTCTAACGGCTGATTTTCAAGATTTTTATGACGGACGTTCATTACGGATGAATTTTTATAGTGTGAAAGGGGCCTTACAGTTTACTACCAGGATTGTCAGGAATTAATTTGTCATGGGGCAATTGGCATTAGCCTCTTACATTTTTTTTTTCTCTTTCCTCTGGATCAACACAGTAAGTAGGGTTTTACGTTCAACTTGATGGACTCATGATTTTTTTAAACTTAATAACTATAAAACTATGAAATTGTGACCATTGAATGTTTGTATGGCACTCAACTTGCATATGGAGTTTTTGTTGGATCTGATTCCATTCCAAGAAATTGTGGCATGCATGTTAGATGCAGTATTTCTAGGAATTATTTGGTACGGGTAGCATTTAATGGAGCATTGCATGGTGGCATTAAAGCCATGTTTTTACCACTGCACAGCCTTTCCACTATTTGCATAAAGTCTTAAAGAGGTACTCTGGTGGAAAACAATTGTTTTTTAAATCAACTGGTGCAAGAAAGATAAACAGATTTGTAAATTACTTCTATTTAAATAGCTTAATCCTTCCAGTACTTATCAGCTGCTGTATGCTCCAGAGGAAGTTCTTTTCTTTTTGGATTTATTTTCTGTCTGACTACAGTGCTCTCTGCTGACACCCCTGTCCATGTCAGGAACTTTCCAGAGTAGGAGCAAATCCTCATAGCAAACCTATGCTGCTCTGGACAGTTCCTGATATGGACAGAGGGGTCAGCAGAGTGCACTGCGGTCAGACAGAAAAGAACTAAAGAACTATACAACTTCCTGTGGAGCATACAGCATCTGATAAGTACAGGAAGGATAAAGATTTTCAAATAGAAATAATTTACAAATCTGTTTAACTTTCTGGCGCCAGTTGATTTAAACAAAATAGTTTTCAACCGGAGTACCCCTTTAATTGGGGGTTTTCCGAAACTATATGATTGATAGATTATGCAGCCGATTGGGCATCAGTCGCTGATCAGTGGGGTCCTGTGGATAGGCCATCGAAGTACCCCCCCAAAAAATATTGTTTTATACCCGTAGGTTTGACACTACATGAATCAGATAGAAAAAGATTATATATATATATATATATATATATATATATATGTTGTAATGGTAATTCAAGCCTACTTTCGTTGACTTATGACTAATTAATTGCTGCATTGGATTAGTTTGTTTTCAGGATAGATTACTTGGCTCTGGTCGTATAACATGACCATGGTTCATTAATAATGATGCTGGTGTAGATTGAATTGGTTTCTTAAATACCAGTGTACACTTACATACAAAACGATACCAATCTTGGCAGGTTGGAAATATACTCAGAGTGCATGTCTATTCAGTATAATAAACAAGACAATGTTTTATATAAGTGGTCTTTTTCATTACCATAAAGTTAATATTACTGTCTAAGATGAGCTACTATGATGTCTTTTTCCCACTCAGCTCTAAAAAAAAGCCTTGGGAATTTAAAATGTAAGTGTCCCTGTAAAAAATATTTAAAATAAAATGAAACATGGTAAACATGATTATATTTAACTTTTTTTTATTTATTTTTTTTAAGAAAAAGTATGGTCTTTGTACATTGGCCCACTGTATGGAAAAGCAGTTAAAGTACAATTTATTTCATAATCATAAGATCAACATTTTATCATTTGAAAATATTATTCAATAACAAATTGAGATTTTTTTGTCCTCTGACTTCTTATATTGATCCAGATTAAGTGGGGAATATTTACTACTCCTCATGTCCCACATCTTTGTCCTCTCAGGCACATGGCAGGTACATGCCATTTACTATTAATGAACACTGTTTGGGCAAAACTTTTTTAACATGTTGATGTTCAGAGGTTTAGTTTCCGAAAAGGGGGTATGGTTTTCCTTATTAAACTTACTAATGACAAAGGCAAATTTCTGGAAAAGTTTTACCACAAACTACACCAAAAAAAATCCGAGGGATAAATTACTGTACAAATTGCATCTGGGCAGGGTTTTACACACCAAAGTGCACCAAAAAAAAAAATACAAAAAATACCCTCTATACAATGCATTTCGCATGCAATACAGCATACAATAGTAAATTAGTAACTTGTATTCTTACTCTTGTATTAGGTCTACTACCATGACTGGGGGAGTATTATGAAAAAAAAAAAAAAAAACCTGCGAGGAAACCTAGCCTCCCTCCAACTTTTCCAGAGTAATATTGATTCAAAGTGAGGTCCCATAGAGGCTTCATTACAGCTCCATTCAATTTGGCGCATGTGTGGTATAATGATGGAACACATGGAACAATAAATTTCCATTCATTGCAGAGAAAATTGAATAGAACTTTGTGGTGTTAATTTAAATTCTCTACAACAGTTTTCTAAACATTGCATGACAATGAGCAAGCCAAGGACTATGCACAGCTAGTTTATAACTCTGCTTTAAAGGGGTACTCCGGTGGAAACCTTTTTTTTTTTTTATCAACTGGTGCCAGAAAGTTAAACAGATTTGTAAATTACTTCTATTAAAAAAATCTTAAGCCTTCCCATACTTATTAGCTGCTGAATACTACAGAGGAAATTCTTTTCTTTTTGGAACACAGAGCTCTCTTCTGACATCATGACCACAGTGCTCTCTGCTGACATCTCTGTCCATTTTAGGAACTGTCCAGAGGCAGCATATGTTTTCTATGGAGATATTCTCCTACTCTGGACAGTTCTGAAAATGGACAGAGGTGTCAGCAGAGAGTACTGTGGTCATGATGTCAGCAGAGAGCTCTGTATTCCAAAAAGAAAATTATTTCTTCTGTAGTATTCAGCAGCTCGTAAGTACTGGAAGGATTAATATTTTTTAATAGAAGTCATTTACAAATCTAAAAATAAAAAGGGTTGTGCAGCTCACAATTAACTAGCCGAGGTAAGGAGGTTGTGCACCGACACCAGGTGCTGGAAATTAAAAACAATATTTTCAAACGGTAACCAACCCCTCAAGACTAGTACCAGTTGCCTGATACATGGATGGATGAAATTATAAATAAATAGCTGGATCGTGCTTCAAATATAGGATACAATTTTATTAAAAATATATATAAAATGTCAATGACTTAGCCTCGTTGCACAGGGCCCTTGTGCCGAGGAAAAGAGATGGGTTTACTTAGACATAGTTATAATATATAGAATTATCGGTGTTTCTATATTATAACTATATGTCTAAGTAAACCTATCTCTTTTCCTCGGCACAAGGGCCCTGTGCAACGAGGCTAAGTCATTGAAATTTTATATACCGTATTTATCGGGGTATACCACGCAACGGCCTATAACACGCACCCTCATTTTACCAAGGATATTTGGGTAAAAAAAGTTTTTTACCCAAATATCCATGGTAAAATGAGGGTGCGTGTGTGCGCGTGTATACCCCGATACAGCCCCAGGAAAGGCAGGGGGAGAGAGGCCGTCACTGCCCGCTTCTCTCCCCCTGCCTTTCCTGGGGTCTCTCCCCCTGGCTATCGGCGCCGCTGCCCGTTCTGTCCCCCTGACTATCGGTGCCGGCGCTCCATTGCCGGCGCCGATAGCCAGGGGGAGAGAAGCGGCACTGACAGACACCGTTGCCTCCCCCCATCCCCGGTGGCATAATTACCTGGGTCGGGTCCACGCTGCTGCAGGCCTCCGGCGCACGTCCCCTGCGTCGTTGCTATGCACGGCGCGGTGCACTGACGTCATGCGCCGCGCCGTGCAGCACATAGCAACGACGCCGGGGACGCACGCCGGAGGCCTGCAGCAGCGCGGACCCGACCCAGGTAATTATGCCACCGGGGATGGGGGGAGGCAACGGGGCAGCGGCGCCGGCAATGGGTGCCGCTGCCCTTTCTCTCCCCCTGGCTGTCGGCACCGCTTCTCTCCCCCTGGCTATCGGCGCCGGCAATGGGGCGCCGGCACCGATAGTCAGGGGGACAGAACGGGCAGCGGCGCCGATAGCCAGGGGGAGAGAAGGGCCGGCAGCAGTGCTCTAGACCCCAGGAAAGGCAGGGGGAGAGAAGCGGGCAGCGACGGCCTCTCTCCCCCTGCCTTTCCTGGGGGTGTATCGGCGTATAACATGCACATAGACTTTAGGCTAACAATTTTAGCCTAAAAAGTGCGTGTTATACGCTGATAAATACAATATATTTTTAATAAAATTGTATCCTATATTTGAAGCACGATCCAGCTATTTATTTATAATTTCATCCATCCATGTATCAGGCAACTGGTACTAGTCTTGAGGGGTTGGTTACCGTTTGAAAATATCATTTACAAATCTGTTTAACTTTCTGGCACCAGTTGATACAAAAAAAGGTTTTCCCACCGGAGTACTCCTTTAAAGGCTATGGGCAACTTTGCACCGATGGCTATGAAACTTCCTAAATAGTCTTCATTAGAAATTTCCTTCCAGCTAGCATAGATATCTGTGATCATTTACACCAGTTTACTGTCAAAATTCATAGTAAATCTGATGGCCTGCCTTGGCCACACCACTTTATTCTTCCACTCCCACAACTTTTTCATGTTGTTATTCAAAAAGTTGCAACTTTTTTAACTCCAGAAACCAGGCCAAATGTATGATAAATTTCCCCTTTGTTTTCAAGATCTTATTTGGTGTAGGATTAGAATGTAGGGTAACCACTCAAAAAGCATGCCCAACCTCTTCTGTAGTCTGGTCAAAGTAATTTATTTTGTTTTACAAATTTGAGGTGTAAAGAATTAGTATTTGGCAAACTCTGAGTTAAACTCACAAACCTTGCTAATTTAGCTATCTAACCAACTAACTTCATCTTTTGTAAATGGATAGAAAAAATCTACAAATTTACATACTTCTCACAATATTATATAATTTGGCTATGCTCCCCATTGAACTCCCACCACTATAGCTACTGTTGTGGAAAAAATATTTCCTTGTTACAAAGCAAGTCTAGGCTCCTATCAAACTACTCATAGTTGTCTGGGTCTCTCAGGTGTCAAATACTTCTGCAAAGGTTCGCGAACCGGCGAACCGGGCGAACTGCCATTGACTTCAATGGGCAGGCGAATTTTAAAACCCAGAGGGACTCTTTCTGGCCACAATAGTGATTTAAAAGTTGTTTCAAGGGGACTAATACCTGGACTGTGGCGTGCTGGAGGGGGGATCCATAGTTGATGCAGAGTCTGGTTTTAATCCATAAAGGGCATAAATCACCTAACATTCCTAAATGGTTTGGAATAACGTGCTTTAGCCCCCTTTAGGCAGCACATAGAGCCCCCCTTTAGGCATCACATAGTTAGATCGCCCCTTTAGACAGCATAGATTCCCCCATATTAGGCAGCACATAGTTAGAGCCTCCCTGTAGGCAGCACATAGTTAGATCCCCCCTTTGGGCAGCACATAGTTAGAGCTCCCCTTTAGGCAGCACATAAGATTCCCCCATATTAGGCAGCACATAGTTAGAGCCCCCCTTGAGGCAGCACATAGTGGGATTTGAACCCAAGGCATACATCTAATACATTTTAGCATACATCTAATATCCACGGTTGCTAAAATGGACAGAGATGTCAGCAGAGAGTACCAGAAAAATTAGGCATGTACACATGCCTGAAAAATTTGGTATTGTTGCAGCAGCTTCTGTAGCAGTGGGCAGAAAAATTGCAGCACCATAACAAGTGCAGCAGCAGAGGCCAGAAAAATTAGGCATGTACACCTGGCTGGAAAATTTGTTATTGTCGCAGCTGTAGCAGCGGCCATAAAAATTGCAGCACCATAACAAGTGCAGCAGCAGAGGCCATAAAAATTAGGCATGTACACATGGATGAAAAATTGGGTATTGTCGCAGCTGTAGCAGCGGCCATAAAAATTGCAGCACCATAACAAGTGCAGCAGCAGAGGCCATAAAAATTAGGCATGTACACATGGATGAAAAATTGGGTATTGTCGCAGCTGTAGCAGTGGCCATAAAAATTGCAGCACCATAACAAGTGCAACAGCAGAGGCCAGAAAAATTAGGCATGTACACATGGATGAAAAAATGGGTATTGTTGCAGCTGTAGCAGCAGCCAGATAAATTGCAGCACCAGAAAAAATGCAGCAGCAGAGGCCCCGAAAAAATTAGGCATGTACACCTGGCTGGAAAATTTGGTATTGTCGCAGCCACTGTTGTAGCAGCGGCCAGAAATAAATTCTGTTTGTTTTGCCAGGCAGAAAGTGCCCTAAAACATTGCGGCTTGAACCCTAGTTGGTGGCAGATAAGTCACGCAAGTCATCCGGCATTCAGAGTTCAAATACAGTAGCGTGTGGACCATTTTTAGCCCAAAGCAGCTCATCTGATCAGGCTTTGTTCAGTCAAATGTATCGCTCAGTGTCAGTCTCTTCGGGATCCATCCCTCATTCATCTTAAGAAAGGTGAGGTAATCCAGACTCCTGCTGCACTGAAAGTTCTTTCTGACAGGACACTTGAAGTTGGACAGCCCAGAAGTTTGAGCGCAAATTGGGATAGCTTAGGTCACAGGTCAAGCCGGCACACCCAGTAGTCAAGGAGTTCATCACTCCTCAGAGTGTCGATATCTGCGGTTAAGGCCAGGTAGTCTGCTACCTGTCGGTCATGTCGTTCTCTGATGGTGGACACCGAAGGGCTGTGGCGATGCTTGTCCTTAAAAAGCTCTGCATGTCCTCCATCAACAGCATGTCTGTACAGCATTCTGTCCTTGCCGGCGTGTTCGTGGGAGGACGGTTTCTTTCGCCTCTTCCCCTGTTAGATCCCTGTTGTGCTGTGACATGACCCTTATACGCTATGTACAGCATACTTCTTAATTTATTTTGGACCTGCTGAATCCTTTCCGCCTTGCTGTAATGCAGTAACATTTCAGGCACTTTGTTTATACCGGGGGTCTAGTAGCGTGGAAACCCAGTACAGGTCATTCTCCTTCATCCTTTTTATACGAGGGTCCCTCAACAGGCACGACAGCATGAAAGACCCCATTTGCACTAGGACAAATGCCGATATCATGTCCCATTCCTTGTCCTCATGTCAGGGAAGGTATCATCCCCCCAGCCACGTACACAACTCTTCCTCTTCACGCTCATCTACTGCCTGATCCAGCACTCTTCGCAGGGCACGCTCGAGGAAGAAAACAAACGGTATGATGTCGCTGATCGTGCCTTTGGTGCAACTGACCAGGTTTGTCACCTCCTCAAAAGGACCCATGAGCCTACAGGCATTGCGCATGAGCCTCCAGTAACATGGCAAAAAAATTCCCAGCTCCGCAGATGATGTCCTAACACCCCGGTCATACAAATATTCGTTGACGGCTTTTTCTTGTTGGAGCAGGCGGTCGAACATTAGGAGTGTTGAATTCCAACTTGTCGGGCTGTCGCAAATCAAGCATCTCACTGGCATGTTGTTTCGCCGCTGGATATCTGACAAGTGCGCCATGGCGGAGACGGAGAGGCGGATGGTTGAGGGGGGCAAGGAGGGCAGCAGTGGTTGACCTGGCTGAAGATGCTGGACCAGGAGGAGGATGGCAGCTTTGACTTTGTGTGCTGCTGGTACTGACGTGTTGATCCCATAGGCGTTTGTGATGTGACATCATGTGCCTTCGCAAAAAAGTTGTGCCTAGGTGGGTGTTGGACTTCCCACGACTCAGTTTCTTCTGGCACAGGTTGCAAATGGCCTCGCTGTTGTCAGAGGCAGACACACAAAAAATGCCACACTGCTGAGCTCTGCGATGACTGCATACTGATGGTGGCAGCAGCATGCGTTGATTGGCGTCTCGTCTGGCTGACTCTGGGTGCCGATGCATGCTGTCTGACTGTGCCACTAGCTCCTTGCAACGACCTCCCCCTGCTTCCAACTCGTCTCCTCCTCCTCTCTGTCTCTCCATCTGAACTTTCCCCCTCTTCTTCTCTTCTAGCGGGCACCCACGTGGCATCCACGGACACATCGTCATCATCAACACCTTCACCGCTATCTGACACCTCAAGAAAGGGAGCAGCAGCGGGTACAACATCATCAACACTCCGTACATCCATGTGTGTAATGCTGCCTGACTGAGACATATCCCTGTTAACTACATCCTCTGGCAATAATGGTTGAGCATCACTCATGTCTTCAAACTGATGTGTAAATAACTCCTCTGACGGGTCAAGTAAAGCTGCTGTGGTGCTAGTGTTGGTGGTGGCGGCAGGCGGGCAAGTGGTAGCATGAGAGGTGCCCGAAGCTAAGCTAGAGGAGGAGAAGGATGGTGCGTCTAGGTTCCGAGCGGAAGCTGTAGTAGATTGGGTGTCTTGTGATAGCCAGTCAACTAAGTCCTCAGAACTTTGGGGGTTCAGGGTACGTGGCCTCTGAACACTGGCCATTCTAGGGCCAAAGGGAATCCCAGCACCACAACGGCCCCTGCGGGGAAGCCTTCCTCTGCCTTTCATTTTTTTGCTTAAATTTGCACACCAAATGTGATTTGCACTAGGGTGACACAATTTGCCCTGCAGGCAAAAAAAATGGCAACTTTGACGTGAACTGACAGTGACGAATGTTTTTATTTAACAGCCAAAAAATGTATTTTTTTTATTTACACAACTGTCACACCTAATGTGATTTGCACTAGGGTGACACAATTTGCCCTGCAGGCAAAAAAAACTGTCAACTGTGACGTGAACTGACAGTGACGACTGGTTTTATTTAACAGCCAAAAAATGTATTTTTTTTATTTACACAACTGTCACACCTAATGTGATTTGCACTAGGGTGACACAATTTGCCCTGCACGCAAAAAAACTGGCAGCTGTGACGTGAACTGACAGTGACGACTGGTTTTATTTAACAGCCAAAAAATGTATTTTTTTTTATTTGCACAACTGTCACACCTAATGTGATTTGCACTAGGGTGACACAATTTGCCCTTCAGGCAAAAAAAACTGGCAACTGTGACGTGAACTGACAGTGATGACTGGTTTTATTTAACAGCCAAAAAAGGTATTTTTTTTAATTTGCACAACTGTCACACCTAATGTGATTTGCACTAGGGTGACACAATTTGCCCTGCAGGCAAAAAAAACTGGCAACTGTGACGTGAACTGACAGTGACGACTGGTTTTCTTTAACAGCCAAAAAAGGTGTTTTTTTTTTTATTTGCACAACTATCACACCTAATGTGATTTGCACTAGGGTGACACAATTTGCAAAAAAGCTTGCCAGCGGAGTTCCCCTTTTAAGCAGTGGTCCCCAACCAGGGTGCCTCCAGCTGTTGCAAAACACACGGACTGATATATTTCAGCCCTTTGAATACTGTAGTAGTTAGTTGCTTTAAAGAAAAAAGCTTGCCAGCGGAGTTCCCCTTTTATGCAGTGGTCCCCAACCAGGGTGCCTCCAGCTGTTGCAAAACACACGGACTGATATATTTCAGCCCTTTGAATACTGTAGTAGTTAGTTGCTTTAAAGAAAAAAAGCTTGCCAGCGGAGTTCCCCTTTTAAGCAGTGGTCCCCAACCAGGGTGCCTCCAGCTGTTGCAAAACACATGGACTGATATCTTTCAGCCCTTTGAATACTGTAGTAGTTAGTTGCTTGAAGGAACTTAAGTTTTATACTGGAGTACCCCTTTTAACCAGCGGTTTCCTCCCAACCAGGGTGCCTCCAGCTGTTGCAAGACACACGGACTGATATCTTTCAGCCCTTTGAATACTGTAGTAGTTAGTTGCTTGAAGGAGCTTAAGTTTTATTCTGGAATACCCCTTTTAACCAATGGTTCCCTCCAAACCAGGGTGCATCCAGCTGTTGCAGGACACACGGACTGATATCTTTTTTGGTTGCTGTCCTTAAAGCAGATATTACACTAGTGCTTTAGAACTAAACTGGACCCTGAATACACCACCTAGCAGCAACCTAGCTATCGCTTTCCCTATACAGCAGGAGCAGCTTCTCTGACCCTCCACTTCCTAAGCCTGCAGCATGCTGAATGAGGGTAAAATGGCATCCGTGCAAGAGGTAGGAGGGTCTGGAAGGGAGGGACTGCTGCTGATTGGCTGTAATGTGTCTGCTGACTCTGACTCACAGGGTCAAAGTTTACTGCAATGTTAAAGTATAGGGGGCGAATCAAACTTCACATATGTTCGCCCGGCGATGCGAACGCGAACATGCTAAATTCGCCGGGAACTGTTCGCCGGCGAACAATTCGCGACATCTCTAGTGTCAAAATGTTATATAAAGCATTACACCTGAAAAGGTGGGTAAACATATCCACATATCGCAGCCTTCTTCAGAAACATGAACATCTCAGGCACTCGTAAACATTAACTGCTCTAACCTCCATGAAAAGAGAAAATATCTAACCAGCCCCCTGCTATTGCCTAAATGACCCCTCTCATCTGCATAACTCTATATTGACACATGTAGTGGTCCTGTGAGGTAGGTGGTCCTGTGTTGGTGACTACATACATGCTGGCTGTGATTCCTATTCCTTTTATCTTGCATCCTATGTTCTCTATTGTATAATTGATATATTTATGTCTACCTAGTATGCATAAGGTTCTGGACCTTATATTGGTTTATGTAATCTTGGAACACTATATGTATTACATGTATATCCCCCACTAGCTCCACCATTTATCTGTATCTGTCTGTTGTCAGTGCCATACTCTCATTTTATGTACAGTATATGTGTCTCTTTTATTTCAGTACAGTAATAAACTTTTTCATGTTTGTAATTAGTCACTGGTGTCTTGTTTGTTGGTGATTTACATGTCTTGCACCCCAAAACATCCTTTCTAGATCCTTTCTGGGCCTTTTTCAAAAGATGAAAGTTCAAAAGTCCTGAAAGAATAATCCCTTCCAGATGAAGCCCTATATCTGGTGCCTTCTGCTTGCAGGAACCCTCTCCACTTTACTCTGTCAAGCAGATAGGCATCTTTTACCTGAAATCTCCTAAAGCAAACAGTGAACTTACCTGGCTAGCCTTGTTTTCTTCAGAGCTGTGAAAAACTAAATCTTTCAGCTTTTAGGCTGGGTTCACACATGTCCGGCATCCTAAATGTCAACGCAACTGTGCATCAGTTTTCATCAGTTGAATGGCATCCGGCTTTCATTGATTCCGCCACTGGAAAGGGGAACACAGCAAACTACATTCCCCTGTCCGGTGCTGTCCGGTGTGACCAACCACCCAGCATCAAAATTGGGACACTGGATGATTTTAAACTGTTCTGACATTAGTTTTCCTCCGGTGCATGCCGGAGGGAAACCCAGCCTTTGTTCTATCACCCCAGGTACCAACCTTCCTTTTATCCTGGAAAATGAAATCGATCAAAAATTTTCAGATATGCATATGTGCTTAAATCTCCACGAAAATCATTACAACCTGTTAACTAGATGGTATAAAACACCTGAACATTTATACCATTTATAAATGCTGGAAATGTTACTCATCTATAAGTTTATTAGCCCACATTTTGGGAGGAGGTGGAATGGATTATTAATAAGAACCATGCAACATATCTATTTATTTCCTTTGATATTATTGCTGTATCTGCATCCATCAATCCCATAAGCTGCTGAAAAAAACTCTTTTTTTTGAAGTGGCGCCACTAAACCCCACCCTCCTTATCACAGAGGGAAACAAAAGTAAACCAATTGTACAAGTTAGAAGAGCTGACAAGGTGGGCATCTGGCTCCTGCTCTGACTTCGTGAATGTGTGTTCTCGCTGGCATTTCTACAAATCTCTTTCATTTCACGCAATCACCTGTGTCCTGTCCTCTTTATTTCTCTTTTAAAAATGAAGCATTGCAGGAGACTTATGGGCACAACATCTGAGTGCTATGCATGACAGCCGGTACTGCCTAACTTTTTTATGTCATAAGAGAGCTGACTGGTTCCATTTAATGATTTTTTTTAACTTAGCATGAAAATAAACAGAAACCACAAAGATATCTATTAATGATGCACAGCATATAGTACAAATAAAGTTTATGCAAAATGGATTAGTGTTTTCCACTCATTACCCATCATGCGTCATGTGTAAGCTGCTAATAGATCCGCATAACCAATACAGAATGAAAGTGTTAGGTGGCTGTGGAATAGCACTCAATAAGCAGCATGTGCAATATACTGTTGCACTAGAACAATGGTCTCCAAACTGCAGCCCTCCACGCCCCCTGAAGAAGTGCCTCAGAGTGAGACGTACATCGGGATTGAATCTGCATTTGGCATACAATTTCATCCTGGTTTTCTCGTATTTGTCTCTATTTATTTTTACATACATATTCTGGTTTGTACAATTCCAAAGGCTGTTGCTTGTCTTTTACTGTTTATCCAGACAGATACAATCTTCCTCTATTTATTGTATTTTCTACCATGAATAGCGAAATTCAGACCTATCATTTATTGAGTTGCCAAAATATTATTGCGTGAACGTGAAGGAATAATGTTCAATAAAAATGAGAGCCAAAAGCTTGAAAATATATTAAAATACAATTGGATTGTAAATTAGGTCCAAAAAAGACCAATAATTGTGAACTGGTGGCAACGAGTTAATGAAATATTGACTGGGGCAAAGTAGTCAGGATAAAGTCTAATTCCCAGTAGAACATGTTAAAGGTTCAGCATGGTTAAGGTGTTTTCTGCTTGGTGCGCACATTTGTAGATTCATTGTAATTCAGCTTCTTACGAATAATAGACATAAGCTCATCCAGTTCAGCCTATTTTTCTATAATGTTGATCCAGAAAAAATGCTGAAAAAAACATTGAAGCAGAAGACAATTGTCCTTTTCATTTCCCAATATAAAAAAAACCCTCAGAGGATGGGAGATAAGTGCCTTATTCTGGGGGTCCAACCTCTGGGCCTCACCCGTGATCTTGAGAACGAGGACCAGGTTCTCTTGTTGGAATCGAGTAGTGGGTTGCGTATGCACAAGACCGCCCAAATCATTGACTTTGAGAGCACCATAAATAGCTAAGGCCTGTACTCGGCTATCTCCACAGGATGATGAATAAGTGTCTGATCTGGCCCAACACTGTTCCCACCTATAGTATTCAGGCCCACTTCTGGCCCCTATGTAGTAGTAACCCCCATATTTTCCCCTCATATAGCATAAGGTCTCCTCTGTGCCCCATAGAGAAAATAAGTCCACTTATGTGCACTCACATAGTTGTTAGCCTTCCTCTTATATAATAGGCCCCTCTGTGCCTCCATATAGTATTAGAACCTCTCTTTGCCCCATATAGTATAACCAAAGTATAAGTAGAAAAAGTAGTTAGACCCAACCCTATTCCCCATGTAATATTAGGCCACGCTGTGCCCCTATGAAAACAAAAAAAACCTTATACTATTCCCACACAGCTCCTCTCTGGCCTTCTGGCGTGCCCTTCCCCAAATCATCTCTTCTTTCGGAGCACATTGGAAGTCCCAGTTGCCGTCTCCTCTGCTTCACTGCTGTGTTCTGTATTTCAACTTTATGTGCATCTTAATGACACACTGTTAAAAAAAACAAGCTTGGCACCATTGCCCATCCCAACCCTATGGGGCCCCTTAAGAACTATAAAAATTCTCCATCACAGCTTCTGGAAGATAGTTTCATAGTTTCATTTCTTTCTAAATTTGCTCTTGTAATGGTGTCCCCTACCAAAAGTGCTGGAATAATTTCACGTACATTATTACACTCCCACGTGCGCTGACGCGCCAGCAAGTAAAGTAAAAAAAAAATGTTAACCCTAGTTCAGGCCTGTATCATTTTTTTTTGTCTTTTGTCTTTTTTTTGTTTGTTTTTTTACAATATATCAGACCACCCCATAAAATATATTGAAATGCGTGATGATTAGAGTTCTTACTGTATCTTTTGGTTAGTTAGTAACTGGCTTTTGTCTGTGTCTCTTGGGTCATATTGTTTTCTGCTCTGTTTACTCTTAACCTTTTTGCAACATAAAGTCATAACCTCCTATATGTTAACAAATGGTCTCCAGAGTTTTCACCATAAAGATCCAGCCATGAAATATACCGTAGAACACAGGGGGACAAGTATGAAGGTCAAAAACTATGTGGATTTCTTAAAGACATGCATTTTATCATGAGTAGAAACTTTAAAAGGCTGTTATATCTTGTAGACAGCTTCAATGATAACATCTAAAGCTACTTACGAGATTATGTAAAATGTTGTGAAGTCTGCGCAAATACAGATCATCACTTATCCCAAGTGCTAACATTGAACAGTACTTAGTACAGACCACAGTAAAAACTATTATGTAAGAGTTCACTAGAACAACACATACAATGCAAATAAACAAAAAAATAAATAAATAAAAAGCATGCCTCAGCAGCTATTTGGGCCTTAAAGCCCAGATCACCCAAAAAAAAAAAAAAAAAACTGTTATGTTGCTCAGTATCTCATCCTAATCATGTATATGTGATCTTTATGTGTCTATTACCTATATTTCTCTTAGAATTCACTTTATGCAAAGTGAAAGTACAGTTCATTTACAGCAGGGGGGCGGGTCCTCACTGTGATGACCACTCCCCCCTCCCTTACTGCTCTGGGAGCGGTAACCCTTTCCTTTCTGGTTTTATGCTACACACACAAACACACACACACACACACACTGTGCCTACAGCTTTTGCAAAACTACAGCTCCCAGCATGCCCACACATCCTAGGAGTTGTAGTTTTGCAACAGCTGGAGTCATATGATTAGTAAAACTGATTTTCAGCAGTGTTGCGGTGCAGGCATGCTTGGAATTGTCATTTTGCAACAGCTGGAAGCATATGATTGTTGTAGTCCCCCTGTAACACACACACACACACATTCACTTCATATATTCACAGATATATACACATACACACACATATATATATATATATATATATATATATATATATATCCACACACACATATACATGCAGGGACACTTACTTTTAAAACAAAGAAATCCTCCATTCAATCTTCTGTCTCCTGCTCAGTCACGGTAGCAGTGTGCTTCTGCCCCTCCACAGGAGCACACAAGCAGCAGCTTTAGACCTGCAGACCTTTCAATCATGAAGTGGGTCCATGACATAGATGATGACAAGTGGACACAGTAGGACTAGTATGTATTCCAGGAGGCAGGGGGGGGGGGCAGTTCTTTGATTGGCCGTTGCTGTATGAAATGCTGAATTTTTTTTAATGAAAGCAATTGCAAGACCTATTGGTTTACAGTATATCAAAAGTTTTTATATCTGACAGTGCCCATTGAAAGGGGTACTCCGGTGGAAAACATTTTTTTAAATCAACTGGTGCCAGAAAGTTAAACAAATTTGTAAATCACTTATATTAAAAAATCTTAATCCTTCCAGTACTTATCAGCTGCTGTATGCTCCAGAGAAAGTTATTTTCTTTTTTAATTTATTTTCTGTCTAACCACAGTGCTCTCTGCTGACACCTCTGTCCATGTCAGGAACTGTCCAGAGCAGGATAGGTTTCCTATGGGGATTTGCTCCTGCTCTGAACAGTTCCTGACATGGACAGAGATGTCAGCAGAGAGCAGTGTGGTCAGACAGAAATAAATTAAAAAAGAAAAGAACTTCCTTTGGAGCATACAGCAGCTGATAAGTACTGGAAGGATTAAGATTTTTTTTAATAGAAGTAATTTACAAATCTGTTTAACTTTCTGGCACTAGTTGATAAAAAAAAAAGTTTTCCTCAGGAGTAGCCATGTAAAGCAACAGCAGTTAAAACCAGAGGTAAGTAAAAAAGTCAGTAACCTCAGCCGAATCCAAATCGGAAGGATCAGCAGTCGATTAGATAAGTCCGGCCAAATCAGTCTCGCTTTCAAAGTGCTTCAATGGCAGTCTGAGGTCTCTTAGGACTATATCCATATTATACAGGCAAACAGTGCACTTTTTACCTGGAACTAATTTGGTCAACTCATTTAGTAAACTAATCGACTGCCGATCTGTTTGATTTGGATTCGGCTGAGGTTATCGTAGTTTTAATTACATCTGTTTATAGCCTTATTTTTCTGCCAGTAACCATGCAGTATATTGTAAATGATATGTTAACTTTATTACAGTCGTGACCTTAAATGTTGGCACCCCTGAAGTTTTTCAAGAAAATGAAGTATTTCTCAAAGAAAAGGATTACAGTAACACATGTTTTGCTATACACATGTTTATTCCCTTTGTATGTGTTGGAACTATACCAAAAAGGCAGGAAAAAAAAAAAGCAAACTGGACATAATGTCACACCAAACTCCAAAAATTGGCTGGACCAAATTATTGGCACCCTTTCAAAATTTTGGATAGAATAAGATTGTTTCAAGCATGTGATGCTCCTTTAAACTCACTTGGGGGCAAGTAACAGGTGTGGGCAATATAAAAATCCCACCTAAAAAAAAAGCAGGTAAAAAGGAGAGAAGTTCACTTAGTTTTTGCATTGTGTGTCTGTGTGTGCCACACTAAGCATGGACAACAGAAAGAGGAAAAGAGAATTTTCTGAGGACTCGATAACCAAAATTGTGGAAAAATATCAACAATCTCAAGGTTACAAGTCCATCTCCAGAGAGTGCCCGGCCACCAGCATCTCTCCACGAGTGGTTTGTTATACCTCTTCTCCACTGTGTAGAGTGCAGTGACATCGCAATTAGGTACATCATACATGTTTTGAAGATAATGAGCTGTTACGCCGAGCGCTCCGGGTCCCTGCTCCTCCCCGGAGTGCTCACGGCGTGGTGCCTGGCCCAATCTGTCTAATTAGCCTCCACCTGCTCCCTGTCTATTTAACCTCACTTCCCCTTCACTTCCTTGCCGGATCTTGTTGCCTTTGTGCCAGAGAAAGCGTTTACAGTGTTTGCCTTACCAGTGTACCTGACCTCTTGCTTTTGCTATTGACTACGAACCTTGCCGCCTGCCCCGACCTTCTGCTACGTCTTACCTTGCCTCTGCCTAGTCCTTCTGTCCCACGCCTTCTCAGCAGTCAGCGAGGTTGAGCCGTTGCCGGTGGATACGACCTGGTTGCTACCACCGCAGCAAGACCATCCCGCTTTGCGGCGGGCTCTGGTGAATACCAGTAGCAACCTAGAACCGGTCCACCGACACGGTCCACGCCAATCCCTCGCTGACACAGAGGAGCCACATCCAGCCTGCCGAATCCTAACAGTAGATACGGCCATCGATCCCGCTGAGGTCCCGCTGCCAGTTGTCGCTGACCTTACCACGGTGGTCGCCCAGCAGTCTCAACAGATAGAGCAACTTGGACAACAGTTCGCCCAACAAGGACAGCAGCTGTCGCAGTTGACCGCCATGCTACAGCAACTTCTGCCACAGCTACAGCAGCAACCATCTCCTCCGCCAGCTCCTGCACCTCCTCCGCAGCGAGTGCCCGCTCCTGGCCTCCGCTTGTCCCTGCCGGACAAATTTGATGGGGACTCTAGACTTTGCCTTGGTTTCCTGTCACAATGTTCCCTACATTTGGAGATGTTGTCGGACCAATTTCCTACAGAACGGTCGAAGTTGGCTTTCGTGGTCAGTCTCTTGTCTGGGAAGGCCCTGTCATGGGCCACACTGCTCTGGGACCGCAATGATCCTGTCACTGCCACTGTACAGTCCTTCTTCGCTGAGGTTCGTAGTGTCTTCGAGGAACCAGCCCGAGCTTCTTCTGCTGAAACTGCCTTGCTGAACCTGGTCCAGGGAAATTCTTCTGTAGGCGAATACGCCATCCAATTTCGTACCCTCGCCTCAGAACTATCTTGAAACAACGAGGCCCTCTGCGCAACCTTTAAAAAAGGCCTATCCAGTAACATCAAAGATGTGCTGGCCGCACGAGAAATTCCTGCCAACCTGCATGAACTTATCCATTTGGCCACCCGCATTGACATGCGTTTTTCTGATAGACACCAGGAGCTCCGCCAGGAAAAAGACCTTGATCTCTGGGCACCTCTCTCACAGTATCCTTTGCAATCTACCCCTGTGCCTCCCGCCGAGGAGGCTATGCAAGTGGATCGGTCTCGCCTGACCCATGAAGAGAGGACTCGCCACAGAGATAAAAATTTATGTCTGTACTGCGCTAGTACCGAACATTTCTTGGTGGATTGCCCTATTCGTCCTCCACGTCTAGGAAACGCACGCACCCAGCTCACGTGGGAGTGGCGTCTCTTGGTCTGAAGTCTGCTTCTCCACGTCTCACTGTGCCCGTACGGATTTCTTCTTCTGCCAACTCCTCCTTCTCAGCTGTGGCCTTCTTGGACTCTGGTTCTGCGGGAAATTTCATTTTGGCCTCTTTTATTAATAAGTTCAACATCCCTGTGACCCGTCTCGCCAAGCCGCTCTACATTTCCTCGGTCAACAGAGTGAAATTGGACTGCACTGTGCGTTACCGCACAGATCCCCTGCTCATGAGCATTGGACTGCATCACGAAAAAATTTAACTTTTTGTTTTGCCCAACTGCACCTCTGAAGTCCTTCCCGGTCTGCCATGGCTCCAACGCCACTCTCCTACCCTTGACTGGACCAACGGGGAGATCAAGAGCTGGGGTGCTTCTTGCCACAAAAGATGCCTCACGTCTGCCCCCAGTCCCGTCTGTCAAACCTCAGTGTCTCCCCCTATACCTGGTCTCCCCAAGGCCTATCAGGACTATGCCGTGCCTCCTCATAGCCCCCGTCCTGGTAACACTCTGCCCCGTGCCAAGCTTCACCCTCTGCCCCCCCTCCCCATTCCCATTCCTTCTGAACTGACTGCCGTTGATGAGCATACCCAGGACTTCACTGTCCTCCAGAAGGAGACTATACAATCGCTCCCAATGTCCTCGTCCCATGTGGAGCGACATCCGGACAAAAAGAGGGGAAGACCTAAGGGGGGGGGGGTACTGTTATGCCGAGCGCTCCGGGTCCCTGCTCCTCCCCGGAACGCTCGCGGCGTTCCTCTCTCTGCAGCACCCCGGTCAGACCCGCTGACCGGGAGCGCTGCACTGACACTGCCGGTGGGGATGCGATTCGCATAGTGGGACGTGCATGCTCGCGAATCGCATTCCAACTCTCTCACCTGTCCCGGTCCCCGGCTGTCTCGTCCTGGCGCACGCGGCTCCGCTCCTTAGGGCGCGCGCGCCAGCTCTCTAAGATTTAAAGGGCCAGTGCACCAATGATTGGTGCCTGGCCCAATCTGTCTAATTAGCCTCCACCTGCTCCCTGTCTATTTAACCTCACTTCCCCTTCACTTCCTTGCCGGATCTTGTCGCCTTTGTGCCAGAGAAAGTGTTTACAGTGTTTGCCTTACCAGTGTACCTGACCTCTTGCTTTTGCTATTGACTACGAACCTTGCCGCCTGCCCCGACCTTCTGCTACGTCTTACCTTGCCTCTGCCTAGTCCTTCTGTCCCACGCCTTCTCAGCAGTCAGCGAGGTTGAGCCGTTGCCGGTGGATACGACCTGGTTGCTACCGCCGCAGCAAGACCATCCCGCTTTGCGGCGGGCTCTGGTGAATACCAGTAGCAACCTAGAACCGGTCCACTGACACGGTCCACGCCAATCCCTCGCTGACACAGAGGATCCACATCCAGCCTGCCGAATCCTAACATGAGCCTCTTCATCCCTAATGAAGTAGATTGTTATCTTGAAAACATGTAGGAACTTTGTTCTGGATGCAGCTCTATAGTGACGTCACCGCACGCTGGGAATCAGTTATAATGCGTAAGGAAACCTGTCAGTAAGTGATTTCCCTGTAGCTCCACCACCACAGGGGAAATTAGGCATTACTTAGTGGCCTTTTAAATCAGTGAGTTGTCTGTAAATGCAGGACAGGACAGGTCCTCCAGAGTAAGATAGTTTATTGATTTCTAAGGTTGATAGACTTTTTTGGAAGTGTTTTGAGTAAATTTTTCTGTCCAAAATGCTAAGAAATGTAATAAAAAAACAAAAAGAAAACTTAAATAAAAACCAGTGTAAAAACTGGAAATAACGAGACAAGGATATACGATGTAGTGTGTATGTACGAGCCTGGAAACTATGATATACTAGGTTACAAAGGAGTACCTCCTATCAATAAATAGAATTTTCGTGGGAATATATGGACCTGTGTTCTTATATTTTTCCTGGTCCTATGCTTTTATATTCCACTCTCTAGTAATCCCAGCCCTCGCAGCACAGTACAGATCTTTCTATACAACCACATTGTCTCTCTTCTCTTGTATCATACTGATTATGTTTGCCTTTTCTATGAATGCATTCTGCAGCATTATATATCCTGTTGTCTATATACAACTTGCATTGGCAACTTTTTCCTCCAAGAGAATATCCTACATCTGATCACTGCACTATTTTTTCTTGCTATTGCTGATCCTCATTTTTTCATGTCTTTTATTATTATTATGCTTGTACAATAAAATGTGTGATTTTTTTCTATTTCTATGTTTGGTGCTATTTATTGATAGGAGGTATTGTTAATGTGGTATGCACGAAACGCATATTACTTTTCCTATTGAAAAGATATTTTGGTCGTACATTGTGGTTAGGTTACAAAGGAGGTTATTAGTTTAGGCTAATGAAGAAAATCAAAATTACCAGCATGCTTTATGCACATGGTCATATTACGAGGCTTACAACCTATCCCCTCCATACATCTTTGACCTGATCTCCCGATACCGCCTTTCTAAGCAATCCCCTATCCTCCTCACAAGACCTCCACCTGTGTTTTTCAATGTCTGCTCCTCACATAACCATCTCCAAGATTTCTCCTGAGCTTCACCCATACTCTGAAACGCACGTCTCTGAAAAATTTGCCTCTCTGCAGCCATCACAACCTTCAAAAGCAAAACCCATTGCTTTAGAATGGCCTCTAACCTGCAGTAACACTGCTGACACTGCACTACATTATGAACAGCTGCTTTTACTACTGCTTCCCTTCTCTCATCTTTGCCAGCAGGGTCCTCCCTCCCTCTGTATTAGTCTGACATTTACTTTGTCCATTGTATTAGATTCTATGTTACGATATGTATTTAAAGGGGTACGCCGGTGGAAAACTTCTTTTTTTTTTTTTTTTTAAATCAACTGATGCCAGAAACAGATCTGTAAATTACTTCTATAAAAAATCTTAATCCTTCAAGTACTTATTAGCAGCTGTATACTACAGAGGAAATTCTTTTCCTTTTGGATTTCTTTTCTGTCACGACCACAGTGCTCTTTGCTGACACCTCTGTCCATGTCGGGAACTGTCCAGAGCAGGAGAAAATCCCCATAGCAAACATATGCCGCTCTGGACAGTTACTAGAATGGACAGAGGTGTCAACAAAAAGCACTGTGGTCGGGACAGAAAAGAAATCCAAAAAGAAAAGAATTTCCTCTATAGTATACAGCAGATTATAAGTACTGGAATAATTAAGAATTTTTAATAGAAGTACAAATCTGTTTAACTTTCTGGCACCAGTTGATTTAAAAAAAAAAAGTTTTCCACTGGTTTATCCCTTTAATCCCCTCATATGTACAGCATCCTGGAACCACAGGTGGTAAATATATATATATATATATATATATATATATATATATATATATATATATATATATTATTTATTGTTATCTTGAGAAAATAAATAAATTTTGGCATTGTTCACTGGGTGCAGTACCCATAAATTGATCTGGATGTGAATACCTCAGTATGGACAGCAGCCAAGGAAGGACTTGTAACTGGATACTGGGGAGCAGCATGTTCTCTATAGAAGGAGCAGTGAATTTGCATTTCATATTAAATGCTTGAAACAAAGATTTAGTGAAAGGATTATCTTTCAATTTAGACAGGTGGGTGGTCAGACTGGATGCATTCAGACAGCTTTGGTTTTCAGGCCAATGAGCTTGATCTCTATCTGCTTTGCAGTTCCGAAAGATCTTAGGACCGCCGAGAATTTTAATTAGTCACCGGGAATCCCTACCGTAAGCTGCCTATTTCCTAATTAACCTTAAGTAATTACAATGTTAGGACATCTTCAGATATTAATACAGAAACCACTTGATTTTGTTCTGATGTGTAGTATACCATTAAAGATTCATGAGTACTTCCATAGATCAGTACTGTGTAGCTGTATTACATAGAATGGATATGTATTACATAAGTGAAACTCAAACAAAAAGAGCAATAATAACATAATATAAAATTGCTTCATTGAAACTACAAAATTAAATAAAACAAACCAAAAAGGCAACATTACAGACGATTGGGATTTCTTTTTTGCAATACTCTTCTGTCTGCATTGATCTACAAGGATACTATTATTTTGCCACTAGTTCATATTTTCTCTCTCACTTAAAGGGGTGCTCCACTGCCCCAGCATTCAGAACATTTAGTTCCGAATGCTGTGTGCGGATTGCGGGGAGTTGTGATGTCACGGCCATGTCCCTCGACCCCCCGCTCCCTGTAGGGCATTTATCCATGGTAGAGATGAGCAAATTTTAGAAAAATTTGATTAGTCCGATTCGCCGAATTTTCCGAAAATATTTAGTTCAGTCCGAATTTACTTGCGGCAAATCGCTTTTAAAGGGGTACTCCCATGGAAAACTTTTTTTTTTTGTTAAATCAACTGGTGCCAGAAAGTTAAACAGATTTGTAAATTAAACAAAAACCAACCCCTCAAAACTAGTATCAGAAAAACTGATACAAAGATTAAATCTGGTTGAATATAAATTAAGACCGTGCTTCAATTATATGATACAAACTGACATAAAATTTTATTAAAATACAATTATATATGCAAAATAAACCTCATAGCACAGGGCCCTTGTGCAGAGGTTATAAAGATTATAAGACCATATATTGTAAGATTAGTTAATATGCACAGATATCTAGCACTGGTTTTATAGAAAATATGACATTTTCCGGTAATCCAGTATCTGATAATCCAGACAATAATGGAATGTCCTGTATTTTGAGTCAAGTCCTGAGATAGTAAGAGATGACAGATTAGAAATATAATTACCAGCCTGGTAGATTACTCAGCCGTGATCTCCTTAGGACAAAAGGTGAGGTCCGCAATGCTTGGGTGGTATACAACGCTGGTGTCACGATTTGGCTGGCTGGAGGTGGATCCTCTGTGCCAGAGAGGGATTGGCGTGGACCGTGTTGGTGGACCGGTTCTAAGTTGCTACTGGTATTCACCAGAGCCCGCCGCAAAGCGGGATGGTCTTGTAGCGGCGGTAGCAACCAGGTCGTATCCACTAGCAACGGCTCAACCTCTCTGACTGCTGAAGATAAGCGCGGTACAAGGGAGTAGACAAGAGCAAGGTCGGACGTAGCAGAAGGTCAGGGCAGGCAGCAAGGATCGTAGTCAGGGGCAACGGCAGGAGGTCTGGAACACAGGCTAGGAACACACAAGGGAACGCTTTCACTGGCACAATGGCAACAAGATCCGGCGAGGGAGTGCAGGGGAAGTGAGGTATAAGTAGGGAGTGCACAGGGGATAATGATGATTAGGCCTGCTGCGCCAATCAGTGGCGCAGTGGCCCTTTAAATGGCAGAGACCCGGCGCGCCCTAAGGAGCGGGGCCGCGCGCGCCGGGACAAGACAGACGGGGAACGCGTCAGGTACGGGAGCCGGGACGCGCATCGCGGGCGGGCGCCTCCCGCATCGCGAATCGCATCCCGGCTGGGAGTGATATTGCAGCGCACCCGGTCAGCAGGTCTGACCGGGGCGCTGTGAATGAGAGGATGCTGCGAGCGCTCCGGGGAGGAGCGGGGACCCGGAGTGCTCGGCGTAACAGTACCCCCCCCCCCTTGGGTCTCCCCCTCTTCTTGGAGCCTGAGAACCTGAGGATAAGACTTTTGTCTAGGATGTTGTCCTCAGGTTCCTAAGATCTCTCCTCTGGGCCACAGTTCTCCCAATCCACCAAAAAAAATCTTTTACCTCTGACAATCTTGGAGGCCAGAAACTCCTTCACAGAGAAGACGTCAGACGAACCGGAAACAGGAGTGGGAGAAACAACTTTGGGAGAGAAGCGGTTAAGGATGAGTGGTTTAAGGAGAGAGACATGGAAAGCATTGGGAATACGGAGAGAAGGAGGAAGAAGGAGTTTGTAAGAGACAGGGTTAATCTGGCACAAGATTTTGAAAGGACCAAGATAGCGTGGTCCCAGTTTGTAACTGGGGACACGAAAGCGGACATACTTAGCGGAGAGCCATACCTTGTCTCCGGGAGCAAAAATGGGGGGAGTTCTTCTTTTTTTATCAGCAAATTTTTTCATCCGGGATGAAGCCTGTAAAAGAGAATTTTGGGTTTCTTTCCATATGGTGGAAAGATCACGAGTCACTTCATCCACAGCGGGCAAACCAGAGGACAAGGGAGTAGCGAGGGGAGGAAGAGGGTGACGGCCGTACACCACGAAAAATGGGGATTTAGCAGAAGATTCGGAGACTGAAGTTGTATGAGAATTCGGCCCATGGTAGAAGATCTGCCCAGTAATCCTGGGGGGAGGAAACGAAATGCCGTAAATAGTCACCCAGGACCTGATTAATTTTTTCTACTTGCCCATTGGATTGGGGATGATAAGAAGAAGAGAAGTTTAATTTGATCTTGAGCTGTTTACAGAGGGCCCTCCAGAATTTAGACACAAATCCGAGACGATATGCGTGGGCAAACCGTGAAGGCGAAAAATGTGTATAAAAAATTGCTTTGCCAACTGAGGCGCTGAAGGAAGACCAGGAAGAGGAATAAAATGTGCCATCTTGGAGAATCGATCAACGACCACCCAAACAACTGTGTTGCCACGGGAAGAGGGCAAGTCCGTAATAAAGTCCATACCAATCTGTGACCAAGGCTGTTCAGGAACAGGCAGAGGATGAAGGAGACCAGCAGGCTTCTGGCGAGGAGTCTTATCCCGGGCACAGACAGTACAGGCCCGCACGAAATCAACAACATCAGTCTACAGAGTCGGCCACCAATAAAATCGAGAGATGAGTTGAAAGGATTTTTTGATGCCCGCATGGCCTGCGAGGTGGGAGGAGTGTCCCCATTTGAGAATCCCGAGACGCTGGCATGGAGAAACGAAGGTCTTCCCTGGAGGAGTTTGCCTGATGGAAGCTGGAGAAGTGGAGATCAGACAGTCCGGAGGAATGATGTGTTGCGGAGAGGCCTCTACTTCAGAGGCATCAGAAGAACAAGAGAGGGCATCGGCCCTAATGTTCTTGTCAGCAGGGTGAAAATGGATTTCAAAGTTAAAACGGGCAAAGAACAGAGACCACCTAGCGTGGCGAGGGTTCAGTCGTTGGGCAGACTGGAGATAGGAGAGATTCTTGTGATCAGTGTATATAATAACTGGATATTTTGATCCCTCCAGCAGGTGCCTCCATTCCTCAAGCGCCAATTTAATGGCCAGTAGTTCTCGATCACCAATGGAGTAGTTTTTCTCCGCCGGAGAGAAGGTAATAGAAAAAAAAACACAAGTAACAGCATGCCCGGAAGAATTTTTTTTGTAGAAGAACTGCTCCAGCTCCCACTGAGGAGGCATCTACCTCCAATAGAAAGGGTTTAGATGGGTCAGGTCTGGAGAGCACAGGAGCAGAAAAAAAGGCAGACTTGAGATGTTTAAATGCGTCTTCCGCTTGGGGAGACCAGGACTTAGGATTGGCATTTTTCTTGGTTAAAGCCACGATAGGGGCCACAATAGTGGAGAAGTGTGGAATGAATTGTCTGTAATAATTGGCGAACCCCAAAAAACGCTGGATAGCACGGAGTCCAGAGGGGCGTGGCCAATCTAACACAACAGATAGTTTATCTGGGTCCATTTGTAGTCCCTGGCGAGAGACCAAGTATCCTAGGAAAGGAAGAGATTGACATTCAAAGAGACATTTTTCCATTTTGGCATAAAGTTGATTGTCCCGAAGTCTCTGAAGAACCATGCGGACATGCTGGCGGTGTTCTTCTAAGTTGGCAGAAAAAATCAGAATATCGTCCAGGTAAACCACAACACAGGTATATAGGAGATCACAAAAAATTTCATTAACAAAGTCTTGGAAGACGGCAGGGGCGTTGCACAGGCTAAAGGGCATGACCAGATACTCAAAGTGTCCATCTCTGGTGTTAAATGCAGTCTTCCATTCGTCCCCCTCCCTGATGCGGATGAGATTATAAGCACCTCTTAAGTCCAGTTTGGTTAAAGATGTGGGCGCCTTGTAGGAGATCAAAGAGTTCAGAGATAAGAGGTAAGGGGTAGCGTTTTTTTACCGTGATTTTATTAAGTCCGCGGTAATCAATGCAAGGGCGTAGGGAGCCATCTTTTTTGGACACAAAAAAAAATCCAGCTCCGGCAGGAGAGGAGGACTTGCAGATAAACCCCTTTTTTAAATTCTCCTGGATGTACTCCGACATGGCTTGGGTTTCTGGAGCAGACAGAGGATAGATTCTGCCCCGGGGTGGAGTAGTACCCGGGAGGAGGTCAATAGGACAGTCATAAGGCCTGTGAGGAGGCAAAGTCTCTGCTTGCTTTTTTGCAAAAAACATCAGCATAGTCCAGATAGGCCTTAGGAAGACCAGATACCGGGGGAACCATAGGGTCACGACTCTGAGTACTGGGAACCGGTTTAAGACAGTCCTTGTGACAAGAAGTACCCCAGTTCTTGATTTCTCCTGTGGACCAATCAAGGGTTGGGGAATGGCGTTGAAGCCACGGTAATCGAAGAAGAATTTCTGAAGTTCAGTTAGAGAGGACCAAAAATTCTATTTTTTCGTGATGGGGTCCGATGCACATTAGGAGAGGTTCCGTGCGGTAACGCATGGTACAGTCCAATCTTTCATTGTTAACAGAATTGATGTAGAGGGGTCTGGCGAGACTGGTCACCGGGATGTTGAACCTGTTGATGAGAGAGGCCAAAAAAGAAAATTTCCTGCAGATCCGGAATCCAAGAAGGCCATAGCAGAGAAGGAGAAGGTAGACGAAGATATCCGCACAGGCACAGTAAGGCGTGGAGAAGCAGAGTTCACATCAAGAGCTATCTCACCTTTGTGCGGAGTCAGCGTACGTCTTTCCAGGCGGGGAGGACGGATAGGACAATCCTTCAAGAAATGTTCGGTACCGGCACAGTACAGACAAAGATTCTTCATGTGGCGTCGTGTCCTCTCTTGAGGTGTCAAGCGAGACCGGTCAACTTGCATAGCCTCCACGGCGGGAGGCACAGGAACGGATTGCAGAGGACCAGAGGAGAGAGGAGCCGGGGAGAGAAACCGCCTCGTGCGAACAAAGTCCATATCCTGGCGGAGCTCCTGACGCCTTTCGGAAAAACGCATGTCAATGCGGGTGGCAAGATGAATAATTTCATGCAGGTTAGCAGGAATTTCTCGTGCGGTCAGCACATCTTTGATGTTACTGGATAGGCCTTTTTTAAAGGTCGCGCAGAGGGCCTCATTATTCCAGGATAATTTGGAGGCAAGAGTACGGAATTGGATGGCGTACTCGCCAACAGAAGAATTACCCTGGACCAGGTTCAGCAGGGCAGTCTCAGCAGAAGAGGCTCGGGCAGGTTCCTAAAAGACACTTCGAATCTCCGTGAAGAAGGAGTGTACAGAGGCAGTGACAGGGTCATTGCGGTCCCAGAGCGGTGTGGCCCATGACAGAGCTTTCCCAGACAGAAGGCTGACTACGAAAGCCACCTTAGACCTTGCAGTGGGAAACTGGTCCGACATCATCTCCAAGTGCAGGGAACATTGCGAAAGAAAGCCACGGCAAAACTTAGAGTCCCCATCAAATTTATTCGGCAAGGATAATCGAAGGCTGGAAGCGGCCACTCGCTGCGGAGGAGGTGCAGGAACTGGCAGAGGAGAAGATTGCTGGAGCTGTGGTAATAGCTGCTGTAGCATCACGGTCAGTTGAGACAGCTGGTGGCCTTGTTGCGCTATCTGTTGCGACTGCTGGGCGACCACCGTGGTGAGGTCGGCGACAACTGGCAGCGGGACTTCAGCGGGATCCATGGCCGGATCTACTGTCACGATTCAGCTGGCTGGAGGTGTATCCTCTGTGCCAGAGAGGGATTGGCGTGGACCGTGTTGGTGGACCGGTTCTAAGTTGCTACTGGTATTCACCAGAGCCCGCCGCAAAGCAGGATGGCCTTGCAGCGGCGGTAGCAACCAGGTCGTATCCACCAGCAACGGCTCAACCTCTCTGACTGCTGAAGATAAGCGCGGTACAAGGGAGTAGACAAGAGCAAGGTCGGACGTAGCAGAAGGTCAGGGCAGGCAGCAAGGATCGTAGTCAGGGGCAACGGCAGGAGGTCTGGAACACAGGCTAGGAACACACAAGGGAACGCTTTCACTGGCACAATGGCAACAAGATCCGGCGAGGGATTGCAGGGGAAGTGAGGTATAAGTAGGGAGTACACAGGTGATAATGATGATTAGGCCTGCTGCGCCAATCAGTGGCGCAGTGACCCTCTAAATGGCAGAGACCCGGCGCGCGTGCGCCCTAAGGAGCGGGGCCGCGCGCGCCGGGACAAGACAGACGGGGAACGGGTCAGGTACGGCAGGCAGACCGCCGCGGTAAGGCATGCCAGCGTTGTATACCACCCAAGCATTGCGGACCTCACCTTTTGTCCTAAGGAGATCACGGCTGAGTAATCTACCAGGCTGGTAATTATATTTCTAATCTGTCATCTCTTACTA
Source organism: Hyla sarda (assembly GCF_029499605.1). Classification (NCBI taxonomy): domain Eukaryota; kingdom Metazoa; phylum Chordata; class Amphibia; order Anura; family Hylidae; genus Hyla; species Hyla sarda. The sequence continues at coordinate 342,342 of NW_026610825.1, read as the reverse complement.
TCTCAGGACTTGACTCAAAATACTGGACATTCCATTATTGTCTGGATTTCCATTATTGTCTGGATTATCAGATACCGGATTACCGGAAAATTTCATCTTTTCTATGAAAACAGTGCTAGATATCTGTGTATATTAACTAATCTTACAATATATGGTTTTATAATCTTTATAACCTCTGCACAAGGGCCCTGTGCTATGAGGTTTATTTTGTATATATAATTGTATTTTAATAAAATTGTATGTCATTTTCTATCATATAGTTGAAGCACGGTCTTATTTTATATTCAACCAGATTTAATCTATGAATCAGTTTTTCTGATACTAGTTTTAGGGGTTGGTTTTTGTTTAATTCTTACTAAATTACCCAACACCAGGTGTAGGTGTACAACCTCCTTACTTCAACTAGTTAATTGTGAGCTGCACATCCCTTTCTTTTTGTATTCAGATTTGTAAATTACTTCTATAAAAAAATCTTAATCCTTCAAATACATTTTATGGGCTGTATACTACAGAGGAAATGCTTTTCTTTTTGGATTTCTCTGATGTCATGACCACAGTGCTCTCTACCGTCCTCTACTGTCCATTTTAGGATCTGTCCAGAGCAGCATATGTTTGTTATGGGGATTTTCTCCTGCTCTGGTGGGTGTTTTACAAAAATACAGAGTTTTTAGGCGTATTGTAGCGCCTTTTTCTGCCCTCATCAGTGCATACCGCATACGTACATCTAAGTAGTATACTATTTTGTTCCTGTTAATCATCATCAGGAGAAGAGAGTTGCAGGTTACCCGTGAGGCAGCAGCTGAGCCAGCAAGGCGGTAGCATGGTTGGCAGTCAGCGTGGTGGCAGAAGTGGAAATTCTGGAGCCAAACGTGCCCGGGGGAGACCACCTGCTTTGCGGCAGCCTACCTTCCCGGGAGGTAGTGGAACAGGGGTTCCTGGAGACGGCAGCAGTAGGAGTCAATTACTGCGCACTGGTGGGGAAATCAGCTACTTGACGGTGTGGCAGTTTTTCATCAAGCATCCGGAGGAGGTTCACATAGCCACATGCAAGATATGTCGGCAGAAGGTGAAGCATGGCCAGGGTCCCAATGTTGGCACCATGGCCCCGCGTCAACATATGCTTCATCACCATAAAGCGGCCTGGGAGAACCATGGATCCGATGTAGTGGTCCAGCCTGCTGCATCACCCAGTGGCACGCTGCTCCCTCTTTCAGCCAGCCAAGGCTCCACCACCTCAGCCGTAGGGTGCTGTGTGTCATACCCTCCTTCTGTCGCTCCAGATGCTCCTGCTCCTCCAACTTTTAGTCAGCCATTCTGCCAACAATCCATCCGCGAAGCCATGTCCAAGAGACAACAGTATGCGCCCACTCATCCAACGACGCAGAAGCTGAATGTGCTCCTATCTAAGTTGCTTGGTCTGCAGTTCCTCCCTTTTCAAGTGGTGGACTCTGCACCTTTGAGAGAACTGATGGCTTTTGCCGAGCCGAGGTGGAGAGTGGCAAGCCGTAATTTATTTGCGAAGAAGGCAGTACCAGCCCTGCACAATTTTGTGGAAGAGAAGGTGGTCCAGTCCTTCAGTCTGTCGGTGTGCCAAAGTGCACGTCAGCACTGACATCTGGAGCTGTAACTACAGTCAGGGACAATACATGTCCTTTACGGCTCACTGGGTGAATGTGGTTCCTGCACAGCCACAACCCCAACTTGGATAGGTCACGCCGCTTCCTCCTCCACGCTGTCAGCCCATTGGTCCTGTGACAGTGTGCAACTCCACCTCCTTCACCGTGTCCTCAGCCTCCGTTGCCCAGACAAGTCTCAGTGACCCTTCAGCATAAGATGTGTGCAGGGCACGGTGGTGTCACGCTGTTCTTCACATGGTTTGCCTTGGCGAAAAGAGTCACACAGGGGAGGAACTGATAAAAGTCATTCATAAAGAAATTGGATCATGGCTTACTCCACGAAAACTGGAAATGGGAACCATGGTGACCAACAACGGAAAGAACATCTGTTACGCTGAGCGCTCCGGGTCCCTGCTCCTCCCCGAAGCGCTCGCGGCGTTTCTCTCCCTGCAGCGCCCCGGTCAGACCCGCTGACCGGGAGCGCTGCACTGACATTGCTGGCGGGGATGCGATTCGCATAGCGGGACGCGCCCGCTCGCGAATCGCATCCCAAGTCTCTTACCTGTCCCGCTCCCCGGCTGTCATGCTCTGGCGCGCGCGGCTCCGCTCTCTAGGGCGCGCGCGCGCCAGCTCTCTGAGATTTAAAGGGCCAGTGCACCAATGATGGTGCCTGGCCCAATCTTCCTGATTAGTTTCCACCTGTGCACTCCCTACTTATACCTCACTTCCCCTGCACTCCCTTGCCGGATCTTGTTGCCTTGTGCCTTGAGAAAGCTACTCTGTGTTACCTCTACTGTGTTCTTGACCATCTGCTATCACCATTGACTACGAACCTTGCTGCCTGCCCCGACCTTCTGCTACGTCCGACCTTGCTCTTGTCTACTCCCTTGTACTGCGCCTATCTTCAGCAGTCAGAGAGGTTGAGCCGTTGCTAGTGGATACGACCTGGTTGCTACCGCCGCTGCAAGACCATCCCGCTTTGCGGCGGGCTCTGGTGAATACCAGTAGCAACTTAGAACCGGTCCACTAGCACGGTCCACGCCAATCCCTCTCTGGCACAGAGGATCCACCTCCTGCCAGCCGAATCGTGACAGTAGATCCGGCCATGGATCCCGCTGAGGTTCCCCTGCCAGTTGTCTCTGACCTCACTACGCTGGTCGCCCAGCAAGCCCGACAGATCGCCCAACAAGATCACCAGCTGTCGTACTTGACCACCATGACACAGCAACTTCAGTCGCAGCTACAGCAGCTTCAGTCACAGCTACAGCAATTTCAGTCACAGCTACAGCAGCAACAACCATCTCCTCCGCCGGCTCCTGCACCTCTTCCGCAGCGAGTGGCCGCTCCTAACCTCCGCTTGTCCCTGCCGGATAAATTTGATGGGGACTCTAGACTCTGCCGAGGTTTCCTGTCACAATGTTCCCTACATTTGGAGATGTTGTCGGACCAATTTCCTACTGAACGGTCGAAGGTGGCTTTCGTGGTTAGTCTCCTGTCTGGAAAGGCTTTGGCTTGGGCCACACCGCTCTGGGACTGCGATGACCCTGTCACCGCCACTGTACACTCCTTCTTCTCTGAGGTTCGCAGTGTCTTCGAGGAACCAGCCCGAGCTTCTTCTGCCGAGACTGCCCTGCTGAACCTGGTCCAGGGTAATTCTTCAGTAGGCGAGTACGCCATCCGATTTCGTACTCTCGCTTCCGAATTATCTTGGAACAACGAGGCTCTCTGCGCGACCTTTAAAAAAGGCCTATCCAGTAACATCAAAGATGTGCTGGCCGCACGAGAGATTCCTGCCAATCTGCATGAACTTATCCATTTGGCCACCCGCATTGACATGCGTTTTTCGGAAAGACACCAGGAACTCCGCCAGGAAAAAGACCTTAATCCCTGGGCACCTCTCTCACGGTATCCCTTGCAATCTACCCCTGTGCCTCCCGCCGAGGAGCCTATGCAAGTAGATCGGTCTCGTCTGACTATTGAAGAGAGGTCTCGCCGTAGGGATAGGAATCTATGTCTGTACTGCGCTAGTACCGAACATTTCTTGGTGGATTGCCCGATTCGTCCTCCTCGTCTGGAAAATGCACGCACGCAACCTGCTCATGTGGGCCTGGCGTCTCTGGGTACGGAGTCTGCTTCTCCATGTCTCACTGTGCCCGTACGGATTTCTCCTTCTGCCGACTCCTCCTTCTCTGCCGTGGCCGTCTTGGACTCTGGTTCCTCTGGAAATTTTATTCTGGCCTCTTTGCTTGATAGGTACTGCATCCCGGTAACCCGTCTCATCAAGCCGCTCTACATTGCTTCAGTCAACGGAGTCAAGTTGAACTGCACTGTGCGTTATCGCACAGTGCCTCTGCTTATGAACATTGGACCACATCTCGAAAAGATTGAATTCTTGGTTCTGCCCGGCTGCACATCTGAAGTCCTTCTCGGTCTGCCATGGCTCAAGCACCATTCTCCCACCCTTGACTGGACCACCGGGGAGATCAAGAATTGGGGTCCTGCTTGCATCAAGAAATGCCTCACGTCTGCTCCCAGCCCCGTCTGTCGGGTCTCAGTGTCCCCTCCTGTGCCTGGTCTCCCCAAGGCCTATCAGGACTGTGCCAAGCCTCACCCTCTGCCCTCCCTCCCCATTCCCACTCCTTCTGACCGGTCTGCCCAGGACTTCACTGTCCCCCAGAAGGAGACTCTACAATCGCTCCCAATGTCCTCGTCCCAGGTGGAGCGACATCCCGACAAAAAGAGGGGGAGACCTAAGGGGGGGGGGTACTGTTACGCTGAGCGCTCCGGGTCCCTGCTCCTCCCCGAAGCGCTCGCGGCGTTTCTCTCCCTGCAGCGCCCCGATCAGACCCGCTGACCGGGAGCGCTGCACTGACATTGCTGGCGGGGATGCGATTCGCATAGCGGGACGCGCCCGCTCGCGAATCGCATCCCAAGTCTCTTACCTGTCCCGCTCCCCGGCTGTCATGCTCTGGCGCGCGCGGCTCCAATGATGGTGCCTGGCCCAATCTTCCTGATTAGTTTCCACCTGTGCACTCCCTACTTATACCTCACTTCCCCTGCACTCCCTTGCCGGATCTTGTTGCCTTGTGCCTTGAGAAAGCTACTCTGTGTTACCTCTACTGTGTTCTTGACCATCTGCTATCACCATTGACTACGAACCTTGCTGCCTGCCCCGACCTTCTGCTACGTCCGACCTTGCTCTTGTCTACTCCCTTGTACCGCGCCTATCTTCAGCAGTCAGAGAGGTTGAGCCGTTGCTAGTGGATACGACCTGGTTGCTACCGCCGCTGCAAGACCATCCCGCTTTGCGGCGGGCTCTGGTGAATACCAGTAGCAACTTAGAACCGGTCCACTAGCACGGTCCACGCCAATCCCTCTCTGGCACAGAGGATCCACCTCCTGCCAGCCGAATCGTGACAACATCTTGGCCGCGCTGCGACAAGGAAGGGTGAGCCATGCGCCCTACATGGCACACGTGTTAAATCTGGTTGTCAAGCAGTTCCTGAAGTGTTCCCCCCATTTGCAAGACATCCTAACAGTGTGAAGGAAACTTTGCATGAACTTCAGCCAATTGTACACCGCAAATATTGTTGAGCGGCATAGGCCATATTCGAATTCGCGAATATTCGCGAATATATGGACGAATATTCGTCATATATTCGCGAATATTCGCATATTCGTAATATGCCGTTTTATTTTCGCATATGCGGAAATTAACGTATAAAAAATTACCATAAGCAAAAAATTCACATATGCGAAAATTAGCATACACCAATTTTCGCATATGCGAAAATTCGCACACCAGTCTCACACTGTAGTATTAGAGACTCCTTTACACCACACAAGCTGAAAGCAGAGAGTGATGATCACTGTGATGTGTACTGTGAAAAAACAAAACAAAAAAAAACGAATATTCGTAATTACGAATATATAGCGCTATATTCGCGAATTCGCGAATATGCGATATTCACGAATAAAATTCGCATTGCGAATATTCGCGAGCAACACTAACCGCAAATCACACCCTCCTTGAACTGCAGCGTCAGAATGGTATCCCCCAACATAGTCTGATTTGTGACGGTTCCACATGATGGAATTCCAACCTCCATATGTTGAACCGACTGTGCGAACAGAGAAAAGCTATTACCGATTTCTTGATGATCCAAGCAGATAGGGGTACTCCCCTGTGTAACTTAAATGTGAACCAGTGGCAGCTCAGACGTGACACCTGCCATTTGCTCAGGCCCTTTCAGGAAGCCACATTATTAGTAAGCCGCCTGGATTACGGGATGAATGATGTCATTCCACTGCTTAATTTCCTACAACAAGTGTTGGAAACGATGGCTGGTCAGGGCAATGAGACATTGCGCCTACATCTCACGGCCACATGAGCCCTGTGGGGGCTGAACTGGAGGAGGAGTAGGAGGATGAGGGGCACAGTGGAGCACAGTTTAGGTTTCGTGAGATGGGCGGTGTTTATTGTCATCTGACAGGAGAGGAGGAGCATGATCAACTAGAGGAGCTAGAGGGTTATGAGGAAGGTGAGACTGAGGACCCAGACACACCGTGGCAGTATGCAGTGGAGATGGAGGCAGGGAGTCCCTCTGAGTCACTTGCACAAATGGCATGATGAATGCTCAGTTGCTTGTGTAGTGACCGCCAAATTGTCAACATTCAGTAGCGGGATGACTTTTGACTCTCCACCTTATTGGACCCTCGCTACCAGCACAAAATGGGGGCCTTTTTTACACCCACTGAGAGGGAGGACAAACTGACCTACTACAGAGACATTCTACGTAGTCAGTTGGCAGATGCTTATTGGCACCATCGTCCATCCACTCGCAGGTCTTACTCGGGGGACCCTCTGCGCTCACCTTCCACTGCCATGGCTGCTGGGGAGGGGTGGGGTGGGAGGAGCAGTACCAGCTCCATCAGCAGCAGCCTGAGTCTACAGTCGTTGATGAGTACCTTTCTTTACCCGCTGTTACGCCGAGCGCTCCGGGTCCCCGCTCCTCCCCGGAGCGCTCGCAGCGTTCTCTCATTCGCAGCGCCCCGGTCAGACCTGCTGACCAGGTGCGCTTTGATATTACTCCCAGCCGGGATGCGATTCGCGATGCGGGACGCGCCCGCTCGCGATGCGCATCTCGGCTCCCGTACCTGACCCGTTCCCCGTCTGTGTTGTCCCGGCGCGCGCGGCCCCGCGCCTTAGGGCGCGCGCGCGCCGGGTCTCTGCCATTTAAAGGGCCGCTGCGCCACTGATTGGCGCCGCAGGCCTAATCAGTATTCTCACCTGTGCACTCCCTATTTATACCTCACTTCCCCTGCACTCCCTCGCCGGATCTTGTTGCCATTGTGCCAGTGAAAGCGTTTCCTTGTGTGTTCCTAGCCTGTGTTCCAGACCTCCTGCCGTTGCCCCTGACTACGATCCTTGCTGCCTGCCCTGACCTTCTGCTACGTCCGACCTTGCTCTTGTCTACTCCCTTGTACCGCGCCTATCTTCAGCAGTCAGAGAGGTTGAGCCGTTGCTGGTGGATACGACCTGGTTGCTACCGCCGCTGCAAGACCATCCCGCTTTGCGGCGGGCTCTGGTGAATACCAGTAGCAACTTAGAACCGGTCTACCAGCACGGTCCATGCCAATCCCTCTCTGGCACAGAGGATCCACCTCCAGCCAGCCGAATCGTGACACCCGCATAGTGAAGCAACTCATCAACAGCAGGTAGACATGGAGCAGGTCCAGCCAAACTTGATTAATGGCCACAACTAGCAGAGTTTGCCCTGGAAAAGCTGTCCTGCCCGGCCAGTATTGTGCCATCAGAGCGGGTGTTTAGTGCGGCGGGGGCCATAGTCACCCTAAGGAGAACTCATCTGTACACAAAACATTTGGAGAGACTGACCTTTGTGAAGATGAATCGGGCATGGATTAGCCAGGATTTCCACCCACCAATGCCAGATGCATCAGAGTAGATTGACCATGGTACTACACCAACACTTCACATATATGGATAGTGCCAAACAGATTTAAGGCACTGCTCCCCATTTACAAACATTCCAGCCACCTTCATCACCGGGTACTGGTATTGCCACCCACCGCACCGCTCTGTCACCGGGTCACTTTGAGGACTCTTGATGATCCGTCTGCCACCTCCGGGCTGTTTCATTCAGCCACTATTTTGTCTCCTAATGCTTCTGCCAACTCCAGGCTGTGCCATTCAGCCACTATATGGTCTCCTCATGCTTGGGCCACCTCCAGGCTGTACCATTCAGACACTATATGGGCTCCTTATGCTTTCCCCACCTCCAGGCTGTGTCATTCAGCCAATATATTGTTTTCTGATGCTGCTGGGACTGTCTTGGATATTACTTACAATTTTTTTATGGTAGCACTAGCAAACATACATGCTCAATAGAGATGTCAACGATGATCTTTTAATGTTAGGGGTTGTGAAGCCCTCTTATGTATGCATCCTTCTGCCTGATCTAGGCTGTGTGTTTTAGCAACTATATGGTTTTGTGATGCTGCTGAGCCTGTGCCTAAAATGTTTTGATGTTAGCACTAGCTAACATACTGTTATATTATGCTCTCCGGCCGCACATGCTGGCTGTGATAGCATGGTCCCGTTACCTGCTGCTGCCGGCGGTGCTGGGACTTGCATCATAGGACGCACCCGCATGCGAGTCCCAGTCCGTCAATCACCTGGTGCTTCTCCTGCTCCAGCCTCTGCCTCTCTGCTCCGGAGTGCGTGCCCACGTCCCCTAGTGCGCGCGCGCCAGAGCTTTAAGATTTAAAGGGCCAGTGCGCTCATTAGTGTAATTCACCTGTGGCTCATTGATAAATTCCTCCACCCTCCTCACTTCCCTGCCGGATCTTTGTTACCTTGTGCCTGAGAGAAAGCATTCCTGAGAGTTGCCTTACCGTGTAATCTGATCATTGGCTCTGTGACTTAACCTTGCTCCTCTGCCGCCTGCCTACTGACCTCCTGCTACATCCTGACTACGCTACTTTGCCGCCTGCCTTGACCTTCTGCCATCCTGACTACAAGCTGCCTTATCCCTCCTGTGCCTCGCATCTCCTCAGCCGCCTCTGTGGTCGAGCCGTGCCAGGGGTAGCGACCTGGGTGCCGCCTGTCGCAGCAAGTCCATTCCGCTTTCCGCCGGGCTTTGGTGAAAACCAGCAGCACTTTAGACTGCGCTTCTTGGTATGGTCCGAGTGATCTGCCACACAGGTCCAGCGGATCCACATCCACCGGAGTTTCTGTCTTCTGAAACGTGAGTGTTACACATACATCTTCTATACATATTGTAAACTCATGCTGATGCCTGCTCCAGGCTGTGTGTTTCAGGAACTACAGTGCTTATTGATGCTGCTGGGCTTGGGCCTTAAATTCTTTGATGATAGCACGAAGTAACATACCTCTTCAATAGAAATTTCAACATTGATCTTTCAATCTTAGGGGTTATGAAACCCTCTTGATTACTGCTGCTGCCTGCTCCTGACTGTGTCTTTCAGGAACTACTTGGCTTATGTATGCTGCTGGGCTTGGTCCTTAAATTTTTGGATGTTAGCACTAGTTCACATACATGCTTAATTAAGATTTCAACATTGATCTTTCAATGTATGGTTTTATGAAACCTTCTTGTGTACTGCTGATGCCTGCTCCTGACTGTGTGTTTCAGGAACTACTTGGCTTACTGATGCTGCTGGGCTTGGGCCTTAAATTTTTGGATGTTAGCACTAGCTTACAAACTGCTTAATTGAGATTTCAACATTGATCTTTCAATCTTAGAGGTTATGAAATCCTCTTGTGTACTCCTGCTGCTGACTGCTCCTGTCTGCCATTCAAACACTATATGGTCTCCTCATGCTTCAGCCAACTCCAGGCTGTGTCATTCAGCCAATCTATGGTTTGCTGATGCTGCTGGCCCTGGGCCTGGGAATAAAAACTTTTGTTATACTAGCTACCCAAAATCTTCAGTTTAAATTTTAAACTTTGTATTTTTTTCTTAGGGATTGGGAAGTCCTGGGGTCTCCTTATGCTTCAGTCAACTCCAGGCTGTGCCGTTCAGACACTATATGGTCTCCTCCTACTGAGGCCACCTCCATTCTCTGTCATTGTGCTGCAACGTGACATGTGACTCCTTGTTAGATTTGGTCCTTTGTGCCCAAACGCCGGGTCCCTGGGCACTAAAACTTAGGAGTTAAAAGTTCCATTTCAAAATCCTCAATTTCAATATCTTAAATTTCTATTTAAAATTCTTGAATTTCAATGGTCTCCTCATGCTTTCGCCAACTCCAGGCTGTGTCATTCAGGCAATATATGGTTTACTGGTGCTGCTGGGCCTGGGTCTGGAAAAAAAAAACATTGTTATGGTAGCACTAGCTACCCAAAAACTTCGGTTTAAATTTCAGAATTCATTTTATAATCTTAGGGATTGTGAAGGCCTAGTGTCTACTTATGCTGCTGCCAACTCCTGGCTGTGCCATTCAGCCACTATATGGTCTCTTCATGCTGCCAAAAACCTCCACACTGTGTCATTCAGCCACTATATGGTCTCCTCATGCTGCCATGACCTCCATGCTGTTTCATTCAGCCACTATATGGTCCCCTCATGCTGCCAACACCTCCACGCTGTGTCATTCAGCCACTATATGGTCCCCTCATGCTTCAGCCTCATCCATGCTGTGTCGTTCAGCCACTATATGGTCCCCTCATGCTGCCAACACCTCCATGCTGTGTCATTCAGCCTCTATATGGTCTCCTCATGCTGATGCTACCTCCAGGCTCCGTCATTGTGCCGCTCTGCGGCAGTGATTCTAAAAGCAATGCCGGTAATCTGCATGTCATTCTGAATAACAGTATTATTTCACTACTCCAGAACACTCCATATGCATGTTAGAACACGGCAAAGTGTTCTACACTCCTATTGAGGGTCTCTGTAAGCCAGAAATAGCCATTTTTAATATAGATTTGCCGCAAATAAATTTGGAATGAAACTAATTTTTTCGAAAAATTTGGCGAATCGGCCAAATCGAATTTTTCAAAAGTTCACTCATCTCTAGTAGCTAGTGCTACCATAAAAATTTTAGGTAATGTCCCAGGCCCAGCAGCATCAGTATACCATATAGTGGCTGAATGACATAGCTTGGAGCAGGCGGCAGAATGAGGAGACAATAGGGCTTTACAATCCTTAAGATTAAAAGATTAATTTTGAAATTTTAATTGAAGATTTATGGTAGCTTGTGCTAACATAAATTTTTTTTAGGTAATGTCCCAGATTAGAGTAGAACATATAGTGGCTGACTGGCACAGCCTGGAGTTGACTGCAGATGAGGAGACCATGTAGTGGCTGAATGGCACAGCCTGGAGTTTGCAGCAGCATGAGTAGAACATATAGTGGCTGAATGGCACAGCCTGGAGTTGGCAGCAGATGAGGAGACCATATAGTGGCTGAATGGCAAAGCCTAGAGGTGGCGGCAGCATGAGGAGAACATTTGATGCGATGTAAAGACCTCTTAAAGGTGGAAGGAGACAATGTATTGTCCATTGTAACAGTTGCGTTATACTTGAGATTGTAAGGAGCTATAATGCATGGGTGTACGAGCCTTTACTTTACTTGCAGACCAAATGTGGCTGCCAATCACAACACGAATTGAAAAGCAGTAAAACTTATAAAATAATATGGCATTAGGGTCTAAAACAAATTAGTTTGTGTCCTTTAAGAGTATCAGATTTTCTGAGTATCCTTTAAGAGTATCAGATTTAATGATAATATCCAATGTTTGGCTATTTTAGTAGGAAAATCAGATGTATTGATTTTTTGACATTATGAATCAGGTCATCAGTAAATATAATGTATTTAGATTGAGAGTCCTCATCCTTCACTCCAGTCATTTTCTTAAAGGGGTATTTCAGGAAAAACTTATATATATATATATATATATTGTCACGATGCCGGCTGGCAGGTAGTGGATCCTCTGTGCCAGAGAGGGATTGGCGTGGACCGTGCTAGTGGACCGGTTCTAAGCCACTACTGGTTTTCACCAGAGCCCGCCGCAAAGCGGGATGGTCTTGCTGCGGCGGTAGTGACCAGGTCGTATCCACTAGCAACGGCTCACCTCTCTGGCTGCTGAAGATAGGCGTGGTACAAGGGAGTAGGCAGAAGCAAGGTCGGACGTAGCAGAAGGTCGGGGCAGGCAGCAAGGATCGTAGTCAGGGGCAACGGCAGAAGGTCTGGAACACAGGCTAGGAACACACAAGGAACGCTTTCACTGGCACAATGGCAACAAGATCCGGCAAGGGAGTGCAGGGGAAGTGAGGTGATATAGGGAAGTGCACAGGTGAACACACTAATTGGAACCACTGCGCCAATCAGCGGCGCAGTGGCCCTTTAAATCGCAGAGACCCGGCGCGCGCGCGCCCTAGGGAGCGGGGCCGCGCGCGCCGGGACAGAACAGACGGGGAGCGAGTCAGGTACGGGAGCCGGGGTGCGCATCGCGAGCGGGCGCTACCCGCATCGCGAGTCGCATCCCGGCTGGCAGCGGAATCGCAGCGCCCCGGGTCAGAGGATGTGACCGGAGCGCTGCAGCGGGGAGAGTGAAGCGAGCGCTCCGGGGAGGAGCGGGGACCCGGAGCGCTCGGCGTAACATATATATATATATATATATCTCAAATGGCTCCAGAAAGTTAAACAGGTTTGTAAATTTATAAATAATTGTATAATTGTATATAGTTTGCGCTGGTACACATTTATAAAAAATATATAATGTAATATAACAGTATCCTACCTGCATAGGTGAGGTTGAAAGATGTCGTATGATATTGCTTGAGTAGTATACTGAGAATGCCGTTCTGTGTTAGGGTTAGCTGAAGAGAAATGAGTTTATATGTTTAGATATGTTCTTTACAATAATCATTTACATCCAAAATTGTTATACATGTGTTCCTGATTGTTATACCTGCAGTTCCTGATCTATTGTTTTGTATACTGTGTTTTATCGATCCAAGTGTTAAGTTGTTATAATCCTTTTTGTTGTTTTATTCTTTTGTATAATGGGTTAGTTTCGCATGCTGCAAAGAAATCCCTGGTTATACATATAGGTTGCGGCAAGTTTCTCTGTAGTATTGACTATATTATACGCTCTTCAATGTTATTTCAATGCTATTACTTATTTTCTAAGTTTAGGTACGTTACCGGTCAGACCGCCATTATGTTTTCTTCAATTAGTTGTATAGGTGTTCTTCTATATCCGCGGTGCTGTCCGGTGGTTGTATCCAAGTAAGAGATCCTTTTTTGGGTCGTTCTGTGCAGCGTCGAGTACGCCCCGGCCGGCGGTGGCTCTATCCTATGCTACCTGCGACTTCCGGGAATGAAAGTTTAGTGACGTCACTACAGGCGCTCCTCTTTACCAAAAGACCTTGACGCGTTTCGGAAACTGCTTCTACGGTTTCCTTCGTCAAGAGGAATGGTTTGAGAGGAGATTCAGATGTAATTTATACGGAAGCGCAGTGAATCAAGTTGTTAACCCTTTGTTGGACTGTAAATAACTGTTGAAATTTGTTCTGTATGTGGATCTTAACTCTTCATCCTTGTTATGATGGTTAGTTGTTGACCGCTCTGTTATATGGGAAACCGCATGAGAAAATGCATGACTATACCCATGTGAATTGGTACAGAGACAATTTAATTATATGGCAAAAAAAAAAAAAAAAAAACTATAAAGCTCTAGTGAGTGGAGAGTTTCCTTATTGTTTCATTTTGTAATATTCCTAATTGCCTCTTAGTGCGGCCCACATATATTTTTTTACATGGGCACATAATTCCATAAATCACCCCCTTTGATTTGCAATGGATATGTTGTTTTACCTTAAATTGGGAGTTATTTGGTTGTTCTGGAATAAATTGGATAGGTGTTTTATTAGTAGTTATCTTACATGCACTACAATTTCTGCAAGGAAGAAAACCTTTTTTCTGACAGAGGAAGGTAGAAGACAGGTTATCTCCTTTTTTACACTTATTTTTAGTTTTAGATTTGTAAATTACTTATATTAAAAAATCTTAATCCTTCCAATAATTATCAGCTGCTGAAGTTGACTTGTTCTTTTCTGTCTGGCTATAGTGCACTCTGCTGACACCTCTGTTTGTCTCGGGAACTGCACAGAGTAGAATAGGTATGCTATGGGGATTTGCTTCTACTTTGGACAGTTCCCGAGACACGTGTCATCAGAAAGCACTTAGACAAAAAAGAACAACTCAACATCAGCAGCTAAAAAGTACTGAAAGCATTAAGATTTTTTAATAGAAGTAATTAACAAATCTGTTTAACTTTCTGGAGCTAGTTGATATATAAAAAAAAAGTTTTTTCCTGGATAACCCTTTTAAAATTGTATGTTAGGTTCTGTTCGCACTATTGTTCTAAATACATGTTGAAAGGTACTAATAAAATCCGCAGATACAGCCAACAAAGTGCAAGAAACCATTTTGGGTTAAAATTACTATAAAAACAGGATTTAACAAGACACAAAATTGATGAAGGACATTCTTTTCTTCCCTGTTTAAGAACAAATTCCAGATGGATCCTGCATATTTGTAAAAATAGAATTCAATGGCAGCAGAATACAAAAAGATAGCCATTCAGGTTCATAGTTGTATCCTTTTTTTAACCCCTTAAGGACACAGCCCATTTTGACCTTAAGGACATGGCCAATTTTATTTCGGCGTTTTCGTTTTTTCCTCCTCGCCTTCTAAAATTCATAACTATTTTATATTTCCATTCCCAGACCCATATGTCTGTTTTTTGCATGACTCACTCATTTTACCCTAAAATGTATGGTAAACCCCAAACATTATTTTTTGTGTAAGGAAATTTAAACAAAAATCTAATTTAGCAAATTTGGGGGGTTTCGTTTTCACGCTGTACACTTTGGTAAAGTTGGTAAAAATTACATGTTTTCTTTATTCTCTGGGTCAATACGATTAAAATGATACCATGGTTACATACTTTTCTATTGTTGCACTGCTGTTAAAAAATCTCAAACTTTTTTACAAAATCAGTATGTTTAAAATTGCCCTATTTTTACCACCTCTAACTTTCTTATTTTTTCTGTATTCAGGCATGTGTGAGGGCTCATTTTTTGCACCATGATCTGTAGTTTGTTTTGGTATCACTTTTCCGTATAAATGACTCTTTGATTTTTTGATTTTTATAAAAAAAAATTGCAGTTTGATGGGACATTTACGCACGCAGTGATACCAAATATGTTTATTATTTATAGTTTTATTACGCCTTTTTGAATTAATATGTGGAAGGGGATTTTTCTATTTTTTTTTCACATTTTTTTCACTTTTTTTTACATTTACTTTACACTTTTTTAGTTCCCATAGGGGACAACTTATAGCAATAATTAGATTGCTAATACTGTTCAGCACTGATCAGTATTATCGGCAATCTTCTGCTCTGGTCTGCTGAAAGGCAGGTCAGTGCAGAAGGCCCCGGGAGACGGACGGAGGCAGTAATATGCCTAACTATTAGCAGAAAAAAACTCTGTATTTTTTAAAACACCAGCCGGTGGATACTATTGTTTGGACTTTGACGGTTTGGTAATTCCCGCGGGCGATCAGATCAGCCATTATAACAGTTGTGTTCAGATGCAGAAAAATCCAGAAGTGCATACAAAGGGTCTATTCACATGGCGGGATTTCCGCCAGCAGAACTTTGTTGGCAGAATTCGGCCTAAAAGGAAAACCCAATCACTCTGGGATTCCGCACTCCTGTTGACACTTCGTAAATCCTGCTATTCCGCCATGTGAATAAACCCTAAGAGTCTTGTTCTCAACAGAGAGAAGGGAAAAAATAATGAAGGTAAGTCGGCTACAGTAAGTTACACAGAAGCAAGGGAACATACATTATACATGTTTATGCTGAGGTGAAGTTGACATGACACCAGTCCACCATGTTAGGTTCTGTGGATGTCTGGGACTTATGCACCTCAAGCACTTCCTATCTCTGCCTGCTTACCATAGACACCCACATTTCCTACTGTGGCCCTCATTTACTTAGAAAATCGGGTTGTAAGTCTATCTTGCTTTCTTACCCGACTGCTTTTTTCCCCTGGTATTTATTATTATGTCGCATCCTGTTTGTCGCACGTGGGTTTTGTTGGTTTTGGTTTCCAACTCCTCTGAGTTGTCGGGAAGAAATCCACAACAATTCAACAAATTCGGGTTGGAAACCTTTATAAATACGTGGGAAAGCTCAGAAATGTCGGGTTTGGGAGAATCCACATCGGGTCCGTCGGGAAAAAATGTTGCATCGTGTCGCAGACTGGCGCACGATGTCTGCGACATGTCGCAGACAAAGATGCGCCATAAAAACCGACAAAACAAGTCAGGTTTAGAATAGTAAATGAGGGCCAGTATGTTATTTTGTTTTTTGCTTTTTACATTCTGTATAAACTTAAGGGCGATGGATAGAAGAAGTTTCAGTTTTCTTAAGAACATTCCCTGCATTTCAACTACTCAAATACCATCAGGGCCACTTATACTCAGAGACTTGCAATAAAGCATATCTTTCTGGCACGGAACTTGCTGCATGTCGTGTGAGCCAACACGCACTGAGAACTGAGCAACCATGAAAGTCACAGTGGTTTACACTGAAAAGAAATAGAACAAGACAACTGGAGATCTGAACAGGGAATTATGTTAGGCTTTTAGTTAATGCTTGTTTGTATTTCATCTTCATATTGTTGGAGAGAAGTGGTTTCAGTTGAGATTTTAAGTTATGTTTATACAGTATATTACATTTCAAAAGCAATTTTTTTTCCCCATTGAAGCTAGTCGACTTATTTATTTTATTCTAGAGACTTATCTTATATGTTTTATAGGAGGCTTCAGGGTCTGTCTGCCATGTTTGCTCAGTGTTTACTGGTTATAAGATAAAGGAGGAAGATACTGCTTACAATTAATAAGTCTGATAGTATACATAACCTTCTGCCAACAAGGACCATCTATTTTTTTGCAAGAAAACTTACAAATGGCCATAAACTACTGTTTAAAATAAGAACAAAATATGATGTTAGTCATTTATTTCTATTGTAGAACGAGACCATTCAAACAGTCTTGTCAACAAGCAGCAGACCTAAACAGACAGGTGACACAGTTCAGTAGTCCTGGGTTTATTGTAATTGGACCTCAGACATTAACCTATACTTCTGCTGCTTCAAGAAATGGGGTTGCTTGTTCAGATTTTAATTGGATCAAAATTGTTCCAATTTCCTTAAATCTGTTTCCACAGTTCTGTGGAGCCTATGTATAATATCATACCTCCAGTATTGGACTGGATTTTTTTTTTTAACTCACCATAGGAAATCCTCTTGAGACCCACTTTTCAGCCCTTCCCCTTTCCCCTTAGCATTGCTAAGGTATAAAAAATTAATAGTCATACAGCTAACAAATACAAATATACAAGGAGCAAATATTTTCACCAAACATAGCACCATCACACTGTTAATAAACAAAACTTGGTATATGAAGAACAGTATTACCACTATGCAAGGAACAAATAATGCCACTACACAATGACCACCCGTTACTACCTCACTTTTACAAATAAAACACATTGGTGGAGGCATTTTCAAAAATGAAAGAAGCAATCTGATGGTTGTTATAGGAAATTCAGCAACTTTTCCTCTGGACAGATTTTGTTAAATCTCCCCCATACAGTAACTCACTGGATTTTAGTCACTATTATCCCTCTTTATGTATGTTTGGTACAAGCCTCCGTGAAGACATCTTCTAGGCACATATCTCTGCAGAGTTTGCAAGACAAAGTATTAGGCTCCTCACTTTTCCAGCATCCTTCCCATCTTTTTTCCACCTCCATACAAACTTCCCCACACAGTGCCCCAAATGGTATTAATGAACCCCCACTGTACTTGGCTCCCCTTAGTGCCTCCACTCTGAACTTGGCTACCCTTTTGTGCAACTACATTGTAATTAGTTTCCCCTTTGTGCCCCCACACTGTATTTGGCTCCCATTTGTGCCCCAACACTGTACTGTACTTGGTTTCCCTTTGTGCCCCCACACTATAATTAGTTTTCCCTATGTGCCCCCACACTATACCTGGCACCGCTTTGTGCCTCCACACTGCACTTGGCTCCCCTTTGTGCCCCCACACTGTACTTGGTTACCCTTTGTGCCCCCACACTGTAATTAGTTTCCCCTTTGTGCCCCCACACTGTACTTGGTTCGCCTTTGTGGCCTCACACTGTACTTGGTTCCCCTGTGTGCCCCCACATTGTACTTGGCTCCCCATTGTGCCACCACACTGTAATTAGTTTCCCCTTTGTGTCCCACACTGTACTTACTTCCCCTTTGTGTCCCACTGTAATTAGTTTGCCCTTTGTTCCCCCACACTATACCTGGCTCCGCTTTGTGCCTCCACACTGCACTTGGCTCCCCTTTGTACCCCTACACTGTACTTGGCTCCCCTCTGTGCCCCAACACTGCATTTGGCTCCCCTTTGTGCCCACACACTGTAATTAGTATCTCCTTTGTGCCCCCACACTGTAATTAGTTTCTCCTTTGTGCCTCCACACTGTACTTGGTTCCCCTTTGTGCCCCCATGCTGTACTTGGCTCCCCTTTGTGCCCCCACACTGCACTTGGTTCCCCTTTGTGCCCCCACACTGTAATTAGTTTCCCCTTTGTGCCCCCATACTGTACTTGGTTCCCCTGTGTGCCCTCACATTGTACTTGGCTCCCCATTGTGCCCCTACACTGTAATTAGTTTCCCCTTTGTGCCCCCACACTGTACTTGGCTCCCCTTTGTGCCCCCACACTGTACATGGTTCCCCTTTGTGCCCCCACACTGTAATTTGTCTCCCTTTTCTGCCCCGACACTATACTTGGTTCCCCTTTGTGCCCCCACACTGTACTTGGCTCCCCTTTGTGCCCCCACACTGTACTTGGCTCCCCTTTGTGCCCCCACACTGTACTTGGTTTCCCTTTGTGCCCTAACACTGTACTTGGTTCCCCTTTGTGCCCCCACACTGTAATTCGTCTCCCTTTTGTGCCCCGACATTATACTTGGTTCCCCTTTGTGCCCCCACACTATGCTTTGGCCTTGTGAAGGCACAAAGAGTACCTAACTAGATTGTGTTGCTGTTTTTGGTGCTTTCCATTTTGGGGGACTATAGAACAATAGAACCAGATTAGAAAAAAGGACATGTCTCAGTATCTGGCTCTAACCAGTTAAAAGAGAAATAAAAATAGGCGACACATTGAGATACACAATTTCACTGCAGTGTTAAAACATTGGTTGGCATGTGATTGTCCTTAAAGCATCAGTAACTCTGGGAAATGAGTGTCATTTACAATGATGGTGATTATAACAGCTTGAATATTGTAAGAAACCTGCATTCTGCACTAATGCGATTATTCTGGCGAGTTTTACATAATACGTCCTACCACTGAGCAGAAGACATTGTGTTGTGCTGTCTTATGTTCAATAGAAAAATTCACCTTCTCTATTTGATGCCTCTAGATTTTAGTTGTGTAACGAAAATAGTAGTTTTATTACATAAATATTATTTTATGAGGGTTCACCTTCCATATGAAGTTTAGGAATAATAAGGGAGAATATCACCTTATGTCTCTGTGGTGACACATTGCATTCATTGACGAGTAAAGTAATAAACACCCCCTGGTTTCTACTAGATAGAAGTAACAATTCTTCCTGATTTTGTATGCTAGAAGGGTTACAGAAGTAGCCATAATAAAGACCCCATTAGGGTACATATTACCATTATTACAAAAGGGATATGGTAGATGGAGGACCTGTTATAGTGTTAGCATTAGAGCATATTATACCTCTGAAACCCTAGATCATTTACAATGGAAAACCACGGTCTATCGTATGATACAGAATTTCTAGAGCACCATTGTCATACATTTGAAACATAGAATGGTCGGCAGATAAGAACCATTTGGCCCATCTAGTCTGCCCAATATTCTGAATACTTATGAATAGTCCTTGTCCTTACCTTATATGAAGGTTAGCCTTATTCCCATCTCTACCTTATAAGGAGGATAGCCTTATGCCCATCTCTATCTTATATGAAGGATAGCCTTGTGCCTATCTCTACCTTATATGAAGGATAGCCTTATACCTATCTCTACCTTATATGAAGAATAGCCTTATACCTATCTCTACCTTATATGAAGGATAGCCTTATGCCCATCTCTATCTTATATGAAGGATAGCTTTATGCCTATCTCTACTGTATATGAAGAGTAGCCTTTTGCCCATCTCTATCTTACATGAAGGATAGCCTTATACCTATCTCTACCTTATGTGAAGGATAGCCTTATACTTATCTCTACCTTATATGAAGGATAGCTTTTTACCTATCTCTACCTTATATGAAGGATAGCCTTATACATATCTCTACCTTATATGAATGATAGCTTTTTACCTATCTCTACCTTATATGAAGGATATTCTTATACCTATCTCTACTTTATATGAAGGATAGCTTTTCCACTATCTCTACCTTATATTAAGGATAGCCTTATACATAGCTCTATCTTATAGGAAGGATAGCCGTATGGCTATTCCATGCATGCTTAAACTCCTTTACTGTATGTGCAGCTACCACTTCTGCAGGAAGGCTATTCCATGACTCCACTACTCTCTCAGCAAAGTAATTCTTCCTCATATAGACTGAGTACTAAAATGTTATTTATTTATTTTTTTGAATCCCAGGATACATTCTCTTGTTTGGTCACATCTAAAGTTTACTACGGCTTCAGAAAACCCAGACGACGGTGTGTGTGAGTGTCCGTGGAAGCAGCTATGGGTGAGTTGAAACATTTTTTTCTAACGTAAAACATCTAGTATTAAAGGGGTAGTCCAAGATGTTTTTTTTCTTTAGCTTAAAGGGGTACTCCAGTGGAAAACTTTTTTTTTTAAATCAGCTGGTGCCAGAAAGTTAAACAGATTTGTAAACTACTTCTATTAAAAATTCTTAATCCTTCCAGTACTTGTTAGCGGCTGTATACTACAGAGGAAGTTCTTTTCTTTTTAGATTTCTTTTCTGTCTGACCACAGTGCTCTCTGTTGAGAGTCCATTTTAGGAACTGTCCAGAGCAGCATATGTTTGCTATGGGGATTTTCTCCTACTCTGGACAGTTCCTGACATGGACAGAGGTGTCAGCAGAGAGCACTGTGGTCGTGACAGAAAAGAAATCCAAAAAGAAAATAATTTCCTCTGTAATATACAGCCCCTAATAAGCACTGGAAGGATTAAGATTATTATTTTTTTTTTTACAGAAGTAAATTACAAATCTGTTCAATTTTCTAGCATCAGTTAATAATAATAAAAAAAAAAAAAAAAGTTTTCCACCGGAGTACCCCTTTAAGAACCCATGATGCCAACTTATAATATTGTTTAATATGCTTCTATTACCATGTGCCGCTTTGTCTTGTTTTCATGCACAGGACCCACACCCGGAAGTGCTGTATTTCAAGGGGAGGGGGGTGGGGGTTATTATTGGTTTTAGAGTGCGTTCACACGGAGTAATTCAAGAGGAATTTACTCGAGTAACATGTTGATTTATCACACAATTTGTTGCAGATGAGGTTTAGGGACTTTTTATTGCAACTTTTGCATTAGATGCCTTTTCTACAATTATTGCAGTGGTCATGAATTTATCATGTGTGACTTGTTGGACAATTTGACACAAATCCCTAATTTTGTCGCAGACCTACACCGGCCCAGACCTAGCTTACACACATGACTGTGTACAGTATTTGAAAAAATGTGCACACGTTGGGGCAAGAGGTTAAAAAATTGCATACAAAGTAGTGCACTAAAGTGTAATTTAAAAAAAAATGTACACTAGCACAAAATGTGTGCATGCAACCATTTCATGAATTTGGTGTACATATACATTACCTCCACACAAATTAAGGTGTAGAAAAATTGTTCACGTACACCATCCTTGATAAATTTCCCCCAAATACCTGGATACACATGTAGACTCATTCTCTCATAAACCCACAGCACCTGCTTCTTTCCCCAGCCTAGCTGAGCTTCTCACTTCAAATAGGGCTTATTAGAACACACAACCAAAACCTCCAACCAAAAGTAACAATTCTTCTTGCTGTTGTCTGCTAGAAGGGTTACAGAGGTAGCAATAACATTCCATCATAACATATATATACATGCCTGCAACACATTGTCAAGTTGTTTATCCAACAAGCCTAAAAATTCATCAGATAAGTACTTCCTATCATTCGTTCTAGAGATCAGAGCAGGTCCCATCACCCAGACCCCGATTGATCTAAACTTTTTTACATGGGTCTATGAAATGCCAAAAGTTTTTTTGTTTTTTCAATTGACAGTGACACATTAAAGGGGTATTCCAGGAATTATTTTTTATTTGACTATGCTACATAGGCTGTAAAGTTAGTGTAGTTCATAATATAGTGTCTGTACCTGTGTGTGACGGTTTTCTCACAATTCTTATGTGATTTTCACCCCAATATTTATTTTAACAGCATAAAAAATGACTGTTGTCTCAGATTTTTTCCAGGTTGCAGAGCGGACGAGACCTGACTCACTAGTCAGCTGATGACAGGAGTCTGTCTGCTTCAATGGGTGGAGCGATCACTTGGTGGGAGAGAGATCAATCTGCAACTAATGCAGCAGCTGTAGGCACCCTGATTGAAAACCACAGGTCTTTTGAATAGATGCAGCTCATTTATGTTTCAATGGGTGGGATGGCTGAAGTGTGGGAGGAAAAGGGAATTATGGGATTTGTAGGCAAAAAAGAAAACTCAAACAGGAAATACCAGTTCACAAATAGTTAGCCACAGTGTTATGTGTTATCGCACAACATAGCCATTTAGCCCCAAGACAAGTGCAGATCCTTCCTAAGCATGACCATTACTGTCTGCCAGGTACTTACTAAAATCACCTTATGGTGGACAACCCCTTTAAGTATATTGGCAATGAGTATGGTACATTTGCTGATACTAACGTAAGTGACAGCTTATCGGAAGTTTTTTTTTTCCTGTTTTGCTCTTGTAATTTACCCTTTACAATTTGAAGAAAGCAATTTCCCTTTACATCATGTCTGTGCCCTGTGCACTGCACACAAAGGGCTTCATTTTCTAAGAGTGTAGGGTTTTTAATAGTGTGAAATGTTTTTTCAGACTTGTAGGATTCCACCATATTTACTATGGGGATCACAGATTTACAAGTCGGGAACATTTTCTGACCAGCTTTTTCTAGGTGGAAATTTCCAGCCATTTATTCATAGGATTTTCTGTGAATCCTGGAAAATAGGTCTGGTTGTGAAGCCAAGCACCTTTTTTGACCAGGCACGCCCCTTTTGCGACAGACTACATCCCCTTTTCGGCTTTTCACAATGCAATGTCGGATTAGTTGGATTTTCCTGTCGCACAGCGCCTGAGACATGTCTCAGACAATGTGTACCAAAATATCTTGAAAAAACCCGACTAGTGGGTTTTAGCTTAGTAAATGAGGGCCAAAGTGTATGCTTTTGTGTCCTTAATAAAAATCCTCACCTTACTATAAGAAAAGCAAATCTTCAGCTCACCTGGAGCTAGTAATGCATGGCAATCCTAATAAACATGAAAACATAAAGGAACTTGGGCCAGACCATATTTGAGAATAGAACACTTTTTTTATTTTCTATCACATTGTAGGTGGAACATGCCTTACCAATTCACACTAATGCATTTTGAATCTGTTGGTCCTTACTCATAGCCTCGCCTTACCATGTTTCTGATGACCCAAACAGGCGGCTGTATCTTTGGATAATCAGAAGGGCAGTAAGGCCAGGAATGGCATCTGTAATATGGATACAAAAATGTGGATGTCATATGCTTATGTGAAACCAGCCTAAATAACGAATGAAATTAGAACTTCATGAACTGAACATTTTGCTACCAGTGGTAAAAAAGTAATATAAGAGGGTCTGTTGTCACGTGTTATACCATGTGCTCTGGATACTGTTGGCATTTTTACCTTCAAAAAAGTGTAAAGAATTTTATTAATGAATCACATATGTAATATGTATAATATAATAAAATGGAATCTAGTATTGTGATCAATCTGATATGTTTACACAGTCTTGAAAATGCTTTTCTTACATTAATTATAACCATATTGTACTGTAATCAATGCTCCAACGACTGACCTACAGTTGAGCAGCCACTCTGGGCTGTCTAAGCTGCTGTTTAAAGCATAGAGGAAGGTCAGATCAATGGTTTAAGCCAATAATGCATTTAGAAAGTCTTCAGTACCTTTCACATTTTTACCATTTTAGTATATTGCGGCCTTGGGATAAAGAAAAAAAAAAGTTTTTCCACAATCATTTTGCACTCAATAACCCACAACATATGAAAACAGAATGTATAAAATGTATGCTAATTTATTATCCCCTAGCCCAGTGTTTCCCAACCTTTTTCGGGTCGGGGCACACCTCGAGAAAAAAACATTTCCGTAGGGCACCCCTACCGCGGTTGACGAGCAAAAAAAAAAAAAGGAAAAAAACTGTAAAAAACGCAATGCACTATATCTATTTATCAGTGGGTATGGGTATGTAGTTTAAAGTGCTGCTTTATACAGCAACTCACAAATGACGTCTTCTCTAATTTGCATCATTGCCTTCTCTTCTCCATCTGGTCTGGGCCATCATCACGATTTCTTCCATACACAATTCTTCACTGTTAAACCTGCAAAACAAACCTATTAGGCTCCGCACTTTTTTTTTACATGGCTGACAGAGGGGTGTAGAAGAGTGTACATGGGTGATAGAGGGGTGTAGGGGGGTGTACAGAGGGGTGTAGAGGAGTGTACATGTGTGACAAAGCGGTGTAGAGGAGTGTACCGAGGGATGTAGAGGAGTGTACAGAGGGGTGTAGAGGAGTGTACATGGGTGACAGATGGTTGTAGAGGAGAGTACATGGGTGACAGATGGGTGTAGAGGAGTGTACATGGGTGACAGATGGGTGTAGAGGAGTGTACATGGGTAACAGAGGGGTGTAGAGAAGTGTAGATGGGTGACAGAGAGGTGTAGAGGAGTGTACATGGGTGACAGATGGGTGTAGAGGAGTGTACATGGCTGACAGAGGGGTGTAGAGAAGTGTACATGAGTGACAGATTGGTGTACATGGGTGACAGAAGGGTATAGAGGAGTGTACATGGGTGACAGATGGGTGTACATGGGTGACAGGGGTATAGAGGAGTGTACATGGGTGACAGAGGGGTGTAGAGGAGTGTACATGGGTGGCAGAGGGGTGTAGAGGAGTGTACATGGGTGACAGATGGGTGTAGAGGAGTGTACAAGGCTGACAGATGGGTGTAGAAGAGTGAACATGGGTGACAGGGGCATAGGGGGTGATAAAGGGGTGGACAGGAGTGAATAGGGGGTGGAAATGGGTGAGAAGGATGTGGTCAGAGGGGTGGACAATGGAGTGTGAACATTGGTGACAGGGATGGACAGGGGTGACAGAGGGTTGGATGGGGGGTGGACATGGATGACAGGAGGGTGGACATGGGAGACAGGGGGTCAGGGGGTGGACAAGGGTGACAAGGGGTAAAAGAGGGACAGGAGTGACAGAGAGGGGTGGACTGGGGTGACAAAGGGACAGATGGGTGAACAGGAGGGTGGACATGGGTGACAGGGTAGCCTACAGGGGTAGATGGGGGGGGGGTAAACATAAGTGACAAGGATGGACAGGGGAGTGGACAAGGCAGACATGGATGCCAGGAGGGTGGACATGGGTGAGAGGGGGGGTGGACATGGGTGACGGGGATGATAGGATAGTGGACATGTGTGAGAGGGGGGGTTGTGGACATGGGTGACAGGGATGGACAGGGAGGTGGACAAGGCGGACATGGATGACAGGGGGGTGGACATGAGTGATGGGGGGTCGGTAGAGGGTGTACCTGGGTGACGGTGGGGGGGGGGGGTGGGTTTGGACAGGGTTGAGAAGGGGTAACAGAGGGTTGGAAAGGGTACGGTACCTTAAGCAAGCCGGCCCGCGCAGCTTGCAGTTCCACGGCAGGCACGGGAGTCCGGCTCAGATGCAGCACGTTCCACCCCAGGGCACCATTTTCGGCTCACTGCGCCGCAAGGGAGAGGGGGGCGCAGGGGGGCAAAATCCCGCGGCACCATGGGCTGTGCAGCGGCACCGCGGTTGGGAATCCCTGCCCTAGCCAAAGGTAGGGATAAGTTGTCTGATCGAGGGGGTCCCGCTGCTGGGAACTCCTGCAATCTCTCCTGCAGTAGTGTTGCTCGCGAATATTTGTAATTCGAATTTTATTCGCGAATATCGCATATTCGCGAATATTCGCGAATATAGCACTATATATTCAAAATTACGAATATTTTTTTTTTCACAGTACACATCACAGTTATCATCCCTCTCTGCTTCCAGCTTGTGTGGTGTAAAGAAGGCTCTAATATTACTGTGTGAGACCGCTGGGCGAATATTCGCATATGCGAATATTCGCGAATATTGATCCCTCCATTCTGCTGCTTCTATCAAGTTACACTGGTATACTTGCTGTAAAGTTCATACATTTTCACATATGCGAATTTTCACATATGCGATTTTTCGCATATGCGAAAAAACATGAATATTACGAATATGCGAATTTTGCGAATATATGACGAATATTCATCCATATATTCGTGAAATATCGCGAATTCGAATATGGCCTATGCCGCTCAACACTATCCTGCAGCACCCCGGGTCATCATGGGATCCCGCCGATCAGACATCTTATCCCCTATCCTTTGGATAGGGGATAAGATGTCTAGGGGCGGAGTACCCCTTTAAAGACACAGACCATTTTGGCCTTAAGGATGCAACCAATTAAATTTTAGCATTTTTGTTTTTTCCTCCTCACCTTCTAAAAATCATAACTCTATTATATTTTTATCCACAGACTAGTATGAGGGCTTGTTTTTTACTCAACCCGATGTCCTTTGTAATGACTTCGTTCATTTTACCATAAAATGTATGGTACAACCTATAAAATACTATTTGTGTGGGAAAATTGAAAACAAAACCGCAATTTTGCTAATTTTGGAAGGTTTTGTTTTCATGCTGTACAATTTACGGTACACAATCACATGTTTTCTTTATTCTGTGGGTCAATATGATTAAAATGATACCCATGATTACATACTTTTCTATTATTGTACAACTTAAAAAAAATCTCAAAATTTTTAATCAAATTAGTACATTTTAAATCTCTCTATTTTGATGACCTATAACGTTTACATTTTTCCGTATAAGCGGCGGTATGAGGGCTCATCTTTTTTCTTTATTTGTATTAATACCACATTTGCATATACAGTCATTGTCGTAAATGTTGCCACCCCTAACATTTTTAAGAAAATTAAGTATTTCTCACAGAAAAGGATTGCAGTAACACATGTTGTGTTATACACATGTTTATTCCCTTTGTGTGTATTAGAACTAAACCAAAAAAGGGAGGAAAAAAAGCTAATTGGACATAATGTCACACCAAACTCCAAAAATGGGCTGCACAAAATTATTGGCACCCTTAACTTAAAGGAGTACTCCAGCGCAAAATAACTTATCCCCTATCCAAAGGATAGGGGATAAGTTATAGATTGCGGGGGGTCCGAGCTCTGGGGCCCCCGGGATCTCATGGACGGGGCTGCGGCAGTCTAACGGAAGTGAAGTTTCATCCCCAGCAGAAAGCTGCGTCAGACACTCCCCTCCATGTATGTCTATGGGGTACATGGAGGGGGCGCGTCGGCCGCCGCGTCATACGGGGACAAAACGCCACCTTTCCTGTATATTGCCGTGGACCCGTACCGAAGATCGCAGGGGGGCCCCAGCGCTCGGACCCCCCAACACCCCCCCCCCCCCCCCCCCCCGCGATCTATAACTTATCCCCTATCTTTCGGATAGGGGATAAGTTATTTTGCACTATAGATGTCCTTTAATATTTGGTTGCACACCTGCTTGGTTGCTGAAATCAGTCGCTTCCTATAACCATCGATAAGCTTCTTACACCTCTCAGCCGGAATGTTGGATCACTCTTCCTTTGCAAACTGCTCCAGGTCTCTCTTATTGGAAGGGCGCCTTTTCCCAACAGCAATTTTAAGATCTCTCCACAGGTGTTCAATGGGATTTAGATCTGGACTCATTGCTGCCACTTCAGAACTCTCCAGCCCTTTGTTGCCATCCATGTCTGGGTATTTTGGGGTCATTGTCCTGCTGGAAGACCCAAGATCTCGGTCGCAAACCCAGCTTTCTTACACTGGGCTGTACAGTGCGACCCAAAATCCGTTGATAATCCTCAGATTTCATGATGCCTTGCACACATTCAAGGCACCCAGTGCCAGAGGCTGCAAAACAACCCCAAAACATAATTGAACCTCCACCATATTTCACTGTAGGTACTGTGTTCTTTTCTTTGTAGGCCTCATTCTGTTTTCAGTAAACAGTAGAATGATGTGCTTTACCTAAAGGATTTCGGCTTACTCAAGTTCATTTTGGCAAAATGTAGTCTTATGTAGTTTTATGTCTCTGTGTCAGCAGTGGTGTCCTCCTGAGTCTCCTGCCATAGCATTTAATTTCATTTAAATGTTGGGGGATAGTTTGTGCTTACACTGATGCTCCTTGAGCTTGCAGGCCAGCTTGAATATCTTTGGAACTTGTATGGGGCTGCTTATCCAGCATCCGGACTATCTTGCCTTGACACCTTTCATAAATTTTTCTCTTCTGTCCATGCCCAGGGAGATTAGCTACAGTGCCTTGGGTTGCAAACTTCTTTGTTGCGCATTGTGGACAAAGGCAAATCTAGATTGTTGATATTTTTCCTAAATTTTGGTTCTCAAGTCCTCAGACTCTTATCCTCTTTCTGTTGTCCCTGCTTAGTGTGCACTGACACACAATGCAAAGATGAAGTGAACTTCTCTCCTTTTTATCTGCTTTCAGCTGTGATTGTTATATTGCCCACACCTGTTACTTGCCCCAGGTGAGTTTAAAGGAGCATCACATGCCTGAAACAATCTTTTTTTTCTCACAATTTGGAAAGGGTGCCAATAATTTTGTCCAACCCATTTTTGGAGTTTGATGTGACATTATGTCCAATTTGCTTTTTTTCCTCCCTTTTTTGGTTTAGTTCCAATACACACAAAGGGAATAAACATGTGTATAGCAAAACATGTGTTACTGCAATCCTTTTCTGTGAGAAATACTTCATTTTCTTGAAAAATTTCAGGGGTGACAACATTTACGGCTTGACTGTATATGAAATTTTTAATTAATTATTATTATTATTTTTTTTTTATATATGATGTGACAAAAAAGCAAACATTTAGGACTTTTTCTTTTTTTTTTTACGTTTATGCTGTTCACCTGTATGGGATCAGTAACATTATACTTTGATAGATCGGACATTTACACATGCGGCAATACCAAATATGTTTATTAATTCATTTTTTTTAACAATTTCTGGGGGGAAAAATGGGAAAAAGGCATGATTTACATTTTTATTGGGGGAGGTTATCTTTAAAAAATGTTTACTTAACCTGTTGGGGACAAAGGGCGTGTGCATACGGCCTTGCGTCCTGGTAATTAAGAACATTAGACCCCCCCATTAGTCATTAGACCCCCCATGTCGGCGATCGGCGCAAATCGCAAGTGAATTCACACTTGCGATTTGCGCCCATTACGGGTCTGTGGTGACCCGGTGACCCGGAATATAAGGGGGATCGCGGTTATCTAATAAACCTAAGATCCCCCTGAAGGGATAGGAGTGAGGTGGCAGGGGTGCCACCCCTCCTATCCCTGCTATTGGTCTGCTATTGATCGTCAGAAGCGACGACCAATAGCAGATCGGGGGTGGGGGGGTTAACTTTCGTTTTCCCCGTCCTGCCCACCCACAATAGGCGGGGCAGGACGGGGAAACTGGCAGGGACTGGCGCCGAAGATCCACTTACCATCCGGCGAGCAGCAGAAGAGGACGGCTCCCTGGATCCGAAAGAAGCCGATAAGTTGCCTAGCAACATCTGGAGGGCTGCAGTCTCAGACCATTATACAGTGGTCTCTATCCTGTAGCCCTCCAGATGTTGCAAAATTACAACTCCCAGTATGCCCAGACAGCTGTTTGGGCATGCTGGAATATGTAGTTTTGCAACAGCTGGAGGGCTACAGTTTGAGACCATTATATAGTGGTCTCTAAACTGTATCCCTCCAGATCTTGTTTGCTGTCTGGGCATGCTGGGATTTGTAGTTTTGCAACATCTGGAGGGTCACAGTTTGGAGCAGTGGTCTATAAACTGTAGCCCTTCAGATGTTGCAAAACTGCAAATCCCAGCATGCCCAAACAGCAAACAGCTGTCTCGCCATGCTGGGAGTTGTAGTTGCGTACCTCCAGCTGTTGCATAACTACATCTCCCAGCATCAGTACATGTAGTTTTGCAACAGCTATAAGCACACTGGTTGGGAAATACTGAGTTAGGTAACAGAACCTAACTGAAGGATTTCCAACCAGGGTGCCTCCAGCTGTTGCAAAACTACATCTCCCAGGATGCCCTTCGGCGAATAGTACATGCTGGGAGTTGTAGTTTTGCAACAGCTGGAGGCTAACTGGTTGGAAAATACTGAGTTAGGTAACAGAACCTAACTGAAGGTTTTCCAACCAGTGTGCCTCCAGCTGTTGCAAAAGTACAACTTCCAGCATGCACGGTCTGTCAGTACATGCTGGGAGTTGTAGTTTTGAGTACAGCTGGAGGTTTGCCCCCCCCATGTGAACGTACAGGGTACATTCACATCGGCAGGTTTACAGTAAGTCTCCTGCTTCAAGTTTGGGCTGCGGCAAATTTTTCGCCGCAGCGCAAACTCCTAGCGGGAAACTCACCGCAACACGCCAGTGCGAATGTACCCTAAAAACACTACACCTACACTACACTAACACAAAATAAAGGGTAAAACACTACATATACCCCCCCTTACACTGCCCTCTGATGTCTTCAAAAAGTAAAAACATGTCAACTTTATGATGCAAATATAAAGTAGACATATTGTATATGTGAATCAATATATAATTTATTTGGAATGTCTATTTTCCTTACAAGCAGAGAGCTTCAAAGTTAGAAAAATGCAACATTTTCAAATTTTTCATCAAATTTTTGAATTTTTCACCAAGAAATGATGAAGTATCAACGAAAATTTACCACTACCATAAAGTAGAATATGTCACGCAAAAATAAGCATCCCAGAGTTATTAATGCTTAAAGTGACAATGGTCAGATTTTCAAAAAATGCTCCCGTCCTTAGGGTCATAATGGGCTCCGTCCCCAAGGGGGGAAAAAAAATATTTAACTTTTTTTTTTTTTTTACACTTTTTATGTCCCCATAGGGGAATATTTATAGCAATCATTTGTTTGCGTATACTGATCAGTGCTATGCATAGGGCATAGCACTGATCAGTATTAACGGTGATCTTCTGCTCTGGTTTGCTCGATTTCAGACCAGAGCAGAAGACCCCAGGAGACGGATGGAGGCAGGTGAGGAGACCACTATTACGGCAGAGCCGCGGGTGATCTGATCATCCATTTTACCGACTGCACTGCCGCAGATGCCGTGATCTGTATTGATCACGACATCTGAGGGGTTAATGGCATACATCAGCGTGATCGCTGATGTTCGCCATTACCGGCGTGTCCAAGGCTGCCGATAGCAGGAGTGATGCTCGTGGTCATGTACAGGACGTAAATGTACGTCCTGGTGCATTAAGTACCACTGCACCAGGACATACATTTATATCCTGTGTCGTTAAGGGGTTAAAAAAACGAAAAACAAAAATTTTCATATACCTTGATTGGAATCCCCTGTGGAAAATTTAGGTGATTGGACATAATCTGGAAAGATACAGCCCTGTCTATATGAGGTCTGCAGAGGATTATATGAAGGCAAGATTGGGTAAAGGGTACAAATACATTTTTGCTACACTGATAGTTCTCATAAGCACAGTGGCCTCCATAATTCAAAAACAGGAAGCAATATGGAATAACTGGGACTCTTCTTTAAGATAGCTGCCCCACCAAACTAAATAATTGTGGGAGAAGGGCCTTGGTAAGAGAGTTGACCAAGAACCCAATGGTCATTCTGGCTGAGCTTCAAAGATCTTGTGTGCAGATGAAAGAAACGTTTACAAGATCAACCATCAATGCAGCATTCCCCCAATCTGGACTCTGTGGCAGAGTGACCAAAATGAAGCCTCTCCACACATTTCACTGGTCTAATGAAGGGGTATTCCAGGCAAAAACTTTTTTTATATATCAACTGGCTCCGGAAAGTTAAACAGATTTGTGAATTAATTTTATTAAAAAATCTTAATCCTTCCAATAGTTATTAGCTTCTGAAGTTGAGTTGCTGTTTTCTGTCTAACTGCTTTCTGATGACTCACGTCCCGGGAGCTGTCCAGCTCCTATGGGGATATTCTCCCATCATGCACAGCTCCCGGGACGTGACATCATCATTGAGCAGTTAGACAGAAAACTTCAGAAGCTAATAACTATTGGAAGGATTAAGATTTTTTAATAGAAGTAATTTACAAATCTGTTTAACTTTCCAGAGCCAGTTGATATATAAAAAAAAAGTTTTTGCCTGGAATACCCCTTTAATTTTACTTGTCATCTTAACAAGACACTGCTCATCACCTGCCCAATACCATTCCTACTGTGAAACATGGTGGTGGTGGCAATATCATGCTGTGGGGGTGTTTTTCAGTGGCTGGGACAGGGAGAGTGGTACGGGTTGAGAAAAACTGTCTTAATGAAAACCTGATAGAGAGTGCTCTGGACCTCAGACTAGGCTGAAGGTTCACCTTTCAACAGGACAATAACCCTGAGCTCACAGCCAAGACAACACAGGAGGGGCTTAGGGACAACTCTATGAATGTCCTTGAGTGGCCCGGCCGGACACCTGATTGAATTCAATAGAACATCTCTGCAGCGACCTGAAAATGGCTTCCACAAGCGGACCCCATCCAACCTGACAGAGCTTGAGAGGGTCTGCAAAGAATGGCAGAAAATCCATCTCGATACCAAGGTGTGAAAACCTTGTGGCATCATACCCAAGACCCTGAGTCAAGGGTCTGAATACTTATGGCAATGCAATATCTTAGTTTTTCCTTTTCAATAAATTAGTAAAAAGATTTCTAACATTCTGTTTTCACATTCTCATTGTAGGTTACTAAGTGCAGAATGATGGGGGGAGGGGAAGCTTTTTTTCTTACTTTAGCACAGGGCCTTATATAATAAAATATGACATTAAAAAAATGTGAAAAGGGAAAAGGTCTGGGTTACATGAATAAAAAACATTCTCCTTTCCAATAAGCACTCTAACCAGTTTGCCTTACTACTACTTTGGTAAATGTATAAAAACTAAAAAAAAGAGAATGTTGTATGGATTGTTAACCCCATTGCAATTGCTTCTTTCTGTTGAAGTTGCATTGCTCTGAGTGGTCCGGGTTAGAATACTGTGGTACAATGCAGTCAACTACAATGGTTTGCCTCTATTGTGTCATTACTGGTCAGAGTGACACGAGGCGATTATGCTGGTTTTTACTTTTCTGAGCAACCAACAAGGGTTGTACCTAGACTGGATGCAGTGATTGTGATCATGTCTGGTGCCTTGAGTGGAAGCGGTTCAAAAATCCCTTTGTCTCATAGAATGAGACGGGTACTATAAATGCCATAAGATATATATATATGGGAAAAAGGTTGTTCCATATTGCCAATGAGATGACAATATGAAATGAACACGATCATTAGGTTCATTAGGAGCATCGTGAGGATAATAATCCTCTTAAGAGGGAACATACTTTTAGCGGCAGAAGGATCCTCCGGCTTTGATTACTGAATCCCTTTTGATCTTGCTCACTGTGATAAGAAAGTTCTCAGGGGACTTTATTCTGCTCGTCTACCCAGCAGGCTTTCCTTAAATAAGATAAAATGTGTGGTAATTGAGAAGTGAATGTAATTAGCATACAGTATGCAGTCTGCAGGTCGTTGCTAGCTTAGACACTTCCATGCTGCCGGAGCTGTGGGCATACAAATTCATTAGATTATTATGTGCACATCACTTACTGAACTATTCAACACCATCTTAGACCCAATACCTGAATAAACATTTGCAGAAGTTTAGCGCCATAGCTTTAAAAATCATATGGCCCACAGAAAATGACAAATGTAAAGGACAAATGTAGTAAAGGGCCAGCTGAGAGTTGTAGTATTCCAGATAGAGTCAATGGTCACAGGCTTGAGGGCCACAGTTGGACCCTGAGCGCTTTCCTAGCGGCCTCAGCACTCTTTGTCAATAGTCCTTGACCCTGGGGCACTCTATTGTGGTCATGCCTGGGTGCAACGCTGCCCCTGGTGTTAAGTGCAAAAATGGGTTAGAGTCTTGAAGCACTTTGACTGTTACTTTAGTGATTCAGTCAGATATAGATTTGCTCTACTAAAAGAGGCCTTCACAGGTTGGCTCCCCATGTGAATAAGAATACTTAGAATATTTTTGTTACTCATGATTGGTTGCACTACAGTTCCCTATTGCAGGGTGAAGGATGGTCAAGTTTGTGGCACGGAAGTCATGTAAAACTAGCTTAGGTCCGCTAGGAGTGTAGTAGATGCAGGAGGGGAACTGACAGTACCTCTCAGGAATAGAATGCAAATTTGTGGTAGATGCCCCTTCAGGGTGGACTGGATGCAGGAAAAGGCTAAGTTCATACTGCAGTTGTCTGAGGAAAGTTGAGCAAATTAGGTCTGTATCTTAGTGAAAATCAGTTCACAAGAATTGGTTCACAGCTCACTTGATGGTCTAAAACCACTCTGTATTTTTATATCAAGTTCTCCTGAACTCAATTAAAAATAGCTGTTAATTCCTATTTAATAAAATGTTATGGCTGTAAAATGCCACAAATGCTGCACTGTGTTTTTTGTTGCAAAAACGCTGTCGCCAGATATTAGCTAGAATTCAATAGGGATTTATTGAAACACAAAACACACTTTTTTCTTTCACGCATCTTTGACGTTTTTCTGTGGCTTTGGGCTCAGTGGCAGTTGTCCAAAATTGCAGCATGTTGAGACTATGGCGTTTTTTGTGGAAACAATCTTGGCATTTCTCTCTCTCATAAAAGTATATTAGGCTAAGTTTCTACTTGTTTTTTTCTTTTTTGGGAAAAACGCCAAGAAAAACGCTAATTCTGCCGCATGGCCACATGTTAGCTGTAAATCAATGAGAAATCGCTAAATTCTTTTTCCACTTGGCATTTTTCAGTTTGGTGTATTTTTAATCCTTTTGGCGTTTTTTCACTCTTTTTTGGCGTTTTTCAGCTTGGAGCATTCAAAGCATGTTGAGACACTGGCGTTTTTTCCCCTGAAATTGTGGTGTTTTTCTCCCATAGAAGTCTATGGGAGTAAAAAAACACCAAGAAAAACGACATGTGGGTTTTAACTTTGACGTTTTTTTCAGGCGGTTTTTATTCTCTTTTGGACTTTAGCGATCCAAAAAAGTGATGGAGATACCTTTTTTAATAACATTTCGTAGGGTACCATTAAAAAAATTATAATAAAAAAGATACAGTAGTTATGGAAAAAATTGAAATTTATCTTTATAACAACATTTTTATACATTTTTAAACAGGGATCAATTTATGTGGGCAGGCAGGGCACTAAAAATGTAGTGTGTGTTTTTCACTTTTTATTTTTTAGGTGGCACTACTACTCCCAGCATGGAACACACACTTTTCTATGATGGGAGTAGTAGATCCTGTACTAATTGACAGATTGCTCTGGGTTACGTTGTGATCCTCCTGTTTATATGCGGCTGGCTGCTCTTCTATGGTCCCTGCACTGACGTATATATACACCTATTCATATTTCCCGTAGAGAACTGTGATTGGCCAGATGGTTCCAGCCAATCACAACTCTCTGTGGGAAATATGGTGTATATATACGTCAGTGCAGGGGACCATAGAAGAGCGGCCGGCCGCATCTATACATTATACAAGAGGATCACAGCTGGTGTCAGAAGTGACATCTACTGTGATCTTTCCTTAACTGCAGGTACTACAGCTCCCAACATGGAACCGAGTGTGCTCCATGATGGGAGCAGTAGTACCTGCAGTTAAGGAAAGATCACAGGGGGTGACACCTGATGCGATCATCCTATCTATTGCAGAGATGCGGAGCAGCTCTGTACAGCGCTGTCATCTCTCCTCTGTACTCCGGCCAGTGATTTAAATAGAACATCACTCATTCATATTTCCCTCAGAGCTGTGATTGGCTGCAACCATCCGGCCAATCCCCACTCTCGGTGGAAAATACGAATGAGAGATGTTCTATTCATATCACTGGCCGGAGTATAGTGCAGAGATGCGAGCGCTGTATAGAGCCACTCCGCATCTCTGCTATATTATGGACGATCGCATCGGGCAATATGTCTATTAGTACAGATAATACTACTCCCATCATGGAACAGTGTGTTCCATGCTGGGAGTAGTAGTACTACCTAAAAAAAAAGTGAAGCACACACTTTATTAAAATAATTAAAATGTCGTAATAAAAATATAAATTTCGTTACCAGGTCAGTCCCGGCTGCTAATGATAGCCGGGACCCTGGGCTAATAGCGTGCGGCACAGATCGTTGTGCCGCACGCTATTAAGCCTTCAGATGCGGCGATCAAAGTTGATTGCCGCATCTAAAACGAAAGTAAAACTTCCCAGCAGCTCAGTCGGGCTGATCGGGACTATCGCAGTAAAATCGTGATGTCCCAATCAGCTAGGACACGAGTGGAGGTCCCCTTACCTTGCTCTGTTGCGTCCGATCGGTGTTTGATTGCTCCAAGCCTGAGATACAGGCTTGAGCAATCAACCCCCTATAACCCTGATCCATGCAAAGCTATGGCTTTGCAGGGATTAGTGTAAAAGGTCAGTGTGTGCAGTGTTATAGCCCCCTATGGGGCCCTTCCCTAATAAAAGTTTGAATCACCCCCCTTTTCCCTTAAAAAAAAAACTGTGTAAATAAAAATAAACAATAAAAATATATCATTAATTAAACCGCACAGTGAATGGCGTACGTGCAAAAAAAATTCCAAAATAGCGTATTATTGGTCACTTTTTATATCATGAAAAAATTTATAAAATGTCTGATCAATACAAAAATGTTACCAATAAAAACTTCAGGACATGGTGAAAAAATGAGAACTCATACCGCCCCGTAATGCAGAAAAATTTAAAAGTTTTACGGGTCAGAAGATGAGAATATTTAATGTATAAATTTTCCTGCATGTAGTTAGGATTTTTTTCTAAAGTACGACAAAATCAAACCTATATAAGTAGGGTATTATTTTAACCGTATGGACCTACAGAATAATGATAAGGTGTCATTTTTACCGAAAAATGCATTGCGTAGAAACGGAAGCCCCCAAAGGTTACAAAATTACATTTTTCTTCAATTTTGTTGCACAATGAATTTTTTTCCATTTCTAATGTCACTGCAAAGTAGAATTGGTGGCGCAAAAAATAAGCCATCATATGGAATTTTATGTGCAAAATTGAAAGCGTTATGATTTTTACAAGGTGATGAGGAAAAAAGGAAAATGCAAAAAACAGAAAAATGCTGAGTCCTTAAGGAGTTAAATACATTTTTTTCCATCACTGCTGCATCCTTTTTTTTTTGGTACCCAACTAATTTTGAGTACCAAAAAAAATGCCAGAGGGGCCAAAAATGCAATTTCCTCACAAATGAAAAAATGCCAGACGCAGGAATTTAAAGGAGTACTCCGGTGCACACTTTTTTCATGTTATCCCATCCGGGCTGCAAAATAAAAGATAACACACTTTCTCTTATCTGCCAACGAGCCCCCGGAGCTCCGGTACAGGTGTTCGGTCCCCGGGCTGTATTCCTCTTACTTCCGGTTAGCCCGGCACGTCACACGGAGCTTCAGCCTATCACTGGCCGCAGCGATGTCCCGCCTCGGCCAGTGATAGGCTGAAGCTCCGTGTGACGTGCCGGGCTAACCGGAAGTAAGAAGAGTACAGCCCGGAGGACTGAACACCTGTACCGGAGCTCCAGGGGCTCGTTGGCAGGTAAGAGAAAGTGCGTTTTCTTTTATTTTGCAGCCTGGACGGGATAACATGAAAAAAGTGTACACCGGAGTACTCCTTTAAACTGGCGTTTTTTCAGGCGTTTTTTTCTAGCATTTTTTTCAAACAAAAAAAAAAAACGCAGGACAAGAAACTTAGCCTAAGAGAAAAAAAAAGCCATAAAAATTCCATATGGGGTTAGAATTGCAGATTTTTATGGCTTAACATCCCAGCTCCGCCCCGCCCCCCACCCCCCATTCCTTAATAGATATACTAGAGTCACATGATGAAATAATCACATGACTTGTCATGATAAAAAAGCTAGGGAACAAACACCAAAGAAAAAAAATGCCAAGACTAAAACCCACTATTTTTGAAAAAATGCCACAAAAAAACGATATCATTGGAGTGCAAAACCAGAGCAAAAGCACATAAAAAAGCCAGAAAAAAAAAAAAAAAAGTGGAAACTTAGCCTCAATCCTGTCTATTCTTATGCCTTTCCTCACAATGTTGCTTTGTTTCTTTTCCTATTGCGGTGCCCGTAGATTATTGTAGTTCCTTTTCTGTTTATGAACCAATGAGCTGTGTATGAGATAAACAGATGTTGAAGACCTGACTTTATCATTTGTAGCGCTTCCTATTGACTCTGTGACCATTCTACCAACAAAATGTGCATGTTAATGGAGAAGGGCAGGTGCTATCATTGTGTTAATAATGGGGATCAGAGGGGTTAATATCTCTAGGACTCTGTTCAGATTAACACTAGACAAATGACGCTTCCCTCTAGGAAAAGCACAAAAGAAACCTTGATCTAATAATAAAGAATGAGCCATTACCCATTAGTAAAATACCAGTTCTTGCCCAGTGGTGTATTGCTATGTAGTAGATTGAATGTATGTGCATGTATTCCTTTGTATGTGTGTGTATTGCTATCTAGTAGATTGTATGTGTGTGTGTATTGCTACGTAGTAGATTGTATGCGTGTGTATTGCTATGTAGTAGATCTGATGTGCGTGTATTTCTGTGTAGTAGATTGTATGTGTGTGTATTGCTATGTAGTAGATTGTATGTGTGTGTATTGCTATGTAGTAGATTGTATGTGTGTGTATTGCTATCTAGTAGATTGTATGTGCGTGTATTGCTATGTAGTAGATTGTATGTGTGTGTGTATTGCTACGTAGTAGATTGTATGCGTGTGTATTGCTATGTAGTAGATCTGATGTGCGTGTATTTCTGTGTAGTAGATTGTATGTGTGTGTATTGCTATGTAGTAGATTGTATGTGCGTGTATTGCTATTTAGTAGATTGTAT
Source organism: Hyla sarda (assembly GCF_029499605.1). Classification (NCBI taxonomy): domain Eukaryota; kingdom Metazoa; phylum Chordata; class Amphibia; order Anura; family Hylidae; genus Hyla; species Hyla sarda. Next base: position 303,239 of record NW_026610825.1, on the reverse strand, counting down.
GTGTGTGTATTGCTATGTAGTAGCAATACACACACATACAATCTTCTACATAGCAATACACACACATACAATCTACTACATAGCAATACACGCACATACAATCTACTAAATAGAAATCCACGCACATCAGTTCTTCTACATAGCAATACACACACATACAATCTACTATGTAGCAATACACACACGTACAATCTACTAAATAGCAATACACGCACATACAATCTACTACATGGCAATACACACACAAACAATCTACTACATAGCAATACACGCACATACAATCTACTACATAGCAATACACGCACATACAATCTACTACATAGCAGTACACACGCATACAATCTACTACGTAGCAATACACACACATACAATCTACTACATAGCAATACACACATACAATCTACTACATAGCAATACACGCACATACAATCTACTACATAGCAATACACGCACATACAATCTACTACATAGCAATACACACGCATACAATCTACTACGTAGCAATACACACACATACAATCTACTACATAGCAATACACACATACAATCTATGTAGTTGATTGTATGTGCATATATTGCTATGTAGTAGATTGTATGTGCATGTATTGCTATGTAGTAGATTGTATGTGTGCATATTGCTATGTAGTAGATTGTATGTGCGTGTATTGCTATGTACTGTAGTAGATTGTATGTGTGTGTATTGCTATGTAGTTTGTATGTGCGTGTATTGCTATATAGTAGATTGTATGTGTGCGTATTGCTATGTAGTAGATTGTATGTGTGCGTATTGCTATGTAGTAGATTGTATGTGTGTGTATTGCTATGTAGTAGATTGTATGTGCATGTATTGCTATGTAGTAGATTGTATATGCATTTATTGCTATGTAGTAGATTGTGTTTGTGTGTATTGCTATGTAGTAGATTGTATGTGTGTGTATTGCTATGTAGTAGATTGTATGTGTGTGTATTCCTATGTAGTAGATTGTATGTGCGTGTATTGCTATGTAGTAGATTGTATGTGTGCGTATTGCTATGTAGTAGATTGTATATGCATTTATTGCTATGTAGTAGATTGTGTTTGTGTGTATTGCTATGTAGTAGATTGTATGTGCGTGTATTGCTATGTAGTAGATTGTATGTGCGTGTATTGCTATGTAGTAGATTGTATGTGCGTGTATTGCTATGTAGTAGATTGTATGTGCGTGTATTGCTATGTAGTAGATTGTATGTGTGTGTATTGCTATGTAGTAGATTGTATGTGTGTGTATTGCTATGTAGTAGATTGTATGTGTGTGTATTGCTATGTAGTAGATTGTATGTGCGTGTATTCCTATGTAGTAGATTGTATGTGCGTGTATTGCTATGTAGTAGATTGTATGTGTACGTATTGCTATGTAGTAGATTGTATATGCATTTATTGCTATGTAGTAGATTGTGTTTGTGTGTATTGCTATGTAGTAGATTGTATGTGCGTGTATTGCTATGTAGTAGATTGTATGTGCGTGTATTGCTATGTAGTAGATTGTATGTGCGTGTATTGCTATGTAGTAGATTGTATGTGTGTGTATTGCTATGTAGTAGATTGTATGTGTGTGTATTGCTATGTAGTAGATTGTATGTGTGTGTATTGCTATGTAGTAGATTGTATGTGCGTGTATTCCTATGTAGTAGATTGTATGTGCGTGTATTGCTATGTAGTAGATTGTATGTGTGCGTATTGCTATGTAGTAGATTGTATATGCATTTATTGCTATGTAGTAGATTGTGTTTGTGTGTATTGCTATGTAGTAGATTGTATGTGCGTGTATTGCTATGTAGTAGATTGTATGTGCGTGTATTGCTATGTAGTAGATTGTATGTGTGTGTATTGCTATGTAGTAGATTGTATGTGTGCGTATTGCTATATAGTAGATTGTATGTGTGTGTATTGCTATGTAGTAGATTGTATGTGCATGTATTGCTATCTAGTAGATTGTATGTGTGTGTATTGCTATGTAGTAGATTGTATGTGCGTGTATTGCTATGTAGTAGATTGTATGTGTGTGTATTGCTATATAGTAGATTGTATGTGTGTGTATTGCTATGTAGTAGATTGTATGTGTGCATATTGCTATATAGTAGATTGTATGTGTGTGTATTGCTATGTAGTAGATTGTATGTGTGCGTATTGCTATATAGTAGATTGTATGTGCGTGTATTGCTATGTAGTAGATTATATGTGCGTGTGTTACCCGGATACAGTCATCTTGCTTGTACACACATGCTGTTTTTATGTGGAGCTCCTTGGCCGATACATTGAATGTGAATGTTTAGAACAGTGTTTCCCAACCAGGGTGCCTCCAGCTGTTGCAAAACTTCAATTCCCAGCATGCCCGGACAGCCGAAGGCTGTCCGGGCATGCTGGGAGTTGTAGTTTTGCAACAGCTGGAGGCACCCTGGTTGGGAAACACTGATTTAGAGACTATCTACAGCACAGGCTATTTTTATTATTCTGTTATGCACAGCTGACTTGCGATGGGAAATCCTTGTTCATTGATAAATGCCTCGCGTTTTCACAAATGCATTCCTGAAATATTTCTTTGAGGAAGTTACATTTTGCAACAATAGATATTTTTGGTGTATACACAACCCCAGTAGGGGGCTACAAATCTATGTGACTACAAAGTATGAGGAATAAACAATGTACTGTGTATAACAATGAATATTTCTTAAGGAAATGGTTTTGGTAAGAAAAGATCTTCTGATGTAATTCCTTGACAAACATTTCCCCCTAGAATCACAATATCACCTGGAAATCTGTCCTTGATGCGTCCTCTTCATAACATTCCTAAGTGGCTTTTTGTTAGGCTCCTTTCACACTATAGGTTTCTCCATTTTAAAGACCTGTTAGAATGTCCCGTTAAGAAAAACCTTAAAATCGGCCGTTACAAAATCCCATTCAAGTCTATGGGATTTTTACATTATCCATTTTCACCCATTATGAATAACGGACGTTATTTGTGACGGGAGAAAAAATGTGTAACGGACGTTTTTAAGGGTTTTCTTAACGGGACATTATAATGGACGACCCCCAGGACGAAGAACATCCCGAAACGTGCATTGGGGTTGCGTCGCTCCAGCAGACCTCCATATTTACTATTGTTTTTTACTGGGTATGTATGTGCATTCATGTGTGAGCCTTATTGTTATTGTTGATGGGAGGAATCCATGGTCCCCATTAGAGATGAGCGAACTTACAGTAAATTCGATTCGTCACAAACTTCTCGGCTCGGCAGTTGATAACTTATCCTGCATAAATTAGTTCATTTTTCAGGTGCTCCGGTGGGCTGGAAAAGGTGGATACAGTCCTAGGAGACTCTTTCCGAGGACTGTATCCACCTTTTCCAGCCCACCGGAGCACCTGAAGGCTGAACTAATTTATGCAGGCTAAGTAATCAACTGCCGAGCCGAGAAGTTCGTGACGAATCGGATTTACTGTAAGTTCGCTCATCTCTAGTCCCCATAGTACATAGAGCATGTACACATATGAACACTTACCTATATGTTTATTTTTATGTTTATTCTTATTAATATGGGTCTGTTCTGGAGTGACGCCTATTAAAGGGATACTCCGGTGAAAACCTTTTTTCTTTTAAACCAACTGGTGTCAGAAAGTTAAACATTTTTGTAAATTACTTCTACTAAAAAATCTTAATCCTTCCAGTACTTATTAGCTGCTGAATGCTACAGAGGAAATTCCTTTCTTTTTGGAACGCTGATGACATCACGAGCACAGTGCTCTCTTCTGACATCTCTATCCATTTTAGCAACTGTGCATAGCAGATGCATGGTGGCTCAGTGGTCTGCGCTGCTGCCTTGCAGTGCTGGGGCTTTGGGTTCTAAACCCACTAAGAGCAACAATAAATAAATAAAGACTTACTATTATTATGATAACATCAGCAGCGCCCGTGCTGGTGATGTCATCAGGAAGCATTCCAAAAAGAAAAAAACTTCCTCTGTAGTATTCAGCAGCTAATAAGTACAGGAAGGATAATGATTTTTTAATAGAAGTAATTTAAAAATCTGTTTAACTTTCCAGAGCCAGTTTATTTAAAAGAAAAAAGGTTTTCACCGGAGTACCCCTTTAACTCTCCATTTAGTGGAAGTTTTTGTATTCCCCTCTATATATGTACACTTTTTATAAGATATTAATGTATATCAATAACTTTGTATTACATTTTTAGCAACAAGTGTCTCCAATCTCGTTTTTCATTAAGTTAGTTTTGTGTAGGAGTACACAGTAGGTCTTTATGCTATTATGCACAAGCTAATATAAATATTTATTATATAGCTAGTTTTCCTTTTTTGCTGTGGTAGTAATGGAACAGCAGAGCGATGATTGGATGACGGGAAGCAAGGTAAGTACCCTCCTGCTGTCCTCTCAGCTGTTCGGCACACCGCGATTTCACTGCGGCGGTTCTGAACAGCCCACTGAGCTAACCGGTATCAATTATCTCCAGTTTTGGACTTTGATCGCGGCATCTAAAGGGTTAATACCAGACATCTGCCCGATCGGCGATGTCCGGTATTAGCCACAGGTCCTGGTTGCTGATATCAAATGGGACCTGCCGGGTATGAAGCGCGCTCAGCCACTGAGTGTGCTTCACATTACGGGAGCTGGTGCAGGGCGTAAACTTAAGTCCTGTGTTAAGGGGTTAATTTAAAGGGGTACTCCCCTGGAAAACATTCCATTTTAGGAACTGTCCAGAGCAAGAGAGGTGTCAGCAGAGAGCACTGTGATCAGACAGAAAGAAAAGTCAAAAAGAAAAGAACTTCCTCTGGAACATACAACAGCTGATAAGTACTGGAAGGGTTAAGATTTTTAAATAGAAGTCATTTACAAATCTGTTTAACTTTCTGGCACCAGTTCATTAAAAAAAATAATGTTTTCCAGTGGAGTACCCCTTTAACGACGCTGGACGTATATTTACGTCCTGCGCCGGCTCCCGCGATATGAAGCATCACATCGCGTCGATCCTGGTGCTCATCAACAGCCGGGACCCGCGGCTAATACCACACATCGCCGATCGCGGCAATGTGTGGTATTAACCCTTTAGAAGCGGTGGTCAAAGCTGACCGCCGCTTCTAAAGTGAAAGTGAAAGTATCCCGGCTAGTCAGTCGCGGCGGCGTCCCGAACAGCTTACAGGACACCGGGAGGGCCCTTACCTGCCTCCTCGGTGTTCGATCGAGGAATGACTGCTCCGTGCCTGAGATCCAGGCAGGAGCAGTCAAGCGCCGATAACGCTGATCACAGGCGTGTTAATACACGCCAGTGATCAGCATAGGAGATCAGTGTGTGCAGTGTTATAGGTCCCTGTGGGAGCTATAACACTGCAAAAAAAAGTGAAAAAAAAGTGTTAGTAAAGATCATTTAACTTGAAAGAAGAGATCGCAGACGGCACTCACGGAAACAGCAAGAAGTTTTATTCGGGATCGCTGGTCCACGCAACAAGTCGACCAGGTAAGTCGACCGGTTTCGCGCTACGCAGAGCGCTTACACGTGACCTCTTCCCTAATAAAAGTTTGAATCACCCCCCTTTTCCCATAAAAAAAATAAAACAGTGTAAATAAAAATAAACATATGTGGTATCGCCGCGTGCATAAATGTCCGACCTATAAAAATATATCAAACATTTGAGAGAGCATGGAAAATAAGCGGCACTCACCACAAACAGCTAGCGACAACTTCTTTATTTCTTAGGCGTGCAGTAAAACATGCAGGTGCAGGGAGACAAGGACGCCGGGGAATCCAGCTGACTGGTCACAGCCGTATCGTGCTTCCGCACTTCGTCAGACCAAGAGATGGTCTGACGAAGTGCGGAAGCACGATACGGCTGTGACCAGTCAGCCGGATTCCCCGGCGTCCTTGTCTCCCTGCACCTGCATGTTTTACTGCACGCCTAAGAAATAAAGAAGTTGTCGCTAGCTGTTTGTGGTGAGTGCCGCTTATTTTCCATGCTCTCTCAAATGTTTGATCCATGACTGTCCTGGCTGAGCACCCCACAAGCAGCGACATACATACACACCTGTTCCATCAAGAGCAAATATCGGGCTGCATGGTTGGCTGTGCCGAACGCTGTTTCTCACTACAAGCTATAAAAATATATCTTTAATCAAACCGTACGGTCAATGGCGTACGCGCAAAAAAATTCCAAAGTCCAAAAAAGCGTATTTTGGTAACTTTTTATACCATTAAAAAATGAATAAAAAGTGATCAAAAAGTCCGATCAAAACGGTCATTTTTACCGAAATATGCACTGCGTAGAAACGGAAGCCCCCAAAAGTTACAAAATGGCGTTTTTTCTTCGATTTTGTCGCACAATGATTTTTTTTTTCGTTTCACCGTGAATTTTTGGGTAAAATGACTAATGTCACTGCAAAGAAGAATTGGTGACGCAAAAAATAAGCCATAATAGGGATTTTTAGGTGGAAAATTGAAAGGGTTATGATTTTTAAAAGGTAAGGAGGAAAAAATGAAAGTGCAAAAACGGAAAAACCCTTAAGAGTCCTTAAGGGGTTAAGGACATTTTTTTACACAGCAGTATTTTACATCAATATTAAGCTAAAACTAGTAGTGGAACCAACACAGATAAAAAAAATATATATAAATAAGTATAATAGAAAGATTTGCTGCTATTTTGTATTTTAAACCCACTTTTAGGGTACATTCAGACGAGTGGATCCACGGTGTATTTTACGCTGCTGATCTGCCGCCGAAGGACCCCTGCAGGGTGCCTCAGGTGTGCCTGCTCGGAGCGGCAATACGTCGCTACTAGCAGGCACACTGCTGCAATGTGCGAGTCGCCACTCATGCCCCGCTGTTACGCCGAGCGCTCCGGGTCCCCGCTCCTCCCCGGAGCGCTCGCAACATCCTCGCATTTGCAGCGCCCCGGTCAGACCTGCTGACCGGGTGCGCTGCAATACCTCTCTCAGCCGGGATGCGATGCGGGAGGCGCCCGCTGGCGATGCGCATCCCGGCCCCCGTACCTGACTCGCTCTCCGTCAGTCTTGTCCCGGCGCGTGCGGCCCCGCTCCTTAGGGCGCGCGCGCGCCGGGTCTCTGCTATTTAAAGGGCCACTGCGCCACTGATTGGCGCAGCAGGCTTAATTAGTGTGTTCACCTGTGCACTCCCTATGTATACCTCACTTCCCCTGCACTCCTTCGCCGGATCTTGTTGCCCTTTGCCTAGTGAAAGCGTTTCCTTGTGTGTTCCTAGCCTGTGTTCCAGACCTCCTGCCGTTGCCCCTGACTACGATCCTTGCTGCCTGCCCTGACCTTCTGCTACGTCCGACCTTGCTCTTGTCTACTCCCTTGTACCGCGCCTATCTTCAGCAGTCAGAGAGGTTGAGCCGTTGCTGGTGGATACGACCTGGTTGCTACCGCCGCTGCAAGACGATCCCGCTTTGCGGCGGGCTCTGGTGAATACCAGTAGCAACTTAGAACCGGTCCACCAGCACGGTCCACGCCAATCCCTCTCTGGCACAGAGGATCCACCTCCAGCCAGCCGAATCGTGACACCCGCTTTAGTCGCTGATAGGCTGAGCACAGTGTCATGTAAGGAGCCTGGGCAGCAGGGCGAAGGCGGGGCTGGCAGTACGCTGATCGCAGAGTGACGATCCGTGCACATGGAAGCAGGAAGGAGACTGGGATCGAAGGACCAAAGACCTATATCAGCGCAATGGGGGAGCAGCAGAAGGTGAATTACAGTGGGGGGTTAAAGTTTGTTTTTTACTTTTTGCAGGCTGGGCACAATGGGATAAAAATTAAATTGCGCTACACTACCCCTTTATGTTTTGCCTTAAGTATCAATGCAAAATATTGACCAAAATACTGCTGTGTGAAAGTGGTAAACTTAGTATTAAAATGATAATAGGGAACTGCTGATAACCCAGAAATGTGTATAAAAGAGGAAAATGAACTCTTTGCTCGTTTCACTTGAATATACACATTCATATGCAGAATACAAACCTATTATTCACAAAAAGCACAGAACCCTTCTTCATCCCTTAATAAAACATCACATTTATTTATTATAACATTATTTAAATAAATAAAAATTACTACCAGCTCACCTGTAGACTTAAAGGAGAACTCCAGTACTTAACTTCTTATCCCCTATTGACTAGTCAGATTGAGAAGAACTGCACAACTTCTTGTGGTGCATACAGCAGCTGATAAGTAGGGGAAGGATTAAGAATATTGTATAGAAGTAGTTTACAAATCTGTATAACGTTTTGGCACCAGTTGATTTCAAAATATGTTTTTTTTCTTCCGGAGTACCCCTTTAATTAGCACTCAGAGGCACAGAAAGGCATGGAACAAGTGACTAATAGCTTGTGTGCTAATCAAAAGATGGAGCCCAGCGGCCATAGAAGTCCTTACTTGACAAGTGTATTGCTACAATGTGTTGAAAGTTGTTAGACCTTTTTAAAATTCTCAAGTTTTCCCCATCATTCTGCACTTAATATCCCAATACGACAAAGTGAATACAGAATTATAGGAATTTGTGCTGATTTATTGTAAAGGAAAAACTAAAATATTGCAGTGACATAAGTATTCAGACCCTTTACTCAGTACCAGCTGAAGCACCTTTGGCACCCCTCAAGCTCTGTCAGGTTGGATGGTGACCATTGGTGGAAGCCTTTTCATGTCTCTGCAGAGATGTTCCACTGGGTTTAAGTCAGGCCCTCTGGCGGGGCCACTCAAGGACATTCACAAAGATATTCCTAAGCCACTCCTGTGTCGTTTTGGCTGTGTGTTTGCCTTGTTGAAAGGTGAATTCTAGTCCAGTCTGAGGTCCAGAGCATTTTGCATCAGGTTTTATTTAAGAATATTTTAAAGGGAAACGCCATATAATCATATTTATATTGATCTATCGCATATATACCTATGCCCTATAAAAGACCTTTATAGGAATGTCTATAGAAATGTAGTAATATTCCTTACATGACTTGGGGCATGTCATATGACTTGCGCTAAGTACCGCCACACCATTTACGTCCGTGGTTGTTAAGGGGTTAATATTAATAGTACAGTGACCCCTCGAACTACGATGGCCCCGACATATGATAATTTCAACTGAGAGGCCATCGCATGTTGAAGGCAGCATCAACATATGATGCTTTTGTATGTCGGGGCCATCTCATAAACGGCTATCCGGCAGCGCAGACTGCTTCAGCTAGCGCCGGATAGCCGTTTACGGTGCCCCGTGCCCTTTGCTGACGATCTCTTACCTGTCCTCGGGGCTCTGGCGGGTCCTCTTCGGGATCCCCTGCATCGTCGGCGCTCTCCATCGTCGTCATCACGTCGCTGCGCACACTGTCCCGTCATCCAATAGGAGCGGCGTGCGTAGCGACGTGATGGCGGCGACGGAGAGCGCAGATGCCGGGGAAGAAGAGGCCTTGCCAGAGCATCTGGGATACCTCGGGGACGCGGCGACAGCAATGGACGGCGACATCCCGGGCAGCGGTGATGAGCGGTGACGGTCTGGAGCGTCGGGTACAGGTGAGTACAACTTCCTCTAACAGTGGTCTACAACCTGCGGACCTCCAGATGTTGCAAAACGACAACACCCAGCATGCCCGGACAGCCGTTGGCTGTCCGGGCATGCTGGGTGTTGTCGTTTTGCAACATCTGGAGGTCTGCAGGTTGTAGACCACTGTCCTATACTTTACATTGCACGGATCCCTCAACATGCGATGGTTTCAACAAACGATGGTCCTTTTGGAACGGATTACCATCGTATGTTGAGGGACCACTGTTCTTATATGATTAGAGTAATGTACAAAACATAAGCAGTGCCAGCAGACTGCCAATGATAGACAGTGGTGGCAGCAGACTGCCCCTTCATTCCAGCAGAATATATTGTATTTACTAGTAATAAAGGCAAAATACTGAACAGTTTATAAAGTATATAAGCAATACTGTTCCAAATGGGACTTTACCCAGCCATAGTGTGAAATGATAAAGTTCTGACTGCTTGCGGCCTTCACAGACAGGACATCACTGCATTCATATTTCATGACTTCCACAAGATTCCAGATGTGTTGTCCAAAGTATACCGAAGGCCCCAGAGCAAAAAACAGAGTACAGGATCAGAAACACTGTGAAAAACTAAGGGAACTTAACTGCAGCAGATGACACAAACATCAGGTTGCTTCTTTTCTCCCCTTACAATATGTAACAACTCTAACACCGCTATTGAGTCAGAATGAAACAAACGTACCGTATTTTTCGCCGTATAAGACGCACTTTTTCTTCCCCAAAACTGGGGGGAAAAAGTCGGTGCGTCTTATACGGCGAATACACCCCTATCGCGGTGGTCTCTGCGGCCATCAATGGCCGGGAACTGCGGCTAATACAGGACATCACCGATCGCGGTGATGCCCTGTATTAACCCTTCAGACGCGGCGATCAAAGCTGACCGCCGCATCTGAAGGGAAAGTGACAGCCCGACTGAATAGCCGGGTTAGTGCTTACAGGACACCCGGAGGGACCTTACCTGCCTCCACGGTGTCTTCTCCGTTCAGGGATCCCCTGTAAGGCCGGCGCTCTCCTTCCTCGTCATCACGTTGCCGAACAGCCCGACTGAATAGCCGGGTTAGTGCTTACAGGACACCGGGAGGGACCTTACCTGCCTCCTCGGTGTCTTCTCCATTCAGGGATCCCCTGTATGGCCGGCGCTCTCCTTCCTCATCATCATGTCGTCGTGTACGTGCGTCGGCGTGCGTAAAAACGTGACGGCGGCAATGGAGAGCGAGGATACCCGGTCGGCAGCAGAGACGTTCCAAGGCGACGGGGACACGGCGACAGCGATGGAGCGACATCCAGGGCAGTGGTGACGGGTCCGGAGCGGCGGGGACACGCGAGTATTACCTCCTATGCAGTGGTCTTCAATCTGTGGACCTCCAGATGTTGCAAAACTACAACTCCCAGCATGCCCGGACATCCAACGGCTGTCCGGGCATGCGGGGAGTGGTAGTTTTGCAACATCTGGAGATCTGCAGGTTAAAGACCACTATTGGGTTCAAAATCTTAATTTTTTTAGATTTTGCACCTATAAATTGGGTGCGTCTTATACGCCGGTGCGTCCTATAGGGCGAAAAATACGGTATGTGTCTGTGAAATAAGAGCCTGTGTTCATGTAACACATTGGAAGCTGAAATATGGATCTGTATTTCCACAAAGTCGTCTCTACAATTTGACCATCATGGTTTATATAATTTGACATTTGCCCACAGGCAGAATGCCTACAAGGTAAATTTACAGCAATTTTCTTATCTCATTTAAAATTTTGCCCCAAAAAGGTATAAGTCTGCGCCAGAGCAAAAAAAGCTGTACTTGCATTTGGAGGCTATATTAGGATTTTTTCTTTTTTTTTAATCTAATGCCAAGAAGTTTTAGAGGATTATAATCCTACAAAGAGCCATCAAGAAGATGCTTGATCCATCAATTCTTCATTCTGCAAAAACACAAAAAATCCTAATGGATGATCCGGCAAGAAAACAGTAGAAAATTGAAAATCAGTTCTATTCATCTGAAAGCACATGGTATCTGGAAGCCTCATTCATCTGAAGTCATAGAATGTTCTGCAATAAATATTCAGGGCCGCATACCCGAGACAATGAATATTCATGTAAAATATTGATTTGATTTAGGTAATTTCAATGTTTACTACACATTGATACATTTATTTTTTATTTAGAAAAATATTTGAAAGCTTCTTTATTTACAAATGTTTAAAAATAGCCTGAAACTATAATAAAATGTAAACTTAATACATAATTATTATACCTAATAAAAGGGTGGTCTACAAAAAGATTATTATATCAGATACTTATCTCCTATCCTGTGAATAGGGGGTACATTTTATTCGTCAGATAACTCCTTTAAATATGTGATTTCAATAAATGAGATCACTCTAACCCCCCCTCCCCACCACCACCATGATGTCCAGAACAGGGCCCATCTCTTACTTCTAAGAGCTCCTGTCCCTACCTTCCTAGAAGAACTACTCCGCAATGACAGGCTGCTCATCCGATCACTGGCCGCAGCATGTCCTGCCCCATCTGGTGACTATCTGAGTAGGCTGTCAATGCCGAGTGTAGTTTATCTTGGAAGCTGGGGACCGTAGCGCTCAGAGGTAATAGATCGTCCCCATTCTGAAGATTGGGGTTTGCTGGGGGAGGGCTGGGGGGGGGGGGGGGGTCCCAGTGGATGACGGAAAGGGTCATTTTAAAGCAAGAAACACTGCAAATGACTTTAGACAAGCTAGTAACTGTTAGGACTTTTGATAATAAAAACAATCCATTGATAGGATAACCTTTTTCATATTATTCTTTAATGCCTTAAAATAGAACACCACCATCTATCAAAGCACAGCAAGCAGATTACAGACACAAGACGTAACAGGCGGTAAGAAGAAAAAGCAGATGTTTACACTGTAAGACATTAAAGGAACAATAATGTGTAAAACCTTGTGGTAATTACAGGAAGAAATAAAACAAATCATTCTTAGATTCTCCTACCATTATGACAAAGATGAAAAAGATGACATAAGACAAATATACGACTGATTCAAGTGAAAGTAATGTTTGTTGTCTTAGAACCCCTTGGGCAAAAGGGGCAATGTTTACAAAATATCTGTGTCCCATGCCCCCTCGAGGCTTCACGCCACGCACCCTCCTTTTATGTCTATGGGAGGGGGCGTGACAGCCGTCACGCCCCCTCTCATAGACATGAATGGAGGGGGTGTGGAGTGAAGTCACAAGGGGGCATGGCATGATGTCATGTCTCCAGTCACTGGAACCCAGCGGTTTCTGAGACTGGAGCAGCAGCTGGCACAGAATGCCAGGTGCTGCACGGAGATCACAAGGATCCCTCCCTTTGGATAGAGGATGAGATGTCTATGAGCGGAATAACCCTTTAAGGTGTCCATTAAGCCGAAGTGGGAGGAGGGCGGAGGACTATATGACATTGTGACTCCACCCCCATTCCTACTTACCGGCATTGCAGGAAATTTATAGGGAACAATGTCCAAACACTGTGTCCAAAAGCTACAAGGTACTGGGGAGGGTTTCTAAGCCATAAGGGAGCTGACTGGTTCCCTATAGGTTTGAGTTTCTTTATAGCAATAAGATGGAGTACCACTTTAACCTCTAGGATAAACCAGATCTCTGGGTGTTGTTTTTTTCTTCTTCTTGATTATAACTAATTTCCCATGGCCATGTGATGTCAGAGAAACATTTCTTCGCTATAAATTACTTACTTAACAATTCCTATTTTTGCTTTCCTTGCTGTGTACAGTAAGATAAAAATATATTAGGGAACTAGAAAAATGACTCTCAGTGCTACCATTGATACTGTGGTGTAAATAGTACACTATGATGCAAAACTGGGAGTTCACGTGATTTTCTTTGAAAAGGTAAATTCATTGAAAACTTGGGCCGTAGTTAGAAATTATGATATCCGTTTCTACAAGATAATAGCATTATATGAATATTTGTAATAAACATTGGTTAAAAAAATATGTATATTTTTGTCCCTGCAACAATTGCCTGTGTGTCTCTGTGAGGAATCCAAATAAAGGAAGTGAGGGTGGACAAGAAGGGCTCTGTACACTGAGGACAAGCAGGGCTCTGTACACTGAGGACAAGCAGGGCTCAGTACACCGAGGACAAGCAGGGCTCTGTACACTGAGGACAAGCAGGGCTCTGTACACTGAGGACAAGCAGGGCTCTGTACACTGAGGATAAGCAGGGCTCTGTACACTGAGGACAAGCAGGGCTCTGTGCAATGAGGACAAGCAGGGCTCTGTACACTGAGGACAAGCGGGGCTCTATACACTGAGGACAAGCAGAGCTCTGTGCAGTGAGGACAAGCAGGGCTCTATGCAGTGAGGACAAGCAGGGCTCTTTACACTGAGGACAAGCAGGACTCTGTACACTGAGGACAAGCAGGGCTTTGCACACTGAGGACAAGCAGGGCTCTGTGCAGTGAGGACATGCAGGACTTTGTGCACTGAAGACAAGCAGGGCTCTGTGCAGTGAGGACAAGCAGGGCTCTGTGCAATGAGGACAAGCAGGGCTCTTTACACTGAGGACAAGCAGGACTTTGTACACTGAGGACAAGCAGGGCTCTGTACACTGAGGACAAGCAGGGCTCTGTACACTGAGGACAAGCAGGGCTCTGTACACTGAGGACAAGTAGGGCTCTGTACACTGAGGACAAGTAGGGCTCTTTACACTGAGGACAAGTACGGCTCTGCGCAGTGAGGCTCTGTGACATGCTATGGGCTCACACATGAGGATGATTGACAAGTCAGCAACCTGCAGAGCCCTGTTTGTCCTACTCTAACATAGAAAAACGTATCCCCTATCCACTTCTGTGACCCCCCCACCCCCCCTCTGTGATCTCCTGTAAGGGGCCACAGCAGTCTGTGGGAAGGGGGCATGTTCGACCACTGCACAAAGCAGTCGCTGACACGCCCCCTTAATACATCTCTATGGGAGAGCTGGAGCACTGCTTTCGGCAATCTCCTGCTCAGCCTTAGCGATGTATTGAGGGGGCGTGTCGGCCGCTGCTTCGGTCAGTGGTCGACACATGGTATTTCAATAAAGAGACAGCGTCAAACCCCCAACGATCTGAAACTTACCTCTTTAAATCTGCTGAATGAATGTATCAAGACAAAGAGCAAGAGCTGTCGACAGTGGAACACCATTTACACTCACTGGCCACTTTGTTAGTTACACCTTGCAAGTACCAGGTTGGACACTCCTTTGCCTCCAGTCTTTGTGGCATACCTTCTACAAGGTGCTGGAAACATTTCTCAAAGATTGTGGTCCATATAGACATGATGGCATCACACAGTTGCTGCAGATTTGTCTTCTGCACTTCCATGAAAATCTCCCATTCCACCACATTCTGAAGGTGCTCTAATGTATTGAGATCTAGTGACTGTGTAGGCCATTGAGGTACAGTGAACTCATTGTCATGTATGATATGAGCTTTGTGACATGGTACAATATCCTGCTGGAAGTAGCCATCAGAAGATGGGTACATTGTGGGCATAAAGGGATGGACATGGTAAGCAACAATACTCAGGTAGGCTGTCGTGTTTAAACAATGCTCAGTTGGTAAAAAGGGACGCAAAGTGTGCCAAGAAAATGTCCCCCACACCATAAGAGCACCACCACTTGCCTGAATCGGTGATGAAATTGAGACTCATTGGACCATGAAACATTCTTCCAGTCTTCCATTGTTCAATTATAATGAGACTGTGCGAATTGTTGCCTCAATTTCCTGTTCTTAGCTGACAGTAGTGGCATTCAGTGTGGTCTTTGCTGCTGTAGCCCATCTGCTTCAAGTTTCAATGTGTTGAGCATTCAGAGATGGTATTCTGCATACCTTGGTTGTTACATATGGGTATTTAAGTTGCTATTGCTTTTCTATCATCTCAAACCAGTCTACCCATTCTCATCTGACCTCTGACATCGACAAGGCATTTCCATCCACACCACTGTCGCTCTCTGCATATTTTTTCTTTTTCAGACCATTCTTTATAAACTCTAGAGATACAGTAGTTGTGCGTGTGAATCCTAATAGATCAGCAGTTTCTGAAATACTCAGACCAGCCATTCTGGTTACAGTAAAACTCCAGAATATCGTACTGGAACCATTCCCAGGTGTGCTCCATTGGCCAGTAAAGGCTGTCTTCTTAGGCAAATGTGTTCTCCTATTGTGTGTATTTTTGTGGCCTCTTTCCTATATTATTATTCCTACAATAACAATAAACACTCTGCTATCCTGATTTAAGCCACTGCCACTCAATTCTACCAGCAAAATGTTCAATGAGGAACAATTGATACAAATGTGACATGAACTTTAACAGACTAAACAAGGTTATTCTTGATATTTGGATTTATTTTAGAATTATCTTTATTGCCACTTGTTCCTTTGACCTTATTTTGACATTTGCATGACACACAGCAGGAGACACTCCTTTCATTGCGATTGCTCTGGGTGTTACTTCCACAAATTAATGCTTAAAAATAGCCTCTAAAACAGTAACAACGCAGACTAGGGCTGTTCATGAGTTACCACTTTGCTTTCAAATTTAAACCAGGATAATAGAATATTAGGTATAAAAAGATCTTTGGGCAGGTCGCAACAACATTCAAATAGGCAATTTACTTCTCTGTAAGCTCAAATAGGCACAGTCATTAGGAAAAAAAGTAAAAAAAAACAACTTTTGGTGTGTATGAAAATATATCAAACCTATTGATTAATCAGACCCTGACCGATTGCAAGATAGAGCCGTACTGTCTCAGTCCCTTAGAAATAAGCGCTTAGCTACACCCTTCTCTCCCTGCTTATTCTAAGATCAGTCAGTGTCTGAACTTTCAGCCCCCCACCAATCTAAGCTTTTTACATGTCTCTAGAACAAGTGAAAAGATTTGTAAAGCAACAGGTACATTTTAACCACAAATGACAAATGATTTTGGCTATATTGGATAGCTTTTACTCTTCTGGACCCTTTCCTAATCAATGAGAAACAAAGCATTTATTTAAAGAGGAAGCATTGTGTATAAAGGAGGTTAAATGTCAGAACAGCACATACAAATACAAATATTGCGTTTCGGTATTACAGACACACCAGTGCAAACAGGTGCATGAATAACAATCCACAAACAGTAATATTATGGTTTGTACTGCAGAGCTCAGTGACTTTAAATGATGAGGAATGCAAGGTAGACCACATAACCTTTATCTATTGTATCATACCCTTATCGTGTTCATATTATGTAACCCGTATCTGACATTTTTCACCAGACATCTCCTCTGCAGGCTCCTTCTCTAATTTTAAGTTGCCCATGAGCTAGAGCGCAGAGACTAACTTTTTTAATTTCTCCTATACATTCAACACACACAGAAGATGGAATCCTGCTCTTCTCTCTTTTTATAGCCCACAGTAAAAAGCATCATAAAGTGATAGTGAACAAGACGTAAATAAAGCCCTGGAAGAGATCTAATACTCACTGTAGTCT
The DNA here is from genome assembly GCF_029499605.1 of Hyla sarda. Lineage (NCBI taxonomy): Eukaryota > Metazoa > Chordata > Amphibia > Anura > Hylidae > Hyla > Hyla sarda. The sequence continues at coordinate 286,154 of NW_026610825.1, read as the reverse complement.
CTTTGCAGTCTCTCTGTGTCTCTCTTTCGGTCTCTTCTCTCTGAACTCACTCTCCCTCCAATCACACTCTTTATCCCTCCCCTCTCCATCTACTTGAATTGGCAGCATGTAATCTGATTACTAAGGCTGGGTTCACATATGTCCGGCATAGGTGAAATCAGCCTAAATCTCGACGCAACTGATGCCACAACTGATGACAACTTGTCATCAGTTGTATGGCATGCGGCGTCCATTGTTTCTGGGCAACGGACAGGGGAACGCAGCAAGCTGCATTCCCCTGTTCGGTGCCCTCTGACATGTCCAACCATCCGGCATCAAAATTGAGACCATGGATGATTGTGAACTGTCCCATTCAAATGAATGGGATCAGTTCTAGCATCAGTTTCCCTCCGGTGCACGCCGGAGGGAAACTTTGCCGGACGACTGATATATGTGAACCCAGCCTAAGTGAGCTGCTAATCTGTCTTGTACACACAAGACAAATTTGATTGTATTGGGATATCCTTATGCACCAGGGATTAAGAAAAGGCCGATAATTAAGGAGGAATATGATAATTTTCAATTTATGTAATTTGTTAGGAAAATGTATCTGAACTTCAGGACAACATCTTAATACAGAATGGATCACGATGAGACTGGCCACATCTGTAGTATAAAGTTTCTTACATTTGCTTGTGCCATTGATTTATGCAAGGTTTTTTGAAGCGAGTGACCATATAAACTGCTGTTAATAATAATAATAGGAATAATAATATATTATTAGAGTTGGACTTCGAAGGACTAAAGTGCATGGTATATAAAAATGATAAAATGTTGCATTACTCGCTGCAGAGTCTCATTCTACCTCTGGAAGTTAAATCAGCACAAAAACTGCATGTTTGGAAGTCCAAGATGAACAAGGGGAATTCTAAGTAATATTAAACCTACAATGCAGCCACTAAATGGTGCCAGACAATATACAAAACCTACAAAGACATCTCTTTTGTATAAAAAAAAGGCTTTATTAAATACCAAACAATACAGAAAAAAGCCCTAAAATACACTAACCCCAAAAAGACAAGAGAATACTGTGCAACCCCTACATCACCTCATACACAATAGTAGTATCCTATATCAGAAACAACAGCAAGGCATGTTAAATAGTGTTGCTCGCGAATATTCGCAATTCGAATTTTATTCGCGAATATCGCATATTCGCGAATTCGCGAATATTCGCGAATATAGCGCTATATATTCGTAATTACGAATATTCGTTTTTCTTTTTTTTTTATATATTTTTTTTTTTCACAGTACACATCACAGTGATCATCCCTGTCTGCTTCCAGCTTATGTGGTGTAAGAAGGCTCTAATACTACTGTGTGAGACTGGCGTGCGAATTTGCGCATATGCGAAACTTAGCATATGCTAATTTTCGCATATGCGAATTTTCGCATATGTTGATTTTTGTATACACAAATTTTCGCGCATATTAATTTTCGCATGTGCGAATATTTGCATATGCGAAAATAAAACGACTATTACGAATATGCGAATATTCGCGAATATGCGAATATTCGTCCATATATTCGCGAATATTCGCGAATTCGAATATGGCCTATGCCGCTCAACACTAATGTTAAAGTATGATAGTATCAATGGTTCTCACCAGGCTGTGACATGATGGTGGTATCCGGTGCGCTCCACTAACACCTTGACACGTGTTTCTTTTCTTCGTCAGAATGTGTGGACTAGTGTAAGCCGCTGCGTTAAATATTATGCTCCATAATGGCTGTGCATGCCCCGTTCTCCTACGCCGCTCGTCGCTTGTCCTTTTGGGGTTAGTGTATATAAGGGTGGGTATTTTTAAGGGGAGGGGGGGCTATTTTCTGTATTGCTTGGTATTTAATAAAGCATTTTTAATACAAAAGATGTGCCTTTGTAGGTTTTGTGAATTCTAAGTAATGGCTGGAGTGTGTAAACCATGCCACCATTGAACTTTGAAGCAGTGGAAATGCCTTCTTGCCTTCAGTGATGAAATATATTTCACTGTATGGAAGTCTGATTCATGAATTTGGGTTTTCAAGATGCCTTGGGAATGCTTCCTACTGGTATAATCTGGTGTAGGATTCTATCGTGGCACTTGTAGTCCACTGCAGGCATCCTCCATTGTATGCATTTTTATGCTGGGGATCGCTCCTAGCAAAGGACTACAAGGGCAGGATCTGCTCCCCCAGTATAAATGCACAACTACATTTGGGGTTGAGCACCTCCTGCCATTTGAGACCACGTTTTTTGCTACTGGTATACATAGCGCATTGATCAAGGGATTTATTCTGATGCCTTATTGGGATCTGGAAATCATTTTTTCTCTGTCATGGGGCAAGTGGCATCAGTCTTATTGGGTGTTTTGCCTTCCTCTGGATCAACACAGTAGGGTCTTAGGTTTAACTTGATGGACTCTTATCTTTTTTTCAACCTTACAAACTATGTTACTAGGTTACTGTAAAATTTGGTGAGGAGGAATTAATATTGGGTTGTTTCTCTGTGAAGAAAAGGGCCTGAAGAGAATTTTGATGCAAAATATGTTGTTTGCCAGGAATTCAAAACACATTAGACAAAAAGAATAGAGTTTAGTACTCTGTCTGACAGGCGGGCAGGGCTTTTTTAAAAGGTGTATTATAGGGGGTGGGTCAAAAGTGCCAAACAATAATCCAAATTAAAAATGGTGCAAACTAAAATAGCTTGCATCACTTTTAAAAAATCTGATGCATTTGTAGAATTATGTAGTTCAAGCTAAGAATCCTACTCTTTATTATGTATTCCCCCCATGTGTTGTTCAATATGAATAACTAAATACATTTTTGTATTTTGTTCGCAAAACAGACTGAGAGGCAATAAGTCATACTGCCTGCCATTTATCATTTCTCTAAATCTGGCCATGGCGGTATAATAGAATCGCAGCAGGAATTTTACTGACATTACTATAGCCATATCATATGTTAATTGTTTTCAGAGTAGACATTTCATACTTTCCTTTGGGCTTCATTCTAGCTGATCTAGGAATTAGTTTGACCTTTTATAAAATCAGCCCACGACATAGCGTGGATTGTGTTCGCCGTGTGTTCGCCGTGCAGAAGTCTTCTGAATGCCACGCTCTTATTATACCAACTCACTAATGCTTTCAGATGCAGCAGTCTGATAGACAGCACAGGAGGTCTACATTGTTAGGAAAACTCGCTCACTTGAATGGACCAGCATGGACTTACACCCCCCCCCCCCCCCCACGAAAAGTCTGACACCAAATTATCTTTTATTATATCGTATATTATTGATTATACATTTATAAATGACCTCCAGGTGTTTAGAATAAAATGGTACAAATGGCTAAGGAAATTTATTTTGACATTAACATGTCTCCTATTTAACCTCTGGAGGACAGACCAATATTGGCGTTGAGAGCATACATTTTTTTTTAAATCTTTTTTAAAGATTTCTATTTGCAGTACGTTTGGCCATGATATTGTTTTTTTCACCATAGCTGTATGAGGCTTTGCTTTTGCAGGACAACTTGTACTTTATATAGTTGTTATGTTTTTGCACTTATACGTGATTGTTTACATTTTAGTAATTATTTTGGGGGAAAAACGCTAAGTTTTTATTAAAATATTTATTCATTTTTATGCTGGACACATTGATCATCATTAGAGATGAGTGAATCAAAGCTGACGAACCAGGATTCCTTACAAATTTCAGGAAAAATTTGATTTGCAACGAATGCGAATATCGGCGCTATTCCATCGCGTGAATTGCTTCATTAAACTCCATTTACTCCAGGGAATCTAGAATGGGGGATCCACATGTCAGTACATGGGGCAAGGAACGCGGGGAAGGCAGGTAGGCGGGATGACTCTGAATCACATGCAGGATGCCGCCTATCAACAGCCAGTCACCCCTGTGATGTCACAGCCCTATATATTCGGCAGCCATTTTCCGGTTTGTCATTTCATTCATTACACTGTAGAGAGATAGGACGGACATCGCTGTGTGTGTGTTACACAAAAAAGCTTGTTGCAGCAGTGTTTCACCTCTTAGTCACCTCAGCCTTCTGTAGGACACAGAGCATAGCATTTTTGCACAGAAATTAATTCTTACTGCAGCGATTAACCCCTGAGTCACTGTGAACAGCATTGTATTACAGAGAGGGGATGAGAGCTGTGTTGCCTCAGCTGCAGAAAGGTTTTCAGAGGAGGGAGAAATAATTTTTTAGGGCAAATCTGTGTCTTTGTTCCACAACAACTGGTCTGCTGGTTATACTAGTCTGTATACAGTTTAATATCACCAACCATTCCCATTTTCAAAAGTTCGCTCATCTCTAATCATCATAAAAGATTGGATGGGGCAGTACTAACCAAGGATTGTTTAAACTGCAGGAACTCTTTATTGTAATGAGTACTTGGTAGGCAGCAGTAGATGCTGTAGATGAATACTGCCATCTTTTTCATTGTTATATAATAAGTAATTATTGATTGTATTGATTATGTTGCTGCTCTACCACTTGTCAGACATTACTTTGGAGAAAAAATTAAGTATATGCAAAAATATAACTTATGTCTGTGAATCTCAAAAATTAAGCAAAAAATCTTGGAGTTCATCCGTATTTATGAATTATAAAGGCTTGCATCAGTCTGTTGTTATGTAACATCTATACTAGTATGAATATATATCCTACAAATAAATGGTTAAATCAAATGCATATCATATATTGTATTCTTTATTGAAGTCACACAAAACAAAAAAGACTAATAAAATCACATAAAAAGCACAAAGAACATGGCAAGAAAATAGTATAGGGTCTGCTGGCTAAAGAAAAATTTTTTTTTCTCTCAGGATATGTATAAAGGTATAGAGGGTAAAGTGCCACATGCAAGATGCAAAAAAAACAGCAGCAAAAGGGGTCAGAGCAGCAATTAAAGTGTTAAAGTGCACATAGAAAAAGCAGAGCACAGCAGTGTATTGCACAGTTCCTTAACCCAAAAAGGCTCAACATGTATTGAATGGAGAACAATGCAAAGCCCGACAAAATATGCCTCCCTCAGGGTAAATAGACCCTCCATCAATACCTTTAGGTCACATAGAAACCGCCACCTTAACGCACATTTCACGTTACGCTTGATCACAGAGTCACAGTGTCTATAGGGGGCTGATGCGCTATATTTATAGGGGTCCGTAGCTTATCTCCTCATGCCCGTCATCTGAGGACGCCTCGTGCGCTTGCACCACCACTTCCGGCTTCTGGCGCAGTGTCACTGAGCCACTTCACCACGCATCCTGTAGCGCTCTGGGAGTACGCGATTATGCGGTCCATATAGATGCGCAGGTGCAAAGCGGGCTCAACCACCAGCTCCTGGCACAAGGACAACTGTTACGCCGAGCGCTCCGGGTCCCTGCTCCTCCCCGGAGCGCTCACGGCGACCGTCTCCGTGCAGCGCCCCGGTCAGACCCGCTGACTGGGAGCGCTGCACTAGTGTCACCGGCGGCGGTGCGATCCGCGTAGCGGGACACGCTCGCCCGCGGGTCGCATCCCAATCTCCTCACCTGCCCCGTCCTTTGTCTGCTCAGTCCCGGCGCGCGCGGCCCCGCTCCCTAGGGCGCGCGCGCATCGGCTCTCTGAGATCTAAAGGGCTAGTGCGCCATTGATTGGCGCCTGGCCCAATCAGTACCTGCACCTGTGCCTTCCTTATAAAAACCCACTTCCCCTTCCTGTTATCATCGGATCTTGTTGCCTTGTGCCCTGTGAAAGCGTTTAGTGTGGTCCCAAGCCTGTGTTTCCAGACCTTCTGCTGTTGCCCCTGACTACGACTCTTGCTGCCTGCCCTGACCTTCTGCTACGTCCGACTTTGCTCTTGCCTTGTCCCTTTGTACCGCGCCTGTCTCACCTGTCAGCTGGGGTTGAGTCGCTATCGGGTGGAACGACCTGGGGGTTACCTGCCGCTGCAAGTCCATCTCGCTTTGCGCCGGGCTCTGGCGAAAACCATTAACCCCTTAGACTCCGTTCCCCTGGTACGGCCCATGTCATCACCCCACTGACGCAGAGGTTCCACCACCAGTGTCCTCGCTGCATACCTATCCGGATCCTGACAGTAGATCCGGCCATGGATCCCGTTGAGGTTCCGCTGCCTAGTGTCGCTGACCTAACCACGGTGGTCGCCCAGCAATCCCAACAGATCGCGCAACAAGGACAGCAGCTGACTCAACTGACCGTCATGCTGCAACAACTTTTGCCACAGCTTCAGCAATCATCTCTTCCGCCAGCTCTTGCATCTCCTCCGCAGCGAGTGGCCGCTCCCAGACTCCGCCTGTCTCTACCGGACAAGTTTGATGGGGACTCTAAACAGTGCCGTGGATTCCTGTCCCAGTGTTTCCTACACTTGGAGATGATGTTGGACCAATTCCCCACTGAACGGTCTAAGGTGGCTTTCGTGGTCAGTCTCCTGTCTGGAAAGGCCTTGTCATGGGCCACACCTCTCTAGGACCGCAACGATCCTGCCACTGCTACTATCCAGTCCTTCTTCGCTGAAGTTCATAGTGTCTTTGAGGAGCCAGCCCGGGCCTCCTCAGCCGAGACTGCTTTGCTGAACCTCGTCCAAGGGAGTTCTTCCGTAGGCGAATACGCCATCCAGTTTCGTACCCTCGCCTCAGAGCTATCCTGGAACAATGAGGCCCTCTGCGCGACCTTCAAGAAAGGCTTATCCAGTAACATCAAAGATGTACTGGCCGCATGAGAAATTCCTGCTAACCTGTCTTAACTTATCCATTTGATCACCCGCATCGACATGCGTTTCTCTGAAAGATGCCAGGAGCTCCGACAGGAAAAGGATCTTGTTCGCATCAGGCGATTTCTCTCCCCGGCTCCTCTCTTCCAAAGTCCTTTGCAATCTGTTCCTGTGCCTTCCGCCGAGGAGGCTATGCAAGTGGATCGGTCCCGCCTGACCCTACAAGAGAGGACTCGCCGCCGTAACGAGAATCTGTGCCTGTACTGTGCTACTACCGAACACTTCCTAAAAGACTGTCCTATCCGCCCTCTGCATCAGGAGAGACGCACTCCGTTACCTCACAAAGGTGAGACGACTCTTGGTGTTAATTCTGCTTCTCCACGTCTCACTGTGCCTGTGCGGATTTCTCCTTCCGCCAACTCCTCCTTCTCTGCTGTGGCCTTCCTGGACTCCGGTTCTGCAGGAAATTTTATTTTGGCCTCTTTTGTTAATAGGTTCAGCATCCCAGTGACCAGTCTCATCAAGCTGCTCTACATTTCTTCTGTCAACGGAGAAAAATTGGACTGCACTGTGCGTTACCGCACAGAACCCCTGCTTATGAGCATTGGACTGCATCATGAAAAAATTGAATTTCTTGTTCTGCCCAACTGCACCTCTGAAGTCCTCCACGGTCTGCCATGTCTCCAACTTCATTCTCCTACCCTTGACTGGACCACCGGGGAGATCAAAATTTGGGGTCCATCTTGTCTCAAACGATGCCTCACGTCTGCTTCCACTTGTCAAACCCCTGTGGCTCCACCTATACCGGGTCTTCCCAAGGCCTACCAGGACTTTGCTGATGTTTTCTGCAAAAAGCAAGCAGAGATCTTACCACCTCATAGGCCTTATGACTGCCCCATTGACCTCCTTCCTGGTACCATTCCACCCCGGGGCAGGATCTACCCTCTGTCTGCCACAGAGACTCAAGCCATGTCTGACTATATCCAGGAGAACCTAAAGAGAGGTTTTATTCGGAAGTCCTCATCCCCTGCTGGAGCGGGCTTCTTTGTCTCTAAAAAAGATGGATCCTTGCAACCATGCATTGACTACCGCGGTTTAAATAAAATCACCATAAAAAACCGCTATCCCCTGCCTTTGATCTCTGAACTCTTTGACAGTCTTCGTGGCGCCAATATTTTCACTAAATTGGACTTAAGAGACGCATATAATCTTATTCGCATCAGGAAAGGTGATGAGTGGAAAACCGCATTCAATACTGGAGACGGACATTTCGAATATCTAGTTATGCCCTTTGGGCTCTGCAACGACCCTGCAGTCTTCCAGGACTTTGTTAATAAGATATTTCGGGACTTATAATATACCTGTGTTGTGGTTTACCTGGACGACATCTTGATTTTCTCCTCTAACCTGGAGGAACACAGTCGTCATGTCCGTCTAGTGCTCCAGAGACTTTGTGATAACCACCTGTATGCTAAAATGGAAAAATGTCTCTTTGAATGCAACTCTCTTCCTTTCTTAGGTTACCTAGTCTCTGGCCAAGGGCTTCAAATGAACCCAGATAAACTGTCAGCGGTTTTAGATTGGCCACGCCCTTCTGGACTCCGTGCTATCCAACGCTTTCTGGGATTTGTCAACTATTACCAACAGTTTATTCCCCATTTCTCCACTATTGTGGCCCCTATTGTGGCCCTGACCAGGAAGAATGCCAACCCTAAGTCATGGCCTCCTCAAGCTGATGAGGCCTTCAATCGTCTCAAAACTGCCTTCGCTTCTGCACCAGTGCTGTCCAGACCTGATCCATCGAAACCTTTCTTTCTGGAAGTTGACGCCTCCTCAGTCGGAGCCGGAGCCATACTTCTCCAAAAAAAAACTCTACGGGACGTAACATTACTTGTGGTTTCTTCTCTAAAACTTTCTCTCCGGCAGAAAAGAATTACTCCATTGGAGATTGTGAACTACTAGCCATCAAGTTAGCAATCGAAGAGTGGAGACATCTATTGGGGGGTTCCAAACACCCCATTGTCATTTACACTGACCACAGGAATCTCTCCTACCTCCAGTCTGCTCAGCGTCTGAATCCTCGCCAGGCTAGATGGTCGTTGTTTTTTGCCCGCTTTAACTTCGAGATACACTTCCGTCCTGCAGACAAAAATGTCAGAGCTGATGCCCTTTAACGTTCCTCTGATGCCACCGAATCTGAAGTCCCTCTGGAGCATATCGTACCCCCTGAGTGCCTGGTCTCCTCTGCTCCAGCTTCCCTGGGACAAACTCCCCTTGGAAAGACTTTTGTTCCTCCACGCCTTCGCCTCAAGATCCTCAAATGGGGACATTCCTCTCACCTTGCTGGCCATGCTGGCATTAAAAAGTCCATCCAGCTTATTTCTCGTTAGTATTGGTTGCCTACGCTAGAGGGTGACGTTACTGATTTAATTCGGGCCTGTACTGTTTGTGCCCGGATAAAACCCCTCGCCATAAGCCTGCTTGACTCCTCCTTCCATTACCCGTCCCCGAGCAACTATGGTCCCAAATTGCCATGGATTTTATTACGGATCTGCCCGTATTCCATGGCAACACCGTCATCTGGGTGGTCGTTGATCGTTTCTCCAAAATGGCACACTTCAAGGTCTTCCTTCTGCGCCATAATTTGCGAAGCAATTTTTTCTGCATATTTTTCGCCTTCACGGGCTTCCCACGCATATCGTCTCGGATAGAGGCGTTCAATTTGTGTCGAAATTTTGGAGAGCTCTCTGTAACCAATTAAAAATCTAATTAAATTTCTCCTCCTATCACCCCCAATCCAATGGACAAGTAGAGAGAGTAAACCAGATTCTTGGTGACTATTTGTGACATTTTGTCTCCTCCCGCCAAGACGATTGGGTCGACCTTCTACCCTGGGCTGAATTCTCATACAATTTCAAAAATTCGAAATCCTCTGCCAAATCCCCGTTCTTTGTGGTGTACGGCCGTCACCCTCTGCCCCCCCTCCCCATTCCCACTTCTTCTGGTCTGCCTGCTGTAGATGAAGTTACCCGGGACTTCTCTGTTATCTGGAAGGAGACTCAAAAGTCGCTCCTACTGGCCTCGTCTCGTATGAAGAGACATGCTGATAAGAAGAAAAGAACTCCTCCTGTCTTCGCCCCTGGGGACAAAGTGTGGCTCTCTGCCAAATATATCGGCTTTCGTGTTCCCAGCTACAAGCTGGGCCCACGTTACCTTGGACCATTTAAAATCAAGAGTCAAATCAATCCTGTCTCCTACAAACTTCTTCTCCCTCCTTCTCTTGATATTCCTAACTCCTTTCATGTTTCCCTTCTCAAACCTCTCGTTCTTAACCGCTTTTCCCCCAAGGTCACCACTCCTGCTCCTGTCTCTGGCTCCTCTGATGAAAAAAAATTCTCGTAGACTGGGAGAATTGTGGCCCCGAAGAGAGGTCTTAGGAGCCCGAGGATAATATCCTCGACAAGGAGCTCATCCATAGGTTCCTGGGCTCCAAAAAGAGGGGGAGACCAAAGGGGGGGGGTACGTCTCGCTCGCGGCGTTCGTCTCCGTGCAGCGCCCCGGTCAGACCCGCTGACCGGGAGCGCTGCACTAGTCTCACTGGCGGGGATGCGATCAGCGTAGCGGGACGCGCCCACCCGCGGGTCACATCCTAATCTCCTCACCTGCCCCGTCCTCTGTCTGCTCAGTCCAGGCGCGTGCTGCCCCGCTCCCTAGGGCGCGTGCGCACTGGCTCTCTGAGATTTAAAGGGCCAGTGCGCCAATCAGTACCTGCACCTGTGCCTTCCTTATAAAAACCCACTTCCCCTTCCTGTCATCGCCGGATCTTGTTGCCTTGTGCCCTGTGAAAGCGTTTAGTGTGTTCCCAAGCCTGTGTTTCCAGACCTTCTGCTGTTGCCCCGGACTACGACTCTTGCTGCCTGCCCTGACCTTCTGCTACGTCCAACCTTGCTCTTGCCTTGTCCCTTTGTACCGCGCCTGTCTCAGCTGTCAGCTGGGGTTGAGTCGCTATCGCGTGGAACGACCTGGGGGTTACCTGTCGCTGCAAGTCCATCCCGCTTTGCGGCGGGCTCTGATGAAAACCAGTAACCCCTTAGACCCCGTTCCCCTGGTACGGCCCACGACATCACCCCACTGACACAGAGGATCCACCACCAGTGTCCTCGCTGCATACCTATCCGGATCCTGACAACAACACTGTGAAGAGAATAACATTAGCTGTAGACATATAATATACGGCAGTCACATGGACGTCAGGATACAAAAAATATTAGGGTTAATGGCTGGGACATATAATTTCATAACCTGTAAAATAATATAGTATATATTACTCTTAAAAAGCCTATATACTATATTATTTTACAGGTTATGAATGTATATGTCCGAGCCAGTAACCATAATATTTTTTGTGTCCTGATGTCCATGTGACTGCCGTATATTACATTTCTACAGCTAGTGTTATTCTTCTTACAGTGTTCTCCTTGTGCCAGGAGCTGGAGGCTGAGCCCGCTTTACGCCTGCGCTGACGGCTCCATGGTAACGCTTCTATGTGGGCTGCGTCAGCGCTACGGGGTGCGTGGGGATGTGGCTTAGTGATGCCGCGCCGGGAGCTGGAAGTGGTGGTGCTAGGCGTCCTCAGGTGAGGGTCATGAGGAGGTAAGCTGTAGATCCATATAAATACAGTGAGTCAGCCCCCTATAGACACCGTGACCCTGTGATCAAGCGTAACGCGAAACGCTCGTTAGTGTGGCGTTTTCTGTGTGACCTACAGGTATTAATGGTGGTGCTGGAGGGTCTATTTACCCTGGGGGGAGGCATATTTTGTCAGGCCTTGCATTGTTCTCCATTTCTCCATACATTATATGTTGAGCCTTTTTGTGTCAAGGGACTGTGCAATACACTGCTGTGCAATAGTTTACAGATGTACTAAGCTAGTATTTTTTGTGCACTTTAGCGCTTTATTTGCTGGGAGGGATTTGTTGCAATGCATATTATGCTGCTCTGACCCCTTTTGCTGCTGTTTTTTTTTTTTTGCATCTTGCATGTGGCACTTTAACCTCTATACCTTTGTACATATCCTGGGAGAAAAAAATATTTTTCTCTAACCAGCAGACCCTATCATTTCCCTGTGGTTACTATTTTCTTGCCATGTTCTTTGTGCTTTTTATGTGATTTTATTTGTCTTTTTTGTTTTGTGTGACTTTAATAAAGAATACAATATTTTATATGCATTTGAGTCAACCATTTATTTGTAGGATATGTGTGTATGGGTAGCAGTACCATGGTGGCAGAGGTTTTTGTAGGATTTGTATTAGGGATCGACCGATATTGATTCTTTAGGGCCGATACCGATACCTATAATCTGTGACCTTTCAGGCCGATAGCCAATAACTTATACCGTTATCGGCTATTCACCCCCCCTCCCCGGCCCCGCAGAAGCCGCTGCAGATCAATGATTTAAAGCGGGTACCTTAAATCAATGAACTGCAGCTGCTTTTGCGGGGTCAGAGACCGCCGCCGCCACCCGCCTCTCTCCCCTTGCCTGTCCTGGGGTCCTCCCTAGTCCAACCACCACCGCCGCTACATAGGCGGATCAAGTCGCGAATCTTGCAGTGAGTGCGGATATCTTTTTTCGCTTCTATAGAACATTTATGTGACGCATCTATCCTTCACTTTATCCTAGCACCACCGATGACTTACTGCTTATATAAAGGTCTCAATTATCGCTATTCTTCCCAACACCTGGGCATTCCTAATACTGATACATTGAGTTGTCCCTCTTTATTACCTGCCAGAACAGTAGTGCCACCTAATTTATTACTTTCCACAATATATATATATATATATATATATATATATATATATATATATATATAATGCTCATTTGGCCAACAGCTTTAAACATGCAGGCTAGCCATCTATGTACTTGCATGTGAATGGAAAGGTCAGGATGAGTGGCACTGAAGGTTCTCTGATCTTCATTGTTAGAGTAAGACCTCCACTGTGTGGTAAAAACACAATCCTGTTCCTAATTGCATGGGCACAGTGGCAGTACCCACACAGAGTATAGTGCCGTGCAGGTCCTCTGAGATCTCCTGCCTGTTCTGTATTGCTCCGCTGATGGTCTTAGCTAATAATGATTGAGACATGTTCATCCTTTATTAATTGCTTTCTTCCAGTTCAATGCCTTTTTTACAGTATGGTGCTTTATTCTATTCTGATAACATCCAATTTACTCCTTATGCTCAACGCATAGCAGCCCTGGTGTCCCCTTACACTTGTTTCCCGTCAATTCACATCTGGTAGTTTAATCACTTTTCTTGTAACTCACTTAAACCTGCTCAGATTTCATGATATTTAGAAAGCTTTTTTTCTGTTTTCTGAAAAAACCCATATTACTCCGCTTATAGGCTGGCTTAAATATTTCTATGTGAACTCAGCCTCTGCACATAGTGGTTTTTTTCTGTGACTCAGAATTACAAACAATAAAGGGGTATTCTGGGAATCTTTTTAATTTGACTATGCTACGGGGGCTGTAAAGTTAGTGTAGTTCATAATATAGTGTCTTTACCTGTGTGTGACGGTTTTCTCACAATTCTGTGATTTTCACCCCAATATTTATTTTTAACAGCGTACAAAATGACTGCTGTCTCGGATTTTTCCCAGCTGCAATGCGGTCGAGATCTGACTCACTAGTCAGCTGATGATAGCGAGCCTGTCTGCTTCAATGGGTGGAGAGAGCAATCTGCAACTAATGCAACAGCTGTAGGCACCCTGATTGAAAACCACAGGTCTGCAGCTCATTTATGTTTCAATGGGTGGAGTAGCTGATGTGTGAGAAGGAGGAAAATGGAATCATGGGATTTGTAGGCAAACAAGAAAACTGAAAACAGGAAATACAAGTTCACAGAAAGCTAGCCACAGTGTTTTGGTAATCTCACAACATAGCCATTTAGCCCCAAGACAAGCGCAGATCCTTCCTAAGCATGTCCATTACTGTCTGCCAGGTACATACTAAAATCATCTTATGCTGGATAACCCCATTAAGTGCAACCCATAGCTTTCACTAGTTTGTTTTAGAATAGAAAGGTTTTTATCTAACAATTAGCTTCATTATAAGATTAAAAAATATATATTTAAAAGTTTAAATTTAAGAGTTATTCCTCTAGGCTTTTTAACCATCTCCTGATTGTAAACTTATTTATATCCAGTATTAATTTTGTCTGTTAGTACAAGGGCCCGAAAGCCAGTTACTAGGACCAAGGCGGGCGTCCGGCCAGGCCTAGTAAAGCGTTCCTATCGAACCACAAACGTTTTTTATTATTTGCTGTGATCAAGCAACTTAAAGTGAAACTGTGAACCAAGCAGTGACAGTCTGCGTAACGGAGAAAGTTATTGGAAAAACAAAGAAGGGCAAGTAAAGAATGGACCAGATCCTGAGATGTTATGTTTTCAATAACTGTACCTCCATGTTAGATGATCTTGTTAGATGAGTTGCTTCAAGTATGTCTGCCACAGTGTTTTGCTCTCTTATTGCACACACTACAAAGTAGCAGGGCCCCCGTGGAACCCCTTACATCATTGTGACCATTGAGACACAGACAATGACTGACACGAGGACTACAAAGCTCTGTCATCCCACAGTCCATCTGCTGCATCTGAGCTCCATCTAGGATGCTGCACGTGTGATACTGCATCAGGTGGAAGACATCTGACTTAGGAAAAACTTATTCCTGCAACTAGTAAAGGTGCCCATACACTTTAAACTAAAGTCGGCTGAATCTGCCACCTGTCTAAGGTACAGTGACCCCTCGACCTACAATGGCCCCGACATACGATAATTTCAACATGCGATGGCAGCATCAACATACAATGCTTTTTTATGTCGGGGCCATCGTATAAACCGGCAGCGCAGACGGCTTCAGCTTCCACCGGATAGCCGTTTACGGTGCCCCGTGAGCTCCAGTGATGGTCACTCACCTGTCCTCGGGGCTCCAGCGCATCCTCTTCGGGATCCCCTGCATCGCCGGCGCTCTCCATCGACGTCATCACGTCGCTGCGCACGCCGTCCCGTCATCCAATAGGAGCGGCGTGCGTAGCGACATGATGGCGGCGACGGAGAGCAAGGATGCCGGGGAAGCAGAGGCCTTACCGGAGCGTTGGACACACCTCGGGGACGCGGCGACAGCAATGGACGGCGACATCCAGGGCAGCGGTGACGGTCCGGAGCGGCAGGGACAGGTGAGTACAACTTTCTAACAGTGGTCTACAACCTGCGGACCTCCCGATTTTGCAAAACTACAACACCCAGCATGCCCGGACAGCCAACGGCTTGAGGTCCGCAGGTTGTAGACCACTGTCCTATACTTTACATTGCACGGATCCCTCAACATTACGATGGTTTCAACAAACTATTGTCCGGTTTAAACGGATTACCATCGTATGTTGAGGGACCACTGTATATCACAGCCTCCTGACTCTCTACCAGAAGATTATGTTGGTGGAGCAAAAGGTTGGGCATATTCAATTTTTTCTCCCTAATCCTATTGTTCCGGGAGGGTGTGCTTGTGCCAGAGAGGTTTGGCTGCAGCTTACCCCTCCCCATAAAGAACACATTAGGTTGGGAGGTGTATGGAGAGGTCGGGATAAATTGTTGTTTGGCCAAAGATTATGGAACATGTATGACCACTCAACAATCATGTAAAGAGAAAAATCCAATATACATAAAGCAGTAGAAGGAAGAAAAAAATCAGTATTATCCTTGATTTTTTTTCTATGTTAATAAAATGAATTATTGTTTTTTGTAATATGAACACATTACCATTACTTGCCAAGTCTTGAAAGGTCCCCTCAGGGAAACTGATAAGCAATGTATTAAGCCGAGAATATTTAAAGGGGTACTCCGCTGCCACAGTGTTCAGAACGTTTTGTTCCGAACGCTGGATGCGGGCGGCAAGAGGTCGTGACGTCACGGCCACACCTCTCAAGATGTCATGTCACGCCCCCTCAATGCAAGTCTATGGGAGGGGGTGTGGTGGATGCCACGCCCCCTCCCATAGACTTGAATTGAGGGGGCGTGATGTCATGAGGGGTGTGGCCGTGACGTCACAACCCCTTGCCCACCACACCCAGCATTCTAAATGAACGCCCGGTGCTGCACAGAGATGGCGGGGGTCCCCAGCTGCAGGATCCCCGCGATCATACATCCCCAAAGGATAGGGGATCAGATGTCTAGGGGCAGAGTACCCCTTTAACATATACTCCATCCATATACTGTACATAGACCCCAGACCGAATGCATTTGAATCAAAACTACAGTAGTGCATATAACTCTTGAATGCATTCAGATCCTCTACAGCTCATACACCTCTGACAACATCTTAACCCCTTAAGGACTCAGCCCATTTTGGCCTTAAGGACCTGAGCAATTTTCTTTTAAAAATTGTAGCGCTTTCAACTTTGCACCTACAGACCCATATGGTGGCTTGTTTGTTGTGTCACCAGTGGTACTTTGTAATGACATCACTTATTTTATAACATACCGTTTATACTGGAGTATTAGCCGTTCCGAATATAAGCTGAGGCCCCTAATTTCATCCCAGAAACCCAGGAAAGCCTATTTACTTGAGTATAAGCCTAGGGTGGGAAATACATCATCCCCCTCCCCTCCCCCCGGTCATCATCCCGCTCTCCTCTGTCATCATCTCGACTCCCACTGTCATCATACAGACCCCCCCCTCATCCCTCCTGTCATCATCCAGACCCCCCTCATCCTCCATCATACAGATCCCCCTTGCCCCCCGTATCATTATCCAGATCCCCCTCATTCCCCCTGTCATCATCCAGACCCCCTTCTCTTGTTCTCTACTCACCTCCTCAGTTGCAGCTCTATCGGTCCTTCCCTAGCAACCGTCCAACATCGCTGCAGGGACCGTCTGACTTCTAGTGGGGAGAGTGAGCCGGTTCAGGCCATCCATCTTGACCGAAAGGCCCTCTTCTCCGCTGCGGGCTGGCCCCGGACTAGTGATGCTGCATAGACGCCGCTATTTTGTAGGTCCATATGATTAAAATAATACCCAACTTTTATAGGTTTTATTTTATTTTACTACTTAATTAGTATGTTTAAAATTGTCATCTTCTGACCCCATAACTTTATTTTTCTGCATACGGGGCTGTATAAGGGCCCTTTTTTTGTGCAGTGTTCTGTAGTTTTTTTTTATTTTGATGGGACTTTTTGATTGCTTTTTATTCATTTTTTATGATACATGAAGTGACCAAAAATGCACAGTTCTGTACTTTTTTTTTATTTTTATTTTTTTACATGTACGCCATCGACTGTGCGGTTTAACTAACCTTATATTTTTATAGTTCATACATTTATGCTTGAGGTGGTACCAAATATGATTATGTTTATTTTTTATTACATTATTTTATTTTAGAAAAATGGGAAATGGGTGGTGAATTAAAATTTTATTAGGGGAAGGGCTTATTCACATATATTAACTTTTTTTTTACACTTTTAACTTTTTTTTTTGTCCCCATAGGGGGCTTTACCATGCTATCTTTCTATTGCTTACACTGTTCAATACTGAGCTTTGGCTCGGCATTGAGCAGTGTTATCGGTGTTCTGTTCTCTTTAATTTCCTCTGTAGTCTCCTGTGGGGGTATGGTGAGAGTTGGTAATTATGCACTTCAGCAGTATTTACAATGAAATGTATAAATAATGAGAATTACAATGTCAATAAACTGTACATGTTCCTCTGGCCTAATAAAATTACATACTCTATCTAGTTTGGATTATGAACACTGGCCAATTTAGGAGCATATTCCAGTGCTTGGAATTTTGATATTACACAGGGGAGGAAGTAGAGATTTGTCATTTTTCTTTTCTTCTAAAAAAAAAATCCAGTTTTCATTAGTAAAGCATAGCTACGTCTGTAACAGTAATTATTGGGGATTGCCAAGAATAACAATTTTTTTCTCTTTCTTAATTTTTTTTATGTACAGTAATCATTTATTGCTTTTTACAAAACTTTTTTGTAAAATTTTTTTTACTTTTTAACCCCACCCATTGCAAGACATGTGGATTGTAAGGGATATTATCAAAGCAATAATAAAATTTTTGCAGAGACAGCAATACACAAAATAATTCTTGTTTTTGACCCGGGTATTCCTCACATTAACACTTCTGTCAAAATAATAATAATGAATCTGTCAAAAGGACCCGAGGGTTCCAAGGTGAAATAGTCCCTTTATGTCTGGAGAAGATGCCATCATTCTTGCTCCTGATCAGCTCTTCTCGGGGAATTGTGGATATAGAAGGATCCGGCTTCAGCTAATTCTGATGGAGTGTTTCAACTGGGACCAGTCTTGGAAGAACAATTTGTCTTTTGGTCTGAGACCTTTAATTGAATTTTAGACGGAGCAGTTCTTTTCATTGACTTGAGGGAATTCATGTTTCCAACAGAACGCTGACCCAAGGCAGATTAGCACTGGTCTTTCACCAAAACCTTCATGCTATTTGTAACCTTTCTGCCCTCCTCTATCATTCATGCACATGTCATGTACGCTGAAGGATTTTTGTGATCAGTAGTCCCTTTAGGATTATGCAATTGCCAATAATTCTTGTTACTAGATTAGCTTTGTTGGTTTATGTGCCTGTCCTTTCTTTATCAAGTATATGTTGTAGATGGTGTGAACCTGTGGTTGAACCAATACAGTATATTAAAGCAATAGCTATATTTGATGATCAAATTATTTAAAGATTAATTTAACATAAATAAAGTTAAAGGGGTTATCCAAGAATAGAGAAACAGAGCAAATTTCTTTCAAAACAACTTGGCTCCGTTCACTTCAATGGAACTGAGCTGCAGAATCAAACAACCTGGAGACAGAGGGGAGCGGCTTTCAAAAGAAATTAGCTCTGTTTTTCTATTCCTGGATTAACCCTTTAATGTACCGTATATACTCGAGTATAAGCCGAGTTTTTCAGCCCGATTTTTCGTGCTGAAAATGCCCCCCTTGGCTTATACTCGAGTGAACTCTCCGCCTGTCAATCCCTTCATCAGTGGTCTTCAACCTGCGGACCTCCAGATGTTGCAAAACGGCTGTCCGGGCATGATGGGTGTTGTAGTTTTGAAACCTCTGGAGGTACGCAGGTTGAAGACCACTGCGACCTTCCTCATCATGCAGCCCCCCCCCCTTTTTTTTGTTTTGTACTCACCTCCCCTCGACGGGAAGTTAGGGTGAGCTGGTCCGGGCCATCTATGCTGCAGGGACCATCCGGTGGGGAGGATTAGTCGTTGCGGGCTGTCCATTTTCACCGTGGGGGGGGGGGGGCCTCTTCTCTGCGCTTTGGGCCCGGCCCTGGACTAGTGACATTGCCTTGACGACGACGCACAGGGATGTTCATGCGCAACGTCCCTGTGCGCCGTCGTCAAGGCAACATCACTAGTCCTGGGCTGGGCCCGAAGCGTGGAGAAGAGGCCTCCCTGGTGAAAATGGACAGCCCGCAACAACTAATCCTCTCGACCGGACGGTCCCTGCAGCATAGATGGCCCGGACCAGCTCACCCTAACTTCCTGCTGAGGGGAGGTGAGTACAAAACAAAAGGGGGGGGGGGCTGGATGATGACGAAGGCTGTAGTGGTCTTCAACCTTCGGACCTCCAGAGGTTTCAAAACTACAACTCCAGCATGCCTGGACAGCCGATGGCTGTCCGGGCATGCTGGGAGTTGTAGTTTTGCGACATCTGGAGGTCCGCAGGTTAAAGACCACTGATGAAGGGATTGACAGGCGGTGATGATGAAGGGGGGGGATGATGACGGGGGTCTGGATGATTACATGGGGGGATGATGTATTTCCCACCCTAGGCTTATAGTCGAGTCAATAACTTTTCCTGGGTTTTTGGGGTAAAATTAGGGGCCTCGCTTATATTCGGGTAGGCTTATACTCGAGTATATACGGTATGTGAAAAAGAGATGATGTGTATAAGGCAAGTAACTGATCTGAATCTGTCATTGAATTGCTTGTTTTGTACAGCAACTCCTTGCATTAAAGTATCCCTAGGAATAATTCAGTAGTGCACATGAATATATGAAGCTTTGAATTTAATAGGGGAAAGCGGGATCTTCCGCACCTTCCAGCAGACTCTCATTTCCATTTGCATGCCTCAAGGCCCTCTGTAAATATTTAGAAACCTTCTCAGTCTCCAAACATCAATGCGGTATATAATAGTAAATAGAGAAAAAAGGAAGAGGAGTGGAATGACGCTGCAGTTTGTTTTCAAGGGTTTAGACTGTAAGAGGGAAGGTGGAGCAGCAATGTAATGATATCTGATTGGTTCATATCACACAGCGCAGGTCTGACATCACACTGGATAGCATAGAAGGAGAAAATGTACTGTATATTGCATAGAGGAAACCAGGATACACTAATAATTTTATTGAAACAATAAGAATATCCCAATATAATAAAGCAGGTACGGTGGTACTTGTTCTATATTTCTGCCAAAATTTGATCAGATTTTCACATAAACCCTTTTAGAAAATAAAGAGAACCATAACAAGTCTAATATTTTTATTTTTATATTTTTTTACATGTTACGAGTAGCGCTGCGGCCAGACGCGCTGGCTGTGAGCGCACTCCTGCCCCGTCGTGGCTCTGCTGTGGTTCGCATCGCGGGATGCATGCGAACGTCTGGCTTTCACTCACATCCCCGGGTCTCTGTCCCCTCCACTGTCCCTGGCTGCCGGCGCATACGTCCCCGCCTCTTGGGGCGCGCATCGGCTTGCAGTGATTTAAAGGGCCAGTGCACCATTAATTGGTGCTTGCCTGGTCCTGACCTTATTTTATCCCGCACTTTTTCTTGACCCCTGATGGATCTTTGTGCCATTCAGCCTAAGAGAAGGCGTTCTGTTTGTGTCTTACCTTGCATCTGACCCCTTTGCTACATATCCTGACCTTGCTCCTGTGCAGCTTGTCCTCTGACCTCTTGCTACGTGACCTGACCTTGCTACAGTTCTGCCATTTTGTTTTTGGTTTAAATGAGAAGTGTTATATTTGGAATAAGAAAAACACTGCATTCTAGCATAAAAACCTCACACCTTTTGTAAACCTGGGCCTGTTATGCTGCATCTAGGCTAGGATATTATTTATGGAACAATGAATTCTGAATTGTGTCAGCAAATTCAGGACATCTCTCTGTGAGGTGAATCTCAAGAGAATGTGGGTCATGCAGCAAAACAACAACCTTAGGCACACAAGTTGTACTACCAAAGAATGATAATAGGAGAATAACATTAAAGTTTTGGAATGTCCAAATGAAAACCTGACCTTATAAAACTCCAGGAGTTATATACAGGAGTACATCACTTCCATCATTCCCAATACAGTCAATGGGAATTATACAAATTGCCTAACAAATTGGCTGCTTTTGGTTTTCCCAACCAACTCAGGCCAATGCAAACAGGCTGGAGGGGGAAGAATAGCTGGAAGTAAGGAGATGGCCCAACTCCTTGAAAGACTAACTGTTGTTTTAGAAAAATTATGTGATTTACAAATATGTTAGGAATCATAAAGCCTTTTACATGAAAGTCATTTCAAGCAACAGTGACCATTAAAGAAAACTATATATTTTAGAGGAATTAGCTGTACATGACCTGTTTTTTAGGAGAATATTTTCTACAGTTAGAAAACATTTTATGACTTGTTGTCAGACATCTTGGCATGGGTTCCTAATAATTGGTTCCTGGATAACCCCTCTATACCAATTAAATGTCTAAAAAGGATTGTTCATTTTGCGCAACCTATTAAATGTTTTTTCTCATAATACTTAGTACATAAGGTGTAAAAGAAAGAGCATTAGTTACACAACATTGCTAGTTATACATAACATCTTGCTTGCTCCAAAAACAACATTTCTTGCTATTGAGAGGTGTGTTTGTATTTTCATGAATCGTTGACCTGCAAAACATGTTGTACCTATGCCTCTTGTAATCACAGGTACTATTTATGTGCGACAGAAAAACATACAGTACCTAACCTGAGCAACGCCTCAGGAAATATTTACAAGTATAATGCCTACAATCATGGTTACATAATAAAGTGACTTGCTACACTAAGCCCCCACCCATCTCTATACAAGAAGAACACGTCTGGCTCTAATGAGAAATCTAGTATGGCAGCTGTCACTAGCTAAAAGCAGAACTATAAAAAGTCTGACATTTCAGGGCTGTAACCTGGTCTGTAACATGGGACAACTGCAAATGCTACAAAATGTTTTCTGTTGCATAACCATATACTGTACTCATTGTATAGAAAACAGGTTGTACTAGTTCTGCACCCCAGAAACTCTAATATTAAGGTAGGATTCAAAGATACCCATTACTGAGCCATCCATACTTACAGGAGTACTCCAGGGGGGAAAAACAAGTTTTTAAATCAACTGGTGATAGAAAGTCAAATAGATTTGAAAATGACTTCTATTTAAAAATCTTAATCCTTCCAGTATTTATCAGCTGCTGCATATTACAGAGGTGTAGTCTTTTTCAGTCTGACCACAGTGCTCTCTGCTGACACCTCTGTCCATGACTGGAACTTTCCAGAGCAGGAGAGGTTTACTATGGGAATTTGCTTCTACTACACAAGTTCCTCTGATGCATACAGCAGCTGATAAGTACTGGAATGATTAAGATTTTTAAGATTACAATGTTTAACTTTCTGGCACCAGTTGAAAACATTTGTTTTTTACTTGCTTTCCACCGGATTATCGCTTTAAATCCAGTTCTTCGGGTTACCCCAATATCTGACCACTGGGCCCAAGAACAAAGGTCAAATGTCCCTAAATGAACAGAGCATGCTCGCCCACAGCTCCATCCACTCTATATTGGGCTTCCAAACATTGCCTAGCTTAGCAGTTAGGCTAAGGGTTGGGTCACATGTAACGGATCCAGGGGTGACCCGACCCAAAGTGTGCCTCCAGCTGTTGCCACACCCTGCCTCACCCCACCCCCTGGCCTGCTCACAGCGGCAATCTGCTGCTCCAAGCAGCCACACGGGCCTGCGAGTTGCCGAGTTCACTGCAGTGTACTCAGACATCGCATAGCAGCCGACTTGCAGGCCCCTGTGTGGCTGCTCAGAGTGGTGGATTGCTGCTGCGAACAGGCCAGGGGCAGTGCGAAGCGGGCAACAGCTGAAGGCACACTATGGGTCGGGTCAGCAGTAAATCATACCGTTACGTGTGACCCCTCCTTTACTCTGGATAGGGAAGGCTTTTGATATTGAGATGTGTCTGTCACAACCGACTGTAGGACAGGGAGAGTGAGCTCTAAACAGACCCTAAAAACACTTTCCCTGCCTACTTGCCCATCCTTCCTAAGCAATTTATTGACAACTTGGAGCTGGTCCCTCCCTGAGCTAAAGTGCAGTGGTGTAAAAACAAATATATAAATAGTCAGTCACAGGCCAGAAACTGAAAACTACTAGACAACCAGATACACCAGACAGGATACAAATACTAACAGGGCAGAATATAAACAGGCAAACTGATCAGGAACATAATACAATGTTCACAAACAGATACAAGTACAATGGACAAAGATCAGATCAACCAAACAGGATATAAATATATAACACTGTTCACACTGGACACAGATTGGGGCAATGCCAGCTCCTGCTATGAATTCTGTCCCCACGTCACTGTGCCAACTTAAGGAGTGTGGGGAGTTCCTGAGGAAGCTCTCTGATCACTGTGACCATTGTATTTCAGACCATGGCCTCCTAAAGTTCTGTTTAGGACCCCAGGAATGGACCGGCAGTGTGCAGACTCAACTGCCACTCCATTTGCTGTCTATGGCAAAGATAGCAGAAGAGATTGTACAGTTATCTTCAACACTTTCTTAGGCCATGAATGGAATTGAGTTTGCACATTGCTGCTCCATTTAGAGTCCATTGAAGAGGTCTGAATTCCGGTTTACAGGGGGCCCCAGAGTTCAGAGCTCCTACAATCAGACACTTATTAGACACATTTAAGTATTTATAGTGGTAAAACTTTCTTAAAGGAAAACTGTCAGCTTCCCCCCACCCCCCACCCCCCCACTAACCAGCGGTACTGGCTGGTAGTGCGGGGGACGCTGATCAGTTTGATGCTTAACGTGCCCGGATCCGCCATGCCGTTAGGCCCTAATCTTCTATTTTCGGGATATGCTAATGAGGTGCTAACTGGCACTCTGACGTCAGTGCCGCCTGCTGCAGTGCCGCCTCTCCCTCTTCTCCCCACTCTGTAATGAAGAGAGAGGGGAGGAATATTGATGAGCTGGGCAGCGCTATGGCCAGTGGCACTGACATCAGAGTGCCAGTTAGCCTGGCTGATAGCACCTCATTAGCATATCCCAAAAATAGAAGATTAGGATCGAACGGTGCGGCGGATGCGGGCATGGTATGCATCAAACTGATCAGCGTCCCCCGCACTACCAGCCAGTACCACTGGTTAGTGTAGGGGGAGAAAGCTGACAGTTTTCCTTTAAGATGGGTTGTCTCCCATGAGAAAAAAAATGTGAAAACATAGGCAGAGATTTATCAAAACCTGTGCAGAGGAAGTGTGGCCCAGTTGCCCATAGCAACCAATCAGATTGCTTCTTTAATTTTGCATGGCCTTTTAAAAAATGAAAGAAGTGATCTGATTTGTTGCCATGGGCAACTTTTCCTCTGGTTTTGATAATAGACTTTAGTTTAAATTTGTACTGGGCAAAAAGTAGATATGGGTGCACTGTCTTATAGGCATGAACTTTTAGAATTCTTCCATCAAAAACATATTTGAGAACAGAACGTTTGGTATGTGATTTGTCATTCAAATTGACATATACAAACAAATAGGAAGACAAACATTCTGTCCAAACAAAATTTTGGAATGTAGGCTTAAAACCACCGAGCTGTTCTCTTAGTTATTATTTTGTCTTTGTTCTGCTTATAATTGGTGGCCATTGTAATCTTATGGTCACTTCCAAATGTTTTCTATTGTCATGTTGTTTTTAAAGGAGTCACAAATAGACAATAGAGCTCAGTTTTATATGTCTTTCCTTGTGGGCGCAGTATAAAGGCATTTGGTGAGTCATCAATATGTAGAACAATGTCCTGAGATTTAGGCTCTATTGAGGAGCATTGTGTGCAATACAAGAGACTGGTATTCAAGATTAACAAAGGCTTCTAGTGCAGTTCATTTGGCTTGGGCTTGAAACAGTCAGTGTTGTCCTCCTCAGTGACTTGAATTTCGACATGTGTAGAAGTCTTGACATTCTTTTGAATATATCTATGAAGTCATTGTAGGGTACCAAAACAGATGCCCTGATATACAAAGATGTTCTTTACAAAAAGTTCCAAGACTCTAGGGATGTTATTTCCCACACCGGCAGGGGATTGGTGGCAGATGAGTGCATTTTTTATTGTTTTATAACCTAAGCAATGCATGATTAAAAACAGAATGAATTCTCCAGACAACCCCTTTAATGCCATAATGCCAGCCAAACGACCCCTTTAATGCCAGTTGGACAATAGCTGAGCCGGCCGGCCATCAGGAAGAGTGAGTTGCCAGGTCCCATACAAGCAGACACTTTCCCTCCATCCAGTGAAAGAGGATAAGTTAACTTTCCGAAAGTACCCCTTACTTTACTTTATTCTTTTAGTCTTTTGTCTAAATTGAAAATAGTTTTGTATAGTATGCAGTAGTGCGATCATTTAAGTATACTTTGTATATATTGCATTAAAATATGTTCTAATATCTATATGTTACATTAGCTACCATATTTCCAATCCACAGAGGTAGTTAAAGCATTGCTGTCATTATAAAAAGGCCCATGCCTAAGGTAGCAATTTATTTTTGGACAACCCCCCTCTCAGCACTAAGACCCTGACCGATCAAAAGATTTGTCTGCATGACATATCAAGTTTTTTTTATAATGATGTTAATGCTTTAACTTGAGAACTTCATAGTTTTCTACAACTCTTTGGAGTAATCACAGACCTATTCATGGGAGCAGCAGAGAAAAAAGTGTTTTAATTTTGACCACAGCAAATTTTATGCACCAGGAACACAAAAGACATAGGTAGGACGAAGCACTGATTTATTTGAATTACAATGCGTGATGGCAGAACATCAGACATAGCCTGTATGTTCTGGCCACATATGAGTTTGATAGCAATAAAACGTAATTCATGGGCCAGCATTAGGAAGTTAATGAGCATGAAATGAACGTGTCATATTAATAAGACTCACTGAATTTTATATCGCTCCAGGCTTCCCTGTCATTTATTTTCAGCGCCAAGAAAATTCACAATGTTTTGAGTATACCTATTGTAGAGTTATGAAAAAGGTAACTCGGTGCTATTGGAGGACTGTGTCACACTAAAAAGCATTGAAGTTAAAGTAGAGATGAGTGAAGCTCCTTGGGTGTGGACTATATTTAAGACTCAACACTGGTTTTCCTTATTTCTTATTTGAGATATATATATATATATATATATATATATATATATATATATACAGGGTGGGCCATTTATATGGATACACCTTAATAAAATGGGAATGGTTGGTGATATTAACTTCCTGTTTGTGGCACATTAGTATATGTGAGGGGGGAAACTTTTTAAGATGGGTGGTGACCATGGCGGCCATTTTGAAGTCAGCTATTTTGAATCCAACTTTTGTTTTTTCAAAAGGAAGAGGGTCATGTGACACATCAAACTTATTGGGAATTTCACAAGAAAAATAATGATGTGCTTGGTTTTAACGTAACTTTATTCTTTCATGAGTTATTTTACAAGTTTCTGACCACTTATAAAATGTGTTCAATGTGCTGCCCATTGTGTTGGATTGTCAATGCAGCCCTCTTCTCCCACTCTTCACACACTGATAGCAACACCGCAGGAGAAATGCTTGCACAGGCTTCCAGTATTCGTAGTTTCAGGTGCTGCACATCTCGTATCTTCACAGCATAGACAATTGCCTTCAGATGACCCCAAAGATAAAAGTCTAGGGGGGTCAGATCGGGAGACCTTGGGGGCCATTCAACTGGCCCACGACGACCAATCCACTTTCCAGGAAACTGTTCATCTAGGAATGCTCGGACCTGACACCCATAATGTGGTGGTGCACCATCTTGCTGGAAAAACTCAGGGAACGTGCCAGCTTCAGTGCATAAAGAGGGAAACACATCATCATGTAGCAATTTTGCATATCCAGTGGCCTTGAGGTTTCCATTGATGAAGAATGGCCCCACTATCTTTTTACCTCATATACCACACCATACCATCAATTTTTGTGTTCCAACAGTCTTGGAGGGATCTATCCAATGTGGGTTATTGTCAGACCAGTTTTGTTTGTTAACTTCACCATTCACATAAAAGTGCCTCATCACTGAACAAAATCTTCTGCGTAAACTGAGGGTCCTGTTCCAATTTTTGGTTTGCCCATTCTGCAGCACCTGAAACTACGAATACTGGAAGCCTGTGCTAGCATTTCTCCTGCGGTGTTGCTATCAGTGTGTGAAGAGTGGGAGAAGAGGGCTGCATTGACAATCCAACACAATGGGCAGCACATTGAACAGTGGTCCGAAACTTGTAAAAAAAAACTCATGAAAGAATAAAGTTACATTAAAACCAAGCACATCATTGTTTTTCTTCTGAAATTCCCAATAAGTTTGATGTGTCACATGACCCTCTTCCTATTGAAAAAACAAAAGTTGGATTCAAAATGGCCAACTTCAAAATGGCCGCCATGGTCACCACCCATCTTGAAAAGTTTCCCCCCTCACATATACTAATGTTCCACAAACAGGAAGTTAATATCACCAACCATTCCCATTTTATTAAGGTGTATCCATATAAATGCCCCCCCCCCTGTATATTACATTCATAAAATATCAAATTATATAGCAAATGAACAGCCAGTTCTTGAAGTTGATGTGTCAGAAGCAAAAAAAACAAAAAAAAAAAAAAACTAATGTGAGGATCTTCACGTCTTTGACAAGGGCCAAACTATCATGACTAGACAACTGGTCATCATAGCATCAGGGCATCTCCAACATAACTAGTCAGGTGGGGTGCTACCAGTATGCAGTGTTAGTATCTAATAAAAGTAATCCAAAGAAGGGCAACTGGTGAACTGGCAACTGGACCAATACTTATTCATGCGTGTGTTGAGTAAAGACCTGCTTCACCTGCTTTGTCATCTGTCTGGGATGACCATATATGTATCCTAACATAATGAATTTGAAAAGTCTTCAGACCCTTTCACATTTTCACATTTTGTTATGTTGTGGCCTTTTGCAAAAATATTTAAAAAATTAAGTTTGGAGTCATGCTTTTGCCATCATTTCCATCTGACCCAGACAACCATGGAACTACTCTCAACAATAACTCGTGTCTTTCAAACTTGTTGGCCATACATCTTTGGATACTCATTTTTTAACACCCACGCCATTATGTTAATACCCCAGTTCTGTGGCTGTTGCTGCGCCACCTGCTTCTATTACATTAACTACTGCATAATGCAGTACCCCCAAATACAGTACAGTAGTGTTGTCAGAACTATTGTTACTTCCCATAAATGTACCGTGTATCAGACAATGCCACTAAAAAGAACAGTGCCTGATAAATGGTCCTTACAAAAATAATAGTGCCCCAGACCTAAATTATTTTACGGGTGTGAATAGTCTGTACATGCCATGTATGGGAAATACTTAGCCAAAAAACTAGCCCGAGTATAAGAAATCATTCATAACCCAGAGCCATATTAGAATCAAATAGTGTACACCTTTGTATAAGGGAGGCATACACATTTACAATAAGGGACCACACATTTCATGATTGTGTATGGTTTTATAAAATGATAATATTGTTTTATCCATGAGCCCTAACTATGGCTTGTCATCGTATGATTTGCTAAAAGCTTGAATTTTATCTTAACCATCGCATACATGATGTACTTAAAACAGCATGTGGTGGTGACTGTGTTGTCTTGCTACGCAGCCTGTCAGTAGTGTTTGTGATGGTTAGAGATAGCTTTTAACCCCTTAAGGACCGGAGGTTTTTCCGTTTTTGCATTTTCGTTTTTTGCTCCTTGCCTTTAAAAAATCATAACTCTTTCAAATTTACACCTAAAAATCCATATGATGGCTTATTTTTTGCGCCACCAATTCTACTTTGTAATGACGTCAGTCATTTTGCCCAAAAATCTATGGTGAAGCGGGAAAAAAAATCATTGTGCGACAAAATTGAAAAAAAAAACGCTGTTTTGTAACTTTTGGGGGCTTCCGTTTCTACGTAGTACATTTTTCGGTAAAAATGACACCTGATATGTATTCTGTAGGTCCATACGATTAAAATGATACCCTACTTATATAGGTTTGATTTTGTCGGACTTCTGGAAAAAATCATAACTACATGCAGGAAAATTAATACGTTTAAAATTGTCATCTTCTGACCCCTATAACTTTTTTATTTTTCCGTGTATGGGGCGGTATGAGGGCTCATTTTTTGCGCCGTGATCTGAAGTTTTTAACGGTACCATTTTTGCATTGATAGGACTTATTGATCACTTTTTATTCATTTTTAAATGATATAAAAAGTGACCAAAAATGCACTATTTTGGACTTTGGAATTTTTTTGCGCGCACGCCATTGACCGAGCGGTTTAATTAATGATATATTTTTATAATTCGGACATTTCCGCACGCGGTGATACCACATATGTTTATTTTTATTTTTATTTACACTGTGTTTTTTTTTTATTGGAAAAGGGGGGTGATTCAAACTTTTAATAGGGGAGGAGTTAAATGATCTTTATTCACTTTTTTTTTTCACTTTTTTTTTGCAGTGTTATAGGTCCCATAGGGACCTATAACACTGCACACACTGATCTTTTACATTGATCACTGGTTTCTCATAAGAAACCAGTGATCGATGATTCTGCCGCATGACTGCTCATGCCTGGATCTCAGGCACTGAGCAGTCATTTGGCGATCGGACAGCGAGGAGGCAGGTAGGGGCCCTCCCGCTGTCCTGTCAGCTGTTCGGGATGCCGCGATTTCACCGCGGCTATCCCGAACAGCCCACTGAGCTAGCCGGGATGCTTTCGGTTTCACTTTAGACGCGGCGTTCAACTTTGAACGCCGCGTCTAAAGGGTTAATAGCGCGCGGCACAGCGATCAATGCCGCGCGCTATTAGCCACGGGTCCCGGCCGTTGTTAGAGGCCGGGCCCGACCCGCTATGACGCGGGGCCACGCCGTGGCCCCGCGTTATAGATCGGGAGTGGACACATGACGTTCCAGTACGTCATGTGTCCTTAAGGGGTTAAGTAAATGGAGTACAAGTGAGAAATATTGTACAGTATCTACTCAATAATAATGTGCCGCATGGTGAATCATCCTAAGTATATGTATCATCGGAAAATGACCAATTGTTAAAATAAAGCTTTTTTATGTTAAAGGGTTACTCCGCTCCCAGCATCCGGAACATTGAGTTCCTGAACACTGTGTGCGGGCTTCCGTGTTCACGTCCGCCCCCTTGTGATGTCACACCCCATCATGTGATGTCACGTCCCGCCCCATCAATGCACGAGGGGGCGGGGCGTGAACATGGAAGCCCGCACACAGCGTTCAGGAACTCAATGTTCCAGATGCTGAGGAGCAGAGTAACCCTTTAAACATATTTTTAAAAGAATTTTAAGTGATTTTTTTCCCCCCAATTTATACTATTTACAGTCAACATTGAAATAGCAATACCAAGAAGGAAAAGTTGTGGAATTATGCTCATCACAGGATGAATAGACATGTCAATGATGAGGTTATTAATGGTTGTCTAAGGAATGTTCTGCCACGCTGAATGCACTTGGACACCCAAATCTGTGCTGGCAGCTCCGTTTGCAATTGTCAACCATTGTACTTCATAGAAAACAAATTTCGAGACACTGAAGGCCATAACAGGCCGCACAGAGTAGCACAAACAAAAAAGCGGTCTGACATTGTCATGTTGAAAAATGGCTCCTGGTACATTATCAAAAAATGCCCATACCACAGCAGTTTTTACTCTCAGTATGTCTAATAATATAAAGTTTCATCATTATCACCACAGACACGAATACAATGAAAAGCAGACATGAGTATATAAATAAGATAGGTCCCTCCTCAGTGGAGTCCAGTACAGAGCGGAGAGGGGAGGAATAGTCGGAGGGAGGGGATGACTATTCATAAGCTGTGCAGTACAGCCGATGAGTGGCGCTGACGTCAGAGTGCCCGAAGTTGCCTTGTAACCCCGCCCATGCCAGTTAGCAAGTTAGCAGCTCATTTGCATATCCACAATAAAAGAAGATAATAAACAGCAGGACAGATCCGGGCATGGTAGGCAGCAAATTGATCAGCGTCCCCCACACTACCAGCCAGTACCTCTGGTTAGTGCGGGGGGAGTTTACTGACAGTTTTCCTTTAACCTCCTGAGCGGTATTCCCGAGCGTGACTCGGGGTTAATTTTCCCTGCCAGGATCGGTAACCCCGAGTCACGCTCGGGGTAGAATTGCAGAGTTCCCGGCCGGGCTGCACGATATATTGCAAAAGCAATGCGATATAGCGATGCGGCCCCCGGGAAAACATGCGATTATCTGCTCTGGTCGGCTCCCGTGGCGGGGGCCGGCCAGAGCAGGTAAAGAAAAATACTAAAAGTCAGTGTTTCCCTACCAGGGGGCCTCCAGCTGTTGCAAAACTACAACTCTCAGCATGCCCGAACAGCCAAAGGCTGTCCGGGCATGCTGGGAGTAGTAGTTTCACAACAGCTGGAGGCCCCTGTTAGAAAAACACTGAGCTAAGTGTAAAAGGAAGAAGTAGTAAAATAAAAAAAACTTTTGCTCACCTAGTCCCGGTCCCTGAAGATGCCGTTCCCCTCCGTGCGGTCCGGGGTGTCCTCTCTTCACTATTCATCTTCTAGGACCTTTCACTTTTCAGCCAATCACAGGCCGCAGTGGTGTAAAGCCTGTGATTGGCTGAAGGGGAAAGGACTTGTTCTGCAGTAAATACACTAGGTTTGAAATCTGCCGGCAAACCCAGTGTATGTTACTGCAGGACAAGGTGACAGGGGGGGGGGGGATGTGACAAAGGGGGGGGGGGATGTGACAAGGGGGGGAATGTGACAAGGGGGGGGGGATGTGTCAGGGGGGGGGAATGTGACAGGGGGGGAATGTGACAAGGGGGGGAATGTGACAAGGGGGGGAATGTGACAAGGGGGGGGATGTGTCAGGGGGGGGAATGTGACAGGGGGGGAATGTGACAAGGGGGGAATGTGACAGGGGGGGAATGTGACAAGGGGGGAATGTGACAGGGGGGGAATGTGACAAGGGGGGAATGTGACAGGGGGGGGATGTGACAAGGAGGGGGGAGAATGTGACAAGGAGGGGGGAGAATGTGACAAGGAGGGGGGAGAATGTGACAAGGAGGGGGGAGAATGTGACAAGGAGGGGGGGAATGTGACAAGGAGGGGGGAGAATGTGACAAGGAGGGGGGGAATGTGACAAGGAGGGGGGAGAATGTGACGGGGGATGCGACAAGGGAGAGGGGGAATGTGACGGGGGAGATGTGAAATGGGCGGAGGGAGATGTGAAATTCAGTTAAAAAAATTGTACCGCTTTTGGTACAAATTTCCAGACAGAATCATACCGCCAGGGAGGTTAAGGACCAGGCCAATTTTATTTTTGTGTTTTAATTTTTTCCTCCTCGCCTTCTAAAATCCATAACTCTTTTATATTTCCATCAACAGACGAATATGAGGGCTTGTTTTTTGCGAGACATATTGTACTTGGTAGTGACATCTCTCATTTTATCATAAAATGTACGACGAACCCCAAAAATTATTTTTTTTTGTGAGGAAATGTAAGGGTTTTGTTTGTACACTGTACACTTTACGGTAAGAATTACATATTTTCTTTATTCTGTGGGTCAATACGATTAAAATTATACCTATGATTACATACTTTTCTATTATTGTTCCGCTTTAAAAAAAAATCTCTAACTTTTTAACCAAATTAGTACGTTTAAAATCCCTCTATTTTTAGGAATTATAACTTTTTCATTTTTCCGTCTAAGTGGCGGTATCAGGTCTAAATTTTTGTGACATGATCTGTACTTTTTATTGATACCACATTTGCATATATAAAACTTAATACATTTAAAAAAAAAATCATTTTTGGAATATGATGTGACAAAAAAGCTATTTTGAAATTTTTTTTTACATTTACGCCGTTCACCATACGGGATCATAACACTATATTTTTTATAGTTCAGACATTTACACACGCGGCGATACCAAATATGTTTATTAATCTATATTTTGTACACTTATTGGGGGTAAAATAGGAAAAAAAGGAATGTTTTCCATTTTTATTGGGGGAGGGGATTTTTCACATTTTATCAACTTTTTTTTTTAACCTTTTGTTTACACTTTAATAGATTATTTATAGCAATCATTAGATTGCTAATAATGTTCAGTGCTATGCATAGGGCATAGCATTGATAAGTGTTATCGGCGATCTTCTGCTTTGGTCTGCTCGATCTCAGACCAGAGCAGAAGACCCCAGGAGACGGATGGAGGCAAGTGAGGTAAATGGAGCTGCAGTTAGGCATGCATGAGTACAGCTTTGGGATGTCTTTGTCTGACCCATATAATTGAATAGTATAGAAGAGAGATGATATCTAACTACAAAAAAAACATCTAGACAGTCTTTCTTCCCAAAGAACAAGTAAAGCCCAGGATAAAAAATATACTTTTATTTCACTGCCTGTGGAAGAAATCTATACAGGTTCAAAATACATTGCAGTAATAGAGTAAAAGACTATTTTTACCCTGGACTTCACTTGCTCTATGGGGAGAAGTGCTGTCTAGATGTCCTTTTTATGGGTGGATGCCTATAATCCTCTTCTAAACCATTCAATAAGGGTGCATTCCTACTAATAATATGCAATATGGCTGCCGAATTTGGCAGCCATTTCACAGTTTTTTTTTTTTATTGCTGTTGCCATATCCCTGTCAGACCTTCGCCGCATCCCATTCATTTGAATGAGCCAAACGGAGACAGATAGTGTCTCTGGTCAGCTCATTTTTTATTCGTATCAGTTATATTGCCGAACTAAAAGCCATGGCAGATCTGGCAGCCATATTGCATAATTGTAGTGGGAATGTAGCCTCATATGGGTTAGACAAAGACAGCCCAGTGCTGTACTCTGTAAAGTAAATTATTATACATGCGCTGTTTTGTCTGGGATATTTGTCAGAATCTGTGATGGAGCTTGGGTATAGAACCATGTAATAGATGTGAACACGGCCCAAGTGAGGTGATTTTATCATTTTTACCAGAATTATATATGTCCAGTCAAGATGTGGTGAGCTTCTGGCAATCCAACATAAGAGACTTGTTATTTTTGATCTGTATTATAAACTCTAGATTTTTATCATTTTCCTAAGCTCACCCTGTCTAAGAATATACCACTAAATACGTTGGTTCTGTGCACTCATAGCCTGTGTATTACTCAATCAGTTAATTTGGGAACACAATTTCCATTTTACCATGTGAACAAAATTATGAGAAGTAGAAGATTTAAGACACATGGGTCATCTATAGTTTATCAAGTGACTTTCTGTACTGCTGATTCATTGCACAACATCAAGTCACATACAGTACATACTGCGGAAAATTACTCAATTGACATCCGAAAACCCATTTTGAATATCTGCAAAGACACTTGAGAATTGTCATTTTACATGACCTTCAGGGATCATAATGTATAAAAATATTGATGACTCATAAACAACATAAATATATCTAAAACTTGTTCTTCTTTCTGAGTAAAGAGGATAATTCTTAAACTAGACAGAAAGTCTCAGAATTAGTCAGCTGTTTAGGTATTTTTGGATGACAAAGTAGATTTTGACAGAGGCGTTCTATTTTCTGGTACAGTCGATAGTCACTGGATAGTCAATAGTCACAGATGAAAAGTTTGGACACACCTTCTCATTCAGAGTTTTCTTTATTTTCATGACTATGAAAATTGTAGATTCACATTGAAGGCATTAAAACTATGAATTAGCACATGTGGAATTATATACATAACAAAAAAGTGTGAAACAACTGAAAATATGTCATATTCTAGGTTCTTCAAAGTAGCCCCCTTTTGCTTTGATGAGCTTCAAGAGGTAGTCACCTGAAATGGTCTTCCAACAGTCTTGAAGAATTCCCAGAGATGCTTAGCACTTGTTGGCCCTTTTTGCCTTCACTCTGTGGTCCAGCTCACCCCAAACCATCTCGATTGGGTTCAGGTCCGGTGACTGTGGAGGCCAGGTCATCTGGCGCTGCACCTCATCACTCTCCTTCTTGGTCAAATAGCCCTTACACAGCCTGGAGGTGTGTTTGGGGTCATTGTCCTGTTGAAAAATAAATGATGGTCCAACTAAACGCAAACTGGTTGGAATAGCATGCCGCTGCAAGATGCTGTGGTAGCCATGCTGGTTCAGTCTGCCTTAAATTTTCAATAAATGGCCAACAGTGTCACCAGCAAAGCCCCCCCCCACACCATCACATCTACTCCTCCACACCAGCACACCTGTGAAGGGAAAACCATTTCAGGTGACTACCCCTTGAAGCTCAACAAGAGAATGCCAAGAGTGAGCAAAGCAAAAGCAAAGCTTTGCTCACTCTTGGCATTCTCTTGTTGAGCTTCAAGGGGTAGTCACCTGAAATGGTTTTCCCTTCACAGGTGTGCTGGTGTGGAGGAGTAGATGTGATGGTGTGGGGGGGCTTTGCTGGTGACACTGTTGGCCATTTATTGAAAATTTAAGGCAGACTGAACCAGCATGGCTACCACAGCATCTTGCAGCGGCATGCTATTCCAACCAGTTTGCGTTTAGTTGGACCATCATTTATTTTTCAACAGGACAATGACCCCAAACACACCTCCAGGCTGTGTAAGGGCTATTTGACCAAGAAGGAGAGTGATGAGGTGCAGCGCCAGATGACCTGGCCTCCACAGTCACCGGACCTGAACCCAATCGAGATGGTTTGGGGTGAGCTGGACCACAGAGTGAAGGCAAAAAGGGCCAACAAGTGCTAAGCATCTCTGGGAATTCTTCAAGACTGTTGGAAGACCATTTCAGGTGACTACCTCTTGAAGCTCATCAAGAGAATGCCAAGAGTGTGCAAAGCAGTAATCAAAGCAAAAGGTGGCTAGAACCTAGAATGTCATATTTTCACACTTTTTTTGTTATGTATATAATTCCACATGTGTTAATTTATAGTTTTGATGCCTTCAGCGTGAATCTACAATTTTCATAGTCATGAAAATAAAGAAAACTCTGAATGAGAAGGTGTGTCCAAACTTTTGGTCTGTACTGTACATGTACCAATAACTTCCATGGGATACCATCCGGAGGCTCGGTGGGCACAAGCGTGTGCTCAATCCTCAGCAAGGTATACCGATAAACCAATAATAGATGAAGTCTGAAAGTAGAAAGCACTCACCGCATCATAGGCTCAATGTAGATTTATTAATCTACGTGCAGTAAAACAGCGTGACTTACATTGGACACCACTAGCTCTGCTAGTGGCGTCCGAAATCGGTTCCGCTGCGTTTTACTGCACAAAGATTAATAAATCTATATTGAGCCCATGATGCGGTGAGTGCTTTCTACTTTCAGACTTCATCTACTATTCTATTTTCTGAGTTGACTCCACATAGTAGTATGAACAATGTGAACATAGCAGAGATTGTTATATATCGAGTAAAGCACTAACTCAAATTTCATAGGGTCCTTTGATGATACATTTAGATAGCATGCGTGTCCTTATAAAATGTAGCGTTATTTACTAAAATTACATTAGTCCATTTCTTACTGATGTCAACCACTATTTCTCATGCTGTCAGGTGCCCACCGGTTGGTGGTGCGATGCAAAAGGGGAGGTAGACCTGACAGTAGTGATTTAATTCTGCACAGTCCTTTAATTGACTTATTTTCTATTTTACTGCGTTTATTACATTTTCTATTGTCACCATCCTTTAACCACTTGCCAAGCTCCAATAGACTATAAGGGCCCATCAACACAGCAAAATACCTGCCAGGAGAAATTCTACGCACAGCATGCACCATTAGAATTTTCATTTTCGCTGCAGTATTTTCTGCCACGGAAATTCTGCAGTGTGCATGGTAAAGCAGAATCCCATTGAAAGCAATAGGAGCAGGGCTCAAGTCCTGCCGGAATGTGTGGGAACTGAGGGGGTTATTTATCATTGTGTTCTATTGCTGTTTTTGGTCTGCATTTGCTAATTTCTTTTATTTATGCGCTAATTGCGGGTTTTTTTTGCGTTTTTTTCAAGTTCTAAGTCATTTTGACCTTTTGGTGTTGCTACACCATTTTTTGACAGATGCAGTGGTGACAGATGCAGTGGTCACGAATTTATAATCTGCGTGTGTTTTTTTTTTTTTTTTTTCAAATCATTTTTATTTTCAAAATATTTTACAACAGTATACAAAGAAATAGAGTGGCATATCAGGCCACAATACAATACACAATACACAAGTGTGGTAGCATACACATCATGTAAAGACAAAGGAAATCTGCCTATATCTGGCGGGTACAATGAGAACCAATAGAACAATAAATCAAACATACATTTAACCTCTTCAGGACATAGGGCGTATGGATACGCCCTGCATTCCGAGTTCTTAAGGACCGAGGGCGTATCCATACGTCCGTGGGAATTCCGGTCCCCACCGCTAGCCGGTTGGGGACCGGAGCCGGATGCCTGCTGAAATCGTTCAGCAGGCATCGCGCATATCGCCCAGGGGGGTCATGATGACCCCCCATGTCGGCGATGGCCACAGATCGCTGGACAATTCAGTCCAGCAATCTGCGGCGATTCCATGTCAATCGGGTCTCCAGTGACCCGGTGACCCGGAATTACTGGCTGATCGGGGCCGTCTCTGACGGCCCCGAACAGCCATAGCCTGCAGGGGTGAGGTGGCACTGGTGCCACCTCACGATCGCCCTGATTCGTCGGCAGGATCACCGGCCGACCAATCAGGGCGCCAGCTGCGGGTGTCACTCCCGCAACCCGCTACGCCCCTCTTCCGGAGGACGTGAGCAGGTGCGGGACATGCACCCCGGGTGATGGGGACCCTGATCCCCGGCGTCAATGTTGGGATCGGGGCGACAGGAGCAGCGGCGGCGACGACGAGGGACTGACCTGCGCGGCGTTGATCGTTGGAGGTGAGTGACAGCCTCCTGCTGTTGCTTAGCAACAGCTCCCAGCATGAAAAAAAGGCATGCTGGGAGCTGTAGTTATGCAACAGCAGGAGACAGACCACCACAACTCCCAGCATTCCCTTATGGGCATGCTGGGACTTATGGTTTTGCAACAGCTGGAGGCACATTTTTTCTATGGAAAAGTGTACCTTCAGCTGTTGTATAACTACAACTCCCAGCTTGCACAAACAGCTAAAGTGCATGTTGGGAGTTGTAGTGGTGCAACAGCTGAAGGCAAACTGGTAGTGAAACTCAGAGTTTTTTTTTACCTAACTCAGTGTTTCACGACCGGTGTGCCTCCAGCTGTTGCAAACTCCACCTCTCAGCAGTCAATGTACACCATGCACCGTACATGCTGGGAGTTGTAGTTTTGCAACAGCTGGAGGCACACTGGTTGTGAAACACTGAGTTAGGTCACAAACTCAGTGATACATAACCAGTGTGCCTACAGCTGTTGCAAAACTAAAACTCTCAGTATGTACAGTCTGTCAGCGCATGCTGGGAGTTGTAGTTTTGCAACAGCTGGATGTTACCCCCCCCCCCCCCCCAAATGTGAATGTACACGGTACACTCACATGGGCGGAGGTTTACAGCAAGTATCTGGCTGCAAGTTATATAGACTTGGCTATGGCTTCCTGATGGTTTGTACAACGGAAAACTTTCCTAGTACTATGTAACGACTTAACCCCTTAAGGACACATGACGTACTGGAACGTCATGTGTCCACTCCCGATCTATAACGCGGGGCCACGGCGTGGCCCCGCGTCATAGCGGGTCGGGCCCGGCCTCTAACAACGGCCGGGACCCGTGGCTAATAGCGCGCGGCATTGATCGCTGTGCCGCGTGCTATTAACCCTTTAGACGCGGCGTTCAAAGTTGAACGCCGCGTCTAAAGTGAAACCGAAAGCATGCCGGCTAGCTCAGTGGGCTGTTCGGGATAGCCGCGGTGAAATCGCGGCATCCCGAACAGCTGACAGGACAGCGGGAGGGCCCCTACCTGCCTCCTCGCTGTCCGATCGCCGAATGACAGCTCAGTGCCTGAGATCCAGGCATGAGCAGTCATGCGGCAGAATCATCGATCACTGGTTTCTTATGAGAAACCAGTGATCAATGTAAAAGATCAGTGTGTGCAGTGTTATAGGTCCCTATGGGACCTATAACACTGCAAAAAAAAAGTGCAAAAAAAAAGTGAATAAACATCATTTAACCCCTTCCCTATTAAAAGTTTGAATCACCCCCCTTTTCCCATAAAAGAAAAAACACAGTGTAAATAAAAATAAAAATAAACATAAATGGTATCGCCGCGTGCGGAAATGTCCGAATTATAAAAATATATCGTTAATTAAACCGCACGGTCAATGGCGTGCGCGCAAA
Source organism: Hyla sarda (assembly GCF_029499605.1). NCBI lineage: Eukaryota > Metazoa > Chordata > Amphibia > Anura > Hylidae > Hyla > Hyla sarda. Next base: position 246,701 of record NW_026610825.1, on the reverse strand, counting down.
AAAATTCCAAAGTCCAAAATAGTGCATTTTTGGTCACTTTTTATATCATGAAAAAATGAATAAAAAGCGATCAATAAGTCCTATCAATGCAAAAATGGTACCGTTAAAAACTTCAGATCACGGCGCAAAAAATGAGCCCTCATACCGCCCCATACACGGAAAAATAAAAAAGTTATAGGGGTCAGAAGATGACAATTTTAAACGTATTAATTTTCCTGCATGTAGTTATGATTTTTTCCAGAAGTCCGACAAAATCAAACCTATATAAGTAGGGTATCATTTTAATCGTATGGACCTACAGAATACATATCAGGTGTCATTTTTACCGAAAAATGTACTACGTAGAAACGGAAGCCCCCAAAAGTTACAAAACAGCGTTTTTTTTAAATTTTGTCGCACAATGATTTTTTTTCCCGCTTCACCATAGATTTTTGGGCAAAATGACTGACGTCATTACAAAGTAGAATTGGTGGCGCAAAAAATAAGCCATCATATGGATTTTTAGGTGTAAATTTGAAAGAGTTATGATTTTTTAAAGGCAAGGAGCAAAAAACGAAAATGCAAAAACGGAAAAACCTCCGGTCCTTAAGGGGTTTAAAGGGGTACTCCGGTGAAAAACTGTTTATTTTTAAATCAACTGGTGCCAGAAAGTTAAACAGATTTGTAAATTACTTCTATTAAAAAATCTTAATCCTTCCTGTACTTATTAGCTGCTGAATACTACAGCGGAAATTCTTTTCTTTTTGAAAGACAGAACTGTCTGCTGACATCACGAGCACAGTGCTCTCTGCTGACATCTCTGTCCATTTTATGAACTGTCCAGAACAGCATATGTTTGCTATGGGGATTTCCTTTTACTCTGGACAGTTCCTAAAAATGGACAGAGATGTCAGCAGAGAGCACTGTGCTCGTGATTCAGCAGACAACTCTGTGTTTCAAACGGAAAATAATTTCCACTGTAGTATTCAGCAGCTAATAAGTACAGGAAGGATTAAGATTTTTTAATAGAAGTAATTTACAAATCTGTTTAACTTTCTGGCACCAGTTGATTTAAAAAAAAAAAGTTTTTTACCGGAGTACCCCTTTAAGCCATCGCTCAGTGGTAAATGTGGTTTTTAGGTCTCATTTGTCCATGAATGAGAACTTTTTAGGACTCATTTTATCATCTAAAAGGTTATAGAAAAAGGTAATACCCTTTTTGTTCGGGGCTTGTTTCCGGAGAAATGAGTAAACCACTGCAGGTAGCTTAAAGGAGATGTCCGGTACGGACTATTCCGATTCCATCGTGCCTGGGCTGCGAAAAAAGAGAAAACAAACTTTCACTTACCATCCTACGTTCCCACGGAGCTCCGCTACAGCTTATCGGTCGGCCGGGCTGCCTGCTTCCTACTTCCTTTAGCCTGGGACGTCAAACGGCGTTTCAGCCTATCATCGGCCGAGGCGGGACATCTCGGAATTCTTTAGTGAGTAAGCTTCGGAGTTGTAAGCTTTTTAAAAGTCCCTGTGTGGGAGTGCGTACTTATCACAAAGTGATTGGAAATGGACATCTCCATGGGGGCTAATAAGATCTTTATCTGTCCGAGAAGTAAGATCTATATCTGGGATATGGTATGATAGAAAATCCAATGGAACATTATCAAGTGGACATTTAGCTTTGGTGTGAGGCTGCTTAAGTAAGAGTTTCCACATATATACATAAATAGAGGAGAGACACGTGGTAGGGGGAGAGATGCCCTTGGATGCCAGTAGGAGGCGCAATGTAATGGAAATAGGGAGGGAGCATGCATTTTCCAGTGTATCCTATGTTTCCTCTGTATTGTTCGACCACCAGTGCTGCAGTTGATCTAGGATACATGCTTTATGATAGTGCTCTAATTGTGGAAGCCCTAGTCCCCCCACTTCCTTATTAAGGGTCATTACTTTGCGGGCAACTCTGGTTTTCCTACCATTGCAGATAAACTGGGATATAGTCTTGTTTAGGGAGATAAAAAATGATCTTGGGCTCCTAATCGGCATTGTTCTGAACAGGTAAAGGAGCTTAGGGAGGAGTAGCATTTTAAAAGCTACTCCTCCCTAAGAGAATAGGAAAGTAGGGATTGAGAAATGGAGGTTGCTAAATGAGGAAAGTTTGCCTGAAAAAGATCAGAAGATGGATAGGTGAGACGTATGTCTATGTAGAAGACTGTTTCGTCCTGCCAATCTAAAGTGAACTTTAGCTTCATTGAGTTCACTAGAGATGTAGGAAGATGTACTGGAAGTATTTGGGATTTGGAGGCATTAAGCTTGTAAAAGGAAACACTGCTAAATTGCTGAATAACCTGGAACAGCGATGACAGAGATTTGACAACGTCGGTGAGGGTGAGAATAACATCATCGGCGAATAGTGCAAATTTATTTTCCTCTCCCCGTACCGTCACGCCATGTATGTCAGGATTAGTGCGAAGGGCATGCACAAGAGGCTCTATCGTTAAAACAAAGAGCAGGTGTGAAAACGGGCACCCCTGTCTTGTTCCATTCGACAGGGTAAACTGGTCAGACCAATGCTCCTTTAACAAACACCATCGCAGCAGGATTTGAGTGAAGTGCCTGAATTGCGGTCAAGATGGAGCCAGAGAAGCCAAAAGCCTCTAATGTAGAGAATTTATACTGCCAGTTCACCCTGTCGAATGCTTTTTCTGTGTCAAGAATGCTGACGGAGTTTTGAAGTGCACGCAATGCTGTAGAAGAGAAATTACCCTTCTAGTGTTGTCAGGGGCTTGGCACCCTAGTGTAAAACCCACTTCGTCAGTTACTATTAGCTGTGGGAGCAGGGGCATAAGTCTAGTCGCCAAGATTTTGGCGTAAATCTTTACATCGCCATTTAGAAGCGATATAGGTCTATAATTGCTTGGTCTGTGGGTTTGCCTGGCTTAGGTATGGTAGTGATGAGTGCAGTTAGCATTTATTTCGGCAGTTTCCCCGTTTCTATGGTGGAGGTAAAAACATTAGTAAGGTAAGGTAAAAGAGTCTGTTGAAACTTCTAATAATATTCATTAGGAAGACTATCAGGTCCTGGGTCCTTATGTGCTGATAGTGAATTATTCGCTTTCAAGACTTCCTGAGTTGTGATAGGAGAGTTTAGAGAGGAAAGAGATTGAGCAGGTAGATTAAGAGAAGATAGGAAAGCAGCTATGGTATCTCTACTAGGCTGGGTCTTCTGGGCATCTGAGTTCAAATTATAGAGACTCGAATAATAATCTCTAAAGGCATTAGTGATACCCCTAGGAGTTAAGATCATGGATTGCGTAGTGGAGTGTTTTGAAGCCAGAATACGACTTTTTGTAGCGTGTGGTTTCAATCTCTTAGCTAAGAGAGAACCAGGTTTGTTATCTTGAGTATAGAATTTAATTCTAGATTTTTTAAAGTCCCTCTCATATTGATGGAGTTAAAGCTGTCTCAAATGGGTTCTTTCTTGGAGAAGCTGGGAGGTGAGTTCGGAGTTAGGAGAGGCTTTATGGAGGGCTTCTAAAGTAGCTATTTTACCAAGTGACTTGGTGACTGATAGGTTTCTTTTCTTCTTGAGGGTACATCCTAGCTGGATAAAGGATCCTCTAATGACAGCCTTATGAGCCAACCACAAGGTCGTGGAGGTAATATCTGGAGTGTCGTTTACCTGAAAGTAGTCAATGAGTAGTCAAGAGTATGACTATGGTCTGAGTGTAAAATAAGGTGTGTATTGGCTCTCCAAACAAAGTCACTGTGCTTGGCTGTAGTGTCAGAAAGTGATAACAAAACTGGGGCATGGTCTGTCCATTGTCAGTTCTCCAATGTCAATCTGCACAGTCTTATCTAACAGGCCTCTTGATGTGAGAATCATGTCAATTCTGGAGTAGGATTGAAACCTAGGTTAGCAGTATGTGTAGTTGCGTTCTGAAGCATGTTGTAGGCGCCAAGCATCAAAAAGATCATAGGATGCAATTAGCTCCTTAATATAAAAGTAGCGACCTTTGGAACTAACTGGGTTGAAATCACCACATATGATGTCTCATCCTGTTGTACTGATGCAATCAATTTGAGTGTGCGTTTCAGAAATCGACCCTGATGTTTGTTGGGGGCATATAGGTTGCCAATGGTGTAGGTTGTACCATCAATATTACAGACTAAGAAGATGATATATCGACTCTGTGTATCGATAAATCATCTCGAAATGCAATCAACACTCCCCTCTATTTCTTGGTAAAGGTAGATTGGGTTATAGTAGGAAACTTTCTGTGTCGAACAGAAGGGGGGTTAGCAGAAGTCAAATGCGTCTGCTGAATACATATCAGGGAAGATTTACGCCTTTCCACTTCTCGCCACATGAAGTTTCGTTTATGGGGGCTGTTTAAAGTAGTACTCTGGCGCTAAGACATCTTATCCCCTATCCAAAGGATAGGGGGTAAGATGCCTAATCGTGGGGGTCCCGCCGCTGAGGACCCCTGTGATCTTCCACATCGCACCACGTTAGAATCAGCCCCCGGACAGTGCTCGCTCCGGGTCTGATTACTAGCGATCACGGGGACAGAGCATAGTGATATCACGGCTCCGCCCCCGTGTAACGTCATGCTCCGCCCCCTCAATGCAAGCCTATGGAGGGGGCGTGACAGCTGTGGGGCGTCACTATGCTCCGTCCTCTGATCGCTAGTAATCAGACCCGGAGAAAGCACGCTCCGGGGGCTGATTCTAACGGGTGCGGCGTGGAAGATCACAGGGGTCCCCAGCGGCGGGACCCCCGCGATCAGGCATCTTACCCCTATCCTTTGGATAGGGGATAAGATGTCTTAGCGCCAGAGTACCCCTTTAAGCCATTTACATTCAGGGAGAGGATATCTAGACCCATATTTGTAATACCAAGTTCTCACCTGGTATGAGACAGTGGGCAGAAAAGGGGGAGGGTAAAAACTTGACTGGACTCCAAGAGAATCAGACAACGGTGTCACACTTGAATGAAGATGCTCCAATCTAATCAGAACAACAAAGCCTTTGGGTAATTTAAAAACCTGACTGGGTCCAGAGGACTTCAGACAGGGATGTCACAATAAAGGTAGCTACTCAGAACAACCTAAGGGATATGGCAGTCCGACACTGAGGGATTAAAAACCAGACTAGGCTTTAAAAGCCACAGACAGGGATGTCACAAAAGTACTGTTAAACAATAATACAATTAAACAATAAAACTATCTGGCGTTAGGTCTAGAGACAGCTCAGTAATTTAAGGGAGGCAACCCGTAGGAAAGGTTATCTCAGGTAGGTATCGGTACCTATATGCAGTAATAAGAACCTATATGCAGTAATAAGGTACCTATATGCAGTATTGGTACCTATATGCAGGGAAAAAATGAATATTCGCAATTTAGAATATATAGCGAATATATTTGTAAAATTCGAAATGCGAATATTGGCGCCCAACACTAGTTACCAGTTGTAGTCTCTGGAATGCCCAGAAACTTACCGTTGTTACATCTATTGCGGACCTCATAGTCCACCATCTTGGCGCACCCTGCAGATCGTTATGTGCTTTAGCAAAATTGACCAGATTATTCTCTGCATGAGACACTTTTTGCTCTAGGACAGTGGTGGTAACTTTCAGTGGATGTAGCAGCTTATAAAAGTCAGCTTGTAGAGAACTGCGGAGGACCAGCAACATGTCTTTTAACACTGTGTCGGACAAACCATCAGAGGTTTGATAGGTGAGAGAGAATAATGTAGAGAATAAGAATGTTTAAGGACATAAAAAGTTAAAAATTTAAAAAACGTGCAAAGGAAAAGTAAAGAAGTTGTCCATATGAAACAATCAGATATATTTTTTAAGGTACAAAAAAGGAACGGTAAAGATGTAAGAAACAATTAAGATTGTTAGCAATGGCCAGCATCTCACAATTTCATGTGCCCAAGTTTAAAGAATATCCGACAAAGTGATGATAACATGATTTAAAAAAAAGGTGAAAGGTTAAAAAAAAAAAAAAACTGTTCAACTAAAACCTCCGTCTCTCGAACAATAAGTTTTGTTTTTTTATTTCCTGGCCTGCGGCAAGGTAAACCACTATTCAAATGTGAGGGAGACTCTCTTTGCAGACCTTCTTTTAGACATTCATTTGCCTTAACCCCTTAACGACCATCGACATGTATACTCGTCTATGTGCCGCTAACGGGATAGGGTGCGGACTCCCGACTCAAGCCCGCGTCATACCTGCCGGCCTCCAGCTGATTCCTTTAGCTGGGGGCCAGCGTTAATAGCCGATATGTGGCGATCGTCGCAGCCGGCTATTAACCCTTTAGATCTCCGCTGTCCAGCGGGCTTGATCGCCCCCCCCCCCCCCTCCACAGCACGATCGCGGGGTGGCGCTCCACTGCTGAGGTAGCCAGAAGGCTTAACTCTTGTCCTGCTGCTGCTGCGGCTCTGGCAGTGATAAAGCCTGGCAGGACCAGGCTTTATCAATCTAGCGCAGAGCAGAGTTATATGGAACCACATTGATCTGTATGAGGAATCAAATGATTCCTCCTAAAAAAATAAAAATAATTTAAAAAAAGTGTAAAAAAAAAGTGTGAAAAAAAAGTTTAGCAACACACACATTAATTACACCCTTCCTTATTAGAAGTTAAAATCACCCCCCCCCCCTTTTCCTAAATTCCATTAAAAAAATATATGAACATAATAAAAATAAACATATGTCCGCATGCATAACTGTCCAAACTATACAAATATATCATTAATTAAACCGCACGGTCAATGGCATACGCGTCATTGCCATTACAAAGTAGAAATGGTGGTGCAAAAAAAAAAGCCCTCATATGGATTTTTAGGTGCACATTTGAAAGGGTTATGATTTTTAAAAGGTAAGGAGGAAAAAACAAAAGTGCAAAAAACAGAAAAACGCTTGGTCCTTAAGGGGTTAAAATTAAAACTAAAACAAATAAAGCCAAACACACAGACAAACAAGCTCCTCAGAAGCAGGGTAGACATGATCTGAAAGCGGAGGAAGAAAATGATCTAGGTGTAGATCTGCGCAAAATTTAACATGGTCACAGCGACAATATGATAAATTTGGAGCAGCACAGCCAAAAAAAACACATCTAGACAAACAACAAAAATTATCTAGCCAAGACCTTTATTGATAAATGCCTTCCACTGTTCCCATTAGTAGGAGACCTGGAGGAACAACTCTTGAATGGAAGGGTCCCCATCCTTTTTTTCCCAGGACTTAACGGACATCTGCAGCAAAACACAACTTATCCCCTATCCACAGGATAGGGGATAAGTGTTTGATCGCGGGGGGTCTGACCGCTGGGATCCCTTGCAATCTTTTGCACGGGGCCATGTAGTTCTATGGGAGAGGCGGGGAGGCAGCGTTCATGCCTCCCCGCCTCTCCCATAGAACTGTATGGGAAGGGGGCATGGAGGGGGCGTACCATCGACCTCAGAGACAATGCTATATGCGCATTAGCCACTCACATAGAGCAGCAATGCGGAGCCCCATTTGGGAGATCGTGGGGGGTCCCAGCGGCCGGATCCGCCATGATCAGACACTTATCCCGTATCCAGTGGATATGGGATAAGTTGTCTTTTGCTGCAGATGTCCTTTAACCCCTGAATAGGAGGCTGCAGCACCCGAATTTCAGAGTGGAATTTCTCCATGTGAACGGGCCCTAAATGCCTGGAGGATCCATTGCGTAAAGTGTTTCCCAACCAGTGTGCCTCCAGCTGTTGCAAAACGACAACTCTCAGCATGCCCGGACAGTTAAAGCTTAGCATCAGTGCTAGGCTTAAGAAAACCTGTGCAATGTAAACATGTAAGGGTTATCTGATTTATCCGATAAAAACTTTTTACTGACCTATCCACCTTCCATCATCTCTGTCTTCCCCCCCGAGGTCAATGATTTCCACATGACCCCTGAACCTGATTGTAACAGCTGTGTCACAGAGAATTAGCCTGCATAGCATCTAATGCAGAAAGACAGCGAGACCAAAGACATGAGGGGGCATTCATCATTGTAGGTATAAGGAAACATTTTTCTACACCTTTTTTGTGTGTGCTGGTAATGTGTAGGAGCACCAAATTTATTAAATGGTCGCAGAGCATTTGATATATTTTGTGCAGGTACACATTTTCCAAAATATCTCTCTTCACATACACCAAAAAGTTAAGCTAAGTCTGGGCTTTTCATAAAAAGGCTCAGTTCATAAAACCCATCCATGTCATGCGTATTGCCAAAATCAGTGGATTACAACTCAAAATCAGCAGAAATGTGTAAACCAAAAGGCACAAAAAAAATAAGCACACAAAAAGGACACGCACCATAATAGCGCCAATGATAGGTGAAAAAAAAGGGTAAACACAATGATAAATGCCGGCCATGGTTACTAAATGTTTGTACGTATTATTGTAAAAATACATTGCTTTTGCTTCCTCACTTCCTCCTTAGGCTGAGTTCACATTACGATTTGAGCATATGATCCACAGAAACGATTCCAAAAACTCAAATCGGCTGAAATTGTATCTGTGCAAGGACAGGCAAGTGGACAGTTATGGACTCATCAGCTAGTGACTACGATCGGGTCATTTTCGAGCGCATCCGATTTTTGACACGGATTGTGTGCATGGCTTCTGTGTAGAACACAGCCCTGAAAGCTATGCCTAATCCTCATGATTCCATTGACTTTATTGGGGTCCATCATGGTTCTGGTATACTTGGTTTTCAAAATGTTTTTATTAAGTTTTTTTCAAAATAAACATTGAATAAACATAAACTACATTGTAACAATAGCTGTGTACCGGTATATTCAGTAGCATGAACAGAACCAGTGACTGCTGTGCTCTTGCTGTCAAAGATTCTAAACACCCTGCCATACTCCATTAAAGGGTAGCTCCCACCATCCTATTTTATATTTTTTGCTAGCCCGTTCCCTTATGGCTCATTGGGTCAACATCTTGCAGGATGAGGCTCCACTGCAACAAGGATAGGAAATAATAGTAAAACCCCCATGATTGTGCTGATTTGATTCAACTTCTGACACATACCACCTATTCTTCTGTAGTTTTGCTACTACAGATGGAGGGCCACAGTTTGGAGACCACTAGTGTAGACCAATGAGGATTTTTAGGCTTGTTCATCGACTGACCACTGGGTTTTTTACAATGGCCAATAATTGGCCTGTTTGGAAGATTAACACCCTATGTACAAGCTCTTTAACCGAAATACCTTCTAAAAATAAAAATGTAAGCTGTGCAGAGTTCGCTTAAAATGCTTAAACACATATCTTCACTAAATCATCAAAACTGAAGAGAATGAAAGCCATGGTGATTGAGATGCCTAGAGATGAAGAGCATGATGGGTGATTAGGTGAGTAACTAATCATGTCCCCCATGAAACTTCTACTAAAATAAATAAACACCCCGAAATCAGAAGCCTATATCCTCCCTGATTATTTAAGGTGACATAAATTTACCTTTTTAAGGTGGCACCCTTCTGGTGTGTATATATAATGTATTCAAAAAAATATTCTACTATTGTTTTTGCATTCATCATGTGGTATGAATTTAAATAAGATATAAATAATGTTAAAAAATTATATATATATATATATATATATATATATATTTTTTTTTTTTTTTTTTTTTTTCACTTCATAAGGCTACATAACGGTTCGGGTTGCTACATATACAATGATAGCTATAATGTGTAGTTTATTTTTTATATATAATAAATATAATAAATCCAGCTAATGGACAATCTGGACCACAGGATGAACATCTTCCTACTTTTTTAGGCCAGGGTCCAACAGGAGACGCCCAAGGAGGGGCGGGAGGAAACACCAGCGATGGCATAAGAACCAGAAATCGCAAGGATGTGAAACCCCAGCGGGGGAGACAGTGGAAGAATTAAAAACTGTTGTGAATATTTCCTCCAAGGAACTTTCTATAAATCAACTTAAAGTGTTAAATAAGGGCTTGAATTTTTGCCCAAGTTTGCTTACGGACTGGTTCCAACTTGAATTGGATTTTAGTCAGTTTATACATCACATTAAATTGAAAGTGTGGTTTGCCACCAAGAATAGGGAGGTTATGAATGCTGATCCATCTGTTGCCTGCTCTAATGCTACTCTTGTTTCTAGTACTACAGGTAGTCTGAAGTTACAGCCATTGGGCCTGCGAAATGTAAGTGATTTTAATCCCCCACTTGAGTCACACGCGATCAGTACTTTTGAGCAATGTGTTAAGAGTGATTTTCTTGCCTTGAGAAATAGGAATATCTGTCTTAAGCATCCCAACATTAAACGCAAAGAGGTGGACTCTGTGTTGGAGCTTGTCCATGACCACGATTGCGTAATCAAACCTGCTGATAAAGGGGGATGGACAAGACCCAATATGTTAGGGAGGCTGAGAGACAGTTGAATGACATGATGATATATGAGAAACTCACACATGACCCAAAATTTGACATTGAGAGGAGGATACAAACAATTCTGAATAATGCTGTAGGGGCTGGTACCATTGATGAGGAAACTAAAAAAAATTTGACAGTACTCTTTCCGGTAACACCGTTACTATACTTATTACCAAAGATCCATAAGAATTTGGTGGATCCCCTGGGACGACCTATCGTCTCGGGGACTAATTCAATTACATCACGGATTTCGGTGTTTTTGGATAGAGTATTGTGTCCCTTTGCTATAAATACAAGATCATATGTGAGGGACACTACGGATTTTTTGGACAAAATTAGGGACATTCAGTTATTGACAGGTGCCATCATTGCCTCCTTTGATGTTGTCAGCCTCTACACCTCCATCCAACATGATGGGGGTGTAGAGGCTGTGACTAGATGTCTAACAAATGCAGATTTTTCTCCAGAAAATACTGATTTTCTCATCTCCCTATTGCGGTTAGTCCTTGAGAACAACTATTTCTTGTTCAATGACAAATTTTTTTTGCAGAAGAGAGGAACCACAATGGGGAGTAATACTGCGCCAACTTACGCTAATATATATATGGCGCACTTTGAGGAGATGTACGTCTATGTATCGCACCACTTCAGGCATGTCCTGGGGTGGTGGCGGTACATAGACGACATCTTCCTCATCTGAGGTGGGGCAGTGTCTGAGTTGCTCTTGTTTAAAGAATATCTGAATAATGTTATTCCCAGTATTCAATTTACTCTTACACACTCCTTTCAATCAGTAAGCTTCCTGGATGTTCTGGTGAGCATCAAGTAAGGCCGTCTAATGACGGATTTATATATTAAGCCTACAGACTGTAACATGTTGTTGAAATTTGAAAGTTGCCACCCCAGGCCCATGGTTAACTCCTTGCCCTTCAGCCAAATGCTGAGGGCAAGGAGGATAACAGACACAGAGGATAAGTTGGAGGTAGGATTGGAGAGGATGGCCAATCATTTTATTAAAAGGGGCTATCCCAGAGGATTGGTAGAGAGACAAAAAACTAATGTAAAATAGATTGAGAGGGTACCAGAAAGGAGGAAGAGAGAGGAGACAAGAGTCCCCTTTGTTACAACCTATAGCGAGGATTCCAATGCTATAGGTAAAATTGTTAGGAAACATTGGCCTATATTACAAAACTGTCTGAACATTCCTGAACTTAATGTATATCCTCTTATGTCCTATAGAAGACAGGCTAATTTAAAGGACAAACACATCCCAGAGACAAGGAGGCACCCAGAGATATTTGACACCTATAAATAAAGGTAGCTTCCCTTGTAGACATTGTGTCAATTGTGGATTGATGTGTAAAGGTAAACACTTTGTACATCCTAAAAATGAACAGATTTTTCCTATTAGACACTACCTTACATGCGACAGTTCCTATGTGGTTTATGTGCTCTGGTGCCCGTATGGTCTCCTCTATGTGGGGGAGACCACATGGAATTTCAAGACGTGCATGAACCAACATAGGTATACTATACGGAAGAAAAAAATGGATTTGCCCGTGTCAAGTCACTTTGCCATTATGGGACATACGGAGAAAGAGTTGAGGTTCATCATCATCGATCATGTCCCCCCACTTAAACGGGATGGAGACAGACAGGCGATGCTGAAAAAACTTGAGCTCAAATGGATTTTTAGGTTGGGATCTCTCAAACCTGCGGGTTTGAAAAGATCCCTTAACCAAGGATCCAGGAGCTGCGTGCACCTCCCTACGGAATCTTCTTTTTGTTGGTTGTGCTGTTCTTTTTCTACTAATGAATTTAAATAAGATATAAATAATAATAAAAAATGATATATATATTTTTTTTCTTCTTTTTTTGTGTTCACTTCATAAGGCTACATAACGGTTCGGGTTGCTACATATACAATGATACCTATAATGTGTAGTTTTTTTTTATATATATATATAATAAATACTCTTTTATAGCATAACGCTGACAGGCTAGCTATTAGACATTGTCACTAATAGATCTAATAGATGTACTGAGATGGTAGACTAAAGCCCCCTGAAAATCCATCAGCATCTTACATTGCCGATTGGGAGACTGAGGAAGCCCTCTCCCTTTGTCTAACCACTTAGCGGTAGTTGATATTGATTATGGCATCTAAGGTGTTAAATGACTAGAGTTTAATTTTGCCCACTGCCAACAGGGCAGAATACATTCCTGAAGCGGCACCAGCATTTATAGTGCAAATCACTTGGCAGCAGCACCGCAAATATTCTTGGGAGTATACATAGCTCTCAATTCTATGGACAAATTAAGTGGGTTACATGACTGTAAACTTTTTAGGTGGCAAAGCAATATCAGGTGGTCCTACGTAGTTTGTGAATGGAAGATAACTATTCATTTAATGCATCACTCTCTGGTCATTTCAAATGTGATGAACAACATCATAATGCAATGGGATCATAAACAAAGTAGGGGATGCTGCATCATGTAGACTCATATAGTCTTTAATGTGGTCAGCAGTGGCCATTTAAGCCCTATTGAAAGTATAGATGGAGTGTGAATATATTGTCAAGGGATGGGATATATAAAGTAGCAAGGCAAGATTTGGGAGAAATAGGCAAGTGTAAAGATATGAGTTTCCGGGGCCAAATTGGGATGGCTAGATGACTACCAGATCATCTTCAAAATGGGGTGACCTGGGTATGCAGTGGTTAACTGTTGCTGGCGTTAATATTCTTTATGATAAGAATTTGTTAGATCACACCTTGCAGTTTGTTGCATATGGGGCTGCACAGCAACATCCTGTCTATGTACCTATGGGCATTGGATTGTGCTATCTTCCATATTGTAGTATACGATGTTTAGTTATTAACTTCATTAGCTTTTTTGCTAGTTGAATTTCATTGGAGGCCACAGAGTGCAGCACAGATGGCAGCACAGGAGATGCGGCAGGCGCTAAAGGTCCTCACTAACATCTTCTAACACAAGACAGGGTTAGTTAAAGGGAATCTGCCAGCTCTATATCATGATCAGAGCCCAAGTGTCAAAGAGACTGTGCTGAGCTGCAGTATGCACACCTCCCCCCCCCCCCCCACCCCTTCCTGCATAGTTCCAGCACTGAGCCCTGTATGTCAAGGTGTGTGTGTGTGGGGGGGTAAGACATACACACTGAAGCTCAGCAACATCATCTTGAAACTCTAGCCCTGAACATGATATCGAGCTGACAGATTCCCTGTAACATGCTATTATCCATGGGAACTGAACGTTTTTTTCCTCCTCTTGATCCCTTTTCCTTAGCAGGGGTAGTCAGAGTACAATGCCTCTGTCACACTTACAATAATGTCTCCCTCATCGTATCCCTTGCTCCTCCTTACAGTGGGAGTTGGTGAATCAGGATTCTATAAATGAGTCTCTTAATATTAATAAATCTCTATTATAAGTCATGCAGGATGGTGTCAGTTTTATGGCTTAGAAGGAAAGAATAATTATAAAACTTAATGCATTGTCTCCATGATTCAGACTTGTTGTGCTGAGGCTCATTGTAAAATATTGTTATAAACAAAAGAGTAATTGATATACAGGTCATGTAAGTCGTAAGAAGAATATTGTCAGGTGACTGTTCCTTGATCATCTATTGGTATCATACTGTTACATACAGTCATCAAGCGATGATTTATTACAGAGAACTTCAAAAGAGGCTTGACAGAAATACGGGTGTGACATGAATTTTGTATCATGCAGCATGATAAAATAATCTCCTTGTATATACCTGTACTGTACTGTCTACAAATATGTATGTTTTTGTCCCGGCAGCTATTGCCTGTGTGTCTCTATGAGGAGTCCAAATACAGGAAGTGATGGTGGACAAGCAGGGCTCTGTGCAGTGAGGCTCTGTGACTAGCTATAGGCTCACACATCAGAATGATTGACACGCCAGGAGTCTGCACAGAGCCCTGCTTGTCCTACCCTGACTTCCTGTATTTGGACTCCTCATAGAGACACACAGACAATAGCTGCAGGGACAGCACTTTTTTTACCCAAAAATATACACAATTTTTAAACCAATGAGTATAGCAATATACATATAATGGTTTTATCTACATTATATAAAAAGTTTTTGTTGATGACAGGTACACTTTAAAGGTCACTTTGCAGTCTGTGCCTTAGTAGACCTCTGATGAGGTCAGATCATCTGTTATGCTGTTGGGGGCCAACCTGCAGTATTTCTTCAAGTCTTCTTAGAGAATTCCACATTTATCTCACTACTTTGACTCCATACAGGTTTACCATTTGCCAATACAGGTACTGTCGTTGGAACTGTTTAAGCTTTTTGCCTCCACTTTGTGGATGAAGTAAAGAGTACCTATAAAGTTATCTGTTTTGCTACAACATCAAGTCCAAGTGTCTTGGTTTTTTACTGCATTAATATCATCAAGGGCCTTCCAGTTACCACCAGCCAGAACATTGTTAGTTGGTAAGAGCCCCAGGGGATAAAAGACTGAACACCAACTGTACAGCCCCTCTATTTTACATTTGTACCCTAGAGGACACTTGGTGTCTAATTGTCCTCTCCAGTCACCGTAATTGTGGGACTACAAGTATCAGCTGACCCAGGCCTACTTCCTGGGGATCACCGCACCACCTCAAATCTTACAGAATTTAGAGGTTCTGTAGTAAACATCTTTGTGCCAGATACCAAAAGACACCTTCAGAGATCTTGTGGGGGTACACTGCACATGCAAATACTTAGTGTTAAGCCTCCACTTATACTAGGAATCAGAAGGGACATTATATTAATACGCTCAGTAGTCATAAAGACATTAAAGGGAATCTGGTAGCTCTATATTATGGTCAGAGCTCATGTGTCAAGGAGGCGTTGCCAAGCCACAACATGCATGCCTCATTCCTTCCCCCAACACTTCCTTCTTGGCTTTCAGCACTGAGTTCTGTATGTCAATCAGTCAAGGCAGGAAGGGAGGAGGCATGCTTACTGTGACTTGGCATTACCTCCTTGACACTAGACCTCAGAATGATATAGAGCTGACATATTCCGTTTATTAATCTTGAATAAAATTATTGTAGTATAGAAAGTCAAGATTATACCAAATTACTGTACTAACCATGAAGAATTAATTTCTTCATGCCCTTATCTCATATAAGTGTTCACTATGCCACTTGCAATCGGTTCTAACTACACCCTGTTCCAAATTATTATGCAAATTCTATTTAAGTGTTACAAAGATTGAATATTTAGTTTTTAGGTTTTAACTCATGGATGGCATTGTGTCTCAGGGCTCTTTTGATCACTGAAAACAATCTTGGACACCTGTGATAATTAGATTGCCAGGTGAGCCCAATTTAAAGAAAAACTACTAATGGTGGGTGTTCCACATTATTAAGCAGATCATAATTTTCAAGCAATATGGGGAAGAAAAAGGATCTCTCTGCTGCCGAAAATAGTGAAATAGTTCAATGCCTCGGATGAGGTATGAAAACATTAGATATTTCACCAAAACGTAATCTATTAAGATATTTGTGGCTGATTCAGAGCACAGACTGGTTCGTGTAGAGGCACGAAGGCACATTGAGGCAGATCCATGCATCGGATCAAGAGAGCAGCTGTTAAAATACCATTACCTAGCAGCAAACAGATATTTGAAGCTGCTGGTGCCTCTGGAGTCCCACAGAAATCAAGATGTAGAATCCTCCAGAGTCTTGCAACTGTGCATAAACCTTCTATTTGGCCACCATTAACCAATGCACAAGCAGAAACAGCTGAATTGGCCAAGGCTGGATATGACAAGAACATTTGGCTATTACGAGCAGAGACATATTGGATCATTCGCACGAATGCGCTTAGTCCGATCGGTCTCAATGACAGAATGGAAATGTCATCACTTTTATAATGAGTCAATTCATCCCTGTGAACCATAGATTTGATTTGTAGTAAGTTCCCTCCCTATTTCTTTAGAATCTTAACTGATTAAATAGCCTCACACAGTAGAGGTGATCCCTTTTTATGTTATGTTTTGCTATTGGTAGCTGTATGTCCCTTCTCCTGCTCCTGCTTCGTTAGTACGGACTGATCACATGACAGGTGTTTCCTCTTTATCACATACACAGCGTGATGATGGAAACGAGGCCAGAAGAAGCGCCCACCAGCATGAAACCACCGGCAGTCACCTCTGAGCACCCTGCAGGAATTCTGGAACCGAGTCTGTTGGAGGATGTGAAGCAGAGTCGTCTGGCCTAAGCCTTGCAGTGAGTGCGGGTTACCGTTTTTCTCTGTATTGGAATTGGCACCCCCAGAACCACAGACCAGGACCTGAGTCTCCCTAAGTGATATAGCTACATGGGCTGAGAAACCCCATGAGTGCTGGTAGTAGTAGTGCCACTTTATCTGTTCTTTGGAGTATTTAATTTTCAAACAGTCCTGTTCACTGATGAGTGCTGTTCAACCCTGGATGGTCCAGACGGATGGAGTAGTGGATGGTTGGTGGATGGCCAACCTGTTCCAACAAGGCTGCAACGTCAGCAAGGCGGTGGTGGAGTCATGTTTTGGGCTGGAATAATGGGAAGAGAGCTGGTCGGTACCTTTAGGGTCCCTGAAGGTGTAAAGATGACCTCTGCAAAGTATGTGGAGTTTCTGACCACTTTCTTCCCTTGTACAGAAGGTAAAACTATGTTTTCCGTAATAAAATAATCTTCATGCATGACAATGCACCATCTCATGCTGCAAAGAATACCTCTGCATCAATGGCTGCTATGGGGATAAAAGGAGAGAAAGTCATGGTGTGTTCTCCATCCTCCCAAGACCTCAATCCTATTGAGAACCTTTGGAGCATCCTCAAGCAAATGATCTATGAGGGTGGGAGGCAGTTTACATCCAAACAGCAGCTCTGGGAAGCTATTCTGACGTATTGCAAACAAATTCAAGCAGAAACTGTCCAAAAACTCACGATGAACACACAAGTTCAATGGATGCAAGACTTGTGAAGCTGCTATCAAATAAAGGGTCCTATGTTAAAATGTAACGTGTTAAAATGTTTAAAAAGTTAAAATGTTGTTAAAAGTTTGATTGAAATAGCTTTTGATTTCAATAAATATACTGCAAACACAACAAATGACAATTTTCAGTTCTTTACAACCTATAAAGTGTTTTGGAACTTACTGTGCGTAATAATTTGGAACAGTGCATTGTAAGTTTTTTATGTTTAAAAAAAATACTGTTACATTAGGAGGTTTGTTCAATAACATTTTAATTGTACTCTTAATAGTTGATAACATGAGAATTATGCTGACTGTTATTTACATCAATTATTTAGGTAAGAGAGACAAATATTATTGGCATAATAATTTGGAACAGGGTGTATTAATCTTATGGATTTCCCTATGGTTGGAAATCCTCTGGGTCTACATACAGTATACAATAAAGAAGAAGAAAAAAAAATTGCAACTGGATATATTGGAACTGACTTCTAGCTTCCTTTTTATCCTGGAGGGAAAATCGCCTCATAGTAGCGATTCACACCCTCTACTGGATATCCTTTATGTCTCGTCTGGGACAGTGTAATAGGGGTGTAAAGGCTCTGGGTAAACATTTTAAATATAATGTGCACAATTTGCACAAAGACCCCACCTATAAGTCTTACATGAGCAACTTTTGCTGCCAAGAATTACTGAAAAATGTTAATGTAATAAAGTTAGGTGTAACTTGTTTTCCTTTTCCTGTCAGTTACTGAATATTTCTAGTGACACAATGCTGATTTAATGTACATACGCTATGCCTTCACTTCTAGTGCATCTTATAATTCTCAAATGAGATATTTATTTTAATATGTGTAATTTAGATTCCTGTATTAGGGCAGTACCTTAGACTTAATTTTTGGGGACCCTGTTATGCATTCAATCCCCTGACCATGCCTATGGCTTGTAAAAAAATTTTTGGGGTGGGGGGCTAGGATAACTATGGATTTCTCCAGGTTTAATTTTGATGGCCTATCCACAGAATAGGTCACCAATATCTAGTGGGTGCCAAAACTAGGCATTTATGCCATTCAGCTGTTCTGCAGAGCCATGAACTTGGCACATACACAATGATCCGTCATAAGCAGATGGCTCCATTCATTATGTAGTGTTGGTACCGTGTTACTGCAGTGCAGCTCTTATTGAATAGACACGGAACCCAGTTCCATCACTACATAATAAACGGAGCAAACTGCTCCCAAATGTTTATTGTATAAATGCCAGAGCCACAGATATGCTCACCAGCTGACTGGCAGGGGTGTAAGGTGTTGGCATCTTGCCGATCAGACATTGATGGCCTATTCTGTGGATGGGCCATCAGTGTTTATTGCCCAGAAAACCCCTTTAAGTGCATATCAGGAAAAGAAATGCTAATGTCTGCTGGTGTAAGTTCTGGCTTGGCATCAGCTGCAAAATCCACTGCTACAGGGGCTTCAAGGCGATCTGTCACCACTGACTGATGTCACCGTGTATCTGCATGTATTTTATGTTAGGTGTCATGCCATTTGACTAATAATACCTATTTGTGCCATTTTAACTAATAATAAAGCAAGCCTGCCCCTGAAAATGCTGTTGTTAATGGGAACCTGTAACAATGAAAATACTTTTCAACACAACTGCATAATGTACTGTATAGCTTCCTAAACCATGCTCATTAATGCCTTAGGAGTCAGGCAAGAAATTGGAGAAGAAAATTCGGACGTATTCCCGCCTGGCGCCTGCTCCCAAAGAACAACATGCCAAGATTTTTCGTTAAATAAATTTATGCTGGTTTAACCTCTTAAGGACGCAGGGCGTATGGATACGCCCTGCATTCCGAGTCCTTAAGGACGCAGGGCGTATCCATACGCCCGTGGGAATTCCGGTCCCCACCGCTAGCCGGTTGGGAACCGGAGCCGGATGCCTGCTGAAATCATTCAGCAGGCATCCCGGCATATCGCCCAGGGGGGTCATTATGCCCCCCCATGTCGGCGATGGCCGCAGATCGCTGGACAATTCAGTCCAGCGATCTGCGGCGATTCCGGGTCAATCGGGTCTCCACAGCCAGAGCCAGCAGGGGTGAGGTGGCACTGGTGCCATCTCACGATCACCCTGATTTGTCGGCCCGTTTACCGGCCGACCAATCAGGGCGCCTGCTGCGGGTGTCACTCCCGCACCCGCTCCGCCCCTCTTCCGGAGGACGTGAGCGGGTGCAGGAAGAAGACCCCGGGTGCTGGGGACCCCGATCCCCAGCGTCCCTTTTGGGATCGGGGCCCCAGGAGCGATGGCCGCGGCGAGGGACTGTCCTGCGACGGAGCAGCAGCAGGAGGTGAGTGACAGCCTCCTGCTGTTGCTTAGCAACAGCTCCCTGCATGGAAAAAGGGCATGCTGGGAGCTGTAGTTATGCAACAGCAGGAGGCAGACCACCACAACTCCCAGCATTCCCTTATGGGCATGCTGGGAGTTATGGTTTTGCAACAGCTAGAGGCACATTTTTTCTATGGAAAAGTGTACCTTCAGCTGTTGTATAACTACAACTCCCAGCTTGCACAATCAGCTAAAGTGCATGCTGGGAGTTGTAGTGGTGCATCTGCTGGTTGCATAACTACAACTCCCAGCATGCCCATTGGCTGTCGGTGACTGCTGAGAGTTGTAGTTTTGCAACAGCTGAAGGCACACTGGTTGTGAAACTCAGAGTTTTTTTTTACCTAACTCAGTGTTTCACGACCGGTGTGCCTCCAGCTGTTGCAAACTACAACTCCCAGTAGTCACCTTACATCATGCACCATACATGCTGGGAGTTGTAGTTTTGCAACAGCTGGAGGCACACTGGTTTTGAAACACTGAGTAAGGTCACAAACTTAGTGATACATAACCAGTGTGCCTACAGCTGTTGCAAAACTAAAACTCTCAGCATGTACAGTCTGTCAGCGCATGCTGGGAGTTGTAGTTTTGCAACAGCTGGATGTTCCCCCCCCCCCCCCCCCCCCCACAATGTGAATGTACACGGTACACTCACATGGGCGGAGGTTTACAGTAAGTATCGGGCTGCAAGTTTGAGCTGCGGTAAATTTTCTGCCGCAGCTCAAACTGCCAGCGAGAAACTACTGTGAACCCCTGCCCGTGCGACTGTACCCTAAAAACACTACACTACACTAACACAAAATAAAATAAAAGTAAAAAACACTACATATACACATACCCCTACACAGCCCCCCTCCCCTCCCCAATACAAATTAAAAACATCTGGTACGCCACGGTTTCCAAAGCGGAGCCTCCAGCTGTTGCAAAACAACTACTCCCAGTATTACCAGACAGCCACTGACTGTCCAGGCATGCTGGGAGTTTTACAACACCCTGGAGGCACCCTGTTTGGGAATCACTGGCGTAGAATTCCTATATGTCCACCCCTATGCAGTCCCTAATCTAGGCCTCAAATGCGCATGGCGCTCTCACTTTGGAGCCCTGTCGTATTTCAAGGCAACAGTTTAGGGTCACATATGGGGTATCGCCGTACTCGGGAGAAATTGTGTTACAAATTTTGGTGGGTATTTTCTGCTTTTACCCTTTTTAAAAATGTAAAATTTTTGGGAAAAGAAGCATTTTAGGTAAAAAACTTTTTCTTTTTTTTTTTTACATATGCAAAAGTCGTGAAACGCCTGTGGGGTATTAAGGTTCACTTAACCCCTTGTTACGTTCCCCAAGGGGTCTAGTTTCCAAAATGGTATGCCATGTGGAATTTTTTTTGCTGTTCTGGCACCATAGGGGCTTCCTAAATGCGGCATGCCCCCAGAGCAAAATTTGCTTTCAAAAAGCCAAATGTGACTCCTTCTCTTCTGAGACCTGTAGTGCGCCAGCAGAGCACTTTTCACCCCCATATGGGGTGTTTTCTGAATCGGGAGAAATTAGGGTTCAAATTTTGGGGGGTATTTTCTGCTATTACCCTTTTTAAAAATGTAAAACTTTTGGGAAACCAAGCATTTTAGGTAAAAATTTTAGGTAAAAAAGTTGTGAAACCTCTGTGGGGTATTAAGGTTCACTTTACCCCTTGTTATGTTCCCCGAGGGGTCTAGTTTCCAAAATGGTATGCCATGTGTGGTTTTTTGCTGTTCTGGCACCATAGGGGCTTCCCAAAAGTGACATGCCCCCCAAAAACCATTTGTCGCTCCTTCCCTTCTGAGCCCACTACTGTGCCGCCGAACACTTTACATAGACATGTGAGGTATGTGCTTACTCAAGAAAAATTGGGTTTCAAATACAAGTAAAAAATGTCTCCTTTTTACCCCTTGCAAAAATTCAAAAATTGGGTCTACAAGAACATGAGAGTGTAAAAAATGAAGATTGTGAATTTTCTCCTTCATTTTGCTGCTATTTCTGTTAAACCCATAAAGGGTTAAAATGCTTACTGAATGTCATTTTGAATACTTTGGTGGGTGCAGTTTTTATAATGGGGTAATTTATGGGGTATTTCTAAGATGAAGACCCTTCAAATCCACTTCAATCCTGAACTGGTCCATGATAAAAAGCGAGTTTCAAAATTTTGTGAAAAATTTGAAAATTGCTGCTGAAATTTGAAGCCCTCTGGTGTCTTCCAAAAGTAAAAACATGTCAATTTTATGATGCAAACATAAAGTAGACATATTGTATATGTGAATAAAAAAAAAATATTTGGAATATCCATTTTCCTTACAAGCAGACAGCTTCAAAGTTAGAAAAATTCTAAATTTTCAAATTTTTCATCAAATTTGGGGATTTTTCACCAAGAAAGGATGCAAGTTGCCACAAAATGTAGAATATGTCACAAAAAAACAATCTTGGAATCAGAATGATAACTAAAAGCATTCCAGAGTTATTAATGTTTAAAGTGACAGTGGTCAGATTTGCAAAAAATGGCCGAGTCCTTAAGGTGAAAAAGGGCTCAGTCCTTAAGGGGTTAAATATACATCCCGGCAGCAACCGGGTCACATTGAGAACATAAAAAAAAATATATATATATATATATATATATATATATATATATATATATGCTGACCTGTTCACACAGAGGCATATTCATAGTGTAGGGTCTGTCCCAATGAGGTCACCTTACCGTGGTGGGACGGTCCAAGGTATTTGGCCGCCAAATTGCAAGCTAAGTACCTCACTATTTCATAACTTCATAATTTTATATTTCCATTTCTTGCACCATAGCTGTATAGCTTTTCATGTTGTATCTATATACTCATGTTTTATCTATATCTTTGTGCTAGCAGTGTGCTGCTGTATTCTCCTGTTGCTATGTATATATATATATATTTATTGACATAAAAAACAAAGTATTTTACAATTAATTTCTAGTTTGCCATAATTTAAAAACAAGATGGGTGTGCTGATACCCAAGACTTTGAAATTTGAAGAAACTGTGTGGTTATGTTTAGTGCTACCCACAGCGCTGGAGGTATCCCGGCGAGGACCCACTCCTGTGATGGGCTGCAGAAAAAGTTGAAGAGTAGAAGGTCAGAGGCGAGGGGAAGGTGGGAGGGGAGTGGATTTGGGCCCGGCCACAGGCAGCGCAGCACAGCACATAGCGGCGCAACTAATGTGTGTTCAGGCGCACTTGCCGGCAGACATAGCAGTCCGGCGGGCCGCGGCGCTGGCCACACATGGGGGCAGCGCTGACATTCGGGGGCCTTTTTTATAAGGTTCGGGGCACAGGCCCCGATTCTTTCAACGCAGTGACGCCACTGCACCATCCCCATGCGACGTCACAGCCAGTACAGCATCCGCCACAGTGGCCCTTGCTAGTATCTGCCCCGGAGCCGCGGCAAAGGTGTAAAAGAGCCACATGCGGCTCCGGAGCCGCGGGTTGCCGACCCCTGGTTTAGGGGACGGTCTGCTCCTTTCATAGTATAATAAGTGGATGCTGTGAACAGATACAATTGTAGCGGTTTAGAGAAATGTAACAATACATGACAACTTTTATAGGACTCCGTGACACAATCTTTAGTGTGCGGGCATTAAGGAGGCACTTGTTAGGTGGATGTAATAAGTTGTATGCAATAAGTTATGCCGGTTGATGTAATTGCGATTATAGACTTTTTAATTAGAGGCACACATAAGCATTGCAGCGGTATGAGGCAAAATTATGTTAAACTTTGCAGTGCGGTCCTCAGAGGTAAAGGTACTAGAGAGGATAATTGGAATCGTTGTTAGGATTTTAAACTTTATGCAGCGCTGGAGACCTTATGTTGTGTTATTACTTGCTGCCGTGGCCATGCTATAACAGTATTTGAGGGATATGAAGTCCCTAATAGGTCTGGATGTAATACAGCACGGTTGGTATGTGATGCCAAATAAATAGTATTGTGGTGAAAAAAGGCAATTATTCTGCAGACTCGTAATCTAATGTTGTAACGATCTGCGGCAATTTATTGATGAACTCCGTAGCGAAGTCCTAAATGGAAATCCAGGAGATACACTTTATAGTGAAAGTATTCGTCCCCCTTGAGCTTTTCTACCTTTTGCCACATTTCAAGCTTCAAATATAAAGATATAAAACTGTAATTTTTTGTGAAGAATCAACAACAAGTGGGACACAATCATGAAGTGGAATGAAATTTATTGGATATTTCAAACTTTTTTAACAAATAAAAAACTGAAAAATTGGGCGTGCAAAATTATTCAACCCCCTTAAGTTAATAATTTGTAGCGCCACCTTCTGCTGCGATTACAGCTGTAAGTCGCTTGGGGTATGTCTCTATCAGTTTTGCACATTGAGAGACTGAAATTTTTGCCCATTCCTCCTTGCAAAACAACTGGAGCTCAGTGAGGTTGGATGGAGAGCGTTTGTGAACAGCAGTTTTCAGTTCTTTCCACAGATTCTCGATTGGATTGAGGTCTGGACTTTGACTTGGCCATTCTAACACCTGGATATGTTTATTTGTGAACCATTCCATTGTAGATTTTGCTTTATGTTTTGGATTATTGTCTTGTTGGAAGACAAATCTCCGTCCCAGTCTCAGGTCTTTTGCAGACTCCATCAGGTTTTCTTCCAGAATGGTCCTGTATTTGGCTCCATCCATCTTCCCATCAATTTTAACCATCTTCCCTGTCCCTGCTGAAGAAAAGCAGACCCAAACTATGATGCTGCCACCACCATGTTTGACAGTGGGGAAGGTGTGCTCAGGGTGATGAGCTGTGTTGCTTTTACGCCAAACATAAAGTTTTGCATTGTTGCAAAAAGTTTGATTTTGGTTTCATCTGACCAGAGCACCTTCTTCCACATGTTTGGTGTGTCTCCCAGGTGGCTTGTGGCAAACTTTAAACAACACTTTTTATGGATATCTTTAAGAAATGGCTTTCTTCTTGCCACACATCCATACAGGCCAGATTTGTGCAGTATATGACTGATTGCTGTCCTATGGACAGAGTCTCCCACCTCAGCTATAGATTTCTGCAGTTCATCCAGAGTGATCATGGGCCTCTTGGCTGCATCTCTGATCAGTCTTCTCCTTGTATGAGCTGAAAGTTTAGAGGGACGGACAGGTCTTCGTAGATTTGCAGTGGTCTGATACTCCTTCCATTTCAATATTATTGTTTGCACAGTGCTCCTTGGGATGTTTAAAGCTTGGGAAATCTTTTTGTATCCAAATCCGGCTTTAAACTTCTCCACAACAGTATCTCGGACCTGCCTGGTGTGTTCCTTGTTCTTAATGATGCTCTCTGCGCTTTAAACGGACCTCTGAGACTATCACAGTGCAGGTGCATTTATATGGAGACTTGATTACACACAGGTGGATTCTATTTATCATCATTAGTCATTTAGGTCAACATTGGATCATTCAGAGATCCTCACTGAACTTCTGGAGAGAGTTTGCTGCACTGAAAGTAAAGGGGCTGAATAATTTTGCACGCCCAATTTTTCAGTTTTTTATTTGTTAAAAAAGTTTGAAATATCCAATAAATTTCGTTCCACTTCATGATTGTGTCCCACTTGTTGTTGATTCTTCACAAAAATTACAGTTTTGTATCTTTATAGGACAGCATATTCTGGTGAAATATCTGCTTCCAAGATATGCTACTGGGTGCATCTGTAACAACCAGCCTGTCTTTCATGGCTGTACATCCAAAGGAAAAGACCTCCAGGGAACCTTAAAGGGGTTATCCAAGAAAAAACTTATATATATATATATATATATATATATATATATATATATCAACTGGCTCCAGATTTGTAAATTACTTCTATTAAAAAAATCTTAATTCTTTCAGTACTTTTTAGCTCCTGAAGTTGAGTTGTTCTTTTCTGTCTAAGTGCTCTCTGATGACACGTGTCTCTGGAACTGTCCAAAGTAAAAGCAAATCCCCATAGCAAATCTTTTCTACTCTGTGCAGTTCCCAAAACAAGCAGAGATGTCAGCAGAGAGCACTGTTGTCAGACAGAAAAGAACAAGTCAACTTCAGCAGCTGAAAATTATTGGAAGGATTAAGATTTTTTTATAGAATAATTTACAAATCTGTTGGACTTTCTGGAGCCAGTTGATATATATAAAAAAGTTTTTTTTTCCTGGAATACCCCTTTAAGTAGCCAGAAGATCCTCAGGAGCTCTTGTAACAGATGAATGTCTGAAGACGGCACTCCTGGCTGTAAATGGAAAAATAGTATCTATTGCCAAATGAACAGACAATGAAAAATAACAAGTTAATTTCAAAATTAGGACAATAGCCCTGATTTACTAAGAATGAAGTGTTTATCTTGGAGTGATTTCAGGTTTACTCCGAGTATTTTTCTCCCTGATTTACTAATCTGTCGTCCGTCTCTATTTTTTTTTCTGTCACCCTTCTCTGTCACCCTTATCACAGAGTTATTAAGCAGGGGAGCAGGCAGCATGCTCCTCCCCAGCCATATACAGTGTACTTTTACTTTTATTTTCAAATAGAATAGCTGCGGTGGGGAAAGATATATAGAATTGCTGGGGGTTTTGTATATGTCTGGCTCCCCACAGCTTCCATATATCTTGCCCTCTGCTGCGCTATCTGTCTTGTCCCCTCCCGCGTCATATACCCACCACAGCGCATGTATGTATATATATATATATATATATATATATATATAACCCCTGCATATTTGTGAAATGTAACCTGTGTCTTCTACTTGTGAGCTTAGATTTGCTTTGGACTTGATAAAGGGAGGAATCCCGAAAGCTTGTCTCTACAAAATGCTGTTAGTCCAATAAAAAAGGTATTACAAGATACTGCAACATTTTATGATTTGCATCTATATATATATATATGCCCCCCGCACAGCGCAATCATAATCTCCCGGCAGCACATATAGATATATATGCCCCCCGCACAGCGCAATCATAAGCTCCCGGTAGTGCTATCATTGACAAGCATTCTATTAGCAGAGCATCTGGCCGGGAAGCTGGCTGCCCGATGCTCTGCTAATGCTCTGCTTGTCAATCATAGCGCTTCAGAGGCATATGTGTATAGATGCGCTGTGGGGACCATATAACGCTATATGTCTGGTCCTCACTTCGCTTCTTTACATATATGCCTCTAAAGCGCTATCATTGACAAGCATTCTATTAGCAGGGCATCTGGCCGGGAAGCCGGCTGCCCGATGCTCTGCTAAAAGAATACTTGTCATTCATAGCGTTTGAGGCATATGTATATAGATGCGCTGTGGGGACCAGACATATAGCGTTATCTGGTCCCCACAGCGCATCTATACACATATGCCTCTGAAGCGCTATGATTGACAAGCAGAGCATTAGCAGAGCATCGGGCAGCCAGGTTCCCGGCCAGATGCTCTGCTAATAGAATGCTTGTCAATGATAGCGCTACTGGGAGCTTATGATTGCGCTGTGCGGGGGGCATATATATATATCTACATGCGCTGCCGGGAGCTTATGATTGCGCTGTGCGGGGGGCATATATAGCGCGGTGGGTATATGGGGACATGGGGACAATGGGGACAAGACATATAGCGCAGCAGGGGGCAAGATATATAGAAGCTGTGGGGAGCCAGACATATACAAAACCCCCAGTGATTCTATATATCTTTCCCCACTGCAGCTCTTCTATTTGAGAACCCCGCCGGGATCCCTGAATGGCTTCAGTACTGGCCATTCAGGGATCCTGGCAGGGAATTTGAAAATGAAAGTAAAACTCATCATACATCCCTGGGGAGCGGAGCACGCCGCCCGCTCCCCTGCTTAATAGCTTTTGATCGGATCAGGTCTCAGAAGTGAGACCAGATGTGATCAATCCCTCAACCCCTGTACTAATACCCCAACATGGAACGGACCCTGTTCCATGATGGGGGTGGGATTCACTCTGTTTTCAGTCATTTCCAGACAGCTCAGAGCTATTTGGGTTTTGGTGAAGAAAAATTCACAGGTTTTCCTTTTTTCTTTTTTGTCGGGAACACGCCCCTTTTTGGGATAACCACGCCCATTTTGACTGGTTTAAAAAACACTCGGAGTGATGTATCTTTTGTCGGGTTGTGCAAACAAATTTGTGTCGCATGGGCTATGCGACAAAAATTTGTTGCACAACCCGACAAAAAGAGTCAGGTTGACATTAGTAAATCAGGGCTACTATGTTTCATGGCCCAGCCCTCTATTCATCAGGTCTGCAATGGCAGACCTGATGAATAGTTGCTGCTTTAGATCTGCCCGGAGCTTGAATTAGTTGCCAAAGGCTACCAGGATGACTCTAACCTGGACTGGCTACTACACAGACTTCTACATGACATCCTGTGTATGGACTTTGCCCTGACCTGAAGTACTTATTTCTTTCTTCTTCTAAACTTTATTATTAAGAGGATATCAATTTTAAGGGCCTTTTAGCTGTTTGTGCCTTTATGGACTTCCAGTGAAGCCAGATGAATGTGTTGCTGCTGGAAGCCAACCTGCATCTGAACATCTACTCTCCATACAGGTTACCTTTTCTGGTTACCACCAGCCAGGACATTCTTAGGAAGCAGCCAAGGGGTATAGAGTGACCCACCACTGTGCAGCCAATCTTACAATTCGTAATGACTCTTGGGGGCACTTGGAGTCTATCTCCAGCCATTAGTGACATGTGTGACTACCCTGCTCCTGAATGTTTGGGACTACAAGTATCATCAGACCCTTTCCTACTACTGTGCCTGCCATATGTGCAGTAAGACTCTGCATACATTGCACTTCCTAGATTCCATTAGAGATGAGCGAATTTTTTTAAAATTCGATTCGGCCGATTTGCCAAATTTTCCCCAAAAAATTGTTTTGTTACAAATTTATTATCAGCAAATTGCTATTAAAAATGGCTACTTCTGGACTACAAAGAGCCTCAATAGGGGTGTAGAACACTTTGCCTTGCTGTAACACGCATAGGGTGTGTGCTGGGTTAGTGAAATAATACTGTTATTCAGTATGACATGCAGATTAGAGGCGTCGCTATTAGAATCACTGTCGCAGATTAGCACAATGACAGAGCCTGGAGGTGGCATTAGTATGAGGTGACCATATAGTGGCTGAATGACACAGCGTGGAGGTGTTGACAGCATGAGGAGACCATATAGTGCCTGAATGACACAGCGTGGAGGAGGCGGCAGCATGAGGAGACCATATAGTGACTGAATGACACAGCGTGGAGGTGGCGGCAGCATGACAAGACCATATAGTGCCTGAATGTCACAGCGTGGAGGTGGCGGCAGAATGAAGAGACCATATAGTAGCTGAATGACCCAGCTTGGAGGTGGCAACAGCTTGATGAGACCAATGGCCTCACAATTGAAAAGATTGTAGTAATTTTTTAATATTTAAATTGAAGATTTCAAATAGATGAACCTAAAAAGTTTTATTTAATGTGCTAGCACCATGAGGAGACCACATGGCGGTACAGTGACACAACCTGGAGGTGGCGGAAGCATGAGTAGACCATATAGTGGCTGAATGGCACAGCCTTGAGTTGGTGGCAGCAAGAGGAGACCATATAGTGACTGAATGACACAGCCTGGAGGTGGCGGACTCCTGAGGAGACCATATAGTGGCTAAATGACACAGCCTGGAGTTGGAGGCAGCAAGAGGAGACCATATAGTGGCTGAATGACACAGCCTGGAGGTGGCAGACTCATGAGGAGACCATATAGTGGCTGAATGGCACAGCCTGGAGTTGGTGGCAGAAAGAGGAGACCTCTAGTGGCTGAATGGCCCAGCTTGGAGTTGGCGGCAGCAAGAGGAGACCATATAGTGGCTGAATGACACAGCCTGGAGGTGGCAGCAGCATGAGGAGAACATATGGTGGCTGAATGACATAGCCTGGAGATGGCAGCAGCATGAAGAGAACATATGAGGGCAGAATTATACAGCCTGGAGGTGGCAGCAGCAAGAGGAGAACATATGGTGGCAGAATGAGACAGCCTGGAGGTGGCATCAGCATGAGGAGAACATATGGTAGCATTATGAGACAGCCTGGAGCTGGAATTAGCATGAGGAGAACATATGGTGGCAGAATGAGACAGCCTGGAGGTGACAGCAGCATGAGGAGAACATATGGAGGCAGAATGAGACCACCTGGAGCTGGCATCAGCATGAGGAGAACTTATGGTGGCAGAACGAGACAGCCTGGAGGTGGCATCAGCAGCATCAGGAGTCCTGAAAGTGACCCGGCCACGTAGTGGGGCGGTGGGTGGCAATACCAGTACCCGGTGACTAAAGTTGGTGAAAAAAGAAGCACTTGGAATCAGATGTGTGGCATCAGGCAGGTGGCAGGATCAGAATAGTAGCTGAGGCAGGTAGGCAGAAAAAAACGGTCTCTTTGTAAAAGTGTTAGTGTGCACAAGTAAGTATTGAGGATATGCATTTCGTAAAACTTAACTTTAAATAAAAGTATTAGGATAAAATATATGTACCCAATTTTTTTTTTTTATCAAACAAAAGGAAAGGTGTGCAAAAAATACCATGTGCCACCTACACTACCAAGTATTGATGTGATGCAAAGACCTCTAAAAGGTGGAAGGGAAAGTTCCCCTGTAAAGCCCTACTCTCGCATTATTAATTCCCTTCTTGGCAAGTGTTACTCGCCCTAAAATGGTCAGCACCACAAAGGAAACTCTCCCTATTTCCACCTAGAAAACCCTGGGAAATGGCAGTGTTTGAAGGTAGAAATAGGGAGAGGTTCCTATGTGGGGCCGCCCTTTATAGGGCGAGTAACACTTGCCAAGAAGGGAATTAATAATGCAAGAGTAGGGCCTAACAGGGGAAGTTTTTACCCCCACCGGTTACAATGGACCATATGTTGTTTCCTTCCACCTTTTAGAAGTCTTTGCATCACATCAAAACTTGGTGGTGTAGGTGGCACATGGTGTTTTTTGCACACCTTTCCTTTTCTTAGATATAAAAAAAAAAATAGGTCATATATTTTATCCTAAGAAAAGTTAAGTTTTAGCTAATGCATATCCTCAATGCTTACTTATGGTCTGATGTGGAGGTATGTCTGTAACTGGGGAGCAGCACCTTAAATATGTTTTGCACTATCCATATTTGTGAAGGGTTGGTGTGCCACCATGGTCAATCTACTCTGATGCATCAGGCATTGGTGGTTGGAAATCCTGGCTGATTCATCTTCACAAAGGTCAATCTCTCCACATTTTTCGTGGACAGACGAGTTCTCCTTGGGGTAACTAGGGCCCCGCCGCACTAAACACCCGCTCTGATGGCACAATTCGGCGGTCTCTACGCAAGCAATTGAATGCATCGTGCCATTTGTGTAAGTGACTCGGAGGGACTCCCTGCCTCCATCTCCACTGCATACTACCAAGGTGTGTCTGAGTCATCTGTCTCGTCTTCCTCATCACCCCCTAGCTCCTCTGGCTGCTCCTGCTCCTCCTCTCCTGTCAGATGACTACAAAAACTGCACATTTCGCGAAACCTAAACTGTGCTCCACTGTGCACCTTCCCCTCCTCTTCCTCCTCCAGTTCAGCCGTGGCTGTGAGATATAGCCGCCACGTCTCCAGTGCCCTGACCAGCCATAATTTCCAACACGTGGAGTAAATGTAGCAGTGAAATTATGTTGTTCATCCCGTAATCCTTGCGACTGACTAATAATGTGGCTTCCTCAAAGGGCCTGAGCAAACGCCAGGTGTCACGTATAAGCTGCCATTGGTTGACAATGAAGTTACACAGGGGAGTCCCCCCCCATCCGCTTGGATCATCAAGAAATCGGTGATGGCTTTTCTCTGTTCGTATGGTCGGTCCAACATATGGAGGTTGGAATTCTAACGTGTGAACACATTGCAAATCAGACAATGTTGGCCATTGGGTGATGCAGCAAGCTGGACCACCAGCAGTGCTGCAGCACACAGTCGCTGTATACAACACACCCAAAATTGCACTTTCTCTCACCCTTCCCTATCAGTGCTTCTAGGCTGGGTTTGGGCTTGATTTGAATTGCTGCTGTAAAAATGGTTTTCTGTGCAACACACACTGCTTTCTATCCCTCTCTCTGCAATTGAACGTTGAAGTGTCTGGCCGCAAGATGGCTGCCGATTATATAGGGCTGTGATATCACAGGGGTGGCTGGCTGCTGATAGGCTGCATGCTGCATGGGATTCAGGGTCATCCCGCCTACCCGTGTTCCTGCCTTTCCAGCGTTTCTTGCCCCATGTCCTGAAATGTGGAGCCGCCATCTTAGATGACTTGGAGCCTGGACTGCACTATATGAGGTTTAAGGAAGCGATTTTTCCTGAAATTCGTAACAAATTCGGATTTGTCAGATTTGATTTGCTCATCCACAGATTTCATTTTAGATATGATATACAGTAGCACAGATCACTCCTAAGGTTGTAAACAAACCATTGCAAACAAAAAAAAATATATGTACAATAGATTGAGCAGTATCCTTTTTTATTTTTTGCTATGACCCTTTATATAGAAAAGTGCATGGAAAAAATGTTATGTTGACAGTGACACATACCAGCCTGATGGAGGCCAGAGGACATATTTTTTACCTTAGTCAGGTGAGTCTGGATCTATAGATACGTGTAACATATAATGTATACCTGGCATTTCCTGGCATATACCTACTATGTAGGGCACAAACACACAGTCCACCTAGCTTGTGCCCCCCGTGTTGTGCCTGTGCACTGAGGGTTACCACATGCTTCGATTCCTCCTCGGTAACACTGAATAAGCAGCTCTCATTTTACAGAAATAAATTGCTCTCTGCCACACAAGGGAAACTTGAGCTTTTGTTAATGCTGTGCGGTGTGAATAAGGATTAAGGAGGAGGAGGTCTGCAGAGAAGGAGAAGGTAAAAACATTCAAGTCTCCCAAATACAAGGTTTAGAAAGGACCTTACTCCATCAGCAAAGCCTATGTTAACATGGAGGCACACAACATCCATCGCTGGGCTATCTGAGCCTGACACCAAAGCGGCTTCTTTATCATTGCATCCCTGTGGCGCTGTCCTTCACTCAAAATCTTAAAGTTTATTAGCTGGTGCATTACAATGGCAGTGGAGGACCTAAGCGGATGAGAATACGGAATGGAGGGGGTGATGTCTGGATGAAGATTCCTTGAGAAGGTAGAACATTCAGCATTTTTAGTGTTTATGTCTATGTTGTATGTTTAAACCATTAGACACAAGGAGAAAGGGAGATGAGGGGCAGAGAAGCTACAAGAAATATTAAGATCTAAGACCAGAGCTTTGACCAGTGGTGGCCCTTGTGACAGATTTGCTGGGTGTAAATGATGAGAATACAACCAAATGTATCTGGCAGCTTGAATTTTGTTCGGAAATCTGTTGTGCAGCAATCCTTATAGACTAACTATATGACAGACTAATATGACAACAGTTGTGATAGTTTTCTTCCTGAATGTTACTTCTTGTGTAGCCATGACCTTGTATAGAAATGTAACATGAATTTGGATTATATACCTGCATTGGAGACTCTGTGATGCCTCTGCCCCTGGCTCTGTTAAAAATAGAGAACAAAATAGCACAAAATGCTGGAAACCTGATGGAAACCATGAAAGTCGATGGGGTCAGACAGGAACTGTTTGTGTGTAAAATATCCAGAAAATCCTACACAGGTGTGAACTCACCCTAACAATCATTTTGACGATTAATGCTGTTAACTTCATGGTCATTAGTTTTCAAATACATTTTTTAACTTAATGTTTTCTTTTACCAAATTATAGAACAAAACGACTTCATCCCAACTGCAATTGCAGTTGGTTTCCTTAAAAAAAAAAACTCCCTGGTAAAAACATTTCATATGGACCAATATTCTGTCTTATTCAGACCCCACATGACCCCCTATAGCAGTCATATATAGAAGAGTTGGAAACTGAAGCCAGTAGGAGTCACAGGGGGCAAATTGCTGGTAAAGCCTATATGCCTAATGGGGAAACTATTTACAACCCCCCAACCCACCTACTTTTCCCACATACTTACCCAATTTACTGTTGGGGATAGCAAGGGGGGCACACCACTAGGTCTAACTCTCTCAGGTATCTCCATCATGTCCCTTCTCAAAAATTGGCAAGCATGTTTATGTGCCAGGTCTCTATGAGCCTGGCATGATGCATGTCATGATGGTTTAGCTTGGAAATAAAAGCAATGTGAAGATTAATGATAGGATTTGGTTAGCTGGATGTGGATCCTCTGTGTCAGCGAGGGATTGGCGTGAACCGTGTCGGTGGACCGGTTCTAGGGTTGCTACTGGTATTCACCAGAGCCCGCCGCAAAGCGGGATGGTCTTGCTGCGGCGGTAGCAACCAGGTCGTATCCATCGGCAATGGCTCAACCTCGCTGACTGCTGAGAAGGCGTGGGACAGACGGACTAGACAGAGGCAAGGTCAGACATAGCAGAAGGTCGGGGCAGGCGGCAAGGTTTGTAGTCAATGACGATAGCAGAAGATCTGGAACACAGGCTTTGGACAACACTAAACGCTTTCACTGGCACAAGGCAACAAGATCCGGCAAGGAAGTGCAGGGGAAGTGAGGTTAAATAGACAGGGAGCAGGTGGAGGCTAATTAGACTGATTGGGCCAGGCACCAATCACTGGTGCACTGGCCCTTTAAATCTTAGAGAGCTGGCGCGCGCGCGCCCTAGAGAGCGGAGCCGCGCGCGCCAGAACATGACAGCCGGGGACCGGGACGGGTAAGTGGCTTGGGATGCGATTCGCGAGAGGGCGCGTCCCGCTATGCGAATCGCATCCCCATCGTGAATGTCAGTGCAGCGCTCCCGGTCAGCGGGTCTGACCGGGGCGCTGCAGAGAGGAGAACGCCGCGAGCGCTCCTGGGAGGAGCAGGGACCCAGAGCGCTCGGCGTAACAATTATATTGCTTGCATTGTTTTTATTTGCACCCAAAAGCACCCTGATACATTACATAGCATTCATTACTTATCATAGTCTTTGTGACTCCTTTTGCCCTCTGCTTCCTCTGGACACCCTGCCCCCCAAGAAACATTTCTGAGTGCACCGCTGGCCTCAAAGAATGGTGTGTGAACATAGCCTCAATGTTAATATTGCAAATTATTGCTATCCCTGATTTATATAGTGCCAAGATATTACTAGGCAGCATTGTACATAACATAGAAGTAAGGCATACAGTTTCAGATTCCCCAACAGCACCTACTGGAAAATACAAAGCACACAAAATACATAGTTTACAATTCCAGTAATTCCTCTGATACATCCAGAATCCATGTGTTCTCTGTTAGAAACATGTGAACACTAGTGGAGAGGCCCAAACCACACAAGTATGTTGGACAACAAATGTTTCATTGTAGCACAAGAAATCTTACACCATGAACATTACATTTCACATTTAATACCACTGAGAGGATTATGTACAAAGTCCCAAGTCATTTTATTGCCAGTATTTTTTCCTTCTTTGTAATCCATGCAGCAGTATCCCAGCTAGCCCACTTCTTTTTCCTCCCTCCACCACATTTTCAGGCTTCGGTGCCATAGAGAGATGAGCTTTGAATTTTCCTGTTGTTAAGTCACATGTGAAAGAATGAAATGCTTCACTGATCCCTTAGAGATCTGCATTTAAAGGGACAGACAGCTGACAGCAGCACAAGTGGGGTTGCAGCTTCCTGACCTCAGTATTAGATGTAGCATGTTTCCGGGCCTATATGGATGTAGCATATGTCTCTTTATTGATTGAAATTAATACAATATTGAAAATGCTTTAAAATGACCTATTGTGAGGAATCCATTTCAGTATATGCTTTATATATGGCATACTAAATATACTTTCCTAGTATATACAGAGTAGTATATAACATTATTACCTCTAACACTAGCACCTTGGACAGGGCTAGGTTTTATGGTAACCAAAGCCTGTTGTCACATTCTAGCTTTTGTTGCTTGACGTCAATGTCTTTTTATCGAGTAAAAATGTAAGAAAACAAATAAACACATATATTGCTAGACATCCCAAAATGGTTCTATGAAAACAAAAAATTCCACTGGCATACAAGTGGCATACCAGTACATCAGTGGAAACATAAAAAAGTCAAGGTTCTTAGAATACAGCGACATAAAGACTACTTGTAACATTTTTATAACTAAGCTTAGGCAACTCACAAGGGCCTACCGACTCCCCCCACAGATGATGTTGGGAGTGAGATTAGTCAGGTAGGGTTTTTGTTTTCTGGGAGATATTATATCACCAGAGCTGTCTGGCAGCAGCTTACCTTCCATCTCACACTTACAACACCTGAACATTTGACAGACTTAAAGGGTACCTCTCATCAAATAAACTTTTGATATATTTTAGATTAATGAATGTTGAATAACTTTCCAATAGCATGTTAATGAAAAATATGCTTCTTTCTATTGTATTTTTCCCGATCAGTCCTGTCAGCAAGCATTTCTGACTCATGCTGGAGTCCTAAACACTCAGAGCTGCCAGCCTGCTTTGTTCACAGCCAAACAGGCTGTGAACAAAGCAGGCTGGCAGCTCTGAGTGTTCTCCTAAGTGAACAAAGCAGACTGGCAGCTCATAGTGTTTAGGACTCCAGCATGAGTCTGAAATGCTTGCTGCCAGGACTGGTAGGGAGACCCCTAGTGGTCATTTCTTCAAAGTGGAAAATTAAATAGAAAGAAGTTATTCTGCATACATTAATCTATAATATATCAAATGTTTTTTTGATGAGAGGTACCCTTTAAACTTTCATGCATATGAGATGAACGGGAGACATGTCTGCCAGATGAACAAACGTTCCTCCAAGAGCTAATGAAGGTGTATAGAGGCCTTTATGTGGTACTCACGGGAAGTATAAGTGTAGTCCCTTGGGGGCAAAATATAGAGATGTCAGGGTTATCATTCTAACCTGGTGATCCCCGTGAGCCCAACAATCTGTTAAGTGGGTTATACTCATAGTCAGGTACATGGATAAGAAATCTGGATGCTTGTATAACTTGTAACCAATTCAAAACTGTACTTAAACTCCTGTGCAGATTCCAATAAAATAAAAAATACTAAACAAAATACAGTGGGGGAGTATTTATCAAGAGAGATTTTGTTTTAAAAAAAATTTACATTTTGGGGCAAAATCCAGTGATTTTTTTTAAACTTTTTTCGTTACAGCCTATGTTCGCAGAGTTGGTGTGGCTTTGTGTGAAAGCTACATGGTTTCCCCATGTGCCAAATTTAACCAGCTCAGAGCTAGCTCAGATTTCTCAGCAGGTTTTGGATGCACTTGAATTGATCAAGAGACTGTGCACTTCTTGATAAACCCAATGAACTCCTGCAATGGCAAGGATTTTTTAAGATCGGTGTGTGAGATGTCGGTCTTGATGAATCTCCCTCAGTTTCTTTGGCATAGAGTAGAAGTATAGTGTCAAGTGTCTAGAACTTGAACCACAATACCCTCACAATGTGGACTGGAGAACCTTTTGAGTGAAATCCTCCAAACTGTGCACACGACCCAGATCTGTCTCAGGCGAGATGGTTTTTGAAACTGGAACAGGATTTGAGATTTGCATGGAGCAGGCTTCCTAAATAGATGCCTTAAAGGGGTATTCCAGGCTTAACTAACTTTTAACTATCCTGCCCATTATGAAGAATTATGCTAGTTCTATATTTACTTGCTATACCGCTCTGCTGTGGATCGTCTTCTTTTTCCTCTTTATATGGTCCCCCAAGGTCTAGCATTTCCGTTTAGGTCCAATCCTTTGCGGCTCGAGGCGGCAGCTGGTATCAGAGGGCTTGGCTATTTCTTGTATTTCCTCATAAGCCAGCCCCCTGATGACGTTTGCGGTCCATCTGTACATCCTGACATGCCGGCATCCCATGATATCGGCAATCTGCAGAATGCGGGGACGGAGGGAACACCGGCATGTCAGGATGTACAATGATACCAGCTGCCGCCTCGAGCCGCAAAGAATTGTGAGACGAACGTCATCAAGACCTAAACGGAAACGCTAGACCTGGGGGGGGCCATATAAAGAACAGCCAGCACAGCGGTACAGCAAGTACATGTAGAACTAGCATAATTCTTCATAATTAAGGATGGTTAAAAGTTAGTTAAGCCCAGAATACCCCTTTAACTGAAGCTAGAAGATACATTCTAACAAGGTGTTTGCATTTTTCTGTGAATGACTAGTCTGCCTAGCAGGAACAGAGCTAGAAGAGATGTTCACTCTTCCCTGGTTTGAGCCAGACTTCACTGACTAAACTGATCTACCCAACAGGGGCAGATCTGAGAGGCCTCCTTTCACTACTTTTGCAGACTCAGCTAGTTTTTTAGGTCCAGTCCTCTTAGGAGAAGTTGCACTAGGGCCTTTCCAGAAGCTTCTTCACAGAGGCTGGCTGGGAAATGCATCATGTGACCAATGATTTACTCATCTTATACAATGGTTATGCAATTGTTTGACCCTTACACATCTGTGTTACCTCTGTGTATTCTGTTATGGCAGTGCAATATGCAAAAAGACAGCTATTCTAGTTTACTCACGATATCCTAAACACAGATTTAGACTTTTAGCAGGACTATCCTCCATCACACGACAACTTCACTTTATTTGTAGCTCAGACACAGGTTTCAGACAGAAACAAATAAACATAATAAGACACACTTTCAAATGAAAGGAAAATAAGATAAATGATAAGACCTTATAATTGGTTAAACTGATATGTTACAACTTGTAAACAACATTTGCAGTTGTTATTGTAATTGAAACAAGGTTCTAACTACGACTGTCGGATATACATTCTTCTCAGCCTGATCAGCCAATAATAGAGAACAACTATAATTGGCTTTTAAGGAACAGCCAAATCACTTTGCATACAAATGCTTTATTTTTCTGAAGGAAGCCTTCTCTATACCGAGTGAAGCAAGCTAACATTGTACAAACACATTGATCCTCTGTCATTGAGTATTTCTGCTATGTTTGATCAGAAGTAAAGGCTAATGAAAACCTATTATTTGCTTAGTATTACAATGGTTGCAGCTTGATTTTATACATGACTAGCTGAGTACCCGGGGTTGCCTGTTTTTTCCTAACTAATCCTTGTGGGGGAGGAAAAGCAACATAGAAAGAAGTACTTGTCCTCATATCCCATCCTCATATCATGACCTAATATCCCAATCTCATATCCCATCCTTATATCCCGAAATCATATCCCGTCTTCATATCCTGACCTATTATCCCAACCTAATATCCTGTTCTCATGTCCCATCCTCACATTCTGACCTCATACCTGTACTCATATCTCGCCCTCATATCCTGTCCTCATATCTCCACCTCATATCCCGTCCTCATATCCCATCCTCATATCCCATCCTTATATCTCGTCCTCATATCCCGTCCTCATATCCTGTCCTCAGGTGGGGTTTAGTTGTGATGAAGAGATTGTAGGCCAAAAATAGAAGGAGGCATGGTTTTGTGGAAGTGGACCAATTCACAAAAAGGGTAGAAAATAAAAGGGATGTGGCTTAAATGGTGGGTGTGGTTTTGTGAGATGGGGTGTGGCCGGACTGACACACTCACCAGGAGATGCAGAGCTTGTGGAATAAGGTAACAGAAGTCCTATATATTTTCATGGGACTTAACCCTTGAAGGACCCAGCCAATTTTCACTGTAGGACCCGGCCATTTTTTGAACATCTGACCACTGTCACTTTAAACATTAATAACTCTGGAATGCTTTTAGTTATCATTCTGATTCCGAGATTGTTTTTTCGTGACATATTATACTTTAACATAGTGGTAAAATTTTATGGTAACTTGCATCATTTCTTGGTGAAAAATCCCCAAATTTGATGAAAAATTGGAAAATTTTGCATTTTTCTAACTTTGAAGCTCTCTGCTTGTAAGGTAAATGGATATTCCAAATAACAAAAAATTGGATTCACATATACAATATGTCTACTTTATGTTTGCATCATAAAATTGACAAGTTTTTACTTTTGGAAGACACCAGAGGGCTTCAAAGTTCAGCAGCAATTTTCCAATTTTTCACAAAATTTTCAAACTCACAATTTTTCAGGGACCAGTTCAGGTTTGAAGTGGATTTGAAGGGTCTTCATATTAGAAATACCCCACAAATGACCCCATTATAAAAACTGCACCCCCCAAAGTATTCAAAATGACATTCAGTAAGTGTTTTAACCCTTTAGGTATTTCACAGGAATAGCAGCAAAGTGAAGGAGAAAATTCACAATCTTCATTTTTTACACTCGCATGTTCTTGTAGACCCAATTTTTGAATTTTTACAAGGGGTAAAAGGAGCAAATTTATACTTACGTTTGTAGCCCAATTTCTCTCGAGTAAGCACATACCTCATATGCCTATGTAAATTGTTCGGTGGGCGCAGTAGAGGGCTCAGAAGCGAAGGAGCGACAAGGGGATTTTGGAGAGTACGTTTTTCTGAAATAGTTTTTGGGGGGCATGTTGCATTTAGGAAGCCCCTATGGTGCCAGAACAGCAAAAAAAAAAAAAAACACATGCCATACCATTTTGGAAACTAGACCCCTTGAGGAATGTAACAAGGAATAAAGTGAGCCTTAATACCCCACAGGTGTTTCACAACTTTTGCATATGTAAAAAAAAAACAATGTGTGTTTCCCCCCAAATTTCACTTTTTTGCAAGGGTTAATAGCAGAAAAGACCTCCCAAAATTTGTAATCCCATCTCTTCTGAGTATGGAGGTACCCCATAAGTTGACCTGAAGTGCACTACGGGTGAACTACAATGCTCAGAAGAGAAGGAGTCATATTTGGCTTTTTGAGAGCAAATTTTGCTCGGGGGGCATGTCGCATTTAGGAAACCCCTATGGTGCCAGAACCCCATCTCTTCTGAGTATGGAAATACCCCATGTGTGGACGTCAAGTGCTCTGCTGGCGCACTACAATGCTCAGAAGAGAAGGAGCGCCATTGAGCTTTTGGGGAAAAAAATTGTTTGGAATGGAAGTCAGGGGCCATGTGCGTTTACAAAGCCCCCCGTGGTGCCAGAACAGTGGACCCCCCACATGTGACCCTATTTTGGAAACTACACCCTTCACAGAATTTAATAAGGGGTGCAGTGAGTATTTACACCCCACTGGCGTTTGACAGATCTTTGGTACAGTGGGCTGTGCAAATGAAAAATTAAATTTTTCATTTTCACGGATCAGTGTTCCAAAAATCTGTCAGACACCTGTGGGGCGTAAATGCTCATTGTACCCCTTATTACATTCCGTGAGGGGTGTAGTTTCCAAAATGGGGTCACATGTGGGTATTTATATTTTTGCGTTTATGTCAGAACCGCTGTAAAATCAGCCACCCCTGTGCAAATCACCAATTTAGGCCTCAAATGTACATGGTGCGCTCTCACTTCTGAGCCATGTTGTGCGCCCACAGAGCATTTTATGCCCACATATGGGGTATTTCTGTACTCAGGAGAAATTGTGTTACAAATTTTGGGGGTCTTTTTTTCCTTTTAGCGCTTGTGAAAATAAAAAGTATAGGGCAACACCAGCATGTTAGTGTAATTTTTTTTTATTTTTTTTACACTAACAAGCTGGTGTAGCCCCAACTTTTCATTTTCATAAGGGGTAAAAGGAGAAAAAGCCCCCCAATATTTGTAGTGCAATTTCTCCCGAGTACGGAGATACCCCATATGTCACCCTAAACTGTTTCCTTGAAATACGACAGGGCTCTGAAGTGAGAGAGTGCCATGCGCATTTGAGGACTAAATTAGGGATCGCATAGGGGTGGACATAGGGGTATTCTACGCCAGTGATTCCCAAACAGGGTGCCTCCAGCTGTTGCTAAATTCCCAGCATGCCTAGACAGTCAGTGGCTGTCCGGAAATGCTGGGAGTTGTTGTTTTGCAACAGCTGGAGGCTCCGTTTTGGAAACACTGCCATACAATACGGTTTTCATTTTTATTGGGGGGGACAGTGTAAGGAGGTGTTTATGTAGTGTTTTACTCTTTATTAAGTGGTAGTGTAGTGTTTTTAGGATACGTTCACACTGGCGTGTTACGGTGAGTTTCCCGCTAGGAGTTTGAGCTGCGGCGAAAAATTTGCCGCTGCCCAAACTTGAAGCAGGAAACTTACTGTAAGCCTGCCCATGTGAATGTACCCTGTACGTTCACATGGGGGGGGCAAACCTCCAGCTGTTTCAAAACTACAACTCCCAGCATGTACTGACAGACCGTGCATGCTGGGAGTTGTACTTTTGCAACAGCTGGAGGCACACTGGTTGGAAAACCTTCAGTTAGGTTCTGTTACCTAACTCAGCATTTTCTAACCAGTGTGCCTCCAGCTGTTGCAAAACTACAACTCCCAGCATGTACTGATCGCCGACAGGCATGCTGGGAGATGTAGTTATGCAATAGCTGGAGGTACGCAACTACAACTCCCAGCATGCCGAGACAGCTGATTGCTGTTTGGACATGCTGGGATTTGCAGTTTTGCAACATCTGGAGGGCTACAGTTTTAGAGAACACTGCAAAGTGATCTCCAAACTGTGGTCCTCCAGCTGTTGCAAAACTACAATTCCCAGCATGCCCTGACAGCAAACAGTTGTTTGGGAATGCTAGGAGTTGTAGTTTTGCAAGATTTGGAGGGCTACAGTTTAGGGACCACTATATAGTGGTCTCAAACTGTAGCCCTCCAGTTGTTGCAAAACTACATATTCCAGTATGCCC
This sequence comes from Hyla sarda, assembly GCF_029499605.1. NCBI lineage: Eukaryota > Metazoa > Chordata > Amphibia > Anura > Hylidae > Hyla > Hyla sarda. The sequence goes on along the minus strand of NW_026610825.1, from coordinate 204,153 downwards.
AAACAGCTGTCTGGACATGCTGGAAGTTGTAGTTTTGCAACATCTGGAGGGCTACAGTTAGAGACCACTGTATAATGGTCTCAAACTGTACCCTCCAGATGTTGCTAGGCAACTCACCGGCTTCCGTCGGATCCAGCCGCACGTCATCGCCGCCCGCCGATCTCCGTCGCCCGCAGCCTCCGTCGCCCGCCCGGATCGGTAAGTGGATCTTCGGCGCCGGTCCCCGTCGTTTCCCCGTCCTGCCCCGCCTATTGTGGGAGGGCAGGACGGGGAAAACGAAAGTAAACCCCCCCCGACCCCGATCTGCTATTGGTGGTCGCGTTACCTCACTCCTATCGCTACAGGGGGATCGTGGGTGTCTTAGACACCTGCGATCCCCCTTACATTCCGGGTCACTGGGTCACTATAGACCCGTAATGACCCGGAATCGCGCAAATCGCAAGTGTGAATTCACTTGCGATTTGTCGCGATCGCCGACATGGGGGGGTCTAATGACCCCCCTGGGCATTTGCACGGGATGCCTGCTGAATGATTTCAGCAGCCATCCCGCTCCGATCCCCGCCCGGCGCCCGGCGGGGACCGGAACTGCCCATGACGTAACTGTACGTCATGGGTCCATAAGACCCAGGGTGTCGGGACGTACCGTTACGTCATGGGTCCTGGACGGGTTAAAGGGGTTATCCAGGAAAAAAAAACCTTTTTTTTATATATCAACTGGCTCCAGAAAGTTAAACAGATTTGTAAATTACTTCTATTAAAAAATCTTAATTCTTTCAGTACTTATGAGCTTCTGAAGTTAAGGTTGTTCTTTTCTGTCTAATTGCTCTCTGATGACACGTGTCTCGGGAACCGCCCAGTTTAGAAGCAAATCCCCATAGCAAACCTCTTCTAAACTGGGCGGTTCTCGAGACACGTGTCATCAGAGAGCACTTAGACAGAAAAGAACAACCTTAACTTCAGAAGCTCATAAGTACTGAAAGGATTACGATTTTTTAATATAAGTAATTTACAAATCTGTTTAACTTTCTGGAGCCAGTTGATAAATAAAAAAAAGTTTTTTCCCGGATAACCCCTTTAAGACAAAAAACTCCATCCTTCATGTAAGGGGGTAGGTTAGGGTTTATTTAACTATCATATGATTTTATTTGACATATAAGTAACGTGTACCAAGTTTTATCGAAATATCTTCAGCCGTTTGGAAGTGATACTGAAACATACACACAAACATACATACATACACACAAACACATTGGGGGAGATTTATCAATCAGCCTAACACCCTATTTGTCTGTTTTTTTCCCACAGCAACCAATCACATCTCAGCTTTCATATCTTAATGAGCTCTGGTAAAGTGAAAGTTGAGCTGTGAATGATTGCAATGGGAAAAAACAGACAATTAAGCTGATTTAATTCAGGCTGATTGATAAATATTGGCCATTGAGTATTATCTATATATACTAGCTGAGTACCTGGCGCTGCGCGCTTTTTCCTACGTAATCCTGGTGGGGGGGGGGGAGCAACAAAGGAGGACATTTTTGTCCTCATATCCCGTCCTCAAATCCTGACCCCATATCCTCTTCTCATATCCCAACCCCAAATCCCCTCCTCATATCCCGACCTCATATCTCGTCCTAGTATCCCGACATCATATGCCGTCCTCATATCCGGACCTCATATTCCATCCCTATATCCCGTCCTCATATCCGACCTCATGTCCCATCCCAATATCCCGTCCTGATATCCCGTCCTGATATCTGACCTCATATCCAGACCTCATATCCCTTCCCCATATCCCTTCCTCATATCCCGTCCCCATATCCCGTAACCATATCCCTACCTCACATCCCGACCTCCTATCCTGACCTCATATCACCACCTCATATATCGTCCTCATATCCTGTCCTCATATCTAATCCTCATTTTTAATCCTCATATCCCATCCTCATTTCTAATCCTCATATCCCATCCTCAGGTGGGGCTGCGTTGTGGTAAAGATATTGTAAGCTAAAAATAAAAGGGGTGTGGCGTAAAGGGTGGCCGTGTATTTGCAAGATGGGGCATGGAATGCGGGGAGGGTGTGGCTTGCCAGCCGGACTGACACATTCACCAGGAGATGCAGAGCGGAACTTGTGGAGTAAGGCACCAGAAGTCCTATATACTTTCATGGGACTTTAAACAAAAACTCTGACCCTCGCAAATTAGGGTAGGTTAGGGTTAAGTTAACCATCCTATATTTTTAGTATACATATAAGTAACATGTGACCTAGTATTCTCAAAATATCTCCATCTGTTATTTAGTAACATATATTTCCAATAGACTTGTATGGGACATTAAACAAAAACCCCGACCCTCGCAAATGGGGGTGGGTAAGGGTTAAATTAACTATCCTATGTTTCTTGTTGACATATAAGCAACATGTGTACCAAGTTTCATGTTAATATCTTCCGCCGTTTGGAAGCGATTCTGGAACATACACACGTTGAGTTTTATATATATACTAGCTATATATATATATATATATATATATATATATATATATATATATATATATACCATTGCCCAGTTTTTCCTTCATAAACCTTGTTGTGGAGGAAAATCAACAGAGGAAGCTTTTGACTTCATATCCTGTCCTCATATATTATTGTCATATCCCAACCCCATTTCCCATCCTCCTATTCTGGCCTCCTATCCCGTCCTCCTATCCTGTCCTCCTATCCCGTCCTCCTATCTTGACCTCCGATCCCGACCTCATATCCCATCCTCCTATTTCAACCTCCTATCTCGACCTCCTATCCCTACCTCCTATGCCGACCTCCAGTCCCGGCCTCCAGTCACGACCTCCTGTCCCAACCTCCTGTCCCGTCCTCCTATCCCTTCCTCCTATCCTGTCCTCCTATCCTGTCCTCCTATCCCGTCCTCCTATCTCGACCTCCTATCCCGACCTCCTATCCCAACCTCCTATCCTTACCTCTTATCCCTACCTCCTATCTCGACCTCTTATCCCGTCCTCCTATGCCAACCTCCTTTCCCGTCCTCCTATCTGTCCTCTGTCCTCCTATCCTGTCCTCCTATCCTGTCCTATCCCGTCCTCTTATCTCGACCTCCTATGTCGACCTCCTATCCCGTCCTCCTATCCCGACCTCCTATCACGACCTCCTATCCGGACCTCCTATCCCGACCTTCTATCCCGACCTCCTATTCTGTCCTCCTATCCCATCCTCTTATCCCGTCCTCCTATCCTGTCCTCCTATCCCGTCCTCCTATGCCAACCTCCTATCCCGTCCTCCTATCCGTCCTCCTATCCTGTCCTCCTATCCTGTCCTATCCCGTCCTCCTATCTCGACCTCCTATGTCGACCTCCTATCTCGACCTCCTATCCCATCCTCCTATGCCAACCTCCTTTCCCGTCCTTCTATCCGTCCTCCTATCCTGCCCTCCTATCCTGTCCTATCCCGTCCTCCTATGTCGACCTCCTATGTCGACCTCCTATCTTGACCTCCTATCTCGTCCTCCTATCCCGACCTCCTATCTGGACCTCCTATCTGGACCTCCTATCCAGTCCTTCTATCCCAACCTCCTATTCTGTCCTCCTATCCCATCCTCCTATCCCGTCCTTCTATCCCGTCCTCCTATACCGTCCTCCTATGCCAACCTCCTATCCCGAACTCCTATCCGGACCTCCTATCTCGTCCTCCTATCCCGTCCTCCTATCCCGTCCTCCTATCTCGACCTCCTATCCTGACCTATCCCGTCCTCATATCCCGTCCTCATATCTCGTCATCATATCCCATCCTCATATCCCGTCCTCATATCCCGTCCTCATATCCCATCCTCATATCCTGTCCTCCTATCTCGACCTCCTATCCCGACCTCCTTTCTCGACCTCCTATCCCGACCTCCTATCACGTCCTCCTATCCTGTCCTCCTATCCCGTCCTCCTATCCCGTCCTCCTATCCCTACCTCCTATCCCGTCCTCCTATCCCGTCCTCCTTTCCCAACCTTCTATCCTGTCCTCCTATCCCGACCTCCTATCTTGACCTCCTATCATGCCCTTCAATCCCGTCCTCATATCCCCTCCTCATATCTCGTCCTCATATCCCGTCCTCATATCCCGTCCTCCTATCTTGACCTCCTATCCTGTCCTCATATCCCGCCCTCCTATCCCGTCCTCCTATCTCGACCTCCTATCTTGACCTCCTATCCCGACCTTATATCCCGTCCTCCTATCCCGTCCTCCTATCCTGTCTTCCTATCTTGACCTCCTATCCCGTCCTCATATCCCGTCCTCATATCTCGTCCTCCTATCCCATCCTCCTATCTCGACCTCCTATCCCGACCTCATCTCGACCTCCTATCCCGACCTTCTATCCCGTGCTCCTATCTTGACCTCCTATCACGACCTCCTATCCCGTCCTCATATCCCCTCCTCATATCTCGTCCTCATATCCCGTCCTCCTATCTCGACCTCCTATCTCGTCCTCCTATCTCGACCTCCTAACCCAACCTCATATCCCGTTCTCCTATCTCGACCTCCTATCCCGACCTTTCCCGACCTCCTATCCTGTCCTCCTTTCCTGACCTCCTATCTCGACCTCCTATTTCGACCTCCTATTCCGACCTCCTATCCCGACCTCCTAACCCGACCTCATATCCCGTCCTCCTATCTCGACCTCCTATCCCGACCTCCTATCCCATCCTCATATTCCGTTCCCCTGTCCCGTCCTCCTATCTCGACCTCCAATCCCGACCTCCTATCCCGACCTCCTATCCCGACCTCCTATCCCAACCTCCGATCCCATCCTCATATCCTGTCCTCCTATATCGACCTCCTATCCCATCCTCATATCCCCTCCTCGTATCTCGTCCTCATATCCCATCCTCCTATCCCAACCTCCTATCCCGACCGCCTATCTCGACCTCCTATCCCGACCTCCTATCCCGACCTCCTAACCCAACCTCATATCCCGTCCTCCTATCTCGACCTCCTATCCCGACCTATCCCGACCTCCTATCCCGACCTCCTAACCCGACCTCATATCCCGTCCTCCTATCTCGACCTCCTATCCCAACCTCCTATCCCATCCTCATATCCCGTTCCCCTGTCCCGTCCCCCTATCCCGACCTCCTATTCCATCCTCCTATCCCGTCCTCCTATCTCGACCTCCTATCCCGACCTCATATCCCGACCTCCTATCCCATCCTCATATCCTGTCCTCCTATATCGACCTCCTATCCCCTCCTCATATCCCCTGCTTGTATCTCGTCCTCATATCCCATCCTCCTATCTCGACCTTCTGTCCCGACCTCCTGTCCCGACCTTCTATCCTGTCCTCCTTTCCCGACCTCCTATCCCAACCTCATATCCCGTCCTCCTATCTCGACCTCCTATCTCGACCTCCTATCCCAACCTCCTATCCCGTCCTCATATCCAGTCCTCCTATCCCGTCTTCCTGTCTAGACCTCCTATCCCTACCTGTTCCGACCTCCTGTCCCGACCTCCTGTCCTCTCCTCCTATCTCGACCTCCTATCCTGTCCTCCTATCCTGTCCTCATATCCTGCCCTCCTATCCCGACCTCCTATCCCGTCCTCCTATCTCGACCTCCTATCTCGACCTCCTATCCCAACCTCCTATCCCGACCTCCCGTGGGTATTGGTATAGATAAATAAATGATTTATTTTTTTACAGCATAAAGAAATCAAAGAAAATAAATGAATAAAGCAAGACGTGTTTCGGAAGTCACAGCTCCCTTTTTCAATTGCAGGTGGTTGCTGCAATTGAAAAAGGGAGCTGTGACTCCCGAAATGCGTCTTGCTTTATTCATTTATTTTCTTTGATTTCTTTATGCTGTAAAAAAATAAATCATTTATTTATCTATACCAATACCCACGACTTCGGGTTACTTCTTTGGGAGCGCCATCGCAGCTTTTTTCCTACATTTCTGCGACCTCCTGTCCCGACCTCCTATCCTGTCCTCCTTTCCCGACCTCCTATCCCGACCTTCTATCCCGACCTCATATCCCGTCCTCCTATCTTTACCTCCTATCCTGACCTCCTATCCCGTCCTCCTATCCAGTCCTCCTATCCTGTCCTCCTATCCCGCCCTCCTATCTAGACCTCCTATCCTGATCTGTCCCGACCTCCTGTCCCGACCTCCTGTCCCGTCCTCATATCCCGCCCTCCTATCTCACATGGAAGTTATGCAGTAATATGTATTTCCCATAGACGTGTATGGGACTTTAAACAAAAACCCTGACCCTGGCAAATGGGGGGTGAGCAAGGGTTAAATTACCTATCCTATGTTTGTTGTTGACATATAAGTAACATGTGTGCCAAGTTTCATGTTAATATCTTTAGCCGTGTGGAACATACACACATACATACACACACGCACACGTTGAGTTTTATAAATATGGATAGATAGATAGAGGAGCACAATGCATGTACTATAGACAATCTCCCTACTATACTTTTGTACCTCTATCAAGAGCAAAATCAGTTTCTGTATACTCTGCATTGTACAGTATATATGGTGCATTGTGTCATAGGCATGTTATGGAGTTTGCTTGTTAACTACCACTGGGTGATAATATTATGTCACCTTACTACCTCATAGGTTCAAGAACTCCACAAATACACAATGGATTTATATCTAAAACTTAACTTTTAATATAAATGACATATAATCCCCTTAGAATGCTTATAAGAATCATTTGTACTTATGGTTTTACTGTCATTTCTTTATTTCTTTCCTAAATGTGGTTGATTTAAAAAAAATATATATATATAATAATAATTCAAGATAATATTTCAGTGGAAAAATCTTAGTTAAAGCATCCCCCCATTTATAAAGTTACGTTGTTAGGGGACATTCATACACGGATAGCTGTGTATGGGCATTAGGATAGCTACATTGTGTGCTCAGCTGTTCTGTCTAAACAGGTTTACCCATAACAATACCCAATGCTAAAGACAGAGAGCATAGAGTTCAGCTTTGGGGAAAACCTGTTTAGAAAGAAGAGCAAGCACTGGTACAGCTAAATGCAGAATGCAGCTATGTCCTTCCCTGCTACTGTCTGTACTGCTGTGGAAGGGCAGTAGTCGGGGATGACAGATCCATATATCCACTGTGTGCACATGGCTGCATCCAGTGCTCTCTTTTCCTTTCCAAACGGGTTTACCTAATGCTGTACCCAATGATGTCACAGTACAAAATCGCTAATACCAGAGAGAATAGTCAGAGAGAGGAGCCAAACATTCAAAAAGCCATATAACAAATACAGACAACAGCTAGCTAAACTACAAACTGAGCTCTATAGCAAGCACTGACTGGGAGTAGAGTGCCAGCTTATATGGAGCCAGAACAGGTGCTCCCATCAAGGTCAGCTGACCAGTCAGACAGCCAGGCGTAACCAAGCAACAAAAAACAACAAAGAACCTGTCAAAACCTTTTAACCCTATAGGTTCTGACAGTGTGGCAGTGCATATGGCATATTGACACAGCATCAGACTGCTATTCCTTACATCAATCAGATGCTGGAGCAGTTTGGGGGCACTAGGGACCTGACAAGTGTCTGGTTCCTGAATAAGTGACTCACTCCTGCCCCATAGCAGTTATTTTTGAGACTACAGTTGCTATAGGAGGTGCTGTTTCTATACATGTCATACATAGCAATAAACAGGTACAAAGGAAAATAAATGCTATAGAAATGTAATATTTAATGCTGAAGAAATATAATTTTGACTTCCTTATATAATATTGACTTCCATACTGTGACTCATTCACTCTAATATGCTCATCCCAAGTATCTTCTTTCTATATTTTTTCTCTGCTGCTCTTTCAGTATTAGATAACATAGTAAATGCCCATATGTTCCCCCAATAAGGAATGAACTACCTAGCCACCGGAAGTATCAAAACAATATTTAGAACAATGTTCTATAATTAAGATGGAGACCTTGGGGAGTTCTAGGAAATGAGGGAAACCTGATCCCTATGCTATTAATTTCCAATAACTGCAAAACATTCACAGCCTGACCTGCAGACACACAATATCACAGACAATCTTTCCATATTCATGGCCTTGTTTATCACTAAAGTGTTTATCTCTGCATTTTAGATGCTTGAATTTCAGCCAGAGTCTTGGAGGCAGTCGGACCCCCATCCATCAGCTTGTTATCGCCTATCCTATGGATAGGGAATAACATCTTGAGATGGAAATACCCCTTTAAAGGGGTACGATAGAAGACAGGGATCACTCTGTAGGTCAATCTATATGCAGAAAAGAGCAGAGCTCCTCATAGCGTAGATATGTTTTGAGATATCAAGTGGAAAATTATCATGTTGAAGTCTGCACACCTGTTCCTGTTGTGTAGCAAAGACACAACAGATTATAGGGCTCTCAGCAACGAAAATGGAACAGAGCAGCCACCGGGTGCCTCTCAGGATCACAGGTCCTCCGGAGCAGTCAAGATTCAAAGGAGTGCAGAGAAAAAAACATGTTTTTTTCAGGTGCCAAAGCCATTCAGTAAAGAAAATGGTGCTTCCACAATCTTCACACCTACTAGTATTTATTATAAACCATAGAATTTAATAGCCATGTTACTTAACACGTTTCAGAGCCTACAGTGCCCCTTCCTCAGATGTGCAAATGGAATAACATGGCAAACAAGGGGTGATAAGCCTATTTTATTGGTGTGATAAGTCTATTTTATCCCTAGATACAACTCATTTTCAGCTTAAATGTGTCACTGTCATTTATAGGTTCCATTAGTCATAACCAAAGCATGTTATTTGTGACGGGAGAAAAAACGGTACATGCACTATTTTTCTCCAGTCGCAAAATAACGTCCATTATTAATAACGGGCTATGAGGGGTTAAAGCGGATAATGTAAAATTCCCATAGACTTTAATGGGATTTTGTAATGGCCGTATGGGATTTTGTAACGGCCGTTTAACGCCGGTTTTTAAGGGTTTTCATAACGGAACCTTATAACCGCTCTTTAAAACGGAAGAACTTTATATTGTGAAAGCAGCCTTAGTCACAGTCATACCTTAAACTGGAACGATATCTCCACATTTACCAACTGGTATCTACAAGGATCTCCCACATACATGATATCATTTCTTTCAATCATTATCACTATGGAGGATCCTAAAGGAACTTATCATAAAAACTAATAAAGTTAAAAAGATACAATCAGAAAAGACACATAATATGTATCTACCTGGAACACAGCCTCACACTAACGGGCAATGTATTAAGCTTTGACTTTGGCATAGCCTGACACAGTCATGGTAGGCAAGGGGGCCCCTGCCTGCAATGGCACATGTGATCACACACTCCCTCTGTCAAACCACTTACATGCACTATTGGGCACTATTGATCATGGAATCTAAGCAGGGGTCAAGTTCTGGGAAAAAAGTGAGGGAACTCACCAAAGATTTCCACTCAAGAGCTGGCCCTGCAGGACTCTGGCTAATGGGAACGGTGTTCCTGCTGTGGAAAAAGTGCAGGAACTCAGTTCCCACACGTCCTACATCTCTGATCCCAGCAGTTGTAGCAGGTTCCCTTAGTATTACAGCCAGGCTCCTCCTGCTTTCTAAATTGCATTATATTTTTGTATTATAATTTGTTTTAAGCAATTAATATACTGTATGTATCATATTGAAACAAATGTAGGCAAAACCATATTAGCTAGGATAGGACTTTCTTAATTCCTTCTCACACATTTTTTTATTGAAAATAAACTGGTTGTCAATAACAAAACAGTTGCTACAATATCAGAAAGTTATGTCAATTTTAAGAATCTTTGCATGAAATATAACTGTGTGGTGGTTAACTAAGGGTAAACCCTGAAAATTATAGGAAAAATATGTGATTTGGGTGGAGTTATATGTAAGCTAACAAGTGATGTCCCTCCCAACAGTTGTTCCCGATTCTGTGCGGCTGATGTGTGTTGGAAAGGAAAAAGAGCCTAGTTATGGTAGTGAAAATAGGATACATCTGGAGGGCTGCAACTTCCTTCCAAAGCAAAGTCATTGCAGTCTTCTTAAAGAGGACTAGATAGTCTAGGATTGTCCTCTGTACTTTCCTTCTACATAAATGTTGCCCATTATTTAAATTGGCTTCTTGTTCTTGGAAGGATGCAGATTTCTTTTCTATGCAGTCCAAAATAAGGTGGAGTGTGTACCCCAAACCACTGACTTTTCATGTGCAGCCTCCAGAACATAAGCCCCCACTCCTTAAACCCAATACACAAGATTGTAGTGCAGGTAACCCATATTAAAACGATGTACAGTAGAATCTCCCAATAGCGGACACTCACAGAGAATAAAAATGTGTCCGCTACTGAGAGATGTCTCCTATTGGGAAAAAAGGCTCAAAATCTTTCTAAATGATCAAATACTAAAATTACCTAAAAAAAACACGATACAAAACAATATTACAGTAGAATCTCCCAGTGCCGTTTAATCATCCCTTGTCGACCACCTGTACCATTTCATCCCCCTTTAATACCCCGTGCCACTTTATTCCCCCATGCCTTGTGCCAAATCATCCCCCCCTTACCTTCTCTACTATTTAAACAGCGGTCTTCTGCTTCTGTGCTGGGCTGCTGCTTGGGGTTTAGTGCTGTGATCGGCTATCAGGTTCCCTTCAAAACATAATTCCATTGAATTAGCATTATGTGACTGAATAGATTTGTTGATTGTATCATTCCAGAATGAATTATGGAAACTTAGTGTGGCGTTTCTCCAAAATCTCTAATAATTTATACTGTACCCCAAGCTCCTAGAGATGTGGACAGGACGTAACTGAATCAGTATATGAATCCACTGTGACACTCTTTTAAACAAGGACTTTTGTTACTGTCAACAACAGTATTTAGTGTAGAGATGTTTAGGTGGAGAGTAGTGCAGTATGTAAAGCACAAGTAAAAGGTAGAACAGGACATGTATCACAGGTAAAAAGCTATACAATACCTGCAACACAGGTAGATGACAGTACAGTACATGTAGTGCAGCTAGAGAGTAGTACAGTACATTTAGCATAGTTATAGGCAATATAATATACCACACAGGCAGATGGCAATACAGTACATGTAGTGCAGCTAGAGAGTAGTACAGTACATTTAGCATAGGTATCAGCAATATAATATACAACACAGGCAGATGGCAATACAGTACATGTAGTACAGCTAGAGAGCAGTTCAGTACATGTAGCATAGGTAAAAACAATGCAATTCAACACAGATAGATACAAATACAGAAAATGTAGTGCCCATAAGAGCAGTTTAATACATGCAGTACAAGTAGATAGCAGTGCAATACATGTGGCACTTCTAGCAGTACATGTGCAGTACATGTAGCACTTCAACCACTGATGAAGCACATCGCGAAATGTACGTTGGGGTTGGAGCTGCTAGGTTGGCAGCACGCTTGGCAGAATGTCTTATGGAGTTTTAGCTTTATTTTGTGTAGTTCTCGCCTCTTTCATATGATTTTTTCATTGTTCTATACACTTTTGTACATCTCTCCATGCTGGTCATTATAATACTTTAAGAGCAATAAATGGAGGAAAAAAGCGGAGGTAGTGCCGGGTGCGGTGTAGGACTTTAGCCGGTATAGGTGGGTACCCAAGTGGGGGGTAGCGTATTCCTTGCCGGTGATGGTAGCTTGGTATGCAGGCCAGCAGCGTGTGGACGGAGCCCAGAGGAGTGTACGTAGAGTAATGCAGAAGTATTGGAGGAAAAAAGCTGCTTTGGCGCTCCCAAGGAAGTAACCCAAGTGGTGGGTATTGTTGCAAAATAATTTATTCTTACAGCATAAGAAATCAAAGAAAATAATAAATAAATATAAAGCAAGACGCGTTTCGGGAGTCACAGCTCCCTTTTTCAATTGCAGGTGGTTGCTGTATGGCAAGGTAACAGGTATATGTGCTTAAATACATGAAAAAATGGCGCCAAAACCAGGTGAGCTGGTGACGTCATGTGGAGTAGATGCCGGGGCCAGATAAGGGCTGGGCATAAAGACCTAAATAATAAAACATATTCAAAGAAGGGGCATGAAAACAACATAAAACATGTAAAAAATAATAGGTATAGTCTTTTACAGGAGTATTTGGAAGTTCAAACTGAACCGCGAGAATTGTCCGTGGTGGCGACCAATCAGGAAGCTGCTGGCGTCCGTGGGACCAATCAGGAGGCAGTAGGAGGAGGCTGTCATCGCTGTGCAGGGTTGCCGCTGTGCAGAATGAATGGAGACGAGCCTCTTGAAGCTGATTGGCCGCTTGCTGCGAGAGGTGAGGGGGTGGCCAATCAGGAGCGAGCTGTACTACGCTGAGTACAGTTACGATGTCATAGTGGAACAAAGGCCGTATGGGGATAAGTCCAAAGATAGTGGGCAGGATGCTGATTGGCTGTCTGAGATCTTAGATGAGCCAATCAGAGGGGGGACGTATAAGCCTGGGTTGCAAGTCTTTGTCGCTGGTGGTGGTGGAATAAAGTTAAAAAAAAGTCAGCCAATCGCTGCTGGTTCGGTCCGGGTGGCGTCCAATCAGAATAATGCGACCAATAGCTGCTGGGCAGGTCCCGTCGGCGACCAATCATGAAGAAGGATGTGTTGTAGTGCTGTCAGGATGCCGGTGTCAGACTTTATCATCGTCCGGGCGGGCTGTCGTCTAATCTCGAAGTCTGGAGCACACTCGGAACTTGTCATGGAGGAGCTGGAAACCTGTAAGGAGGTAGACGGGGAAGGGAGAGACAGGAGGTATTGGCGGCGGCTTGCTGTCAGCTTGTCCCGCAGTGAGGAGGCATCTGGTACGGCTGTCATCGAAGCCCGGAGCACACTTGGAACTTGTCATGGAGGAACTGTAAACCTATAGGGGAGTAAAGAGGTAGAAGGGGAGGGGAGAGACAGGTGGTTCTGGGGCGGATTGCTGTCAGCTTGTCCCGCAGTGAGGAGGCATCTGGTGCGGATGTCATTATGTCATCGGGACGTATGTATTACGTGACGTTTTCGATGTATTCATTCAGACCAGAGGGTATCAAAGTTTTGAGGGTGAAGATCCAGAAGTTTTCACGTTAGCGATTTCACAGCAGTTTTTCAGGTGTCACACCATCACACCCATTGAACACTTCTCCGCTGACACCGCCCACCGCTTCGCAGCACTGAGGAAACTTGAAACTTCTGGATCTTTACCCCCAAAACTTTGACACCCTCTGGTCTGAAAGAATACATCGAAAACGTCACGTAATACATACGTCCCGATGACATAATGACATCCGCACCAGATGCCTCCTCACTGCGGGACAAGATGACAGCAAGCCGCCGCCAGAACCACCTGTCTCTCCCCTCCCCTTCTACCTCTTTACTCCCCTATAGGTTTACAGCTCCTCCATGACAAGTTCCAAGTGTGCTCCGGGCTTTGATGACAGCTGTACCAGATGCCTCCTCAACAAGCTGACAGCAAGCCGCCGCCAATACCTCCTGTCTCTCCCTTCCCCGTCTACCCTCTCTCCCTTCCCAGGTTTCCAGCTCCTCCATGACAAGTTCCAAGTGTGCTCCGGACTTTGAGATTAGATGACAGCCCGCCCGGACGATGATAAAGTCTGACACCGGCATCCTGACAGCACTACAACACATCCTTCTTCATGATTGGTCACCGCCGGGACCTGCCCAGCAGCTATTGGTCGTATTATTCAAAATGAATTTGCCGCCGATGCCTCCAGGAATCTCCCGTAGAGGATATACACCTCTTCATTCTGATTGGACACCACCCGGACCGATCCAACAGCGATTGGCTGACTTTTTTGAACTTTATTCCACCCCCACCAGCGACAAAGACTTGCAACCCGGGCTTATATGTCCCCCTCTGATTGGCTCATCTAAGATCTCAGACAGCCAATCAGCATCCCACCCACTATCTTTGGACTTATCCCCATACGGCCTTTGTTCCTCTATGACATTGTAACTGTACTCAGTGTAGTACGGCTTGCTCCTGATTGGCCACCCCCTCACCTCCCGCAGCAAGAGGCCAATCAGCTTCAAGAGGCTCGTCTCCATTCATTCCGCACAGCTGCAACCCTGCACAGCGATGACAGCCTCCTCCTACTGCCTCCTGATTGGTCCCACGGATGCCAGCAGCTTCCGGATTGGTCGCCACCACGGACAATTCTCGCGGTTCAGTTTGAACTTCCAAATACTCCTGTAAAAGACTATACCTATGATTTTTTACATGTTTAATGTGGTTTTCATGCCCCTTCTTTCAATATGTTTTATTATTTAGGTCTTTATGCCCGGCCCTTACCTGGCCCCGGCATCTACTCCACATGATGTCACCAGCTCACCTGGTTTTGGCGCCATTTTTTCATGTATCTAAACACATATACCTGTTACCTTGCCATACAGCAACCACCTGCAATTGAAAAAGGGAGCTGTGACTCCCGAAACGCGTCTTGCTTTATATTTATTTATTATTTTCTTTGATTTCTTATGCTGTAAGAATAAATTATTTTGCATCAATACCCACGACTTGGGTTACTTCCTTGGGAGCGCCAATGCAGCTTTTTTCCTCCAATACTTCTGCATTATAATACTTTTTCTTACAAGTGGTTTATCTGAGTGATGTGCCCGCTGGGTTTCCTCCAAGATCTGTCTATCCCTGTATTCCATGTGTATGCGCTTATCCTACTATTTCCACTTTTCTGCTTAGTCATGTCAGCGCCTTATCTTTAATATTTAATTCCTTATTTTAAATGTCTGTCTTGCAATTTTTGATAGCTGAGCATTTTACACAATTGGTTCTTTTGTTGGTGTACACAATTAAAATAAATTACATGATACATTCCAATATAGAAACACCTATTCTTAATCTTTTTCCAAAGTATAACCATGGTGACACACACTTTTAATGTTTCTCGGAAATTCATTTCAATTCCTCTGGTTCAAAAACTATTCATTCTTTACATATGGTGTTTTTTTATATACAAGACACTTCTTCATAGGGCCTCCTACCTACATCATTTCTACTTAGCATGTTTAGAGTTACAACAACCTTGATTCAAGATGATGGCATAGAAGCCACTCGTCTGTACTAGAAAACAGCTCACATTGTATTATTTCATTTGTAAGTTATAGAGTTTAGGAATTACCAGTTCCTGCAGTCATTTTAAGAATCATTCTAAACGTATAACCTGAAAAATTACAACTAAATGCGACCATCTGAAAATTATTTTGGCATATAATAACAACCCCAACTGGAATGGTGGATAAATGCTTATGAGGGAGATTTATCAAGGGATTTAAGCAACTTTTTTTGCTTACAAAAAGTTGCACGTGCGCCTAAGCAATTTTTTTTGTGTGACTTTTGTGGGTAAGCAAAAAATTCCAATCTGTCCTACCTAAGCAATTTTCAGTTTTTACTTTGCATTGGTCCTGGATTTATCATTGCAAAAGTCGCACGTAAGCAAATAAAAGTCACAAACCCCCTTCAAAAAGTCGCAAGTGTAAGCACGGTCAGACCTGACTTACAAACTTGCCTATGACAGCATTTTCAAAAAGTCGCACAAAAAGTCACATGTGAGACTTTTTGTGAAACTTTTTTTAACTTTAATTTTCACAGGCACGGTGGGACGAGTGGGTAGGAGATGTACAGGAGGGTGACAAGCTTGTCATCTGCCCGCACATCTCCCGCCCACGCAACACTACTTCAACTCCCAGCTTGTCCTTACTGTAAGGACATGCTGGGAATTGTAGTTGTGCAGCACGGGGGCAGTGTGTTAGATGGACAGGCGGATGACAAGCTTTTCACCTGCCCGCGCCACATGACTACAACTCCCAGCATGTCCTTACTGAAAGGGCATGCTGGGAGTTGTAGCCATGCAGTGGGGGCAGGTGACAAGCTTGTCACCAGCTTGTACATCTCCCCCCAGCCCTGCTGCATGACTACAACTCCCATTATGTCCTTACTGTAAGGGCATGCTGGGAGTTGTAGTCATGTGGTGAGGTTGAGGGCAGGAAATGAGCAGTTGGGTTACAATAAATGTACTAATCTATTTTCCTCGTATTTTTTTCCTTCTCATTTCAGATCCGTGTATCCTGTGGACTACGACAATGACCAGTGTTGTTGTTTGTTTTGTTTTTTTTGTTTAATGTTAATAAAATGGTGGGAGTGTTTTTTGGAATAAAAGTTTTTTAAACATGTTTTTTTATTTTATTTACTTTACCGGTTTAGTAGCGGAAGCTGTCTTATAGACAGAATCCATTACTAAGCCAGGGCTTAGCGTTAGCATCAAAAACAGCTAGCGCTAACCCCCAATTATTACCAACAGGCTCAGAACATCAAATATGGCACTCTTGGGGCTAGGCGGTAACAGGCTGGTGTTATTTCTGCTAGGGAGGGCCATTAACAATGGTCCTCGCCCACCCTGGTAACATCAAGCTGTTGCTGCTTGGTTGGTATTTGGCTGAGAATGAAAATATGGGGAACCCTATGCGTTTTCCCCCCCATAAATAATTAAATAATAAAAGAAAAATTCATAAGGTTCCCTATATTTTTATTCTCAGCCAGATACCAACCAAACAGCAACAGCCTAACATTACCAGGGTGGGTGAGGACCATTGTTACTGGCCCTCCCCAACCTAAATAACATCAGCCTGTTACCACCTAGGCCCAGAAGTGCCATTTTTTGACGTTCCAGGCCTGTTGGTACTGGCTCTTCCCGACACCCCTGTGGCGGTGGGTATCGGGGTAATAATCAGGGGGTCAGTGCTAGCTGTTTTTGGGGCTAACGCTAAGCACTGGCTTAGTAATGCACTCTGTCTATAAGAAGGCTTCCACTACTAAGCCTGTAAAGTAAATCAAAAAAACACATTTAAAAAACTTTTATTCCAAAAAACACTCCCCCACGAGCCCTCATTACAAAATGTTGTTAATACCAAACAAAAAAACGGTCACCATAGTCCACCAAATCTGAAGTAGCCCACAGGATAGATGGATCTGAAATGAAAAGAAAAAAAAATGGGTTGGTACATTTAGGAGGAAAAAAAGTGGTAAAAAAAAGTAATAAACACGCATACATTATTTTTTTTTTGCTTATGTGTGCTAAGAAAATGGTTTTCCAAAGTGATTTTATTTGTTGTTCCTTATGTGAGCCAAATTTATCAACCCCCTGTGATAATATGATAAATATGTCACACATAAGTAAACCCAAAGCAGAAAAAAAAAAAAATGCCTACAGAACTCGCTTACATTAGCCAACAATGATAAATGTCCCCGCTATGTCTTTATGTCAGAGTAAAATATGTCTTTATTCTATATCTGTGATTCATTGTATTTTGCCCAGTTGCAAGGCACCACAAGGATTAAAACACTAAACAACACTTAATGCAGAGGTTACACTAGAATTAGGACACCTTTAAGGGCCAGAGCATATGGCAGGTGTAATTAAGAAAAGTCCATAAAAGGCCCTGACATTGGCCTGGCATGAGTTGAGACAGAGAGAGAAACACAAGGAGAACCAAAGAGAGAGAGACAAGGGTGTCCATTGTCCTCTACAGTTCAAGAAGGGAGCTTTTAGGAGAAGTTTAAGTTAAAAGGGTACTTTGGTAGAATTTTTATTTTCAAATAAAATGGTTCT
This sequence comes from Hyla sarda, assembly GCF_029499605.1. NCBI lineage: Eukaryota > Metazoa > Chordata > Amphibia > Anura > Hylidae > Hyla > Hyla sarda. The sequence continues at coordinate 186,512 of NW_026610825.1, read as the reverse complement.
AGAAAGTTATACATATTTGTAAATTACTAATATTTGAAAATATCAATCCTTCCAGTACTTATAAGCTGCTGTATGCTCCAGTTCTTTTCAGTCTGACCACAGTTCTCTCTGCTGACACCTCTGTCCATGCCAGGAACAGTCCAGAGCAAGAAAGGTTTGATAAGTGGATTTCCTGACACGGAAAGAGTTGTCAGCAGAAAGAACATATACCACTATGGAATGGGGGCTCAATCTAATACCTATAGTACAATGGGTGTTACTCAAGTGAAAAAGTCAACATATTCCATAGAGAAAAAGCTACACTGAAAAACTGTAGAACACCAAAGATATAGTATGAATATACAAATAGTCTTTATTGCACAATTAATGACATATAATTGAAAATAACAGACGCAAGGGTGTTATTTAAAAACAATTAAAATCGGCCCAATAGAGCCAAAGCACAACTAAGGGGAGAGGCCATGAACCCCCTCCCCTAGGGAAAGGCACCTGTCCCCAAAATATATAAAAGTGGTGTATACCTAGTATACTCCAGTGTGAACATATGATCAACCAGTTAAATAATAATAGATGTCAATGGTATCTTAGTAACATGCCCTAATACACCGCAATGCATGAATATCACAATACTATTCAATACATAAAACCATGCAGGATGTCACAGATATATATATATATATATATATATCCAATAAACAATATGATGAAGGAGCACCGTAACAGGGCTTCAAGCCTATAGAGTGTCAATGCAGGTGCTCAGCCAGCTCCAACCTCGAGGTAAAAGAACAACAGGAATCCAATAGGAAGCAAACAGCGGCACTCCAGCAGTTTCAAGAAGAAGAAAAAATCCTTTATTCTCCCATATGGTGCTATGTTTCGACTCACTCAATGGAGTCTTTATCAAGCATAACAATCAAGTACAACATGAGGCTATGATGCAAAGAAACAGTATATCACAATAGTCATAGTATGGTAATAGCATATACAACCCTAAATGAGCATCCCAGACTGGAGGGTTTCCTAGATGGTAACAATGGTACAACAGGGACGGGGCCACAGAGGGCCCCACGTCTTCCGAAGAAACTCTGCTGTCTACACCTACTGGGGGGGGGGGTGAGGGGATGGAAACTCTGCCACCTACACCTACTGGGGGGGAGCTCTGCTGCCTACACCTACTGGGGAGAGGAGAAGGGAGAGAGCTCTGCTGCCTACACCTACTGGTGGGGAGTGGGGGGAAAACTTTGCTGCCTACACCTACTGGGGGAGGGGGGGAAAAACTCTGCTGCCTACACCTACTGTGGGGGAACCCTGATGCCTACACTTACTGTGGGGGGATCCTGCTGCCTACACCTACTGTGGGGGGACCCTGCTGCCTACACCTACTGTGGGGGGGACCCTGCTGCCTACACCTACTGTCTACCTACTTGACTAACTACCTGGCTACCTAACTTTATACCTGGATGCCTAACTACTTACCTACATACCTGGCTATCTAACTACCTACATACCTGCTGCCTACACCTACTGGGGGGGGGGACTCTGCTGCCTACACCTACTGGGGGGATACTGCTACCTACACTAACTGTGGGGGGACCCTGCTGCCTATACCTACTGTGGAGGAAACCCTGCTACCTACACATACTGTGGGGGGACCCTGCTGCCTACACCTACTGTGGGGGATTCTGTTGCTTACACTCACTGTGGGGGGGGGGGGGGCCTCCTACCTACACCTACTGTGGGGGGATCCTTCTTCCTACACTCACTGTGGGGGACCCTGCTGCCTACACCTACTGTGGGGGACCCCGCTGCCGACACCTACTGTCTACCTACTTGACTAACTAGCTGGCTACCTAACTTTATACCTGGATGCCTAACTACTTATCTACATACCTGGCTATCTAACTAACTACCTACCTACATATCTTGCTATCTACCTACATACCTGGCTACCTAACTATGTACATACCTGGCTTTCATACATGGCTGCCTAACTACCCAGCTAGCAACCTACCTACCTACTTTGCTAATCACCTACCTACATATCAGGCTTCCTGATCTACCTACCTAGTTATTTATTTACCTGGCTACCTACCCTTTTACTGTGCAGGACACAAAGAACGGAATTATCACAGTTTGGGGGCCTATAGATAGGGAGATTGTGTAAATGAGGGTAGGCCTGTATATATTAACGTAAATGGTATACAGATCTGTGTACAGCTTACAGCTGGTATTTACCTCTATATGGTCCTGTTTATAATTACTTATATGGAATACAGATCCTCTGTACAGCTGGTATCTACCTCTATATGGTCTTATATATAATCACTCTATAAAGTAAATGTATGTGGGAATATTGGTCTCTTTTTTAACAATATAGAGGTATAAGTCAGTGATAATTGTGATGATGGTCATGGTATGCCAATATTTTTTGTACTTTACTGGTAACACACAACTAGCAATGTGCACCTGTGCACAAATTTAATATTGTTTGAAGATGCTGACAATTTTTGTTTTTTGTACAGTATACAGGATTTGGTCAGTAACAGTATGATGGTGATATGTATGGGGAGAATATTCCTCCTTGTAAACTGGTATTATTAGTAATATTGGTTATAAATACAGGATTTGGTACATTACAGTATAATGGTGATAGAAGTGTGATTGCTGAAACAACACTGTACAGTTTTCCACTGATATTAGTGAGTATATTGGAAGAGGAGGCTGGATGCAATTGGGTGTGAGGGTCTGGTTAGGGGCGTAACTGAGGGTGTGGTTAGGGGCATAACTGAGGGTGTGGTTAGGGGCATAACGGAGGGTGTGGTTAGGGGCATAACGGAGGGTGTGGTTAGGGGCATAACTGAAGGTGTGGTTAGAGGCGTGGCCTGGACTATGGGCTCTAGCCCCCGGTTTTCTGGATACCTAGCAATGCCCCTGGTTTCTGGAGATGTTTGTAATATGGTAAATTATACCAAAGTATCAATAGAGACAAGATGGAGTATTATGTATTAACACCTGACTTCAAAGTTGCATCTCACATGTTGAGAGCATGTGAGTTTTTAAGCTTTCTAGTAGAGTATGACCATCTTGTGGGAAGAGTGTGGAATAAAAACTGCAATGGTCATGGTCACAAAACAGTTGTAAAGGAAACCAATAGAGCTATCAAACAGCATGAGCCACTGTGATAAATCAGCCCCACTTTATTTGGGAAATGTACGCCTAGTTGTTTTTCCTGGATAGCAGGGGGGAGTTCGGAATCTAGCCTCTGCCAACGGACAGAGGTGTCAGCAGAGAGCACTGTTGTCAGACTGGAAAGAAGTATATCTGTAGTATACAGCAGCTGATAACATTTTTTAATAGAAGTAATTTGCAAATGTGTTTAATTTTATGACACCAGTTGATGTGAAAATATTTTTTTTCCACCGGAGTTCCCCTTTAAGTTATAGCCAACATCTTCTTAGATAATCTGCCTATTCTCATAAGTTTTATTTTTCTCTTATTTTGCTTATTGTGCTCTATAGTAGGTTGTGGTCTGGGTTAGATATGTAAAGTCAACTTCTGTTATTTTGAACCATTCTTCATTTTGCATAATTTTGTATTCTTTAAAGGGGTAAGCCACTGTAAACTTCGTACCCCTTAAACAAAGGATAGGCGATGAGATGCTAGATTGCGGGGGTCCTGCCGCTGGGGACCCCTGCGATCTCCTCTGCAGCACCCCGCTCCATGCCCGATGACAGGCGATAACGCCGCCACGCCCCCTCCATTCACGTCTATTGGAGGAGGCAGGACGGCTATGTACTAGACATGAATATACATGAATGGCGGAGGCGTGGCGTAACGTTATGAATGCAGAAGCTGCAAGCTGCCGGCCCAGAGATCACAGGGGTCCCCAACTGAAGGACCACCGCGATCTAATATCTTATGCCCATCCTTTTCAAGAAATCTAAAGGTGTACCTGTCTTATCACAGAAAAAATAATGCTTATATATGATACTTACTAGGTGTCTTGTTTCTGTGTTTGGCTCACAAATTCCTCTGTTCTGCTGCTCACTCATTTTGACATCCATTGCTCAGAAAGGGATGTGTTCAAGACAAGAACTGAGCCCGCCTTACTCACCATGCATTCAGTTCCTCCCTGAGTCTGCTGTGCTGCGTCTCTTCATCCAATCACTGCAGACTGCTCTATAACCCCCTGCTCTCTGTTTTCAGACAGGTGTATGATAAACAGGAATGGAGTGAGCACAGAGGAGTACTAGTCCCACCCTCCCTTCCTGGACTTGGATGATGCTGCAGCTTGACAGGGCCACAGTATGAGGATCCCTAGTTTTTTTTTGTTTTTTTTTAATAATCCATGATTTCTGTAAAAAGGAGATAAATTCGTTTTACAAAGTATATTAGAAAGGTAAATGTTTTGCCAAGATGTACAACATATAAAATGTTTTATTACATTAGACATTAGAAGAAAAAACGTTTCCCAAGAATCTGAACTGTGCCAAGTTGTCAGTTCATGAATTATTGTCTTTATTGATTCCCATTTCCGCAACTAAATTTAATGCAACAATTGGAAGTGATAAAATCTGGCTTATCCTGGGGGATGTATCCCTACAACTGCTGCAATATCACAAGCCTAGAAAATGATCGAGGACCAGCAGTTATGAGAAATCATTCTTACAGGTCAATGCCCTTCCTGTCGTCTAAGTCCTCCTTTACACGTATTCCTCGTCCAGCATTATTTCCCTCCGGCGCTGTAGAAAATGTACTAGAACCGATGATTTACAATCATCCAGCATCTCAGTTTGGACGCCGGATGATTGGACTCGTTGGACTGGCACCAGACAGCAGAACGCATCTTGCCATCTGGACGCAGGGCTGGTGCAAGGATTTTTGCCACCCTAGGCAGAAGATAATTTTGCCACCCCCTTGACTCCACCCATTGGCCTGCCATTTGACATGCCCCACCGTACTACAGGGGTGACACACTGTAACAAGCCCTCTCCTCATGTAATTAGCTTACTACTGGGGTGGCACTGTAACAAAACTCTTCCTCATGCTGCTGGCTTAGCGAGTGGTTCGGATGCTGGTTGTCTAACTTTCTTGCGGTAGGCAGAGCAGCGCCCCCCATCAAGAGGGCGCTCTAGGCGGCTGCCTGTTTTGCATTTAGGCAAAGCCTGCCCAGGACGCTGGATGCTAAACAACTGATGACAACTGATGCATGTTGTCATTAGTTGTGGCATCAGCTGTGTCGAAGTTTAGGCTGAGTTCACCTATTCTGGACATATGTAATCCTAGCCTTACAAAGAGTCAATTTCTCTAGGACAGTGGTCTCAAACTGTGGCCCTCCAGATGTTGCAAAACTTCAACTCCCAGCATGCCCGGACAGCCGTTGGCTGTCCGGGCATGCTGGGAGTTGAAGTTTTGCAATCTCTGGAGGGCCACAGTTTCTAGGCTACTGCTCTAGGATAACACTAGTAGAGACATCCTGGCATTTTATGGTTTGAATGGGTTAACACTATTCACGCTGACGTCTGCCAAACAGGGTTTTACATTTAAGCGATTGCTGCAACTGCTTAACAAATCTTCAGAGTGCAATTAAGATGCCGCTCATTGTCGGCTGTGGAATGCTTACTGCACAGATTTCTTTTTTATTGTTTTTTTTTCTTGAATATTATCCAGCGTTCCTCATTTGGATGGTTCCCAGACAGGCTCTTAGCAAGGTGCATGAAGATAAATGCAAGAGGCGCCGTTCATCTAATCAGCGCTCCCCGCCGCCTAATCAACACCCGCTCCTTCATCTCTGATATCTTTTACATTTCGACGTACGGTTCTACAGATAATAACACGTGGTAATCATGTGATTTCTAGTTAAAGGATTACATCAAAAAATTTACAGACAAGACTATGTAATAAGGGAGGGGAAAAAAACGGTGACATCAGTGAGTAAAGTGATGGATATGTTACCACCTTACCTCTCGGCCCCATTAATGATGCATGTTACCTTTGCCAAATTCTGTCGTTTCGCCTGTTTGAGAGTGTGGTGACATCAGTGACATAATATGATACATTTATCACATGGAATGAAATAGAAAACATCATAGAGCTTATTATAGACGGAGTTATGTTATGTTGACATTACAAGTTACTGAGACAGCGTAGCTTGGGGTGCTATGTTTACGCAACTCTTATTTATATCTATGGGAGTTAAAGGGTTAATATCATTTCCTCAACTTATCCCCTATCCAATGTATTCAGGAGTGACTGAAAAGCCCATAGAGAATGAATGGAGCGATGGCCATGCCTGTGTGGTCCGCTCCATCCAATGTTAGGTGTTCTGGGGACAGGCAATGGTCTGAGCGGTTGGACTACCACCAATATGCAACTTAACCTCTGTCCTACGTAGTACTGTTGAAAAAAATACATCAGGTTACATCAAGGGAAGGGAGAAGATGTGAATGAAGGGAAGGGTTATGGGTAACCTTAAAGGGGTAATCCGCCCCTGGCATCTTATCCCCTATCCAAAGGATAGGGGATAAGATGTTAGATCGCCGCGGTCCTGCTGCTGGGGACCCCGGGGATCGCCGCTGCGGCACCCCACCATCATTACTGCACAGAGCGAGTTCGCTCTGTGCGTAATGACGGGCGATACAGGGGCCAGAGCAGCGTGACGTCATGGCTCCGCCCCTTATGACATCACGGCCCGTCCCCTTAATGCAAGTCTATGGCAGGGGGCGTGACGACTGCCACGCCCCCTCCTATAGACTTGTATTGTCAGGGGCTGGCCGTGACGTCACGAGGGGCGGAGCCGTGACGTAACGATGCTCCGGCCCCTGTATTGCCCGTCATTACGTGCAGAGCGATCTCGCTCTGCGCAGTAATGATAGCGGGGTGCTGCAGCAGCGATCCCCGGGGTCCCCAGCAGGGTAATCCGCCCCTTATTACATCCACATTGTGTTAAACAAAAACATTATTCATCAGACCAGGTGATCTTTTTCCATTGCTCTATACAATTATTTGTGTGCCCAATGTGGGTGGTTTCACTGTTCAACAAAGGGCACTTTGACTGCAGCAAACTGCAATGCCCTATGTGTGCTAACTAGGGATGAACGAATCAAATCTAACAAATCCGACTTCATAAAGAATTTCAGTAAAAATTTGCTTTGCAACAAATGCAAATATCGCCACGATTCCATCACACGAATTGCTTCATTAAACTCCATTTAGTGCAATCCAGGCTCCAGGACATCTAAGATGGCGGCTTCACATGTAAGGACATGGGGCACGGTCAATGTTGTACACGTAAAAAAAAATTCCAAAGTCCAAAATAGCATATTTTTGGTCACATTTTATACCATAAAAAAATTATAAAAAGGGATCAAAAAGTCTGATCAAAACAAAATGGTACCGATAAAAACTTCACATCACGGCACAAAAAATCAGCCCTCATACAAAAATAAAAAAGTTATAGTCAGAAGTTATGGTCAGAAGAGGAAATTTTTAAACGTATTAATTTTCGTGCATGTAGTTATGATTTTTTCCAGAAGTAAAGCAAATCAAACCTATATAAGTAGGGTATCATTTTAATTGTATGGACCTACAGAATAAAGAGAAAAGTGTACTGTGTAGAAACGTAAGCCTCCAAAGGTACAAAATGGCGTTTTTAGTTTTTTTTTTCAATTATGTCGCACAATGATTTTTTTTTTTTCGTTTCGCCGTAGATTTTTGGGTAAAATGTCACTACAAAGTAGAATTGGTGGGGCAAAAAAAAGCCATCATATGAGTCTGCACCAAAGTGGAAAAACCCTGAGTCCTTAAGGGGCTAAAAGTTCACTACTCTCTAGTCGTTGTCATATATTACCTCTGGGGTACCGCCAGAATCCAATGAAAAAGGTTGGAGCGATAACAATTAACTATAACTGATTAAATGAAACATTCGCAGTTCCACACAGAGCAAGACAGTCGGGGGGAGGGGGCCGGGCGCTGAGAGGCAGGGGCTGGAACAGGTGGTAGCGCGCCTTGCGGCGGACCGCCAGCTTGATACTCACCAGAATGGGTCCTCAAAAAGGATTTACATTTTTTTAAATAAATTCAAATAAAATAAAATAAAAATTACATAAAAATATCTCTTTAACCTCTTCAATTGTAATGCCATATGGTCTCCCAATCCTGCTGCCACATCAAGACGCTCTGCGTCAGTGATTCTAATAGTGACGCCTGTAATCTGCATGTCATACTGAATAACAGTATTATTTCACTAACACAGCACACTCTCTATGCGTGTTACGACAAGGCAAAGTGTTCTACACCTCTATTGAGGCTCTCTGTAGGCCAGAAATAGCAGTGTTTAATAGAGATTTGCCGCAAATAAATTCGGACCAAAACTAATTTTGGGGGAAATTTCTCAAATCGGCCAAATAGAATTTTTCAAAAATTAGCTCATCTCTAGTGCTAACCCCTGAAATTAGTACTAGGGTCAAACTGTATCACAGGCGGTTATCATTAACATTAAAGCCATAATACTAAGGTATATTTTTTCCCCTTTGTTTATTTTTTTTTCCTTCATATTTTACTAATTATTTTACTTTCCCCAAGAAAGCTAAACAACCCCTGTCATACTTGTTAGCTTGAGACTTGTTCTTTTGACAAAATCTGTGTATTACAGTCTTTAGCAGATAATACACATTGGCCGACATTTATCATTGCCTTTAGACAGTTTTTTGTGTCAACAAAAGGCAAAAAAAGGCGAAAGCAGGTTTTTTTTTGCGCCTTTTGGTTTACACATTTCTGATGATTTTGAGTTGCAATCCACTGATTTTGGCAATACACATGATATGGAAGGGTTTTATGAAAAACGCCTTTTTGGGAAAAGGTGCAAAAAAGGCGCAAAGCCACAGAAAAGTCTCTAAAACTACACCAGCCCAGACTTAGCTTAAAGGGGCCCCCCGCCCCTAGACATCTTATCCCCTATCCAAAGGATAAGGGATAAGATGTCATATCGCCGGGGTCCCACTGCTGGGGACCCCGGGGATCGCTGCTGCAGCACCCCGCTATCATTACTGCGCAGAGCGAGATCGCTCTGCACGTAATGACGGGCAATACAGGGGCCGGAGTATCGTTACATCACGGCTCCGCCCCTCGTGACGTCACGGCCTGCCCCGTCAATACAAGTCTATGGGAAGGGGGCGTGGCGGTCGTCACGCCCCCTGCCATAGACTTGCATTAAGGGGACGGGCCATGATGTCATGAGGGGCGGAGCCATGATGTCACGCTGCTCCAGCTTCTGTATCGCCCGTCATTCCGCACAGAGCGAACTCGCTCTGTGCAGTAATGATGGCGGGGTGCCGCAGCAGCGATCCCCGGGGTCCCCAGCAGTGGGACCGTGGCGATCTAACATCTTATCCCCTATCCTTTGCATAGGGGATAAGATGCCAGGGGCGGAGTACCCCTTTAAGCTTTTTGGTGTTTGTGAAGTATGTGAAGAGAGAAATTTCAGAAAATGTGACCTGCACAAAATCTATCAAATGCTCTGTGACCATTTAATAAATTTGGTGCTCGTACACATTACCAGCACACAAAAAAAAGGTGTAGAAAAATGCTTCACTTACACCTATAATGATAAATGCCGGCCGTTGCATCAGCTGAGGAACCTCTTTTTACTGAAGGTCACATTGTCAAACAGCGATTGACACAGAAGAAGGAACTTCCCACAAAAGTAATCTCTGACAACCCTTTTATGCAGGAAGAGGTAAGCAATGTATTTCTATGGCACAATTTATTTGAATATATTAATCAGGTTCAATGTGATGTTTTTATAAATAATTTTTACAGACTTCTCTGGCGAATTTCTGTTGACGTATATACTTAAACCTTGAATGAGGCATTGATTTATTGTGCCAAGTAATACATTTTCTTTTAACGGTCTAAGCTTAAAATATGGAACATTCTTTAACAAGATAGAGACAAACTACATTACAGTGATTTAGAAATCAATCATAAACTGTACCATGTGTGAGATGAGATTTTATGTGATTCTGACATTCAAGCTAGCAGCCTTATATGCCAGTCCTTAAAGGGATACTCTGCCCCTACACATCTTATCCCCTTCCTGCCGCGAAGTTGAGCAGATGGCTGGCGATGCGGGGCGGAGGCTCCTGATGTCACGGTCAAGCCCTGCTCGTGACCTTATGGCAATGCCCCCTCAATGCAAGTCTATGGGAGGGGGCATAGACTTGCATTGAGGGGGCGTGGCCGTGACATCTCGAGCAAGGCGCGGACGTGATGTCACGAGCCTCCAGTGCTGCACACAATGCTCTAAACGAACGCCGGGTGCAGCGCCCAGCAGCGGGAGCCCCACGATCAGACATCGTATCCCCTATGCTTTGGATAGGGGATAAGATGTCTAGGGGCTGAGTACCCCTTTAAAGGGAAACTGACAGCAGGTCACCTGCACTAACCTGAATATACAGGTAGATGGTGCAGGGGATGCTGATTCAAATGCTTAACGGGTGATGATCGGTGCAGCCTTTCAGAGATATTTATTTTGTTGGTAAAATGGTTTTTACTTTTTAACTGCATCGGGAGGTGGTGGCTGCTGTATGTGCAAAGCTTCCACCACCCACCTGGCCCATAATCCTTTTCTCTTAGTCTCTCCTTGGACTACTCTTAATACTCACATACATACCAGGGACACTCTACAAGACCTGTGTCCTAAAGTTTTCTAGCCATTAAAATTTGTCCCACAATGAAACAAATGTTATGCAAATTTTAATTTTGTATGAGATAAAAAAAAAAAAAAAAAAAATGATAATAATTTGTCCCTTGTCATATTAACTTAGATACTTTTATTATTCACCATTTTTCCTGTTCCCACCACATTAAATAGACTAGGATCATTTAAAAATGCAGATTTAATGGTTGTCAATTACTTTTGCTATAATAGAGAAATTCTGGTTTGTAAACAAGTGTCTCCCATACTATGCTGTACTATTTATAGAATCATGTGCGTATGAAGCTGCACTGAGGTAGGTTCTACTCTATTCATCAGAGTTCAGTAGAGCCTTGAAGGCGTGCACATCTTAGGCACATGACGGTTATAGCAGCAGTCACAGTCAATGGCATCAAGAAGCTGGGACATTCTGTAAAACCTCATTGCCCTGTAAACATGTTCTGTGATTTGGTGTTAACGCAAGTATAGCAGTCAGATAGATAGCTGTGGTAGTTACCAAAGGATTCACGCTCAGCTGCTTGGAAGAAAGGTTTATGTTCTCATTCCATTCCCTCCCCTCAAGCAAATTCTATGTATCACATATATACATTGTGACTTGTGCCAAGAAACACTGATAAGGCGTCTGGTAAAGTGACAGGATCCGGTTGCTATTGTTATAGTCACTTACTGTACCGGACAGGTGGATACTCTATGATAAATTCCATGGGTGTTGGATGGACTGGGGTGTTATGTCTTAGGGGTCTTCTGGTCTTCACCATTAAAAGGGTGTTCCCATCTCAGCAGGGACTTTCCACCTTGCATACAAGGCCATAAGAACGGGCATTTGTGGTGCACTCTAGTCTTTCCCTGGGACATTTCACTTCCATTCTAAAGATATATGGGGGTCCCATCGGTTGAAGTCCCACAATCAGCCTGATATTCCCTATTTTGTAGATGGAGGACAACATGCTCAGATATAAATTTTCCTTTAACCCCTGCAAGGAGGTATAGATTTAGCCTTTAGACAGTTTTCGAGTTATATTCACATACCAGTCAAAACACCAGGAGAGTGGTCAGGATGTTACAGACCATAAGATAAGACAGATGCATGATCAGGAGTGGTCTGAGCCAGGAGTAGAACAACAAGAACCAATAACCCGGATGGCCAGATAGGAAGAAAATCTAAAAATGAGGCTAAGGTCTGGATCAGTGTCAGTTTCAGAGATTTTTTTGATTGGTTGCTATGGGCAACTCAGCAACTTTTCTCTGGACAGGTTTTGATAAATCTCCCCCTAAGAACTTCATTTGGAAAGCAGGACAATGGAGGCTGGTTGCCATTTAGATAAGCTGCCAGGCCTTATGCCAGTCATCAGGATGCGGACATTCTGAGCCACGTGCACTGATTGAGACAACACAATGTTGAAACTAATGAGAGTCAATTAGTCAACTGTTCTACTCTTCTTCTACCATGGTTTTATACCTCCACCCCGTCCCCCACCCACCCCAGTGTGTGTATGTGTGTGTCACATTGTAGATATATGTGAATTAACTAATAAATGAGTGACACTGTGTGTATATGTGCTTGTGAATGTGCATCTAAATATGTCTATTTCACAGTGGGCAGAGGTGTTTACATAATATATAGATATGACAGATGTGCGTGTAAATGTATATATGTTTTGTGTAAGTATGCATGCACAAAAATGGCAAAAATTCCACTGTTTTGCAAAGAATATGTAGCTGGGACCTTAAAAAAATAAATAAAATAAAACTATACTTACCTAACCCTGGTCCCCTGCAGTTTCTATGAGAAATAAAAATGCAATGTTGTAACATAGCATTAGTCTTCTCTGGTAGCATCGCACCTCCCCTTTCCTCATTTCTGTAAATGCTGCAGTATGTAGAATTCTGGGCAGCTAACATACACTTAAAGGGATACTCCAGTGGAAAAGTTTATTTATTTTTTTTTAATCAACTGGTGCCAGAAAGTTAAACAGATTTGACATCTGACCACAGTGCTCTCTGCTGACACCTCTGTCAGCAGAGAGCACTGTGGTCATGATGTCAGCAGAGAGCTCTGTGTTCCAAAAAGAAAAGAATTTCCTCTGTAGTATTCAGCAGCTAGTAAGTACTGGAAGGATTTAGATTTTTTTTTTTAAAGAAGCCATTTACAAATCTGTTTATTTAAAAATAAAAAAAGTTTTCCACCTGTTACAATGTGCAGCTCATCCAATACTCTGAACCTGATGATTCAATGTAATCCTGAATGTGTATAATTTGTGGGGGGAAAGTAAGAATTGGACAATTAAAGGGCTACACTAGTTCTGTTTCAGGATATGGCACACTAACACCATGGGGTAAAATCTGCATTCAAAAAACTATTCTTAGTAGCAAAAAAGAATAATAGAACTCACCAAAAGAACATTTAGTGATACAAATAATAAAAACAAAAATACAAATAAAACATGTGCATTTAGAATACGAGATGCACATACAAAATCTATAAAAAGCTTCAAAACATCTCGTCTCAGGTAGGCAAATCTTTAGAAATGAAAGAGTGAATAATCAATAGTCCATGAACTGTGTTTCTGATTCTATACACTCCATATAAAATTCATGGAAATTCTTACATAGATAGATGTTCTTTTGTATTCTTATAACTTAGTCCTTATAAGAAAATTTGTTGCAGATGAGTTCATGTATTTAATTAATAGACTTCATTCCAATTCAGATTAATTCATAAAATCCGAAGCTGAAATTCCTTAGTCCATAAATATGCACAGTCCGCTTGTATGCTGGTAAATATAATGGTGTCACAGTTTCCAGGTATATTGTTCTGAAGAAATGTATGGAACGTTATGATACATAAAACCGTTCACCCATCACAGAGGTCTTGTATTCACAGATGTTCCCATGTCATGTAGCGTAGTGGGAGAGGAGCGCAGTCTTTGCGGTCACTCACACAGACTATGCAGAGCGAATGCACCTACTGTATAAATGCTCTATCCTTAAACACTCTCATTGGGGGACATTAATGTTGGTGTGAGGTAGTATAGATTTTACCCATGTTTGCTTGGTGTCATTTTTGCGCAACTGCTCAAAATTTACCAAAGTGGCGCTCGGGGCTTCATACATTTTGCGCAATTATAGAAACCAGTGAGCTGTAGAGTTGGTTTAAGCTTTATGCACTGGCATCTGACACATTTGTACGTACCCTATTAGGTGTGCGCAAAAAAAGTAGGCTTCGCACAAAAGTGGTGCGCACAAAACAATTTGCCGAATATGATAACTTCATACCCACTCTGCATAAAGTGCTCCACAGGGCAAATAAAATACTCTATCAAAAAGAACACACAAAAAAGCTGCAACAAAGGCAACTGCGCAAAATTTGAGATCTAAAAAAAAACTGAAAAAATGTGTACACCCATTGATAAATGCCCCTCCTTATCCCCACATTTTCGAGCCACAGTTCTCCCTCATTCCTTTGCAAATTCTTTTTTTTGTGTTTCTTTTTTTTTTACCTCTCTCTTTCTTTTCCCAATGATTATACATATTTCCAAATACAGCCCCCCCCCCCCCCCCCCCCCCGGCACCATCTTGATCCTTGATACATTAAGATATTTTTACTGCAGTTCTGAAGTTGAGATAAATAATCCTAATACACTGCACAATTAGTTCTCAATTACCAATACCAAGGGCACTATGTAAATAAATAAATAAATAAATAAGAAGATGATTAATATAATAATCTCTGCTCTATTAAAGGGGTACTCCACCCACAGACATCTTATCCCTTTTCCAAAGGATAGGGGATAAGAAGTCTGATTACGGGGGTCACTCCCCCTCCCATAGACATGGATGGAGGGGGTGTGGTGTGATGTCACGAGTGGGTGTGGCGTAACCTCACGTCTCCCTCCGCGGAAACCCATCGTTTTAAGCAAGCAGTTTAGAATGTCAGGTGCTGCATGGAGATCGTGGAGGTCTCAGCAGCGGGACCCCGGGATCAGACTTCTTATCCCTTATCCTTTTGATAGGGGAAAAGATTTCTGTGGGCGGAGTACCCCTTTAAGATATACAATAGCGTTAAAATGAACACTTTGTGTTAACACGATCAGTAAACACCAAGGCTACATCTCTAAGCAAGACAAGTTTGTTGGCGCTGCTAAGATTTCCTTTCCTTTAAGAAGAAGATGATCAAATGGGTTTGTTACTTTGTTTATCAACAACACTTCTATTAGATAATGGTCACCCAAAGCACCGGTTGTATATTTAGCTTCCTTGTCACAACAATCTGGTGCTAAAGCAAGTGACTACCACGTAAGCACAGAATCACCTGAGCCAGTGTGAGGCGGCTGGTCTTGTGGTGCGAAGAACAAAACCTCTCAGCTCAGAATATTCACACTCCCTCTTATCAGGGAACATTATATCTGGTCACTGAGACAATAGTTCTTAGGTTCTGAATTGTTTTTAAAGCAGAATTACTCCAAAAAGTATTTACTTGAAACAGATATACAAACTGAATTAAAGGGTACCTCTCATCAAAAAAACTTTTGATATATTATAGATTAATGTATGCAGAATAACTTTCCAATTGCATGTTATTAAGAAATATGCTTCTTTCTATTTCATTTTCCACTTTGAAGAAATGACCACTAGGGGTCTCCCTACCAGTCCTGGCAGCAAGCATTTCAGACTCATGCTGGAGTCCTAAACACTACGAGCTGCCAGTCTGCTTTGTTCACAAAGGAGAACACTCAGAGCTGCCAGCCTGCTTTGTTCACAGCCTGTTTGGCTGTGAACAAAGCAGGCTGGCAGCTCTGAGTGTTTAGGACTCCAGCATGAGTCAGAAATGCTTGCAGACAGGACTGATCGGGAAAAATACAATAGAAAGAAGCATATTTTTCATTAACATGCTATTGGAAAGTTATTCAACATTCATTAATCTAAAATATATCAAAAGTTTATTTGATGAGAGGTACCCTTTAAGGTGTTTCCACATACAGCAGATTTATTGAAGTAACGTCTCATCCGTGTAATTGATGTCGGAAAGTTAGACGGGCAAACCAATGCCTGATATGAGTGTGAATGTAGTAGATCTGTGCCCCTTTAAGTAGATTTTTACATGGATCAACTATTGTGGGTGCATGGCCAAATGCAGAGGTGTAGCTTTAAAGGGATATTCCAGGCAAAAACTTTTTTTTATATATATATATCAACCGGCTCCAGAAAGTTAAACAGATTTGTAAATTACTTCTATTAAAAAATCTTAATCCTTTCAATAGTTATTAGCTTCTGAAGTTTTCTGTCTAACTGCTCAATGATGATGTCACGTCCCGGGAGCTGTGCACGATGGGAGAATATCCCCATTGGAACTGCACAGCTCCCGGGATGTGAGTCATCAGAGAGCAGTTAGACAGAAAAAAAAAACTCAACTTCAGAAGCTAATAACTATTGCAAGGATTAAGATTTTTTAATCGAAGTAATTTACAAATCTGTTTAACTTTCCAGAGCCAGTTGATATATAAAAAAAAGTTTGGGCCTGGAATACCCCTTTAAGCTTCTTGGCCCCGATGCAAAACTGCAACAGGGCCCCATATGCCAATTATGATACTGGTCTCTTATAGGGCAGATGTGTTTTGGGGCCCTCTTAGGCACCAGGGCCCCCTTGCAACTGCTACCTCTGCTACCTTTATAGCTATGCCTCTGGCCTCATGAATTATCATTGGATTATTTGTGTGTCCCAACACTTACATCATTATTGGCCGCACAACCCGTTAACTTGTTTACTCAGGAAGGTGTGTGGCCATGATCTTAAAAAGGTACTCCGCCCCTAGGCAACTTATCCCTTTTCCAAAGGATAGGAGATAAGATGTCTGACTGTGCGGGTCCCGCAGCTGGGATCCCCACGATCTTTGTGCAGCACCCAGCGTTCATTTAGAACACTGGGTGCTGATGCCGGGGGTCTTGATGTCACAGCCACACCACTTGTGATGTCACACCTGTGGGAGGAGGCGTGGTGGGCGCCCAGTATTGTTGTTACGCCGAGCGCTCCGGGTTCCCGCTCCTCCCCGGAGCGCTCGCTTCACCTCCTCCGCTGCAGCGCTCCGGTCACGTCCTCTGACCCGGGGCGCTGCGATCCTGCTGCTAGCCGGGATGCGATTCGCGATGCGGGTAGCGCCCGCTCGCGATGCGCACCCCGGCTCCCCTACCTGACTCGCTCCCCGTCTGTTCTGTCCCGGCGCGCGCGGCCCCGCTCCCTAGGGCGCGCGCGCGCCGGGTCTCTGCGATTTAAAGGGCCACTGCGCCGCTGATTGGCGCAGTGGTTCCAATTAGGGTTATCACCTGTGCACTCCCTATATTACCTCACTTCCCTTGCACTCCCTTGCCGGATCTTGTTGCCTTAGTGCCAGTGAAAGCGTTCCTTGTGTGTCCCTTGCCAGTGTTTCCAGACCTTCTGCCGTTGCCCCTGACTACGATCCTTGCTGCCTGCCCCGACCTTCTGCTACGTCCGACCTTGCTTCTGCCTACTCCCTTGTACCGCGCCTATCTTCAGCAGCCAGAGAGGTGAGCCGTTGCTAGTGGATACGACCTGGTCACTACCGCCGCAGCAAGACCATCCCGCTTTGCGGCGGGCTCTGGTGAAAACCAGTAGTGGCTTAGAACCGGTCCACTAGCACGGTCCACGCCAATCCCTCTCTGGCACAGAGGGTCCACTACCTGCCAGCCGGCATCGTGACAGTAGATCCGGCCATGGATCCCGCTGAAGTTCCTCTGCCAGTTGTCGCTGACCTCACCACGGTGGTCGCCCAGCAGTCACAACAGATTGCGCAACAAGGCCAACAGCTGTCTCAACTGACCGTTATGCTACAACAGTTGCTACCACAGCTTCAGCAGTCATCTCCTCCGCCAGCTCCTGCACCTCCTCCGCAGCGAGTGGCCGCTCCTGGGATACGCTTATCCTTGCCGGATAAATTTGATGGGGACTCTAAGTTTTGCCGTGGCTTCCTTTCCCAATGTTCCCTGCATCTGGAGATGATGTCGGACCTGTTTCCCACTGAAAGGTCTAAGGTGGCTTTCGTAGTCAGTCTTCTGTCCGGAAAAGCCCTGTCATGGGCCACACCGCTCTGGGACCGCAATGACCCCGTCACTGCCTCTGTACACTCCTTCTTCTCGGAAATCCGAAGTGTCTTTGAGGAACCTGCCCGAGCCTCTTCTGCTGAGACTGCCCTGTTGAACCTGGTCCAGGGTAATTCTTCCGTTGGCGAGTATGCCGTACAATTCCGTACACTTGCTTCAGAATTGTCCTGGAATAATGAGGCCCTCTGCGCGACCTTCAAAAAAGGCCTATCCAGCAACATTAAAGATGTTCTGGCCGCACGAGAAATTCCTGCTAATCTACATGAACTTATTCACCTAGCCACTCGCATTGACATGCGTTTTTCTGAAAGGCGTCAGGAACTCCGCCAAGATATGGACTCTGTTCGCATGAGGCGTTTCGTCTCCTCGGCTCCTCTCTCCTCTGGTCCCCTGCAATCTGTTCCTGTGCCTCCCGCCGTGGAGGCTATGCAGGTCGACCGGTCTCGCCTGACACCTCAAGAGAGGACACGACGCCGTATGGAGAACCTCTGCCTGTACTGTGCTAGTACCGAACACTTCCTGAGGGATTGTCCTATCCGTCCTCCCCGCCTGGAAAGACGTACGCTGACTCCGCACAAAGGTGAGACGGTCCTTGATGTCTACTCTGCTTCTCCACGTCTTACTGTGCCTGTGCGGATGTCTGCCTCTGCCTTCTCCTTCTCTACAGTGGCCTTCTTGGACTCTGGTTCTGCAGGAAATTTTATTTTGGCCTCTCTCGTCAACAGGTTCAGCATCCCAGTGACCAGTCTCGCCAGACCCCTCTACATCAATTGTGTAAATAATGAAAGATTGGACTGTACCATACGTTTCCGCACGGAGCCCCTTCTTATGAGCATCGGATCTCATCATGAGAGGATTGAACTTTTGGTCCTCCCCAATTGCACCTCGGAGATTCTCCTTGGACTTCCCTGGCTTCAACTTCATTCCCCAACCCTGGATTGGTCCACTGGGGAGATCAAGAGTTGGGGGTCCTCTTGTTCCAAGAACTGTCTAAAACCGGTTCCCAGTAACCCTTGTCGTAACTCTGTGGTTCCTCCAGTAACCGGTCTCCCTAAGGCCTATATGGACTTCGCGGATGTTTTCTGCAAAAAACAAGCTGAGACTCTACCTCCTCACAGGCCTTATGATTGCCCTATCGACCTCCTCCCGGGTACTACTCCACCCCGGGGCAGAATTTATCCTCTCTCTGCCCCAGAGACTCTTGCCATGTCCGAATACGTCCAGGAGAATCTAAAAAAGGGCTTTATCCGTAAATCCTCCTCTCCTGCCGGAGCCGGATTTTTCTTTGTCTCCAAAAAAGATGGCTCCCTACGTCCTTGCATTGACTACCGCGGTCTTAATAAAATCACGGTTAAGAACCGCTACCCCTTACCCCTCATCTCTGAACTCTTTGATCGCCTCCAAGGTGCCCACATCTTCACTAAATTGGACTTAAGAGGCGCCTATAACCTCATCCGCATCAGAGAGGGGGACGAGTGGAAAACGGCATTTAACACCAGAGATGGACACTTTGAGTATCTGGTCATGCCCTTTGGACTGTGCAATGCCCCTGCCGTCTTCCAAGACTTTGTCAATGAAATTTTTCGTGATCTATTATACTCCTGTGTTGTGGTATATCTGGACGATATCCTAATTTTTTCTGCCAATCTAGAAGAACACCGCCAGCATGTCCGTATGGTTCTTCAGAGACTTCGTGACAACCAACTCTATGCCAAAATTGAGAAATGTCTGTTTGAATGCCAATCTCTTCCTTTTCTAGGATATTTGGTCTCTGGCCAGGGACTACAGATGGATCCAGACAAACTCTCTGCCGTCTTAAATTGGCCACGCCCCTCCGGACTCCGTGCTATCCAACGCTTTTTGGGGTTCGCCAATTATTACAGGCAATTCATTCCACATTTTTCTACCATTGTGGCCCCTATCGTGGCCTTAACCAAAAAAAATGCTGATCCCAAGTCCTGGCCTCCTCAAGCAGAAGACTCCTTTAAACAACTCAAGTCTGCCTTTTCTTCGGCTCCCGTGCTCTCCAGACCTGACCCTTCCAAACCCTTCCTATTGGAGGTTGATGCCTCCTCAGTAGGAGCTGGAGCTGTTCTTCTACAAAAAAATCCTTCCGGGCATGCTGTCACTTGTGGTTTTTTCTCTAGGACCTTCTCTCCAGCGGAGAGGAACTACTCCATCGGGGATCGAGAGCTTCTAGCCATTAAATTAGCACTTGAGGAATGGAGGCATCTGCTGGAGGGATCAAGATTTCCTGTTATTATCTACACCGACCACAAGAACCTCTCCTACCTCCAGTCGGCCCAACGGCTGAATCCTCGCCAGGCCCGGTGGTCTCTGTTCTTTGCCCGATTTAATTTTGAGATTCACTTTCGTCCTGCCGATAAGAACATTAGAGCCGATGCTCTCTCTCGTTCCTCGGATGCCTCAGAAGTTGATCTCCCTCCGCAACACATCATTCCACCTGACTGCCTGATCTCCACTTCTCCTGCCTCCATCAGGCAGACTCCTCCAGGAAAGACCTTTGTTTCTCCACGCCAACGCCTCGGAATTCTCAAATGGGGTCACTCCTCCCATCTCGCAGGTCATGCGGGCATCAAGAAATCTGTGCAACTCATCTCCCGCTTCTATTGGTGGCCTACTCTGGAGACGGATGTTGGGGACTTTGTGCGAGCCTGCACTATCTGTGCCCGGGATAAGACTCCTCGCCAGAAGCCCGCTGGTTTTCTTCATCCTCTGCCTGTCCCCGAACAGCCTTGGTCACTGATTGGTATGGATTTTATTACTGATTTACCCCCTTCCCGTGGCAACACTGTTATTTGGGTGGTCGTTGATCGATTCTCCAAAATGGCACATTTCATTCCTCTTCCTGGTCTTCCTTCTGCGCCTCAGTTGGCTAAACAATTTTTTGTACACATTTTTCGTCTTCACGGGTTGCCTACGCAGATTGTCTCGGATAGAGGGGTCCAATTCGTGTCTAAATTCTGGAGAGCTCTCTGTAAACAACTCAAGATTAAATTAAATTTTTCCTCTGCATATCATCCCCAGTCCAATGGACAAGTAGAAAGAATTAACCAGATCCTGGGTGATTATTTGCGACATTTTGTTTCCTCCCGCCAGGATGACTGGGCAGATCTCCTTCCATGGGCCGAATTCTCGTATAACTTCAGGGTCTCTGAATCTTCCTCCAAATCCCCATTTTTCGTAGTGTACGGCCGTCATCCTCTTCCCCCCCTCCCTACCCCCTTGCCCTCTGGTCTGCCCGCTGTGGATGAAATTTCTCGTGACCTTTCCATTATATGGAGAGAGACCCAAAATTCTCTCTTACAGGCTTCTTCACGCATGAAGAGGTTCGCGGATAAGAAAAGAAGAGCTCCCCCCGTTTTTTCCCCTGGAGACAAGGTATGGCTCTCCGCTAAATATGTCCGCTTCCGTGTCCCTAGCTACAAGTTGGGACCACGCTATCTTGGTCCTTTCAAAATTTTGTGTCAAATTAATCCTGTCTCTTATAAACTTCTTCTTCCTCCTTCTCTTCGTATCCCTAATGCCTTTCACGTCTCTCTTCTCAAACCACTCATCCTCAACCGTTTTTCTCCCAAATCTGTTCCTCCCACTCCTGTTTCCGGCTCCTCGGACGTCTTCTCGGTCAAGGAGATTCTGGCTGCCAAAAAGGTCAGAGGGAAAAATTTTTTTTTAGTAGACTGGGAGGGTTGTGGTCCTGAAGAGAGATCCTGGGAACCTGAGGACAACATCCTTGACAAAAGTCTGCTCCTCAGGTTCTCAGGCTCCAAGAAGAGGGGGAGACCCAAGGGGGGGGGTACTGTTACGCCGAGCGCTCCGGGTTCCCGCTCCTCCCCGGAGCGCTCGCTTCACCTCCTCCGCTGCAGCGCTCCGGTCACGTCCTCTGACCCGGGGCGCTGCGATCCTGCTGCTAGCCGGGATGCGATTCGCGATGCGGGTAGCGCCCGCTCGCGATGCGCACCCCGGCTCCCCTACCTGACTCGCTCCCCGTCTGTTCTGTCCCGGCGCGCGCGGCCCCGCTCCCTAGGGCGCGCGCGCGCCGGGTCTCTGCGATTTAAAGGGCCACTGCGCCGCTGATTGGCGCAGTGGTTCCAATTAGGGTTATCACCTGTGCACTCCCTATATTACCTCACTTCCCTTGCACTCCCTTGCCGGATCTTGTTGCCTTAGTGCCAGTGAAAGCGTTCCTTGTGTGTCCCTTGCCAGTGTTTCCAGACCTTCTGCCGTTGCCCCTGACTACGATCCTTGCTGCCTGCCCCGACCTTCTGCTACGTCCGACCTTGCTTCTGCCTACTCCCTTGTACCGCGCCTATCTTCAGCAGCCAGAGAGGTGAGCCGTTGCTAGTGGATACGACCTGGTCACTACCGCCGCAGCAAGACCATCCCGCTTTGCGGCGGGCTCTGGTGAAAACCAGTAGTGGCTTAGAACCGGTCCACTAGCACGGTCCACGCCAATCCCTCTCTGGCACAGAGGGTCCACTACCTGCCAGCCGGCATCGTGACAATTGTATTATACATTAGCTGTCCAGGGGTTCCTCTATCTTTCCTTCTATCTCTTTATGCCTGCTATAGAATATTACAAAATCCTGTTCAATTGTTTTTGTTCTTATTCTCAGTTACTGAAGTGCAGTTATCTAAGTACTTACATTTATTATTTGCATATTCTTTATACAAAACTTAATAAAACATTTAGTCTATATTGTACATTTACATGCTGTACATCGTAGTGCTTTCCTGATTGCGATATATTTGACTTTGTAACAGACTGGTCAGAAAGCACATACTGACCCATGTACACTGTGGTAAGTGTCGACAATGGGCAAGTGAGAGTCAGAACCGGACTAATTAGTAATGGCAGAAGGTGGCTTGCTCTGGTCAATCACATTTCCTCTTATATTATGTGGATGTCTGGGTGTAAGTGTTTGTAACACTCAAGTTTCAGAAGACAGGAACACTGGTGGATGTGGAACCACTGGACCTGTGTGGCAGATGACTCGGACCGTAGTGCTGGGCGGTATGGCCTAAAATGAATATCACGGTATTTTCTTGTGCCCACTAGCGGTGTCAAATGTGCCCCCCGCGAGCGCTACCATCACTGCTAGCGAGCTTCCTGTACCCACTAGCGGTGTCAAATGTGCCCCCCGCGAGCGCAACCATCATCCGCTAGCGGGGTCCCTGTGCCCACTAGCGGTGTCACAAGAATGCCGAGCACAGCTCTGTTCCCCGTCCCTGTTAGCTCTCAGGGTACGGGAACAGATTTAAAAGCCAAGCGCGCAGCTAACGTAGCGCTGCCTACGTTAGCCCTACGCTTTTTGGGTAGTGCTGCACCTGTGCAGTACTACGTTAGCCGCGCACAAGGCTTTTAAATCTGTTCCCGTACCCTGAGAGCTGACAGGGACTGGAAACAGAGCCGCGCTCAGCATTCTTGTGACACCGCTAGTGGGCACAGGGACCCTGCTAGCGGTGATGGTAGCGCTCACGCTCGCGGGAGGCATTCTTGTGACACCGCCAGTGGGCACAGGGACCCCGCTAGCGGTGATGGTAGCGATCGCACTCGCGGGGGGCACATTTGACACCGCTAGTGGGCACCGGGACCCCGCAAGCGGTGAACGTAGCAAACGCGCTTGCGGGAGGCATTCTTGTGACACCGCTAGTGGGCACATGGATCCCGCTAGCGGTGGGGATTGAGCGTGCTCGCGGGGACACTGGATGACAGGCGCAGCGGGGGGATACAGTAAATGGATTAGCTTCTGTGGCCTGATTCCGCTCTCGGAATCGGGCCAGAAAAGCACACCGGGACAAGTGAGGGTGCCGCGCTGGGCTCTACAATTCATCCAGAGGTTGGGGGAGGGGCCCGACCGGTATAGCGGTATGGGCAAAAATCCATACCGTGGGAGAAAAAAAAACGGTATCCGGTTCATACCGGTATACCGCCCAGCACTATCGGACGGTACCAGGGAGTGGAGTCTAAGGTGCCGCTGGTTTTCACCAGAGCCTGCCGCAAAGCGGGATGGACTTGCTGCAGCAGGCAGCAACCAGGTCACTACCCCTGGAACGGCTCGACCACACAGGCGGCTGAGGAGATTAGAGGCACAGGAGGTATAAGACAGCTCGTAGTTAGGATAGCAGAAGGTCAGGGCAGGGGGCACAGTAGCATAGTCAGGACGTAGCAGGAGGCCAGTAGGCAGGCGGCAGAGGAGCAAGGTCAGGTCACAGAGCAAAGGATCAGATACACGGCAAGGCAACTCTCAGGTATGCTTTCTCTCAGGCACAAGGCAACAAAGATCCAGCGGGGAAGTGTTGGAGGAGGAATTTATCAATGAGCCACAGGTGTACTACACTAATGGTCCCTGGCCTTTTAAATCTTAAAGCTCAGGCACAGGTACGCCCTAGGGGATGGGAACACGCACGCTGGAGCAGAGAGGCAGAGGCATAGAAAAGAGAAGCACCTGGTGAGTGACGGACTGAGATTCGAGTTACGCATGCTAATCCCAGCCCCGCCGGCAGCAGCAAGTAACAGGACCATGCGTTCACAGCCAGTGTGTGTGGCCAGAGCGTATAACATAACAGTGTGTCACTTAACTGACAAATAGATGGCACGAGAAGTAGGCATTCTAGAAGAAAGGTCCTGGCATTTCTGTGGATGTTAATTGTGGAGTCCAGGTCTTAGAGGGTATGAGGTGTTTGGTGGCACACAGGGAACCTACATTATGTAAAACAGGTCATTCTAAGGTTATGGCTTTTTAAAGGCAGTTCACTGAAATTATAGGTATATTAGAAAGACTTACTTATAGCATTAGCAGTTTTTCTCTGGAGTTGTTCAGTATAGAACCTTGGTCTCTTGATTCACTGTGTGAATCAATGACTTATTACAGTAAAGATCATGGATTCACGTGACTAGTCAACCTCTGGATGTAAACAAGAATGTTTCCATTCACAGGCAGCAAACATATCTCTTACAGATGGCATGGAATTGATACACAAAGTTTTCAAGAATGTTGCAGAACTTTTTTATTACACAGATTTCTTTTTACTTAACACTGGAAAGTTTCACTTCACATGCTTAAAGTTCTACTTCAGACGAGACAACGCCTTGTCAGCAGAAAAACCCAACAGAAACCCCATAAGTAAAGAGGTATCCATATTAGAACACCCTTATATTATCCTCAGACAAGCACAGCTCTTATAGGGTAATAGTTTCTAAACAATTTCTGACCATAGGTAATCTCCCATCAGTATTACCCGAACTAACTTATTAGTATAGGCTTGTAGTGTGGGAGATATGATGAAAATGATACTGAACGATCCCCGATCTGTGCTTTTTTCCCCACCAAAATTCTTCTTTTTCTACATGCGCTAATCAGGACATTGGTGCATGGGGGGCGTTCCCAAGCCCCCCCCCCATTCACGGTGACATCCATCTTCATTCCTCAGAGCAGGGGCGTAGCTAAAGAGGTAGCAGAGGGGGCCCCAAAGCACATCTAGCCCATTAGAGATCAGTAATTTAACTGGCATAAAGGGCCCTGTTACAGATTTTGCATTGGGGCCCAGAAGCCTCAAGCTACGCCTCTGCCTCAGCGGAAACACTTCCTCCTGTGTGCTGAGGTTTCTATGCTACAAAATGGATCATAACACCACACCTGCGGATGTGCAGCCGGCATGAGATGAAATCTCTATTCTCCCGAGAGAAATTTCACAACAAAACACGCTCCTCCTCCCCCTGTGTATCAAACTTCTGACTAGCATACTGTGGTGAGCCACCGGTGGTATGCCGGGACCACGGGGTGTAGCTGTAAAGGTAGCAGGGTCAGATGGTATTAACCTCTGGGGCAAGATGTTATTAACCCCTAGTTTTCGTGACGCCAGTATGTGGTTGTATGGTGTAGGGTACTGCCGACAACCATCCCAAAACGGCATATAGTAAATGAGAGTCCAAAGCAGGGTTTTGATGCAACTGGAACTTTACTGAAGAAGGCAGTATAACAGTCTTTACAAATAGCCAACTTCCACAGAGGTGACCAGGACACAGGGAACCTCTCAGGCTTGCTTGGACTTGTACTTGCTATAATAATGATGCAGGCCACTGTGCTACTGTTATGACTTTGGTAGGGACAGTAGAGACTTGACTTGTACTCACAGATTTGATGTGGCTGCAGACTTTTAGGCTTTGGACTAGCTGTACTGGACTTGACTTGTACAGGACTTGTGCTTGCTTTTGGGTCCAGGAATCAAGAGATAAGAGAGAGAATGTGGAGACCACAGCCCCTTATATATCAGGGGGCTGGACTAAAGCCCATTGGTAGCTGGTTGCCTGTGGTTACCTGTGCCTCTGGAACTTTGGGTATATCATGTGATCACATAACACATGACATATCACATGACCTTAGGAAGGTCCTATACAGGGTAAATATCCTAACAACCTTCATATATTACTTACATTCACTGGACAATACATATAATAGATGTACATACTTAATATATAAGACAATACCATATAATGACTTGGGGGGGGGACCCTGCAGGAGAGCCCTGTGGACCTGAGGGACTCTACCTGAGGGGACTTAAGGACTGTCGAGAATCATGTTCTGTACCAGAACACTGCAATATGAAGTGGAAGAAGAATATTGGTGGAACAAAAGTGCAGATTAGGGAATAATAAAGTATCATTTTTATCAGTGTCACCCACACTACAAGTCTGTACAACAGGTTAGTGTGGGTGATACTGATGACAGATTCTGTTTAAAAAATAAAAAATAAAAATAAAAAAAAGCACATCCAGACGGTATCCTCGGCACTTGTCTGTGAAACATTGTGAAAGGTCAGATTTACTGCTGAAGTCTAAGTATGGGGCTTTTACATGGGCTGAACATTCCAGCAATCATTCGTGCGGCCCTCCCCATACACTGGATGAGCCTTATAGTATCCTCTTTAAACAAGCAACAATCTACAAAATTGTTGCCTTCCTGGTAATAGGCTCTTTAAAAGAACATTGATCAGAGAGATTGGTGAGTGAGCGTCAGGCAATGTAATAACTGCCATTTTACACATCTGAAGAAGGGGCGCTGCATGCCCAGAAACGTGTTATGTTATATGGCTACTAATGGTTGATATTAATAAATACTTTTTGGTGTGAAATTACATAGTAACACCATCCTGCTTTTGTGCTGAGCGGTTTTGCGCCTCAAGAATCTGGGATCTTTTCTACATTGCAATCCTGCTATCCTAGGCCATGTAGCCAGTATAGCCTTGGCTTGGGTGTTGTTTATGCCTATATCAGTTGGTTATGTTTGAAGGGGTAGTCCAGTGGTGAAAAATGTATCCCCTATCTTAAGGACAGGGGTTACGTTTCAGATCGCGGGGTGTCCGACCGCTGTACGGGGCCCCGACAGCCCGCGGGAAGGGGGCATGTTGACCACCGCACGAAGCGGCGGCTGACACGCCCCCGCAATACAACTCTATGGCAGAGCCAGAACGCTGCCTTCGTCAATCTCCGGCTCTGCTATAGCGATGTATTGAGGGGGCATGTCGGCCGCCGCTTTGTGCAGTGGTCAACACGCGCTATCTGGCCAGTGAGCTGGGGACCCGTACAGAGAGATCGCGGGGACCCCAGCGGTCGGACCCCCCCGCGATCTGAAACTTATCCCCTATCCTTAGGATAGGGGATATGTTTTTCACCACTGGACTACCCCTTTGAGGATTCCTGTAAAGCAGTAGTAACCATCGAATGCTTGCTCAGTTTTTGAGACTACATGGTGTGAAACAATCATCAAGCTTTGTCTCCTGTGTAAAAACTGAAACCACCAAGCTTACCAGTTCTTACAAAACATTAAAGGAGTACTTTGGGATATAAAATCTTATACCTATGCTAAGAATAGGGGATAAGTGTCAGATCGCATGGGGTCTGATCGCTGCGACCCCCTGCAATCTCCTGTACGGGGCCCTTGCTCTCCTCCTAATTGGGGCGTGTCGACCATCGCACTAAGCAGCGGCCGACACCCCCCTCCATTCAACACTACGGGCCTCCCTTAGAGCTGCATGTAGGGGGTGTGTATGCCCCGTTAATGAGGAGAGATGGGCCCTGTACAGGAGATCGCGGGGGTCCCAGTAGGGCTGGGCGGTATACCGGTTCATACCGAATTTTTGGGCTGCATGATATGAATTTTCCCATACCGCAATACCGGTTGGGCCCCTCCCCCTCGGGAATGAATGAATCAGCCCAGCGCTGCGCTGTCCCCACATCGGGGAACTAATCATATGTGATCCGCCAGCGCTGTTCTGCCCCCCCCCCAATTAGAAGCCGGCTTCTTATAAGACAGTGGGCTACGCCTATCACTGGGCAGGGTGGGACATCGCTCCGGCCAGTGATAGGCTGACGGCTGTTCGACATTCCAGTCCCCAGCGTAAGGCCGACGTAGGTAAGTTTAAGTTTATTTTCTTTATCTTTTGCAGCCCGGGCATAGGCATACAGCGTACAGCAGTGGTCTCCAACCTGCGGACCTCCAGCTGCTGCAAAACTACAACTCCCAGCATACCCGGACAGCCATCGGCTGTCCGGGCATGCTGGGAGTTGTAGTTTTGCAACATCTGGAGGTCCGCGGGTTGGAGACCACTGGTCTACAGTGAGTTCCAGCGCCAGCGGCCCCCAACAAAGAGGAGGAGGGCAGTGCTTGACATATGTGAGTAGTACCCCGCTGGGCTGATAATTGGGGGGGAGCAGAACAGCGCTGGCGGGTCACATGATTTTGGGGGGGGGGGAACATCGCTCGCGGGTCACATGATTTTTGGGGGGAGCAGAACATCGCTCGCGGGTCACATTATTTGGGGGGGGGGATGTGAAAGAAATACCGTTATATACCGTGGAACCGGCATAAGTTACAAAAATACTGTGATACACATATTTGGTCATACCGCCCAGCTCTAATCCTAAGGATAGGGGATACGTTTTTATATCCCAAAATACTCCTTTAAGTGAAGTTGACTTTCCTCTATATCTGGCTGTGTTTCTGTCAGAATGTAATGAGGAATATTCATTATTTAAGACCAAAAAATGCTAAAGTGTATGGGCACATTGTAGCCTCAATATTATGATTGCAATACCCAGACCTCCCGGAGTTCTGCTGAATCAGACTTTGTATAACATTCTAAGTGATCTAACTACGGTTCAGTGGAACCATGGAAGGTCAGCATGGTATTACATCATAATATGAAAGCTAAAAAGCTGTGACTGTATGAAAATGTCATATGGCATGAAAAGCGCTGTACTGGGAGTCACTATTCTCTGTTCTGTCTTATCAGAGTTTCAGGTATACACTCCTTTCTTAAAAACATGGAAGGCCAGGTTCACACTGTTATTGTTTCCATTTAACATTTTATATGCTTGTAAAGGAAAAAATGTATACATTGGCTGATGATAAAAATGGATGCTGCCGTATGTTATATAGAAGAAATAGTTTCCCATGGATTACCTTTTAAAAAAAAAAACTGGATTGTAACATATACCTTTTTTTTTGGCACACAATAGTGTAGTTGACTACATTTTTGCACACAGCAAAATGAACCGTACTGTAACAGAAAGAAGAGTGAATCCATCCGAAGAGTTATTACATGTCTAAAGGTCTGTCGACTAAGACCAGTCAAAGGGGTATTCCGGCCATAGACATCTTACCCCCTATACAAAAGATAGAAGATAAGATGTCTCATCGCGGGGGGCTCCAGTCTCGGAAACCTCTGTGTTTCCGGGACTGGAGATGTGATGTCATGCCACTCTCCCTCCATTCATGTCTGGGCCGTCACGCCCCCTCCCATAGACATGAATGTAGGGGGCGTGGCTTCATGTCTCCAGTCCCGGAAACACAGAGGTTTCCACGACTGGAGCAGCAGACCAGCAGAAATGCCGCACGGATATCGCGGGGGGTCCAAGCGTCGGGCCCCCCACAATCAGACATCTTACCCCCTGTCCTTTGGATAGGGGATAAGATGTCTATGGCTGGAATACCCCTTTAACTGCATTTTTGTTATTAAATAGGGCTTGTATTAAAAGAAAACAAAAAAATTTTTAAAATTTTAAATGTCAAAGTAAAATCCACAAACTGGAACAGGATTATTTTTCTGACACCAGTCGTACTTTATGCGCCTGACACTTGCTCTGGAAACCTGCGCTTTCCTATCTCCTAAACAGCAGCAAACACGTTTCCACTGAGCAAACACAAAGGCGCAGCTTCCCTCCGTGTCGTTTCAGGATGTAATTGCAGAGCTGCTCAACACCGAGAGGTTAGAATAAGCCGCTTTTGGTTTGCGGAGTGCCGATGCTTACCATAGAGAGGAAAGTATATGGCAAACCTACACTGTCAAGATACGGTTCCCATGGAAACTGTACATGAAGACTTCTCCAATTGCTGAAACTAAAGTGCTCCTAGCATAGTTCTTACACCCCTTACTTTCTGTGGTAGAGGGTGTGATGCAAAGGGCAGATAGGGCAGATGGCATTAACCCCTTGTATTCGTGACACCAGGGCGTGGTTTATCCTCAATACCACTCAAAGGTATACCGCTGGATCCTGGGCTAGGCACGGGGGCAATAATGACTCCGACGCCAAGTTACGGACAACGGCAGCTTTACTGAGGTTAGACAGGTAGAAAAGTCTATACAGTTCAGCCAGGCCCACGGAGATGACCAGTGACTTCAGAGACCTTAAGGGCTTGCTGGGACTTGTAGTAGGACTGGATAATTTAATGCAGGCCACGCTGACTTGACAGTTGCTGACAGGGACTGACGTGACTGACGACTGACAAAGCTATGACTGTAGCTGACTTGCACTTGACTGTGGCAGCAGACTTGACTTGAGGCCTCCAATGACTCTGGACACACACCCAGACTCGACTTGACTGCACTAGACCTCAGCAACAACAGCTCTAAGCTCTAAGAGAGCGAGCTAGCTCCACCCAGGCCTTTTATGGGGGAGACTAGCAGGGAGCCCATAGGTCACCCCTGGGATCACCTGATCACTGGTACCTCCAGGGTAACAATCACATAGTAAATTTCTTAAAGCAACAACACATTATATATTATAATACAGTGATCCCCCCGACCTACGATGGCCCCGACATATGATCAAATCGACATACGATGGCCTCTCAGAGGCCATCGCATGTCGATGTCAGCATCGACATACGATGCTTTTTTATGTCGGGGCCATCGCATTAAGTGCTATCCGGCAGCGCCAAATGCTTAAGCTGCTGCCGGATAGCAGCTTAATGCTCCCCGTGTGGTGCGGTGAGTATTACTTACCCCTCCACGATGCTCCGGGGTGCCCTCCGGGTCCAGCGCTGGTCTTACGGTGTCTTCTCGGCCCTCTCTGATGACGTCAATACGCTGCTGCGCACGTCATCCAATAGGAATGGCGTACGCTGCGGCGTAATGACGTCGCTACGCAGGCCCAGTAAGGCCTTGCGGAAGACAGTGGAGGACCGGAGAAGACAGCGGAGGACCGGAGAAGACAGCGGAGGACCGGAGAAGACAGCGGAGAGCCCAGCGGAGGCCGGGGACACCATCTCGAGCGGCGGGGACAGGTGAGCACAGCTTCCTATACTTTACATTGCACGAATCCCTCAACATACGATGGATTCGACAAACAATGGCTCGTTTGGAATGAATTACCATCGTATGTTGATGGACCACTGTACATAGAAAAACATATATACAGGGAGAAACAAGTACAAGGGCCAGGGGACACTGAAGGGAGGATGCAGGGCAGGGCAGCAAGGGTACGGGTAACACCTCCCATACTGGGCCACCACATTGCCAAGACTATACCACTGAATGAGTGTGCACTTTATACTCTGGTGCACTTTTTATACATTCTATACTATATACTTTATACATATCCTGTTTTTCCAAGATATAGGTTTGGCAAATGCTCCAGGAGTGGTACAGATCAGCTACTTCACTACAATGACATATCACCGCCAAGTGATGGTGGATAAGCTGCATTACCAAACACAGACAAATCTGCACGTCATTGACAGAAAATATGTTCAGTCCCTCATAGTCCTATAGTCCTACATATGAATTGATCATAAAGAACTCTAGGGGAAAATGTATCATTGTCTGTACTAGGAAAGATGGGCAAAAAAACTGAGGCATACTCGGAGTTGTAGTTTTGCAACAGCTGGAGGCACCCTGGTTGGGAAACACCAACTTAAGGGAACCCAGAAACAAGTGTTCAGTTATCCGGCAGCACCACCACAGAGAAAATGTAAGGGGGTTTCCAGGAAAATTTATTTAGGCACTGTCATTTCATTTCAACACACTTTGCATAATATAATAGTAAAAGCGAGTATAAGAAACTTTGTAGTATAATGCTTCTTTCTCTTGCTATCCAGATTCCTGAAACAACAGGTACACTTTAATGATCACCATGATGATGATGACTATTAATGGCTGATCACGGGGGGGCAACAACCGATGTTCTGCAAGGCAACCACTGCTGGATCTATGCTATGCTATGTAGTGGCCATGCCTGGTTACTGCAGCTCCCATTCCCATAGGATAGGACATTAATGTCTGTGGGGGCCCAATTCTGAAACCCCTGACAGAAATATGTCACCCGCATATACAGTAAAAAAAAAAAAGTGACAAAAGCAATCCTAGCATGGCCAAAAAAAGTCCCTCCCAAAAAAACAAAAAGGGTGTATTCACACATACAGTATCCTGCGCATATTTGATGCTGCTTATTTAAAACTGCAGGTTTCAATGTAAATCTGAGGCACAAAATCTGCAGCTTTAAAGGGGTAGTCCAGTGGTGAAAAACGTATCCCCTATCCTAAGGATAGGGGATAAGTTTGAGTTCCCGGGGGGTCCGACCGCTGGGGTCCCCTGTGATCTCTCTGTACGGGGGCTAGGCTTTCCGGCCAGATAGCGGGTGTCGACCTCCGCACGAAGCGGCGGCCGACACGCTCCCTCAATACATCACTATGGCAGAGCCGGAGATTGCCGAAGGCAGCGCTTCAGCTCTGCCATAGAGTTGTATTGAGGGGGCGTGTCGGCCACCGCTTCATGCGGAGGTCGACACTCCCCCTTCCCGTGGGCTGTCGGGGCTCCATACAGGAGATCGCAGGGGGCCCCAGCGGTCGGACCCCCCGCGATCTGCAACTTATCCCCTATCCTTAGGATAGGGGATAAGTTGTTCACCACTGAGTCACCACTGGACTACTCCTTTAAAGAAGAATTCCTGTTTATATAACTTATCCTAGGAATAGGGGATAAGTATCAGATCACAGATGTCCAATCACCAGGTTGTTCACCCCCCCCCCCCCCCGCAATCTCCTGCACCGCGCCCCGGCTCTCTGCATTAAAAGAGCGGTGTCAACCACACACGAAGTTCCACAGCACTCCCCTCTATGCAGCTCTATGGCAAAGCCGGGGCGACGTTTGGGAAATTGTGTGTGGGGTTAGTGGTCGGACCCCCCGCAATCTGACACTATGGATACGGGACAAGTCTTTGTAAACAGTAGTTCACCTTCAAATATGCAGCATCAAATGTCACAGGATATTGCATCGCATTATAGTGTACGTGTGAATAGCCTCTAAACCAATAGTAAATATGTGTTTTACACTTTTCTTTCTTTTTTTTTCTTTTTTTATCCATAATCATATTACTTCTTTTAAATTTTAGTACTATAAATGGAAATAACCTACAACTTTTAGGGAAGTTTAGTGAACATCTTTCTATACAATCCATGGTTTTTCCACTATTAGGCTATATCAGGAGTTTTTGGAAATTTTTGTGATTGTAGAAGTGAAGTGAATAGAACAAATGAGAATTCCCCTTTCAGCGTTGAGAGGATTTCCATTTCATCATAACATACTGCAGTTCCTCTTTTCTCTACAGTATCTTAATACGTAGCCATATACAGAGCCTGGGCTCAGGCTTTTTATTTCTCGCCCCCACAACAGCTTCCCACTTATACTTGTGGGCTGAATCTCCCCCTGTGAAATCCCATTTGAATAAGGAGAAATAAAGCGCAGAGAAATAATTACTTTTACAAATGTGATGTTAAAGCTGTGCTATTGTATTGTCTGTCAGTTACCCCGGTACAGGGATGTCATCATTGATAATTGGTGACGTAAATGTTCCCTGGTAGGGTACTACAGTAAACCCTTATATGGCCCGGGAAGTCTTCGTGCATTGCTGGAGTACGATAATACTGTGATTCCGAGCTTTTTTTTTTTTTTTTCTGATTCACATTTGTAATTATTTCCATGAAATGATGTTCCTGTTCAGAGAGGTCACATTAATTCAAGCATCATTTCTTGTTCTGGACTGTGAAAATTGAATTGAGAAGCAGTAAATACATGGACATACTGTACTTAGAGAAGAGGTTCAGCTAAGGGGACTACCAGGCAGGTCTAGCCATAGGAAATTAGTGAAAATGTTTAATTCCTAGCATGCAATATTCTAGTTTGTCCGCTGACAGTATTCTCGACTTCATCTCAGTTAGGCCGGACTGAAGCATAGCTAGGGGGAGGCCCTCATGAAAGGGTTTGTCAGGACTGGGACAGAAGGGGTTAATGGTGTTTTGAGGGGATGTGAATTTGTGAGTTGGGATTAAAGGGGTACTTGGCTGCTCAGCGTTTGGAACAAACGGCGCCGACTCCATCGTTCGGAACAGTTTGTTCCAAACGCTGAGCAGCGGAGTACCCCTTTAAGGGGTTGGTGTGTGGAATGAGGGGGAGCAGCTACAGGCGGAGGCAGTGTGGATTGGATGAATAAAGGGGTGTAATGGAAAAGGAGGCTAAAGGGGGGGTTAGGTTATATAAGGGAGTGAAAGGACAGTTGGACGGGAGGCGGATGGTGTGGTTCTGGATTGTTACAGGACCAGCTTTTGGATCTTCTGTCTTGATCCAGAGGTGAGGGATCTGGAGCTGCTCCTGATGCTGCAGCCTCCACATCGTGCCCGGCTAGGAGGACCAGGCCTCCTGAGCTTCTTAGCCCTGAAGAGACCCCCCCCCCAGGCCGGTGCCGTGTTTGGAGCCCCTCCAGGGACCCTCCAGGCTCTGCTGCTGGGAGACCTGCCAAATCCCGAGCGGCAAGGTCTAGGAGGAATCCGGTTGGTCGGTGGGGACTGCAGCAAGGGGAGACCCCATCTCACCCTCTGGTGGTGAGCGGGAGGGATTCCGGAGCTGGAGCGTTGAGGTCCCAGCGGGATTCGGCTGGGAGCAGAGCCCGGCATGTGGTGGTGAGCGAGTCCAGTGATGAGGATCTGGAGGAGGCCAGAGTACTGCGCAACCCACAATCGGTGGTGCAGCAGCAGGGAAGGAGCAGGCAGCAGTTGGCTGGACCTGTCGCAGGAGGCTCCGGAAGGGGGCGTGATGTCACTGGTGATGGACAGCTTTCGGGGCGGGCGCCTGTTTCTGGTGCACCGGCCTCTGATGTCTTCAGTGGGGGACCTGCTGCTGGGCCTGGTCGGCTCAGTGCTGCTGCTGGAGGATCTGCTGCTGCTGGGCCAGCTGGCCCCCAGGATAGACCGTTCCTCCCTGCTGTGGGTCTTGGTGGCGGCCAGCTTAAGGAACGGGTTCTGGTAGGACCTAGTATGGACAGCTTCTGGGATCCTGATTTTCAACTGCTGGGACCACAGCACCCAGGCAGCCAGATGAGCACCCTTGGATTTTTCCTACTTTTTTGCCGTGGCTGGGCGTGTAGAAGGGGTAGCACAGGGGGATTCAGTGGAGAGGGGAGTGTCTGAATTTTTTGTGGGTTTAGAGGATTTAATGGCGGGGCTTGGTTCTGCTTTGGGGGATAGAGTTAGTTCACCAGTGGCAGCGTGGGGTGGTGTGGGGTCTGCTGGTGTCGGGGTTCGGAGTGATAGTGTGAGTGCCTTGCCTGGTCGGGGGTCTGCTGGGGTGGGGAATAGTCTGAGTATGGGTTCTGGGGTATCGGTGTTGATGCAAACTCTGGAGCGGGTCATTGTGGGAGTGCTGATAGTGTTGTTACTCGGTTGGCGGATGCTGCTAAAGGGGAGGTATATGTGTATTTTGAAGGGCCTTTGGAGGTGCATCTTAAAAAAGATGTGCGGGTGCAAATTTGGGGGGAGTATGTGGAAACTTTTTCCTTGCTTCCCTTGGAAAAATGTTATCTAGATGGCAAGCGGATTGAGGAAAAGACTGAGAAGGAGGAGAAGCGGCGGTATCGCTTGATTACGCATACTTTTCCTAATTGGTTACAGGCCTTTGCAATTCTTGCTAGTGTTATTGGGGAGAAGGTGCTGGAAAATTGCTCTGCTTTGTTTTTTTATCTAGATTGCATTGGGGAGGCGTATAGAGTTTTTGGGGACCAGGCTTGGCTCCGTTATGCCGAGCAATTTCATCAGAGAAAGGCGGTGCGGCCTGCTATCAGATGGGATACTAAAGATATTAGTCTTTGGTTGAAGGTGATGGCGCCTGTGAGAGCCACTCCTGCTGGGCAGCCCTTTCAGGGGGCACCGGGGTCTCAGGAACATCCGGGCGCTCGGCAGCCATACAAAAAGGGTTGTGCTTCCTCTTTAATAGGGTGTGTGTAAGTTCGGATCCAAGTGCAAGTTCAAGCACGAGTGTTTGGGCTGTGGTGAAAGTCATGGATCGTCAAGGAGCACCCCAGAGGGAGTGGGGAAGGTTTGGGAAAAGGCGGTGAACAGTGCGAGTGGTAGAGATGGAGCCATTCCTAAATATCCTGACTCATTAGGGTTATAGGTTGAACTTGATGGACTCTGGTCTTTTTTCAACCTTATGAACTATGTTACTATGTTACTATGACAGGGCAGCTGCTGGTTTGTTGTTGGACGGGTTTTCTTTTGGTTTTGTTATTCCGTCCATTAGTTCAGGGGGAGTGTTGGAAACGTGGAATTTGCGTTCCGCTTTGGAGCATCCGGAGGTGGTGAGGGATAAGTTGGCTAAAAAAGTGGGCTTAGTTTGTATGAATGGTCTTTTTCCTGTGGCACCGGTGGAAAATTTGAGGGTGTCCCCTTTGGGAGTAGTTCCCAAGAAGGAGCCGTTTAAGTTTCGGCTGATTCATCATCTCTCCTTCCCCCCTGGGTCCTCCGTTAATGATGGGATTGACCCTAGCTTATGTTCTGTGAGTTATACTTCATTTGATGCGGCAATTGGTTGAATCCGGCTTTATGGGCCAGGGGCAATAATGCACATGGAATCGGCTTTCCGCCTTTTGCCTGTTCATCCAGATTGTATGCATTTGTTGGGATGTTTTTGGGATGGAGGTTATTTTGTAGATAGGTGTTTGCCCATGGGTTGTTCTATTTCCTGTGCATATTTTGAATGTTTCAGTACTTTTTTAGAATGGGGGGTCTGCAACTTGTCCAGCTGGTCGTCACTTATCCATTATTTGGAAGATTTTTGTGTATCGCCCCCCCCCCCCCCCCCCCCGGGTTCTAATGGGTGTTCAATCCTTTTGCACACTTTGGAGTCAGTGGCTAGGCGTTTTGGGGTCCCCTTGGCACCAGACAAGACAGGAGGTCCAAGTGTTGTTCTTAGTTTTTTGGGCATTGAAATCGATTCGGTCTTGATGGAGTGTAGATTGCCTGGGGTTAAGTTGGTGGGTTTGCGGGAGGAGGTGCAGGTGGCTTGTCGGAGCAAGAAGATTAGGTTGCGGTTCCTTCAGTCTCTACTGGGAAAACTTAACTTTGCTTGGGAATTTTTTGTAGAAAGTTATCTAGGGCTACAGCAGGGGTGGCTTCTCCGCATCATTTTGTCATTCTTTTTGTATCGGGGCTGCTACTGAGGCGGCACGTGGGGGCTGTGTGAGGACATGATTAGGCATATTGGGAGGTGAGAATCCATTTGTTTTAGGTCCAGTTGACCGAGTAGTTTTGGGGGTTCTGTGTTGGTTTGTCCTGGTGCTTCATATCTATGGCAATGATTTTAGGGCTCGCCCTTTTAGAGAGCTGGGCAGGGATATGAAATTTGATATTCTTCGCATCTGGGCTATGTATCCACGGACTGTCGTGGTTTGGTCAGATATTGTGCCGAGAAATATTTGGAAGCTGGCAAGATCAGTGGATCGCATAAATAAGGCCCCGGATAAAGGTTTACAGGGCGATGAGTAAATTTGTGGCTCGTAATTGCTCGGTTGCTTTACGCCATTCTGATTTGGAGTCTGGGGAAGGGGCTTAGGTATTGATTTGTGGTGTTTGGCCTTGCGGGATGGCAAAGAGGTGGCTTTGGGTGTGTGGAGAGATGCTAACACCTAAGGGGGTCAGGTGTTTGCGTTGTGGCAGGGGGTCCTCGGAGTTTGGAGCAACAGGAAGATGTTTTAAGGTGGTGGAGGGAACCAAAGTTGGTCCTGGACTCCGGGGTGGAAGAGGTTCATGGCTGGCGGTTCTGGGAAGAGTGAAAGAAGGATGGGAGGCTTAGGCTTCGGTCGGGCATGCAGGTTCATTGTGGTCGTTCCTCCGAGCAAGTGGGTGGAGCAGCTGAAGGTAAAAGGAATCTGTGTGCACGGTCAGTGGGGGACCTCCAGTGGGCTTGTTAGGCTCCGATGACCTCCTCTGTGGATGGTCAAGTTGTATTTACTTTGTTTGTTTATATGTTAATATTAATAAAATGGCTGCTGTGGCCAATTTAATCCATTCTGGTGTTATGTGTTTATTTT
Source organism: Hyla sarda (assembly GCF_029499605.1). NCBI lineage: Eukaryota > Metazoa > Chordata > Amphibia > Anura > Hylidae > Hyla > Hyla sarda. Next base: position 148,017 of record NW_026610825.1, on the reverse strand, counting down.
AAGGGTATGGGATGGGTGGAAGAGGAGGGACTTGACAATACCCCTGTCGTGCCTGATCCTCTGTGCCTCGTTGCCTCTCTATTGTATGACTTGGTCTGTTGATAATAAACCTGAGCTGCCTGCCTCAATCATTCTGCCTGTCTATGACCATGTTACTGCGCTGCCTATGACCTCAAAAACCCAAATTAGCTTCTGCCTGACGGTTTGGGGCCTCACATCAGTGAGTCCTGGTCCCCCACACTAGGACCACTCTCATAGGTGACAACCTGGCATTCGCTAGCAGTGAAGCCTAGGTTCTTGTATGGTAGTTAAAGGGAGAAAACCTATGGGCTACTTACACAACACCCTTACAAGTGGCCCAAAGCCAAACTGGTTGAGTGAGAGAGTAGGTCTGCACTCATTGCCCAGAAGTGTTATTTTGCCAATGTCTGGGACTGTTATTTTTAACAATACTGCATGGCACTTATAATTCACTTATAATTGGACACTATATAAGAGGGAGTCGTGACAACAGAAAACACCATACAGGGCATTATCCAGAATAAAGCTGACCCAGATCACAGGTACACCTCCTACCTTAAAGGGGTTGTGCGCTGCCCTAATTGTTGGAGCTCCGCTTACAGCGTCCGGAAGTTCATTACTCCGAACGCTGTGTGCGGGCTTCCGTGTTCGCGGCCGCTGGGCGTGACGTCACGCCCGGCCCCTCGCCCGCCCCCTTGTGACGTCACGCCCACCCCCTCTACCAAAGTCTATGGGAAGGGGACGTGACAGCGGTCGCACCCCCTTCCGATAGACTTTCATTGAGGGGGCGGGCGAGACGTCACGAGGGGGCGGGCGAGACGTCGCGAGGTGCCGGGCGTTCCGTTTTTGCACTTTCATTTTCTCCTCCTTACCTTTTAAAAATCATAACCCTTTCAATTTTCCACCTAAAAATCCATATTATGGCCTAATTTTTGCGTCACCAATTCTACTTTGCAGTGACATTAGTCATTTTACCCAAAAATTCACGACGAAACGAAAAAAAAAATCATTGTGCGATAAGATCGAAGAAAAAACGCCATTTTGTAACTTTTGGGGGCTTCCGTTTCTACGCAGTGCATATTTCGGTTAACATTACTGCTTATCATTATTCTGTAGGTCCATACGATTAAAATGATACCCTACTTATATAGGTTTGATTTTGTTGTGCTTCTGGAAAAAAATCATAACTACATGCAGGAAAATGTATACGTTTAAAAATTTCCTCTTCTGACCCCTATAACTTTTTTATTTTTCCACGTACAGGGCGGTATGAGGGCTCATTTTTTGCGTCGTGATCTGAAGTTTTTATCGGTATGATTTTTGTTTTGATCGGACTTTTTGATCACTTTTTATTCATTTTTTAATGGTATAAAAAGTGACCAAAATACGCTTTTTTGGACTTTGGAATTTTTTTGCGCGTACGCCATTGACTGTGCGGTTTAATTAACAATATATTTGTATAGTTCGGACATTTACGCACAAGGCGGTCCTGAACAGCCCGACTGACTAGCCGGGATACTTTCACTTTCGCTTTAGAAGTGGCGGTCAGCTTTGACCGGCGCTTCTAAAGGGTTAATAACGCACATCGCCGCGATCGGCGATGTGTGGAATTAGCCGCGGGGCCCGGCCATTGATGAGCGCCGGGACCGACCCGATGTGATGCGGGGTCGCCGCGACCCCGCTTCATATCGCGGGAGCCGGCGCAGGACGTAAATATACGTTCTGCGTCGTTAAAGGGGTACTCCCGAGGAAAACTTTTTTTTTTTATCAACTGGTGCCAGAAAGTTAAACAGATTTGTAAATCTCTTCTATTAAAAAATACTAAAGAGAAATCCAAAAAAGAAATACATTTCCTCTGATGTCATGGCCACAGTGCACTCTGCTGTTCATTTTAGGAACTGTCCAGAGCAAAAGAAAATCCCCATAGCAAACATAGGCTGATCTGGACAGTTCCTGAACTGGACAGCAGAGGTCAGCAGAGAGCACTGTGGTCGTGACATCAGAGGAAATGCATTTCTTTTTTGGATTTCTCTTTAGTATAAAGCCCCTAAAAAGTACTGGAAGGATTAAGATTTTCAATAGAAGTGATTTACAAATCTGTTTAACTTTCTGGCACCAGTTGATTTAAAAAAAAAAAAAAAAATTCCATGGGAGTACCCCTTTAATAACAAGTTTTTAACATGAAGGCTGTCTACTCTTGCTGGGTCATTTATACCCTCTCTTGTTTGCTAATGTTATGGCTCTTGTGAAAAAGAGGAAAAAGGAGTGCCCGCAAACATCCCCCCTCCCTGAAAACTTGGGCTGGAAAGATCATAGTAGGTTCCATAGCAGTCTCAGAGCTAGCTGTCATCTACATCATAATCCAGTGTTTCTCCACCAGTGTGCCTCCAGCTGTTGCAAAACAACAACTCCCAGCATGCCCGGACAGCCGTTGGCTGTCCGGGCATGTTGAAAGTTGTAGTTTTGCAACAGCTGGAGGCACACTGGTTGGGAAACACTGTCGTAATCAGTTGCTGCATGGCCGGTTGTGTGTAGCTGGAGTTTTATCAGTGTGGCCCCTCAGGACCCCAGAACAATATGTGATTATATGTCCTTGACTGTGCATGCAATGTGCGCTGCGGACCAACAACACTAAAGAACCTTTAGTGACTCAGCTTCAGGTGGAAAGAGGGAAACATTTTCTGGTTGCCAACAATATGAGTCACCTTATCACCAATTCACAGATCTGTGCTGGTAATTTAAGTATTGGCATTTAACTTCCCTATGAAAACAAAAATTTCTATATCTACAGGCCAACCTACTCCAGATGCTAAAAAGCTGTTTATCGGATTCTTATACTAGTATGATGTATAAATATCACCAAGGAATTATTAAGGCTGGACATACATAAGACAGAAATCAGTCCTGGCATTTACACCATGCCAGTTTGGAAATCAACGCACCTTTAAAGGGGTTATCCTGGAAAAAAAAAATTTTATATTTCAACTGGCTCCAGAAAGTTAAACAGATTTGTAAATTACTTCTATTAAAAAATCGTAATCCTTATAGAACTTATGATCTGCTGAAGTTGAGTTGTTCTTTTCTGTCTAAGTGCTCTCTGATGACACCTGTCTCGTGAACTGTCCAGAGTAAAAGCAAATCTCAATAGCAAACCTCTTCTACTCTGTGCAGTTCCCGAGACAAGCAGAGATGTCAGCAGAGAGCACTGTTGCCAGGCAGAAAACATCAACTCTACTTCAACAGCTGATAATTATTGAAAGGATTAAGATTTTTTAATAGAAGTAATTTACAAATCTGTTTAACTTTCTGGAGCCAGTTGATATATATATATATATATATATATATATATATATATATATATATATATATATATATATAAATAATAATAATTTTCCTTGAATACCCCTTCAAATGGAAATTTTCTGGACAACGGAAAACCAGTTGTTTTGTCTGAATGTTCTAATATTCTGTACAGCACTGTCAGTCTTTACTGTAGTTCTCGCATTCTATTCTTTATCAGAACCTGCCATGCATTACTTATTAGAGATGAGCGAATTTACAGTAAATTCGATTCGTCACGAACTTCTCGGCTCGGCAGTTGTTGCCTTTTCCTGCATAAATGAGTTCAGCTTTCAGGTGCTCCCGTGGGCTGGAAAAGGTGGAAACAGTCCAAGGAGACTCTTTCCTAGGACTGTATCCACCTTTTCCAGCCCACCGGAGCACCTGAAAGCTGAACTCATTTATGCAGGATAAGTCATCAACTGCCGAGCCGAGAAGTTCGTGACGAATTGAATTTACTGTAAATTCGCTCATCTCTATTACCTATCCTGGTATCCTGGCATTACCTATCCAGACTATCGGGACCAATTGGAGAATGGACAGGATTTTACAATGCAAAAGGCAAAACATTTGCATTTTAGGCTTGAGGTTCTCAATTGATTCTACAGACCTCCATACTTCGTTCAATCACTAGCAGCACATAATACTGTGTACTGATACAGTCTGGCAGACATTACTGCACCCGCATGACTCCTGCAAACCCAGGGATTTTATCACAACAAGTAACACAAGTGCTATGTATTGGCCAAATCCCAATGTTATACCCCATGGGTTTTAATGGTATTTACTGTCACCATCACAGTACAGCTTGTATAGTGAACGCATAGATTAGGCTGCGTTCACATGGCCATCTACCATCTAGACCCATCTTGTTCTTCTCCCGTAAAAAAAAAAAAAAAAAAAGACATAATTTTTTTTTTTTTTAAACGACAATTAGAGATGCATACTGGTGTTATCCATTTGTATCCGTTTGGATCCGTTATTGTTCAGTTAATAAATAAAAAAAAAATGTTTTTGTTCTGAGGATGCTCCGAAGTAAAAACAGATGCAAACGGATGACAAAAGGCTCATTAAAGGTGACATAGACTTCAATGTTAAATTTACTGTATCTGTTTTTTCTTCCGTTTTCTTTTCTTGAAAATACTGCATGTGCTGTTTTTTCTGCCGTAAAAAAAAAAAACAGAAATGAGTGGAGACGGGTACAAGCGGATGTAAACGGATTGTAAAAAAAAAAAAATCCCATTGACATGAATTGGATTTTTTAAAAACTATTTTTAATCCGTTTACAGCCTGCAAGAACGGAACCGATAAGGGGATAAAAAAAAATGGGGACAGACGGCCGAGTGGACACTGGTCCTTTATTAGACAACATTCCCATCAAAGGTGTCTAGGTTTCTCAATTATTAGGGTGTATGGACACTACATGTTGTGCCTCCATGGTATGGATCCCATGGGAGAAGCTCAAAACTACCTGCTGATGTATCTGTGTCATACCCGTGCCATACCGCATTTAATCCAATGAACCAAACTAAGTCAGTTAGTCACTCCATTTGGGTCTTTTTCAGTTCTTATCTCACTTTTCACCGGAACAAAAAGCAGCAGCAAACCACAATTTTAGCACCGGCAGAAAATTACTCAGAGCATCATAATGCCTACCAATGGCTTATCTTCTATTCAGTGATGCACATGAATTTGGCCGTCAATATGATGCAAAAGAAGATGAGATTCATCAGACCAGGCATCTTCTTCCATTGCACCATGGTCCGATTTCGATGTTAAGGTGTATATTATAGGCACTTTTGATGGTAGGAAGGCGCCAGCATGGGCACTCTGATGGAACTGCAGCTGCAAGACTCCATACACAGCAAGCTGACATTGAATAGCATGTACAGCTATGTACAGCTACAGCATATACCTTATGTTCTGACATCTTTCTACCATGGCCAATATTAACTGTCCAGCAGTTTTTGGTAGAGTAACTCTTTTAAGGGATTCGAACTGATTGACTACCCTTTGTTTCCTATATGCATCAATGAACCTTAGGCACTGATGGCCATGTCACCCCTTGGATTACTAACCAATGCATATCGTGGACACCACAAAAAATTTGCTGTTTTTGCAGATGTTTTTATAGTCATGGTATAGATAGGTTGTGATCACTTGGTGGTGTACGGTGTCCATTTTAGAACATCGTCAGTCGTCAGCTGCACCTCCGTCCTCCGTCAGGCAAAACAGCGTCCCGCCTCCTTCCTCGGACCAATCGCTGTCAGTTGTCAGCCGCAACTCGGTCCTCCGTCAGGCGAAAAGGCATCCCGCCTCCTCTCTCACACCAATCGCTGCCATCCTTAATCCACAACTCCCTCATACGAAAGTCCCTCATCCAAAACGCTGTCATGCCTCAGATGATTCTCCCTCAGACGCAACTTCCTGCCGCATAGCAGAGCCCATGCTACACAGCACTGTATAGCAGAGCCGACATTGAATAACATGTACAGCAGAACCCGTATAGCAGAGAGCCGACACTGACTCGGCTCTGCTACATGGCAGGAAGGTATTTCGTCTGAGGGATGACGGAGTTTTGGATGAGAGACTTTAGGATGACAGAGTTTTGGATGAGAGACTTTAGGATGACAAAGGAGGGAGGAGGAAGTTGCGGCTGATGCCTGATGGAGATTGGTCCGAGGGAGGAGGCGGGATGCTGTTTTGCCTGACGGAGGACGGAAGTACGGCTGACGACTGACGATGTCCTAAAATAAACACCACAGTGGTGCACATGGAGGTACATACATGTAGAAAAGAAACATCGTTTATCAAAGTCTTACATTTTTTTTTTACAGAATATGTTGCAGTGCCCTTAATTTGTCACAAACTTACACAAACAAGCGGGTTAAGAAGTTGCAGAGAAAGCCACAGAGGAGGCACCATACAAAGTGGTGTACTGGAGTTAGAAAATGTGTGCCAGCACCATATTTATCACCGTTTGATAAATTTGGCGCACATACATTTTTTTCACATACACAGGTCTAAAGAAGCCTTCACCTACACCCCCCCCGATTATTCCAGCACAATTGTATCAAACTGTGGCCCTCCAGATGTTGCAAAACTTCAACTCCCAGCATGCCCGGACAGCCAACTGGGAGCTGAAGTTTTGCAACATCTGGAGGGCCACACTTTGAGACCACCATTCTAGCAGAACTTAATGAGTCCTGGGACCTTGACTTCACAGTCATCTTGCGCCCTCCCAGTTTGACTCTTGTCAGATCCTTACACTTGACCATTTGTCTTGCTTTTAACGCATTAACTTCAGGAACTGACTTGTTCACTTGCTGCCTAATATATCCCACCCATTGACAGGTGTCATTATATTAATAAAATTCATTTGTTTACTTGCAGTGATTTTAATGTTCTGGTCGATATGTATGTATGTATATATATATATATATATATATATATATATATATATATATATATATATATATATTGGTTTGGAGTAGCCGTATTAGTCCAAATGCAAATGCAAAATCATAAAATGTTGCGGAATCTTGTAATGCCTTTTTTATTGGACTAACAGTATTTTGTAAAGACAAGCTTTCGGGATTCCTCCCTTTATCAAGAAATGCTTTTGACTTGATAAAGGGAGGAATCCCGAAGGCTTGTCTTCACAAAATACTGTTAGCCCAATAAAAAAAAAAAATATATATATATATATATATATATATATATATATATATATATATAAATATAGATAGATATATATATATATATATATATATATATATATATATATATATATATATATACATATATATATGAATATATATTTGGTGGTGGAAGATGACTAGCACTGCTCAGAGAAAGTTGCCCACAGAAAGTGATGTCTCATTTGCCATGTGGTCTGTCACTATTGTGACTGTCCCTCGTATACTCTGCACTAGAACACAGCAGGAGGGGGGGCGGAGAGACAGAGTCCAGTGTAACCTGTTGTACAAGCATATGAGCTTCCAAAAAAGGCAGGAGGAGGGACCGAAGAGGATTAGACAGCAGCAGCTACAAAAGAAACAAGCCACAATCATTTCTGGTGTTTAAGGAACTGGCCAACAAGCAGGGAGACTGCGAAGCTCTCATTGTACCCAGCACCGTCACAGGCAGGATAAGGCGGAGAGAATAATATCCCTCTTGGTTTATTAGGAAGCTATTCAGACACTGGTTGGCGGGAAGGCAAAAAAACAGCTTTGGAATAATGCTGACAGCCTAACGGGGTCCGCTGCCAAGGCAACGCTTTTCCTACACTGCGATCCTGAAAAAACTCCAGCAACCCTTATGCGCATGGTGCCAAAAATGAGGGTAAGCAGTAGGTTTGTATGTGCATTTTCTGATTTGAGGTTGAGCTGCGGATATCGGTGATTCCCACCCGGGAGAATCAGCCGCAGAAGATGTTTTCGAAATATTGGCTCATCTGAAAACACCTATTTGTTAGGTTCTGGAATTGACAGTGAATTGCGCCGGTTTTCGTCTTGGAGAATCAATGGAGAGTGTCTTCATCTCTGTAGTGTGCATCGGGAGATCTTAGAGCAGGCTGCATTCCAGGCTAGTGTCAAGTGGTCAGGGGAAAATCCTTATGTATCTGACAAGCATTGGTTGGGAGGAGCGGGGGTAACCCCCCCGAAGATGTCTTGTGTCCTAGGACCAGGCGGTGAAGCTCGAATAGTAAGATACAGAGCACATGTGTCGGTTCTGTTGCATCGTATCGTTCTGTTGCATCTCATATCTATCTATCTCGTGAAAGTTCATCTACATTGTGCGTCATCGGGTTGGGATGTTTTTGAAACAGCTGTTTAATAGGTTTATAATTGCAGGTTCTTTTGTTTTGTAAACTTCCTTACGGGCACAGTGGTATATTTGTAAACAAATATCATAGTGTGGTATATAGGTAGTAGAATCTACAAACAAGGGGAGAGGGGGTCAGCTAATCGATGTGTTTTGGGTCCTATCCAGTGTCGATAAGAGCAAGGTGAACCAAAGAAAAAGACCAGACACTAAAGCGATGCACACCCCGATGGGGTGTGCATCGCTTTAGTGTCTGGTCTTTTTCTTTGGTTCATGCACACAGGTAATAGAGCTGAGTTTGTCATTTTAATCATTCGTCTTTATTGAAATTTGCCACATGACCTCCAAAGGTCTGACAGCCGCAGCTCGGCATCTGACTACACACTGCAGTTAGCATCATATGACAACACATGGTATTTTTTTTTTTTTTAAAGGAGAAGTCTGTAGAAGTTGATGATATCTATTGACAAAAATCTGCAAAAATTGACTGGTCCTATTAAGGGGTTATCCAGGATTAGAAAAAACAGTTTTGTTTAATAAATAACAAATAAATAAAAATAAAATAAAAAAAAATAAAAACAGCGCCACACTTGTCTTCAGGCTGGCAGTGTAATTGCAACTTGCCTCGATTCACTTCAATGGAACTATGTAATACCACACGCAAACTGAGGACAAAAGTGGTGCTGTTTCTGAAATAAGAAGTAGCTATGTTTTTGTAATTCTGGATAACCACGTTTGGGGGGTGCATGACGTAGTAGGATTTATTAGATTAATACCGCAGTCCTATGCAAAACTGCTGCTGCACTTGAAACGTACACCTATGCTACGTGTGCATTTTGCCGGCTACAGTAGAAATAGTAGTGAAGTGCTGCTATATTATTATCCTTATATGTCTGTACTGGGACAAATCCCTGGTGTGTTAAATTCCCTGCAGAGCAGAGCTGAGTGTGTGATCAACGGGCTCCCAGTGCAGGGCCGTGAAAAGATCCCAATGGAAAGGGACTGTTTACTGTACATGTGGTTTACACTAGAGCTGATGATGCACAGAGCAGGTGCTGCCTCTTGCTTTGTGTTTTTCTTATTGTTTTTTAGTTTTTTTTTTAGATAGCAAACAAGACAGGAATTTCCCTATTCTTCCTCTGGCACTTGTTTTTTCCACTGCGTTTCTCTTGTAGACAGACACACCACTACTGCTGGTTTACCTCTTCTTGTTTTGATGGACTTTTCCAGAGAAGTCTTTTATCTACTGCAGAATGCCCGGCTATTAGAGTATGAGCAGATGTAGCAGAGCTGAGATTGTCAGTCGGCACAACGTGTGATACTGTGATGTCTGAAAACGATGCAGAATTAGACTGGATTCACAGCCCGGAACCGTATTGGAAACCGTATGCATTGACTCTCCATTGAAAACTGTATGCCAAAAGATGCATCAGGTTGTGTCAGTTTTACATCCTGTACGGTTTTGTCCGTTTTTTTTCCCGTACCCAAAAATGTAGCCTACCACGGTTTTTGGTCCGGGTGAAAAACCATATTGAATTAAATACTTTTTTTTTTTATAACATGGGAATCAATGGGAACTGTACAGATTTGTATGTGTGTAGGGTTCCATCCGGTTTTCACCATACGGTTTTTGACTTTGCACAGTTTTTTTCTTGGAATTTCAATCAAACAAGTGAAACTTTATTCATAAAGGAATGAAAAGTAAAAAACGTTTATGTTTTTTTCTTAAAAAATGGATGCAACCGGACATCATTTTTCAAAGCGTATACGGATTCAAATTTGTACACACGTTTTGATACAGTTTAGTCCGATTTTGAGGAATCTGTTTTTTTTTAATCAAAAACCTGATACGGGAACTGTATTGCAAAAACGTGGTGTGAACCCAGCCTTAATGAAAAGCTTCAGCTCCGGGTAATGATATTAAGAGATCTGAATGGAGATATGATGGGTCAATAAATCGGAAGTAAATGATCATTACTGGATACAAGAGAGGACTGGAAGTGTAAGGAAATCGAGTCCAGGATGACAGGAGGAGAACAGGCAGAGGTGACAAAACTGTTCTGATGAACCTCATTGCCGCCCACCTGGAACAGTGTTTTCCAAGCAGTGTGTCTCCAGCTGTTGCAAAACTACAATTCCCAGCATGCTGGGAGTCGTGGTTTTGCAACAGCTGGAGACGCACCGTTTGGAAAAACCAGGCACGTTTTTTTTAACTTTCTGGGTAAGGGTCTGAATAGTCAGCTATATCTAGCAGGTGGTGACTGAGTTTAAGGGGTATTCCAGGCAAAAACTTTTTTTTTATATATGTCAACTGGCTCCAGAAAGTTAAACAGATTTGTAAATTACTTCTATTAAAAAATCTTAATCCTTTCAGTACTTATGAGCTTCTGAAGTTATGGTTGTTCTTTTCTGTCTAAGTTCTCTCTGATGACACCTGTCTCGGGAAACGCCCAGTTTAGAAGCAAATCCCCATAGCAAACCTGTTCTAAACTGGGTGGTTCCCGAGACAGGTGTCATCAGAGAGCACTTAGACAGAAAAGAACAATCTTAACTTTAGAAGCTCATAAGTACTGAAAGGATTAAGATTTTTTAATAGAAGTAATTTACAAATCTGTTTAACTTTCTGGAGCCAGTTGAGATATATATATATATATATATATATATATATATATATATATATATATATAAAAAGTTTTTGCCTGGATAACCCCTTTAACCTTGTCTTTATCTGCTTTATGGCTACAAATCCTATTTCATTGTATTTTAAATGTGCGTCTCTTGGTTCCCTCAGCATTGCAATAGGATGTTGCTTACCTATATTATGTACCAACATGGGACTTACACCTCATGGGCCTTACACCATCTCTGTCTGTTACCTGTATTATTTTGAGAGCAGTCTTGGGCCATATGGCGGAATTGCGGCGGAATTGCGGCGGAATTCGGTGTTCTCTAAACACAGAATTCTGCCCAAATTCAAGCCATATTAAAGGGGTATTCCAGGAAAAAACTTTATATATATATATATATATATATATATATATATATATATATATGTATAATCAATCAACAGACTTCAAAAAGTTAAACAGATTTGTAAATGACTTCTATTAAAAAATCTTAATCCTTTCAATAATTATCAGCTGCTGAAGTTGAGTTGTTGTATTCTGTCTGGCAACAGTGCTCTCTGCTGACATCTCTGCTTGTCTCGGGAACTGCACAGAGTAGAAGAGGTTTGCTATGGGAATTTGCTTCTAAACTGGGCGGTTCCCGAGACACGTGTCATCAGAGAGCACTTAGACAGAAAAGAACAACTCAACTTCAGCAGCTCATAAGTACTGAAAGGATTAAGATTTTTAAGTTCAATGGGATTCTGCCTGCAATTCCACAAACTTTAAAGACAGGAAATTTTGCGGAATGTGAATTCGGAATTTCTGCAGTGTGAATGAGACAGCAAAATCCCACTAAGGTTAATGGGCAATAAATTTAGCCGGAATTTTCGGCTATATTCTTCAGTAGAATTCTGCACTGAAATCCCGCAGGGTGAAAATAGCCTTAGGGTATAATTACATTGCAGAATCTCCTGGAGATTATTCCACGTTGAGATCCTGAGGGGATTCTTTTTCACTGGAAATTCCAAGCAGAAATTGGCTTGGAAATTCTGTAGCGTGAACCTGGCCTTAGGCTGAGTTCTTAGCTAAATTTTAACATCCCATCAGAAAAAAAGGGTGTGCAGACATATACCACAGTGCAGTAGTGGGCCCATTATTTTAATAGCCTGAATGAAGTTGCCAATTGACTATGTTCAAGCCATGTCCTGCATATATATACGTTTATTTTACGTTTACACGTGGTCTACGTGGAGTCCAGCAAAATAGGTGTAGGAAGTGGCCCAAAGTAGTCACTTGCTGACTGTGTTCAGGATATTAGAGTTAAAGGGGTACTCTGGTATAGAACATCTTATCCCCTATCCACAGGATAGGGGATAAGTATCTGATCGTGGGGGTCCCATCCTGTGGATAGGGGATAAGATGTTCGACACCAGAGTACCCCTTTAATAGTCAACATCACTTTTTTTTGTGGGGTCATGGACATATAGCTAGCATGGATTGCAATAAAACAGTGTGAACCTAGCCTTTACACACATACTGAGACACAGATTGGTCCCTTTTGTGCTTATTGTAGTTGTATAAGAAATTTTCGGGTTCATCTGTCTAGCAGAGACCTCATGGTAGATATTAAAGTTCCTATTTGCATTTTTCCTTAAAATTAATTATTCCTGGAGACAATATAATGAATATATTGTGGTGAGCCACGGGGTGTGATGTGAGGTGTAAGGGGAAGATGCTGTTGCCCAGGGGTAGATGGTATTAACCCCTTCGTGACGCCAGGGCGGGATTTAACCTTAGTCACCCGAAGGTAGCACCGCTAGTCCTAGGTTAGTCAGGGGCAAATAATAGTCCAAGGACAGGTTAAGGTTAACGATAGCTTTTACTGAGGTAGACAGATGGTACAGTCTATAATGTTCGGCCAGGATCCCAGAGAGGTGACCAGCAACACGGGGGACCTCGCAGCTTGCTGGAACTTGCAGTGACTTGAGAGACTATAGGTGCAGGCCGTGCTGACTAGAATTGACTTGACTGAAGATGATGACAGATGATAAAGACGACTTGACTTACTGACTTGTGGCTGCAATTTAGGTTGAGGCCTCCAGGTGTGCTGGGCACTGACCCTGAGATGTCTGGACGGGACTGAACCTCAGTAAGAAAGAATCACAAGAGAGAGATTGCAGCTCCTCCCCATCTTATAAAGGGGGCTGTGCAAGGAGCCCTTAGGCTATCTGCGGGTCACCTGGTACTCTCTGGGTAACAAACATATGACTTAAACATGTGACAAACATTATCATGTGACTAACAATCATGTGACCAACATCAAAGGTCCTTTACACTTAAAAGACAACCTATTCACATTATGGGGGAACACTGCAGGAGAGCCCTGAGGACGTACAGAGACTCAACCTGACAGGACTGTAGGAGCATATTCCGTACTGAGACACCACAATATGACATGCCGGTCTGTTCTGTATACATGTGTTTTTTTTTTTTACTATTTTCAAAATGTACCATAAACCAAGCACTTGACTATTGAGCTTTTGCTAGTAAAGGGTTAATTCTCACCGGCATACTTCACTTCCGCCGTCTGGTGAAGATGTTGTAAGCGTCTGTCTGTTGCTGTTAAGTGTCTGTTCTGGAGGAGCATCATGTATTCTGCTCCTTATTAGATCCTACATCTTCAATATTTGATTATAAGAGGCGTTTTTACTAGTTTATTCCATAATGGTTTCATGTATAGTCTAGACATCTTCATGGCCATGGAAAATAGGTCATTGGCCTTAAGTCATCTATAGACTATGTACAGTTCTAGACGAACAACAGAATTCATTTCACCGCAACTCAATAGTTACTCTGAGTGTTGTTAACCATTAGGGCTTAATAGATTCTATGGGGGAGATTTATCAAAACCTGTGCAGAGGAAGAGTGGTGCAGTTGCCCATAGCAACCAATCAGATTGCTTCTTTCATTTTCCACAGAGGCCTGTGGAAAATGAAAGAAGCAATCTGATTGGTTGCTATGGGCAACTGCACCACTCTTCCTCTGCACAGGTTTTGATAAATCTCCCCCTATATGGCAGAGTTGACGTAGACTAGAAAATTGAGTTCAGAGCTGACAAATAGAGATGGAGGTCGAACCTTTGTGTGGTGCAGGGAATAGTACACATCATAGGCCATTGTTGTTCCGTCCGGGTCTGGTTAGGGTCATGTTGACCTTTATAGCTTTGTTTTATATTCAACTGCTTTAGCTTGGTCTCTGCAGCTCCATGGAAAGCATGAAATGATTGTGTGGGGGTCCTAGGCCATTCAAGGTGTTTTTTTTTCTCACACAGTGGTTGAGTGCCCCTGACCTTTGTTCTTTTCACTTGTTTTACGTTGGGACGGATCTCATTCAGCTTTCATACTTTTAAAGCTGCTTTGATGTGGGTCTTGAAAAGAGTTTTTTGCCAAATCACAGTTATAATTGAAAGTGATTGGGTTACACACATAGTCGCTAGAGTAAGATGACTATCATTTACCTTGTGGCTATGTTCCCACACAGTTTTTCAGCCATTTTTTAAGCTCCAATAAAACAAGGTGCCATTTGGTCCCTTTTCAGCCATTTTTCTGTTGATCATTTTTTGGGCCATTTTTGGTCTGTAAATAGGGTTGCCACCTGGCCAGTATCTGACCGGCACAGCTGGTATTTTGGCCACCCTACCGGTATTTTTATATTAAAAATACCGGCGATGCAATGGCAGCTATTTATCCAACCAATCATATACTATACTAGTGTTTGCCAACCAGAGCACCTTCAGCTGTTGCGAAACTACAACTCCCAGCCAACAGCTGTCCGGGCATGCTGGTAGTTGTATTTTCACAACAGCTGGAGGCACACATGGTTGGGAAACATTGACCTGTACGATATAGTCCAACATGCTGGGAGTTGTAATTTTTCAACAGCTGGAGGCACCCCTGGTTAGGAAATATTGACCTGTACTATATACTACTTTATAGTCCAACATGCTGGGAGTTGTAGTTTTCATTTGGGGCAGCTGCTGAGCCCCAGGCTGTATCAGGGCATGCTGGGATGAAAAAAAAAAAGCGATCAAACAGTCACATCAAAACATAAATGGTACTGTTAAAAACTACAGATCGGGGTGCAAAAAAAGAAAAGAAAAGAAAGTCATAGGGGTCACAATAGGACAAAATGTCCCCCACATATGTGTATCCTGTGGTGTTACACATATATAATTAATTATGCAAACTAGCATGGGCAGTATTTTTTTGCAAGAAAGGTGGCAACCCTAGCTGTAAAACAGTTGTTTTAGGGCTCAAAAATGCCCCAAAGTACTCTTATGTATAAGCCTTATGTATATAGCCTATTTTTTATAGGACCAGTTTCATGGGGAGTTAAAAGGAATCTGTCATGACGTTAATGATGCCTGAACCTGAAGTCATCAGGGTGGTTCTCGATGGCTTCTGCCTCCCTTGTCGGCCTTAAAGGGGTAGTCCAGTACTGATAAGTTTCAGATACCGGGGGATCCGACCACTGGGGCCCCCTTGATCTCCTGTACGGGGCCCCGGCTCGCTGGCCAGATAGCGGGTGTCGACCATCGCATGAAGCGGCAGCCGACACGTCCCCTCAATACTGCGCTATGGCAGAGCCAGAGATTGCCGAAGGCAGCGTTCTGACTTTGCCATAGCGATGTGTTGAGGGGGCGTGTCAGCCACTGCTTTGTGCGGTGGTCAACGCGTCCTCTTCCCGCGGGCTGTCGGGGCCCCCATACAGGACAGGAGATCGCGGGGGGCCCCAGCGGTCGGACCCCCCGCGATCTGAAATGTATCCCCTATCCTTGGGATAGGGCATAAGTTTTTCAGCACTGGACTACCCCTTTAATTTACAGATCTCTTTATACCTAAATAGTAATGCATCTATCTATCAAGGCTTGTGGGGAGAAGCCAAAGAGGACTGCCCCATAGAATTGTGGTTCAGGCAGAATGGAAGTCACTTTTTAAAGGTGTTATCCAGGAATAGAAAAACAGAGCTACTTTCTTTCAAAAAAATGCTCCCCGTCTGTCTCCAGATTGGGTGTGGTTCTGCAGCTCAGTTCCATTGAAGTGAATGGAGTCAAGTTGTAATACCATACACAATTTTACCTCGAATATCGTCACTTTGCGATTTCGCGAATATTTAGAATGTAGTTATGTATATTCGTAATGACGAGTATTCGTTTTTGCTTTTTTTTGCGAATATGCAAATATTCGCCAATATCGCCACTTCCAGGAGAGGACACTGATCCCTCCCATCTTTTAGGTGAAAGATATAATCTCGCATGCGCACTATGGGAACTTCATTACGAATTTTTGCATGAAAAAAAAAAAGAGAGAGCGAACATAGCAAATATGCTATATGCGAACATAGGATGAATATCTTAGCGAAATATTGCGAATTCGATTATAGCCCCTGCCGCATCACTAGGACAGACAGGGAGCTGATTGTTAAAGAAATTAGCTCCGTTTTTCCACTAGCGCCAGTGATGACAATAATATTTAGGACCTACAGCTTGAGAAACTCCAGATAGATCTATTGGTCCTATCTGTTGAGCCATTTCTCTTACAATTAGTAAATGCCAATTTTTTTTTTCTTTACTTTGTAAAAGCTTCGGCTGTCTAATCTACTTAACGTACTCATTCTTGAATTTTTCATTATTTATACCACCTGCATAAATAATTAACAGATTTGTGAATTCATTGAAGTGAAGCATCATGTAGTACGGTAAATTTATGTCTTATTTATCAACATTAAAAAAACAGCAGAGCCTCATTCCATAATATTTCTGAGAATTGTGAGTACATTGGAAAAAATTAGTTTTTGCTCCTTCCCTAAATTTAGTCCTTGTTTTAATCGAGATGAGCTGCAAAACCAGATACAACTTATTACAGTGACCCCTCGACCTACGATGGCCCCGACATACGATAATTTCAACATGCGATGGTCTCTCAGAGGCCATCGCATGTTGAAGGCAGCATCAACATACGATGCTTTTGTATGTCGGGGCCATCGCATAAACGGCTATCCGGCAGCGCAGACTGATTCAGCTGCCACCGGATAGCCGTTTACGGTGCCCCGTGAGCTCCGCTGATGGTCACTTACCTGCCCTCGGGGCTCCGGCACGTCCTCTTTGGGATCCCCTGCATCGTCGGAGCTCTCCATTGTCGTCATCACGTCGCTGCGCACGCC
This sequence comes from Hyla sarda, assembly GCF_029499605.1. Lineage (NCBI taxonomy): Eukaryota > Metazoa > Chordata > Amphibia > Anura > Hylidae > Hyla > Hyla sarda. Next base: position 130,999 of record NW_026610825.1, on the reverse strand, counting down.
GTCCCGTCATCCAATAGGAGCGGCGTGCGTAGCGACGTGATGGTGGCGACGGAGAGCGCAGATGTCGGGGAAGCAGAGGCCTTGCCGGAGCGTCGGTGACACCTCGGGGACGCCGCGACAGCGATGGAGGGCGACATCCCGGGCAGCGGTGACGATCCGGAGCGGCGGGGAAACGCGAGTACAATTTCCTCTAACAGTGGTCTACAACCTGCGGACCTCCAGATGTTGCAAAACTACAACACCCAGCATGCCCGGACAGCCAACGGCTGTCTGGTCATGCTGGGTGTTGTAGTTTTGCAACATCTGGAGGTCCGCAGGTTGTAGACCACTGTCCTATACTGTCCATTGCACGGATCCCTCAACATGCGATGGTTTCAACAAACGATGGTCCGTTTGGAACGGATTACCATCGTATGTTGAGGGACCACTGTAATAGGTGTGGCAACTTTTTTTGGAAGAAGCCATCCACGTTTTTTTTAAGCCTGAACTTCCCTTTTAACACTGTGGTGGCCACCGCAACCCCAAATTCACAGGGTACAATACTGACGCCAAGCGATTACTGTTTTCACTTATCCTATTTAGGGTAGAAGGACTTCATCACCCTCTGGCATCTCATATGTTTTCTAAAATTGCTGTAATGGTGCAGAGGGCTAGCCCAGTGTAGGGGGCATATCCCTAAAGAAAAGAGAAATAGAATTTCTTAATCTAGCCCTCTACATTCTTGGAATGAGTTGTGCACATATGTGATCATCCCATGACCAGAACAGGATTTCCTAGTAAAAGGGCACTCCGCTGCCCCAGAATTAAATGTTCCGAACGCTTAGAGCGGGGGGGGGGGGGGTTGTGACGTCACGGCCACGCCCCTTGTGACGTCACACCCCACCCCCTCAATGCAAGTCTATGCCGCCACGCCCCCTCCCATAGGCTTGCATTGAGGAGGCATGCTATGACATAATGAGGGGCGTGGTCATGACATCATGACTCCAGCCGCCCTTACCCAGCGTTCTAAACAAATGCAGGGTGCTGCACAGAGATTGCGGGGGTCCCAGTGGCAGAACCCCCATGATCAGACATTTTATGCCCTATCCTTTGAATAGGGGATAAGATGTCTGGGGAGCGGAGTACCCCTTTAAGCGACAGAAAGCGATCCTGAGAACACCCCAAATTCATAAACTATATTGAAAAAAAAAAAATGACAGACCTTGGCCAATCTGTTTAAGTTGGCATCAGCTGCTTGAGCTATTGCCCAATTATACCGTCATACACGATGACAGACTTTTCTCTAATACGCATAGCTCCGTCTTACAGTCAAAGATGGTATAGTTTTCATATGCAACCACAATCCTAGGTCCCTTGCAGTTGGGCAGAGACTCCTCGCACATCTTTCAGAGAACATTTGCTTACTGAAACGGAGCATATTTGCTGTAATCCACCTGGCGCCAGCGAGCTGTCATCTTCCAAACAGCACTTGTGTAACAAGAACTTTGATGTGGATTGAAGAGAAGGAATGATTTGGTTATTAATACAAAGAATGTCGCCATGCTAGGAATCCGCAGAATTTAATCACTGAGCATTCATTGCATTGACATATTTTTCCTGTTTTATTGCCAATGAATTTGCTTTATAGTGTGAATAGCTATATTGTCATTGACAGCACATTTGGTGTTGTCTAGTTTTGCACGTGTCACCCCATGACTAATCTCTATTTCAAATTATATAGTCAATATATATATATTATAGCCTCGGAATTTACTAGTATAACTTGTGACATTCATAAATTTAATATCTGGCCCCTAACATTCCAACATTTGCATGTTACATTAGGAATTTTCTTATGACTCTGTTTGCCTCTACTACATAAACACATATTTTTAAGAGGCTCGGTCCTGAATTATGAAATAAGGAAAGCTTAGGGGTGATAAGAAGAATATTACAGTTATATTTTTTATGCTTTTGTTTAAGATTTTTAAAGTTGTTTTTTTTTCTTTAAGACAATCATTTTTTTTTATTATAACCAAGCTCACCAAAACCCATGTAAATAAGACTTCTTTATTCAACTTAAACACAACACGTTTCAAACCTGTTCTAGGCTCTTTGTCAGGTGATCCATCACCTGATTAAGGGTCCAGTATGGGTTCGAAACATGTTAAAGTGGAATAAGGAACTTTGTTTTTCTCACTTATAGAAATGTGCCTTGAGTACTGCCCTGAGCACATTCTGGTAAGCTGAATTTATCCACGTACTTATCCCCATACCAGATGTGCCACCCCAGGGGCACGTCTCTATTTTCTGTTTCTTTAGATATATTAGGAAGAGGGGACATGGTAGTCATATTGATAGACAGTAGTAGAGAATTCTATCTAGTACAGTATAATAAGTGGAATACAATAGTCTGGGATGGATAAGAAGATGGATTGTTTCCCATTTCTTCTCAAAGGGTTACCCCATTTACTACACCAGAACAGTGGGTGTAAAGCCAACTTTACTGTTTGCCAAACTAAACTAGTCCTGGTACTCTCAATAGTACTTGAACTTACTTGCTTAGCTGACTTGCTAAGAATCTGCATATCTTTGAATGACCAATACAGTAAAAAAGCAAAAGTATCAGACAAAAAAAAAACTTTGTAGTAGGCGCGTAACTATAGGGGGTGCAGAGGTGGCAGTTGTACCAGGGCCCCAAGGCACCTCTGCTACATAACAAGACACCAATAATATAATAAACCACAGAACCATTTTTTCATGTTTTTACCAGACATTGCTAAAGCCTAAACCATAAATGTTGCATATGTAGAAAGCTACAAAATGCAATGGCATCTGAGGTGAGAGAAACATTGGCGCTATTACTGTATGAAACCTGTAAATTGAATGACTAATGAAGTGTACGGCGCTGAATGCCTATTCTGAGCTGTGTCTTACGTAATCCGACTTTATGTCATAACATACAATCATCAGGAATCCTAAGTAACCATTCTAGGCATGTTTTACCTTGAGTACTTGTCTTGGAGTCTTTTCTTGTATAAGTAGCTTGGAATGCTTGAATTTTATAGCACATTCCAATGAAGAAGAACCCAAACACGGCACCCTGTTTTTGTCATACTGTGTACGCGTTGCCTTTATCTTTATCATTGCACATTAAATTGTGAGTATTTCCACAGGTTTAAAGTAAAGCTGTAAAGTAGTGTCAAAAAGAGGATTAGTGGATCTAAAGCCAAGATTAAGCTATGGATTTCCAGCACTTCCAAGCTACTGTACCCATTACTTGTTCATTGAACACTTTAACCCTATAAAGGACATATGGATGGGGTGTGCATTCTAAACGTGCAGTTCATACGAGTGCCCTTGTGTAGAAGGTAGAAGAAATCTATATAAGAATTCTTCTCCATAGGTAATGCAATAGATGTGAACTACACAAAATGGGGAGTAACTGGCAAATAAACAAACAGAAGGCCATTGTAACTTGATGCAGACTGTGGGACAGCTGTAATCCTCGCCATCAGATGATATGGTCTGGAAAAGCTGCAAGTGAACACATATGGTATTACAAGGCACTATATGAATTCTCCTTGCTCTGGCTCATATAGGTGTATATAGAAGCCCCTTTATGAGCCATAGCAAAGTATTCTATATGGACAACACCAATTGTCACCCCAATGTACGTTTCAATTTCCCCCTATAATACTGTAACTGTGGGTGTATAGTGCTTTTTGTCCTTTTTGATGGGCCATTCTGATTTAGCTTTTTTTCATTCCTGTCATGTAACCATGACAAGGGGTCATCCTCTATGTCCAAGGGAAAGAAGGTTTCAGCATCATCACAGACTGGGATTCTTTACTGTAAGAGCAGTGAGACTATGGAACTCTCTGCCACATGATGTTGTGATGGTTGATTTATTGAATACATTCAATACGGGCCTGAATTCTTTCCCTGAATAATATAATATTACAAATTATGGGTTACTATATTTCAGGGATTTGTTCTGACATATTTGAAATTGGGAAGGAATTTTTTCCCCCTAGTACTGTATAGGGCAAATGAGGCGCACTTACTCTGGATCAAAACAGTAGCATTTCAGGCTGGCCTTGAAAATTTTTTATATTTTTTTAACCTTATCAACTACTTGTTGTTGTTACTATGTGAATGTAAGATTTCGAGTATTTCTGCCCATTGTAAATGACTTGTTGAACTCTCATTTACTTTGCTGGTACTATAATACACTGTCGATTTTCTGCCTCTAATTTTACAGCAAAACAACTGCAGCATAACTGCCTAATGTGAGCATACCCTTAGTCACACATACTTTGTTCAAGCATAAAATACACTGCTCCACTGTTTAAAGCCATTGCGTAACAAGAACAATTTATTTTACGGCCGACTCCGCTACCATAGTTGTTTGTACCATAAACACAGGCAAGGGACATTTCTGTGGGAACTCTAGTGTTATGTTCTAGTGGGTTTTTTTTCGGGAGTGCTCATATTTTCTCTGATGCATTGGAGGAGGTTCAAAACCACAGTCTTAATGTCCTTTTATTCTTTGATGATAAAAAAAAGTCTGGGAAATACAGACATTTCTTTATATTACCAATGATTCTACTCCATGTAAGATCTGGCAGTTATCAGGCATTCTTTCATAGTGATTAACACCACTGTATTGGTGAATTGGTGAGGTCCATATTACTAGAACCCCACCACGAGCTCTATGTGGTCGCTGAGCCACATGGTCCCACCTTACCATATATGTTGTATAATACTTGTTTCATTTCAATAGGAGGCTCATAAAACTTATCAAAGTGTCCTTTTTGTCACAAAGCACTCTTACCTCCTCCTGAGCACGACATCATTTCCCTGCACATTACATTGTATGACTGCATTGTTGAGTTGTTCTACATGCGTTGGCTGAGCCACTTGATAAAGCAGCTTTTGTATGTGGAAATCTGTAAGGACATTAGTAAGTGAATGGAGTGTACTGACTAACAATAAAAGCTGCCAAATATGGAACAGGCACACAAAGTACTCTGGTCTTAAACCTCACTTTATGGGTTTTTATGAAAATGACTTAATAGCCGCACACACCCAAAAAACAAGCCACTCTGCCTGACCGCATTGTTGCTCGCTCACTTAGCCCTAAGCCTCCAATTACAGTTTTAGATTTGGTGCAAAGGGCGCTACTTAGTGTTCAGCCCTGTTGGGATAGTCTGTCTCTGCAGAACACCTCACAATTCCTTGTAAACAAGTAGCCCACAGGGAGGTACCTGCAGCCTCATCTCTGAGATACATGATGTTCCTCAGATCCTGAAGATGCGTCAATCCAGAAACTCAAAACACATCTTCCAAGTTTATGATTAGGATCCCGGCCAAGAGTCTGAAGCCTTGACACACCTTGTACATCTACTTATTTTCAATAAGGAGAATGCCTAATATGTAACCTACATTACACTGAATTCCCACCCAGGATTTTGGTCGGCATTTGGAACTCCTTTTGGTCTTCATTCTGGTCAGTATTTTAGCCAAAACCAGGATTGAAACCGACACAGGGAAAAACTATCATGGAAAGATTTGCACATGTTCTGTATTTTGGACCCACTCCTAGTTTTGGTTAAAAAAAAATACTAACCACATACGGACCAAAATGAGGAGCAAATTTAGACCAAAATACTCTGTGTGAACCCACCTTGTCTTGGCGGTAAATCTAAAGTGACTTTATGAAACCTAGATATATATACCAGTGCAACAATATGCACAACATGTGCACAACATGTCACAATGCCACATTACATTGTTACATCATTGGGTGGGTTGCAGCACAGTAATGTGAACCCAACGTGGCTGTCACCAAGATGCAAACGTAATGGATTTTTGGATGCTAGATAGACCTAGTTCACATAAATGTTGGATATACATTCGGTGAATCTGTTGTAATGACAGGACATGAGCCGAAATAATAATATTGCAAATCATTTTTTTCTCCGCTCAAATCCTGCAAAACAACAGACACCAGATGGAAACCGGTCAGACCCCATGCAAAGTCAATAGGACCCATTGGTGTCTGTTGTATAAATTTGCCATCATAGGATTCGATGTAAGTTACTTGTGAACTGTCTGCAATTTGCAGAAAAAGCGCAACCCCAAGTCACCTTATAGACCAAGACTAGATCAGAACATGGAAGCCTAATCTGTTATAGGTGTGCACTGCTTTATCCCATAAAGAATGTTGAATATCTTACATAACTAAGGATGGAGGTACACACCTTTTTAATACGCAAAATGTAAAAATGTGGGAGCGGTCAATAACTGTCCAATAAAATGGTAGTAAATATGATTCACATTTCAAGTACATAAAAGAATATATATTAAGGGTTGTCACAGCAGGTTGTGCAAAATGACAAAGTGGCCTGACTTATATTGACCCTTAAAATATGGATTAAAGGGATACTCTGCCCCTAGACATCTTATCCCCTATCCAAAGAATAGGGGATAAGATGTCTTATCGCGGAGGTTCCGCCGCTGGGGACCCCTGCGATCTGAGCTGCGGCACCCCAGACATCTGATGCACAGAGCAAACTTCGCTCCGTGCCAGATGACTCGTGACTAGAGATGAGCGAACTTACAGTAAATTCGATTCGTCACGAACTTCTCGGCTCGGCAGTTGATGACTTTTCCTGCATAAATTAGTTCAGCTTTCCGATGCTCCGGTGGGCTGGAAAATGTGGATACAGTCCTAGGAGACTCTTTGTATAAATGCATCCACCTTTTCCAGCCCACCGGAGCACCTGAAGGCTGAACTAATTTACGCAGGAAAAGACATCAACTGCCGAGCCGAGAAGTTTGCGACGAATCGAATTTACTGTAAGTTCGCTCATCTCTACTCGTGACGTCACGGCCATGCCGTCATGTGTCTCCGGTGCTGAACCCGATGCTCTAAACGAACGCCGGGTGCAGCACGGTCAGACATCTTATCTCCTATCCTTTGGATAGGGGATAAGATGTCTAGGAGCGGAGTACCCCTTTAAGTAAGTCTGCATTATTCAGCTCTAATTTCCATGTTTCGAACCATCATTCAGCACCATGTTTCGGACCCGTACTGGGTTATTCATCAGGTTATGGATCACCTGACACAGTAAGGCAGCAAAGAGTAAGAGTGACCATACATGTAGCTTTTTTATTGACCCAGTTTTTGGACCAAGTTAAAAAAAAAGCACAAAGTTTGCAGGCACCCATCACTCTCAGATCAGTCACACATTGGCCCTCATTTACTTAGAAAATCGGGTTGTAAGTCTATGTTGCTTTCTTACCCCACTGCTTTTTTCCCCTGGTATTTATTATTATGTTGCATCCTGTTTGTCGCACTGGGTTTTGTTGGTTTTGGTTTCCAACTCCTCTGAGCTGTCTGGAAAAAATCCACAACAATACAACAAATTCGGGTTGGAAACCTTAATAAATACATGGGAAAGCTCAGAAATGTCGGGTAACGCCCCTTTTTCGGGTTTGGGAGAATCCACATCGGGTCTGTCAGGAAAAAATGTCGCATCGTGTCGCAGACTGGCGCACGATGTCTGCGACATGGCGCAGACAAAGATGCGACAAAAAAAACAGACAAAAGAGGTCGGGTTTAGAATAGTAAATGAGGGCCAGAGTTTTGTGAATAACAAAGTCGGCTTTAATAGAACTCCAGAGGGTCTGAGTGCTAGAATGTGGCACTGTTAGGCTATGCGGTGCTATAGAATTAACATATATGACAAAGTAATCTGTACATTCCACTAAGTATTATATTAAGAAACTCAGGTCACCCGCCTAATATACATGATGAGACGCGATGCTGCACTCACTAATAGCCTGTCATAACTCTCCAATTAGGTGGTGAAAGTAATTGATGCCCGAAAACCTCACTGCCAACTACTATTAATAAGAGATACTTTGTATTACACTGTAGAAACATGTACGATGTAAAAATTTGTCTTAAGTATGATGGTCACAATATATTCCAAAGGAAGAAGACAGAACACTGGGATCTCTTTTCGTTTTTGCATATCCTTGAGATACAGTATACCTGGTTCAGACCTCGAGGAAGTTATTTATAGCCAGTCTATAAATATGCAATTGTCTAGAGACATAATGTAGGCAGACTGGTAGGAGAATGGAATACATTATTGTTTCTGAGTCACCAATATAAACAGAGAGTAAGCTGTCATCCTGTAGGGTAGTGGTCTTCAACCTGCGGACCTCCAGATGTTGCAAAACTACAACTCCCAGCATGCCCGGACAGCCAACGGCTGTCCGGGCATGCTGGGAGTTGTAGTTTTGCAACATTTGGAGGTCCGCAGGTTGAAGACCACTGCTGTAGGGTATGCTGATCATCATACTGACTATAAGGTCCATCAAACATAGATATAGGGGTACATTTCCGAGACTTTTGTTTGGAGGGTCTGTGTATTTATATTCTTATGTAATGAATAAAGAGTAGGATATCAGATTTTATGTGTAAAACAATATCTCTTACTATGGAGGTACCACCTGAACATTATCATTGTTGGTGTAGTTCAACCTGGGAATACAGTACTGTTAGGCTGGGTTCACACTACGTTTTGTCCCATACAGGAGCGCATACGGCAGGGGGGAGCTAAAAGCGCATACGGCGCAAAAATGAGCCGACCGGACCGAACGTTTCACTCCGGTCGGCTCATTGAAATGAATGACATACGGGAGTGCATACGGTCACATACGGGAGCGCAAGCTTTTAGCTCCCCCCTGCCGTATGCGCTCCCGTATGGGACAAAAGGTAGTGTGAACCCACCCTTATCCAGGACTGTTTAACATGTTGGATCCGGCAAACAACCTCAAGTCTAGTTCACATGGGTAAAATCCACATGGTTTTTTAAATGGAAATAACACCTATTTGCCACTGATTTCAATGAGGGGAAGAGGAAAAAAATTAGATTTTTCAAATCTGCATAGCTTTTTTCATGCAGAAAAATAAGTAACATGTCACCTCTTCCTTGTGGTCCTACAGTACAGTGAATTATTTGGGAGCTTTAAAGAGTACCTGTCATCAAACCATATTTTCTGAACTAACTCAGATTATATTCCCTAACTACTCCTAACACCCTTCCTTCTCTTAATTTTTTTCCCCAAGCCTTAAAAAGCTGTGTATCATGCCTTTCCCCTTGCTCACATAGTGTGAGCTCCCGGAAGGATAAAGTGGGCGTTCACCAGCAGACGCAATGTCACAGAAGCCTGCGAGAGCTGTGCCTCACCATGTCCCCCACACTCATCCAGAGTTTGGTTTCCTGCAGGCCGGAAGGAGACCAAACTAACTGTTGGACTTGCACAGGGAAAAGAACAGAGCCACGTAGTGTCCGTTTTTTCGATCACATTAAAAACATATCAGGGTTGAGAATTTTAACAGCAAGGAAATAGCAAAGTCTCTTATAATTAAATATGGAACAATATACACTGCTCCAAAAAATGCTGTTGTGCAAATGGAATGGACAACAGGTGTAAATTATAGGCAATTAGCAAGACACCCACAATAAAGGAGTGGTTCTGCAGGTGGTCACCACAGATCACTTCTCAGTTCCTATGGTTCCTGGCTGATATTTTGGTCACTTTTGAGTATTGGCGGTGCTTTCACTCTAGGGTAGACGGAGTCTACAACCCGCACAAGTGGCTCAGGTAGTGCAGTTCATCCAGGATGGCACATCAATGCGAGCTGTGGCAAGAAGGTTTTCTGTGTCTGTCAGCATAGTGTCCAGAGGATGGAGGCGCTACCAGGAGACCGGTCAGTACATCAGGAGACATGGAGGAGGCCGTAGGAGGGCAACAACGCAGTAGGAGGACTGCTACCTCTGCCTTTGTGCTAGGAGCAGCACTGCCAGAGCCCTGCAAAATTATCTCCAGCAGGCCACAAATGTGCATGTGTCCATTCAGACGGTCAGAAACAGACTCCATGAGGGTGGTATGAGGGCCCTCTGGCGCCCTGTGCTCTTCACAGATGAAAGCAGATTCACACTGAGCACATGTGACAGACGCAACAGAGTCTGGAGACGCTGTGGAGAACGTTCAGCTGCCTGCAACATCCACCAGCATGACTGGTTTGGTAATGGGTCAGTAACGGTGTGGGGTGGCATTTCTTTGGGGGGCCACACAGCCCTCCATGTGCTTGCCAGAGGTAGCCTGACTGCCATTAGGTACCAAGATGAGATCCTCAGACCCCTTGTGAGACCATATGCTGGTGCGGTTGGCCCTGGGTTCCTCCTAATGCAAGACAATGCTAGACCTCATGTGGCTGGAGTGTGTCAGCAGTTCCTGCAAGAGGAAGGCCTTGTTGCCATGGACTGGCCCGCCCATTCCCCAGACCTGAAACCAATTGAGCACATCTGGGACATCATGTCTCGCTCCATCCACCAACACCACGTTCCACCACTTACTGTCCAGGAGTTGGCGGATGCTTTAGTCCAGGTCTGGGAGAACATCCCTCAGGAGACCATCCACCACCTCATCAGGAGCATGCCCAGGCATTGTAGGGAGGTCATACGGGCATGTGGAGCCCACACACACTACTTAGCCTCATTGTGACTTGTTTTAAGGATATTGCATCAAAGTTGGATCAGCCTGTAGTGTGGTTTTCCACTTTGATTTTGAGTGTGACTCCATATCCAGACCTCCATGGGTTGATAAATTTGATTTTTGTGTGATTTTGCTATCAGCACATTCAACTATGTAAAGACGAAAGTATTTCATACGATTAGTTCATTCATTCAGATCTAGGATTCAGATCTATCTTTTTTTTTTGAGCAGTGTATTAAAAGTTTAGTTTGGTGACAGGTACTCTTTAATAAAAAAGATTAAAAAAAAAAAAAAAAAAAACAGCACTGAAATCTACATTGTGATTCTGTGTTGTTTTTTCTGTGGAATTTTCAGTGCAATTGTAGTCTGTGTTAACAAGCCCTAAAGGTGCCTATGATCCACAATGACACAGAAGAGAAACACTATATTCGTGTAGGCTTCTTTTTTTTGTAGTTTAGCATTGACTATCGTTAGACAAAAATTCCACAGACAGGTTGGTGAAAAACACAAGCTGTTGTGTTCCTCGGCTGTAAATAGCAACGTGCCATGGTGCTCATAAACAAAACTCCGGTCCTGACCTTGGACTATAAGGTTCATTATTTACTGTAACCAGACGACATTCCGTCCTCTTCTGAATGAAAGCAGACTGAACTCCTTCTGGGTATTTTCAGCGTATAAACTACAATCCATGTCATAGCTGAAGTCACATTTTCGCCATCATCAGTAAACAAGATACTGTAGAATGTTCTAGTATCTCAGGTTCCAATGAAGCGCCTTAGAAGGTGGAATGCTGTGGGACAAGACATTCTCAGACATATTACATGTAGTATTCTCTGTAGCACTCAAGGGGACCTTCAAGGAATTTGTGATAGGGGACAAAGATGTTCTCGCTGTTATTAGGGACATTCTGTTCTCACTGACTCAACATCGATGATCATTTTTTGAGCAGTTTTACTGATACTTCAAAACATGAGTTTAAGACGAGCTATGTGTTTGGTTGGAGCTAAGTAGGCCCTTCATATTTGGAATTTTGCTTCTTCCTATGGAGATACATGAACACATTTATTCAGAACATTTTGAGGCTTACTATGCTTTGTATGTTTTCTCTTTAGCAGAATATTTAGCAACATATTTTTTACATGTGCATTTCCGTCAGTAAAAGCTTACGCTAACACCATTTATACAGCCTATGATGATTTTATATATCATCGCTCCCCAGTGGGCTGTCAGTCTAATTGTGTCCCCCACATTAGGTCCAATTCTTTAGAACGCTTATTGAGCTAATCATGTCCTTGGTTTGTGGGAGGGAACCCAACTTCCTAGGGGACATCATGTAAACCTGGGGGGGGGGGGGGGGGATAAAAATTCCATGCATGGTTATATGGCTGGTTAGGTGGGCTTACAACCAAAAACCATATTTTTTACAAGTCTCTTTGGGTGAACACACACAATCAGGTTGTGTTGCATTGCAGTTTATACAGTAACTACATCAAGTCAGTTTCCAATGAAAGAATCTAACTGCAGTATTGGAAACGGCAATGCAAAAGCAATGTAACCAGAATGTTGTCTAGATGTTTGTTACTTATTATTAAGCAGTTCCACCCTACTGAATCAGGCACCACCAATGTCTTGGCACCCAGAGTTTGTTCCCTCTACAAATCATAATATTACCGGTAATCGTATTGTACGTTACCTTGTATATAAAGCTGTTATTTGACATGTTATGTAAGTACTATTTAACAGTAATAACATAGGTCTTGAATTATCTTTGCAGTATGGCAATTGTGGCTCTGTACAATTGTATTATTTAGGCCAATGTAGGGCACTGTTATTTGGGCACTAGCAGTTATGATGATTATGATAATTAGACACTGAGCTGTAAAAGTTGTCTGTACATTGTATAATAGGACATCATATGGGTGGCAGGGATGCCAACTGCAGGTATTGCACAGGGAGCAGTGCAAGGGTAGGTTATCCATGTAGTCACAGTTGCTGCCTCTATGTGCTCTCGTTTACTATGTATGATCTGATGATAATTTTTCTTAATCAGAATTTCAGCGACAAGAAGTAGATTTGTCCTAACTGGCTTTTCTTTCTGCCTCCTAGGAAAGCATGCCACAGACACCAATATTTCCCAGCATGCTTGGCACTGCCTGTAGTGGACAGGTACAGCCGGAGATGGGGGAGCAATGTGGAGATCCAGTATATCAAGATGGATGTTTGGTGTCTGGGTCCTTGGAAGCCTTGATTGAACGTCTGGTGCCTACGGTGGATTACTATCCGGATGTAAGTGAAGTTGTTTATTTCTATACATTTGATACTGTTTCTATGATCTGTTTTATATGTTTTGTGTGTTCATGTACTAATGAAGTCCTGAACATTTATATGATGCCATTCTGGACTTCAGGGCACGGTCAGGGCATGGATTTTGCATACTGGTCCATTTCTGGTACTTCTGCTTCATTTTTGAACCCGTGCAGTGTCCTGGACATATTGCAATGTGCAATGTCTTCTAATATCCCCACGCTGCCTAAAACATTGTAGTTCATCCTTCATGTCATGACATATTTTGCTCTGTGACTCTTTGAACAGCTCCTTTGTTTATTGGGCCCCTTGTTTATCCCTTGTTTTCTGCGCTTCTCAGAACAGTATGTGCCATCTCGGGACCCGGTCTACAAATATCCCATGAATAGGAAAGGTCAGAGGCTTTTCTCTAAGACAATCAAATCCCTACCCACAAGCAGCAATAACCCTGTTCCAAATTGTCTCCTGCCGCCCCTTTTTTTATCACATGTGATGATGTTGCTAGGAAACTATGAGATTTATGGTTCTTTTAGTGATTCCAATACACTGCTTCATTAACGTAACAAGGATCTGGAAACAAGTGGTGAGCCTGCTAGGAAGAGCAACACATTCTAAGGGTGCATTCACACATGCCGAGTCCTTCGCGAATTTGAAGTTGTGGATATTACAAGGCAATAACCTTAATGACATGCCAATCCAAAATACGGAAGAATTTGCTTGTAAAATCTACAGTTGCGAATCAGCAACCTTACAGTATATCCGCTATGGATACCATGTATGGGAATTTACTATAATGGGGAAAATATACAAAACTGCCTTTTTGTGTGTTTGTGTGCAAACTGCACCAGATTTGGTGGAAAAGTGGTCAACAACATATTTTTTAAAGTAATTTTGCCTTGTTTGCACCATGAAAGACATTTTTATTTAAAGGGGCGTGGCTTAAAGGGGTACTCCCCTGGAAAACATTTTCTTTCCAATCAACCGGTGTCAGGAAGTTAAACAGATTTGTAAATTACTTCTATTAAAAAAATCTCAATCCTTCCAGTACTTATCAGCTGCTGTATACTATAGAGGAAGTTCTTTTCTTTTTGAATTACCTTTCAGTCTGACCACAAGTACTCTCTGCTGACACCTCTGTCAATTTTAGGAACTGTTTAGAGTAGGAGCAAACCTCTCTTGCTCTGGACAGTTCCTGACATAGACAGAGGTGTCAGCAGAGAGCACTTGTTGTCAGGCAGAAAGGCAATTCGAAAAGAACTTTCTGTGGAGCATACAGCAGCTGATAAGTACTGGAAGGATTTGGATTTTTTAATAGAGGTCATTTCCAAATCTGTTTAACTTTCTGGCACCAGTTGATTTAAAAGAAAATGTTTTCCAGTGGAGCACCCCTTTAAATTGCACCAAATTTTCTAAAGTCTACGACCTAAAAAAAATACCTCAGAGGTGGCGTACACCTCAGTGTAAACTGTGCCACGTTTTTATACAAGCTAAGACACCTTTAAAAATCTCGCACAATCTTAGGGTATGATCACACTATGTAATTCCCGTGGAATTCCGTGGGCAGAATGCCGTGAACGGAATTACGTGCTGTGAACATAAACATCAGTGTGAAAGGGTCTTCCGCGAGACCCGTTCACACTGCGGAATTTCAGTGGCGGACAATGAAATTGTTCCGCGCAAAGAAAGAACATGTTAATTCTTTGCGCGGAAGTCAGCGAACACTGCATAGCTGTCAATGGTGATGGCGCAGTGCCGCGCAGTCCTACCGCCATAATGGAATCTCCGCTCGCGGAATTCTGCGAGCAGAGATTCCGTTCATTATCCGTAGTGTGAACATACCCTTAGACTGTCTAGTTTTAGTAAAATTAGGCAAGTTACTGAATATGTCCCCCAATGTTCCTCCTAAAGGAGAGTGCAAAAATGTGTGGGGAGACTTGTGAATCGAATTCTAGAACAGCAGTGAATACTGACAAGTAGGGGAGAAGGAGACGCTCAGGATCTGTAGAAAGTTCTACAGCTAACTGTATAGGAACTGTGATGGTTTCATAAGAGGTAGTCCTACTAATAAATAATGCCATACTAGTACAGTGAGGGAAAAGACAAATGATGAAAGAGCATTGCGAATTAAGAAGCTATTTCTTTGCTGAACGCATAGAGCAGCCCTCAGCAGTGAGAAAGCCCATTGAAGTCACAGGGGAGAAAGCGTGGCCAGGGTTTGTTACGCTGACTGTGGGAAAAAAGCATTTTAAAGCAAACAAACTGGAAGAAAACACGCACTGCGGTGAGGAGCCAAGACAAATTCAGACAGAAGTGTTATTTCATGCCAGCAGCGTTGTTATCCCACACATTGAGAGGAGCCGGTCCCTAAGGGCGAGTTACAGGTGTAATGCAAACATTATTTTATCCCAGAATCCTTCACTGCACCCTTTATCAGAAGTCAGAAGCTGGATGGCAGGACTGGCAAGTCACGACTTTCCCTTAGGCTGCTGAAGTAACCTAAAGTATTACTTTCCAAAAAGGTTTATTCAGCAAAATACAGAAATGTATTCACTTCACCAGAGTTCTGTATCTTATCATTGTCATAAAACTCCTGAATTGTCTACTTTAATAATAACTAATATCGCCATTGTTATTGGTCCCATCGGGGTAGGGTTGCCACCTGGCTGGTATTTTACCAGCCCAGCCAGTATTTTGGCCACCCTGCCGGTATTTTTATATTAAAAATACCGGCAATGCAATGACCGGTATTTATCCAACCAATCCTCTAATTCCCGGAATGTTGCACCATAACCTATACCAGTGTTTCCCAACCAGAGTGCCTCCAGCTGCTGCAAAACTACAACTCCCAGCATGGCCGGACAGCCGTTGGCTGTCCGGCCATGCTGGGAGTTGTAGTTTTGCAACAGCTGTAGGCACCCCTGGTTGGGAAACACTGATCTAGACTATATACTACTATATAGTCCAACATGCTGGGAGTTGTAGTATTGCCACCCCTTGTTGTGAAACACTGATCTATACTATATACTACTAAATAGTCTAACATGCTGGGAATTGTAGTTTTGCAACAGCTGGAGGCACCCCTGGTTGGGAAAAGCTGATCTAGACTATATAGTCCAACATGCTGGGAGTTGTAGTTTTGCCACAGCTGGAGGCACCCCTGGTTGGGAAACACTGATCTATACTATAAACTACTAAATAGTCTAACAGGCTGAGAGTTGTAGTTATGCAACAGTTGGAGGCACCCCTGGTTGGGAAACGCTGGTCGAGACTATATACTACTATATAGTCCAACATGCTGGGAGTTGTAGTTTTGCCACAGCTGGAGGCACCCCTGGTTGGGAAATACTGATCTATACTACATACTACTAAATAGTCTAAGATGCTGGGAGTTGTAGTTTTGCAACAGCTGGAGACACCCCTGGTTGGGAAACACTGATCTATACTATATACTACTAAATAGTCTAACACGCTGGGAGTTGTAGTTTTGCAACAGCTGGAGGCACTCTAGTTGGGAAACACCGATCTATACTATATACTACTATATAGTCCAACATGCTGGGAGTTGTAGTTTTGCAACAGCTGGAGGCACCCCTGGTTGGGAAACACTGATCTAGACTATATACTACTATATAGTCCAACATGCTGGGAGTTGTAGTTTTGCCACAGCTGGAGGCACCCCTGGTTGGGAAACACTGATCTATACTATATACTACTAAATAGTCTAGCATGCTGGGAGTTGTAGTTTTGCAACAGCTGGAGACACCCCTGGTTGGGAAACACTGATCTATACTATATACTACTAAATAGTCTAGCATGCTGGGAGTTGTAGTTTTGCAACAGCTGGAGGCACCCCTGGTTGGGAAACGCTGATCTAGACTATATACTTCTATATAGTCCAACATGCTGGGAGTTGTAGTTTTGCAACAGCTGGAGGCAACCCTGGTTGGGAAACACTGATCTATTCTATATACTACAATATAGTCCAACATGCTGGGAGTTGTAGTTTTGCCACAGCTGGAGGCGCCCCTGTTGGGAAACACTAATGGTCTATACTATACTATAGACCATATGACCATAGACTATAATGGTCTATACTATACTGCCTGATCTATACTATATACTACTAAATAGTCCAACATGCTGGGAGTTGTAGTTTTGCCACAGCTGGAGGCGCCCCTGGTTGGGAAACACTGATCTATACTATATACTACTAAATAGTCTAACATGCTGGGAGTTGTAGTTTTGCAACAGCTGGAGGCACTCTACTTGGGAAACACTGATCTATACTATATACTACTAAATAGTCTAACATGCTGGGAGTTGTAGTTTTGCAACAGCTGGAGGCACTCTAGTTGGGAAACACTGATCTATACTATATACTGCTATATAGTCTAACATGCTGGGAGTTGTAGTTTTGCAACAGCTGGAGGCACTCTAGTTGGGAAACACTGATCTATACTATATACTGCTCTATAGTCTAATATGCTGGGAGTTGTAGTTTTGCAACAGCTGGAGGCACCCCTGGTTGGGAAACACTGAGGACCGAAGGTGAGTGCGGGTACCGTGTCTCTTCTATGCTATTTGTATCACGTGTACTTGTGCATCCACATCTCTATACAATAGGTCATGTTCCTTTTTAGGGTCACGGCCTCCAGAAGCTAGTCCACAGGTCTGTGTATTCACTATGAGCAGAGCTGGATTGTTATATTGAAACCTGTGTCTTCTCCCCCCAGAGAACCTACATCTTCACCTTCCTGCTGAGTGCACGTGTGTTCATCCACCCCCATGAGATTCTCGCAAAAGTGGGACAGATCTGCATCAAACAGAAACAACAGCTGGAAGCTGGAACAGAAGCGGACAAGGTGAGGATGCTTGATGAGTCCCAATGCGGGTCTCCACCATCACCGGGGGACCATTAGTCTTCATGGCCACTAGGCCAGAGCAAATAGAACAAGCATAGCCTATCACTAGCCTATCACTAGCCTATCACTTTCTATGCAGGTGCTAAAATGTATTCCCCATCCATTACTGGCCATTGTCAAGTAGCATATTGAACATTTACTTGAAATGGTGTTTAGTTCTATTGTTCTCAGTACACATGACATAGAAGTCATAGAATGTCCAGCTCTATAAACTCTGTAATGGAGCCTCCTTTAAAGCGGATCAGAGTCAAAGAGCTCTGTCACTGCCAGGAAGAACTATGAGAGGGAGGATGACCAGTTTGAAGGAAAAGTAGCCACATGGGATCCATACTTGTCCACATTCCCGAGTTTGGTAGGACAATCCAGTGAAATAAAAATACAAAAGGGGCAGGGTTTTGGCAAAAACATCCATTTTGGTTTTTTTCTTGTATTCAGGGCCAGATTTTTACCATTTAGTGTTGGTAAGATTATAATACAGACTCCCAGTCACTGCCTATAAGAATCCAGGAACAGAAAGCGAACACCACAATCCTTCCTTTAAAGGGGTACTCCACTGGAAAACTTCTTTTTTTTAAATCAACTGGTGCCAGAAAGTTAAACAGATTTGTATATTGCTCCTATAAAAAAAAATCTTAATCCTTCCAGTACTTATTAGCTACTGAATACTACAGAGGAAATGATTTTCTTTTTGGAACACAGTGCTCTCTGCTGATATCTCTGTCCATTTTAAGAAGTGTACAGAGTAGGAGAAAATCCCCATAGCAAACATATGCTGCTCTGGTCAGTTCCTAAAATGGACAGAGATGTCAGAAGAGAGCACTGTGGTCATGATGTCAGCAAAGAGCTCTGTGTTCCAAAAAGAAAACCATTTCCTCTGTAGTATTCAGCAGCTAATAAGTACTGGAAGGATTAAGATTTTTTAATAAAAGTAATTTACAAATCTGTTTAACTTTCTGGCACCAGTTGATTAAAAAAAAAAAAAAAAAAAAAGTTTTCCATCGGAGTACTCCTTCAACCTGCGATTTCTCAGAAAGAACATTCTGCTTAAAAAAATACCCAAAAATAGTATTTTCCTGGGTGACTATTTTCATGTTGTATCTCAGTTCATTCATCTCCGTTACATGGCAAACATAATACATAAGTACAATGCTAATACCGGGAGCCACCCAGCTTTTTCATAGATTTTAATGCCATGTAAATCTGCATTGTAATGCCATTACTTCCCAATATTAGGCTACACTGTAATGCTTGCATGGCTGGTACAGTCATTGTACAATTCATTGTACTGTACAAAGCAATTGCCAAGTTGTGTACAGGGATGCTGGGAGAAAGCAGCTGCAGAGCAGACACTTAGCCAGCCACGTCACATTCTCATAGCAACTGCAGAGCAGGCGCCCACTCCGGTTCACACGCTCTTTATTGGCATGGCTCATACAGAACAGTATCATGACATTTCATGGGAGTTTCCAGCCGGTAGAAGTGAGAGTGGATTGTGGATTTCCCATCCGCCCCTGATATTGTTTTGCGTCCTGCGCTGTATATGACATATAGGCTGTAGGAGAGTTGAGGGGGTGCCCAGTGGGAAGGTGCTTGCTGACATAATGTGTCGTTCCACAGGAAGCAATGCAAATGTTATAGCAGCCTACGTACTATTTCCTCTATTCTTCCTTATCTGTATTGGTAGGGCTGTGCCAAGTACTATGCTTTACATATACACCGACAGGGTTTGCGTGACTTCTCTACTTATCTGTTTGTTGAAGGGAAACTCCGGGGACAATAGATTAAAGAATTCTACAATCCACTAACACTGTAAGTGGGTGACACAGCCTGACCTCAATGCTGTCATCACCGGGTATAGAAGAGACAGGAGGGTGGTGATGCATATTGCTATCCACCATTTCTATCCCTGTATGTCTCTAAAGTGTGATTTACATTGGTTCCTAATGCTGGAAAGAAAATACTGTTTTAAAGGAAGGATGGGAGACCCTGTTTTCCTACTAGAGAATGTAATAAAATATTCATTTTGATGTTAGTATTGTTCCTAGGTTTGCAAGTTATATAGTTAATAGTAAAAAAAATTGCACACATATTCGGTAGCACAATACAGAGTTTGTCGTCACTCAGGTTGTCCCCATTGGGGCTCACAATCTAAATGCATGATTTTAAAGTGGTTATCCGGCCAAAGACATCTTATCCCCTATCTCAAGTCTTGGAGAGCTCTTTCTTTCTGGGACTGGAGATGTGATTTGATGTCACGCCATGCCCCCTCCATTCATGTCTATTGGAGGGGGCGTGACTGCTGTCACGCCCCCTCCCATAGACATGAATGGAGGGGCGTGGCGTGACGTCACGTTTCCAGTCCCAGAAAGAAAGAGCTTTCCGAGACTGGAGACGCAGCTCCGCATAGAACGTGGGTGCCGCACAGAGACTGCGTGGGGTCCGAGCAGCAGGGGATAAGATGTCTTTGGCGGGTGGAAAGGAATGAGAGTACCTGGAGGAAACCTACACAAAAAATGGGGAGAACATACAAACCCCATGCAGATGTTGTTCTTGGTGGGATTTAAACCTAGGACCCCAGCGCTGCAAGGCGACAGTGCTAACCACTGATCAACTATGCTACCAAATGAATTATCAATTAGGTCTTTGTTACAAAACGCCTACACATTCCACTCCCCTGTATAGATAGCACATCAGTTCACATCCACAAGGACATTGAGTTGGGATTTTATATAGCATATACATACACTGGCACCAATTGTAGGAAGCCCATTAACCTGTGAGTATGTTTTTGAGATTTTGGAGGAAACAAGCACAGGTCTTGATAGAATAGATAAAGTTTATGTCAATATAATCCTGGCCAGATTTGATCTCAGGTCTTCAATCTTTATGATTCTTTTTGTTTAAAGGTAAAACAGTGTGTTCTTGTGATAATATGTAGATGCAGAAATGCTTAGCGACATAACTAAGCACAAACAGCACGGAATATATATTCCTTAAAACCAGTAAAGATCTATTTTATGTGATTCACCTCTATACACATTAGGAATAGAAATCTAAAGTAATTTTTCTTGCACCTTATATAGTAATCCTACTTTTTAGTGTTGTACTGGATTACATTGGGCCCACTCATCAGATATATAGAACACGTTTATGTTCACTATTGCATTGTAGATTGTACTTTTTCTGTTGCACAAGCAAAGAAGGAATAATAGATTATTTATAAAATAAGCCCAAAAAGTCATAGACTTCATCAAAAAAGTTATTATCCCTTGTGGTTGTCTTTGTTGAACTACAGGGACTATGTTGTGTCTGGCCCTTATAATTGTAATAGTACCGGACCACCAGAGGAGCCACCTGCTGAGTCAGCCCAAATCCCCCTTCCCTGTATTCTACAGATACAGACACTGATCACAAGAACAAGCAATAATATAGTGAATCTCAGCTACAGTGCTGTATAGCACGTGTCCATGGTATTGTATGTGGTATAATGTATTTATGTTTATATGTGTCTTCATATAGGCTAAACTCAAGTCTTTTGCTGCTAAGATCATCCAGTTGCTGAGGGAATGGACTGAGACGTTTCCTTTCGACTTCCAGGATGAAAGATCCAGAAAGGAGCTGAAGGAGATCGCACAAAGGATCACACAATGTGATGAGGTGAGAAACACAAGGTGTGAAGCCAAGTGTTATTTTAGGATGTTTTCTCCCATCTGATAACGTGGTGGTGAATGTCTCATTTCATTACATGCTTTGTTATAGGAGTCATTGAGAGGGTTAATCCACTTGATTGTTTTTAATAGCAATAATGTGAAACAGAATAGACGACAGTGGTGGGTTAGCTGCTCTATCAGTTGGAGAAATGAAAGTACCGCGCGGCTTGAGATGAAGAAAGACAGATAATTTCACGCAATTAGTCTCCATTTCATTTATCATTCGCTCTTCCTGCTGCCTGCATGAGCCAAGCAATAAGAAAGGGGCTTTTGTTATCAGTTTCAAGGCTCATACAGGCAGAGAGCTGTCTCTGGACATCATCATTGTACCATCTGCCCCTTCTAGCACTCCAGCCGCCAAGCATAATGCACACAGACTACTCAGAAACAATACAGTCATTTGTATTCCGAAGATCATTTCTTCAATTCACCAAACAATATCCTCGTGGGATATTTATATAGTTATCCATGACCTTGTTATATAAAAAAAAGTATTTGTACCATCAGGCAACCTGTGGCTTCTCTGCTACTAGTCTTTAGTCTACTGTATAACCATTTCTAGAATTGATGCTTCTTAAATGGGATATCCTGACATTAAAAGTTCCACAAGAATGGGGATAACTACCTAATCCATCGCTGGGAGTCCAACAATGGATGCCCTAGTCGATCTTGAGGACACTGGACAAATCAGCTGAACTCCCTAGTGTTCAGAAGTCCTATTGGCAGTAAATGAAGTGGTGGCTCAGTGTGCCCACTGCCACTCCATTCACTCAGGGGACACTTACTTCTACTCTTGTGATCGGTGGGGGTATCACTGTTGGGACCCTTCATGATCAGCTAGTTATCCCCTACCCTTTGGATTGGATAACTTTTAAACTTGGGAAACCCTTCTAAGACATAGATATAGTTTGGTGACATGTATGTACGAAGACCATTGGTCCAGTTGGTTTTAAGTGAAAGGTAAGTATATCAACTGTTGTCTTGTCTCTATAGCTTGTAATGGAAATTATACAGCTTATCTCTTTTGTCCTGTTTGGATTGCATTAACATATATATTTCTTGAAGCAAGGTCCACATAGCCATGTCCAACATAAAACCAGTGGGTCAGTAAAGAGGAGAGCAATAAAATGTCTACTAGATCTCCACATGGTTATTAACTGGATGACATGTTAGCTAGATATGTCACATAATGAAGTGTGTGGTTACAACCACCACCTACCATACTGGTGTCTTCTTATGTAGCAGCATGGTTGGGGGCACCCCCTGGCTACTGCTACCTTTGCAGTCCCATACATGGGCCCCTGGTTAAAACATCTCATTACGAGAGGAGAACTATTATACACATTTGTGTTAATCCCAATCAGTATTCATTCTATAGGTTTATAAATATACAGTCAGTAGTTTTATCACAGTTTGCATTATTCTGCTATTTACATATTTATTTATTCTTCATTTGCTATTTAGGAGAATGGTACAATCAAGAAGAGTATAAGTCAGATGACCCAGAATGTGCTGCTAGCCCTTTCCACACGGGGACAGTATCAGGAAATTCGAGAGAAGATCCGACAGCCAGTGACAGACAAAGGGACAATTCTTAAAGCCAAGCCCCAATCTTCACAGAAAGATATCCTTAGCGTGTGTGGAGACCCCCTAATCCTGGCTCAGCAGCTCACGACAATCGAACTAGTGAGTATCTTGCTGGATAAATCAACCTCTTGTAAAGCTGTGCTATGTGTATTGACCCTTATACTGTAAGGACAGAATAAAGCTAGGTAGAACATTAGTCATTCTAAATCTCATAAAGTCAATGGTACTTACCTGGATATATGCAACCAACGTTCACATGAGGTGGTCATGTCCTATGGGCCAAACTTTCTGAACAGAGAAAGCAGATATTATGGTCAAATCATGTAAACTAACTCTCTCTTGCTCTCTGGAGCTATATCTTTTACACCTCGTACCAAAGGATCCTTTTACACTGCTCATTTAAAGGGTACCTCTCATCAAATAAACTTTTGATATATTTTAGATTAATGAATGTTGAATAACTTTCCAATAGCATGTTAATGTAAAATATGCTTCTTTCTATTGTATTTTTCCCGATCAGTCCTGGCAGCAAGCATTTCTGACTCATGCTGGAGTCCTAAACACTCAGAGCTGCCAGCCTGCTTTGTTCACAGCCAAACAGGCTGTGAACAAAGCAGGCTGGCAGCTCTGAGTGTTCTCCTTTGTGAACAAAGCAGACTGGTAGCTCGTAGTGTTTAGGACTCCAGCATGAGTCTGAAATGCTTGCTGCCAGGACTGGTAGGGAGACCCCTAGTGGTCATTTCTTCAAAGTGGAAAATTAAATAGAAAGAAGCATATTTTTTAATAACATGCAATTGTAAAGTTATTCTGCATACATTAATCTATAATATATCAAAAGTTTTTTTGATGAGAGGTACCCTTTAAAGGATCCTTTAGACAGGCCAAAATTTAGCAGTGAACAGCCACCTGATCTAAAATATGTGCTTTGAGGCTTTGATATTTAACCTATTTATATGCTTTATCTTACTGTAAGCCAACTCTTGCTTTCTGTCAGTACTGTATGTGTAAGATAAATTGGTAAAAGAAATAAAAACTGATATCTTGATATTTGTGGTGTTTGTGTTGTAACAGGAGCGTCTAGGAAACATTTACCCTGAAGATCTAATGCAGATTATCAGTCACATGGACTCTCTGGATAACCATAAGGTAGGTACCCGAAAGTTGGCACAGATTTCCTATCTAGACTAGTGATAGTATTATTCACCAGACACTTAGTACATTATAATATAGCTTTATTCAACAATATGCTAGTGCACATAAGTAGCCAACTTATTCTAATTGTGAAGCTGGATCATTAGAAACAATAGGGTACAAAGTTCCCCATATGTTCTTCCTGCTTACAATATCTGTATTTTCTTATCATTCCTCAGTGCCGTAGTGATGTCACCAAGACCTATAACCTAGAAGCCTATGATAACTGGTTTAACTGCCTCAGCATGCTGGTGGCTACAGAGATATGCAAGGTGAGTTCTGTGTAGGAATGTCTATTTACATGGCACTATACAAGATGTGATCGTCTTGTTTATTCATGGAGTGATCAATGCCCAGACATAGTATGTTATCGGTTTTTTATAGTTGGGTGGTGCAGACTTTGTTATCTGTAAAGTGTAGATCAGAGAAACTATGAACATGTATTTCCCAAGTTAAAGGGGTACTCCGCCCCTAGACATCTTATTCCCTATCCAAAAAATAGGGGTTAAGATGTCTGATTGTGAGGTTCCTGATGCTGGGGACCCCCACAATCTCCGTGCTGCACCCAGCGCTCGTTTAGAGCGTCGGGCTCAGCCCCTGTAGACTTGCATTGAGGGGACATGGCTGTGACGTCACGAGCCTCTGTATCGCCAGTCATCCGGCCCTGAGCAAAGTTTACTCCATGCACCGGATGTCTGATTTGCCAGACAACTTAGTGGCGGGACCCTCCCAAACAGACATCTTATCCCCTATCTTTGGATAGGGGATAAGATGTCTAGGTGCAGAGTACCCCTTTAAGCACATTGGCAGCCACATCATGTCAATAGATCTACTCTTAGTTGGGAAAATGTGTAGACTTATCATACCTAACTACAAAGAACTCTCCCAGGCCTTCAGAAAGAAGGTTGTAGATGCCAATGAGCTTGTTAAAGGAAACAGAAAGATTGCTAAATGGATACTTACCATCACTCTGCTCTGTGGAAGATTATGTAGAAGTAAAGAAGTTGCCCAAGCCAGACCATCTTAGCAAGTTCAGACCTAGAAGAGAATGTAGGAGACTAATATAATTTCATTGCCGAACTGAAAAGGTATCTCTGGCCACTGGCTTTGATATAAAAGTATATGAATCTACCATTAGAAAGAGGCTATTGGAACATAGTTGTTTGCCCACAGTACTCGAAGACATATTTGATGAATACCAAAGTTGGCATTTCACCAAGGAAGCCTAAATCAAATACAAATCGTGATGGTGGAAATCTATGTTATCATAGATATTGAGGTGAATGGGAAAGGTGCAATATCTGCTGTACGGCAGTGTGCCTGGTAGGAAACCCCTTTAATCAGATGGTCAGTGGGGGAGCCAGAAGTTGGATCTGATATTGATGGCCTATCCTAAGGACAGATCATCAATAAAAAGCTTAGGAAAGAAAACATATGTGACCATGGATCTGAAGAAAGTGGCACTTTGAATGAAGATATTAACATGTCTGCATTTAACATGGAGTGTCCATACTTTTCATATGACATTATGCATAAGTCAAAATTTGGCTTAAACATAAATACGTTTTGACACTGTGCCTTAGTAACAGTGCAAGCTTCCTGTTTCGTGTTAACACAACAGAACCTCAAGTCTCGTGGTTTTAGAAAGAGCCGTTCACTTTGACTTCCTTTTAATATATACATTCAATTTTCTTAGAAAACCTAATTCACAGTTACGTGTTTCTCTTGACACTTAGTGTTGTGTGTCTGTATTTAACTTACATTCATGCTTATGGACTAAAATCTGCTGTAAATCTCACTTGCAATGATAAAAATCACACATAGGGTTTGATAATCAAGACACAAATTATTCTAGCGATGACGACTAACTCTCACACGTCTCCAGAAGACTCTGCAGATGATCGTTTTGTTGGCAACTTTTGCACTGAAGTTTAGCACACAAGAAAATATTAATGGGGTACACCGCCCCTAGACATCTTATCCCCCATCCAAAGGATAGAGAATAAGATGTCTTATGGTGGTGGTCCTGCTGCTGGGGACCCCTGCGATCTCCGCCGTGGCACCCCAGACATCCAGTGCGCGGAGCGAACTTCTCTACATGCCGGACGTCTGGCGATGCGGGGCGGAGGCTCATGATGTCACGGCCATGCCAACTAAATGCAAGTCTATGGGAGGGGGCATGACCGTGACATCACGAGCCTCTGCTAGGCATCACCAGTCATCCGGCAAGGAGCGAAGTTCGCTCCGTGCACCGGCTGTCTGGGGTGCCGCAGCAGAGATCATGGTCATAACCATAAGAACCCTGATATATACATTATTGCAAACAGTAAGTCATTTTGGCAGCAATGAGGTCACCTTCCTCTTGTTCTCCACCCAACTGCATTAGTGATGAACATGCTAAAATAATAGCCGGAATAACAGCTGATGAATCTTGTCACTTTACAGGATCATAAATTCTTACTCTTAAAGGAGAAGTCTCATAGTACGGGGCCCAGCGGTCAGACCCCCCCCCCCCCCCCCCACGTTCAGAAACTTATCCTGCAGATAGGGGATACGTTTTTCTCTATGATATATCTCCTTTAAGATTACAATGCCATTTTAATATTTCCTGTTGATGGCACAGCAGATTGTGCCCAAAGCAAAATTGCCCCATGAGATGACACCGGTATTATAAATGGCACATGGTAGATTGAGGCCCATAATGGATTTTGAGGCTCAAAAACTTTAATTAAAATCTGTCAGCTCTACATCATACTCAGAGCTAAAGTGTCAAGGAGGCTGTGCTGAGCTACAGCATACATGCTTACTCCCTCCCCCACCCTCCCTCGACTGACATGTACAGCTCAGTGTTTAAAGACAAGCCCTGGTCGTCAGTGTTCATCCTTGACACTTGAACGCTGTGCATGATGTAGAGCTGACAGATTCCTTATAATACTCATTATAATTACTGTATTCTATTAATAATATAGCAGTGTCTACTTTGGTTTTAGCTGTATCATGAGAATATTGTATATCATTTAGAAATACAGTAAATTGTTACTATATCAATATTTCTTGTAACCATCTTTGCTGTATTGTATCTTCCATAGGTTGTAAAAAAGAAGCAGAGAACAAGAGTAATGGAGTTCTTCATAGATGTTGCCCGGGAGTGTTTCAATATTGGCAATTTCAACTCTATGATGGCCATAATTTGTAAGTTGCTTGTACATGAAGAATGTTTCACAGTTATGTCATATACAGTATGTACCAGCTCAAGTTCACAGCTTTATCCCCTTCAGTTATTTAAGCAATGGACCTTTTTAGACAGGCTGACCATGCTACTACATTGCGTGCACCAATCTCATTGATCAGTGCTCCATTAGAGAAGCTTTACGGGGCTCCATGACTGAACAGGCAAGGCCACACACAAGATAGCTGGATTTTTTGTGTGACCCTTCACTGCCGCACAATAGGCCACGTGTGACTGACTGAGGATTTTAGATACCTGCTAAAACGATGTGATCAGTTAGCAAGCGAGCATTTGCTTATATATCGGGAGATCACTTGGCTTCTTACACAGGGACAGTTGTGCCTGTTCAGCTCATAGTTTCTCCATGTAATAGAGCCCTAAGGCCAGGTTCATATTGAGGAATACTGAGGATTCCGAGAGAGGCCTGCACCAACTTAATCTGTCCTGACAGATGGCAATGTATTCTGTGCAAACAGCATTCTTTCAGCGGCACAATCTTCGCCACTGAAATTCCGCAATGTGCTGCGAATCCCATTGACAGCAACGGGATTCTGCCGCACCCGAATTTTCAAGTGGAATTCCGTAGTATGAGCCTAGCCTAAATGTTTTACTGTCCACAGTTATCTCCGTATGAGATACAATAGATGGGGGGAAAAAACCTAATAGTTAAAGGGGTACTCCGGTCAAAAACTATTTTGTTTCAAATTAACTGGTGCCAGAAAGTTAAACAGATGTGTAAATGATTTCTATTAAAAAAATCTTACCCCTTCCAGTACTTATCAGCTGCTGTATACTACAGAGGAAATTCTTTTCTTTTTACATTTCTTTTCTGTCTGACCACAGTGTTCTCTGCTGACACCTCTGTCTGTTTTAGGAACTGTCCAGAGTAGGAGAGGTTTGCTATGGGGATTTGCTCCTGCTCTGGACAGTTCCTGACATGGACAGAGGTGTCAGCAGAGAGCACTGTGGTCAGACAGAAAAGAAATGTAAAAAGAAATGAACTTCCTGTGGAACATACAGCAGCTGATAAGTACTGCAAGGGTTAAGATTTTTTTTAAATAGAAGTAATTTACAAATCTGTTTAACGTTCTGGCACCAGTTGAATAAATAAAATAAAAATTTTTTTTCACCAGAGTACCCCTTTAATACAGTCACTAACTATCCATGTTATTTACAATAAAGAATTAAAATACCAGGCCACTCTACTCTCCATGCGCCTCTGACCTATATACATAGATGCCTTCCTCTGTTATGTAAGATGAATCATCTACATGTACTTCAGTTTCGGTTCTCCAAATACATGTTGTCTGAGACATTTCCTCCATTCCAAGCTTTAATTATTTAGATAATTATAATAATAATTTAGAGTAATAGGGGGGGGGGGGAATATATCAATAGTCGTGTTGAGTAGTAAAAGTTTTGTAGTTCTTTTTTTTTTTGTCTGTAATTTCGTGGTGATTTTGTGCAGTTGCTGTTTGCGCGCAATGCGTCTTTTTAATGTGGCAAAGGTTATATCTGTACCCGCTGAAAAAATCAGCCTAGGAAATCCTCTAGCATACGGATTTATGAAAAGTCGCACAACATGTGCGCAAGAACACACTGCGACAAAAAAATACGCGGCACACTATTGGAAAAAAAATACCCTTCCAAATCCGTTAATACATTTTCCCAATAATTTGTAGATTTTCTGTTTTCCAGTCTGCGGCATTATGGTAATAGACGATTTCCATTCTTGTCTGTCAATAATAATAATAATAATAATCATTTGTATAAAGTAACAATAATAAAATGAAATTATTTTGGGGTGTTTTACAGCTGGGATGAACCTCAGTCCTGTGGCGCGGCTTAAGAAGACTTGGTCCAAAATCAAAACAGCCAAATTTGATGTCTTGGAGGTTAGTATATTGTGAATTTAGTAAAATAATCCTTTCAGATCATGTATATCGTATTGCATTTCTTAGCCTAGATGTATTTTTTTACAGTTTTGGTAGACAACTTGACATAAAGAGTTAATGTTCATTATAGTTACCTTATAGCAATGTTGTCCAATCAGTGTGTGTCCAGCTGTTGCAGAACTACAACTCCCAGCATGCCCGGACAGCCAACGGCTGTCCGGGCATGCTGGGAGTTGTAGTTTTGAAACAGCTGAAGGCACACCGTTTAGAAAACACTGCCCTATAGTGTACCATATGGCGGTCATATGGCGTGAAACATGATCCGGGGCATGAAACATGTATCTGGGGCATGATTTGAAGTTATATCCAATGAGGTTAATAAAAAAAGAAGATGAAAGACAAGGAATGCTGGGATGTGTAGTTCTACTGCAAATTTCAGTGGGGAGGGAAGTAGCTAGCTGCACCTCTTATTCAGGATTTATAGGAATCGCTATAACTGGTTTCTTGAGATATAGGTGAATTTAAAGGGGTATTCCAGGCCAAAACTTTTTTTATATATCAACTGGCTCCGGAAAGTTAAACAGATTTGTAAATTACTTCTATTAAAAGAATCTTAATCCTTCCAATAGTTATTAGCTTCTGAAGTTGAGTTGTTGTTTTCTGTATAACTGCTCTCTGATGACTCACGTCCCGGGAGCTGTGCAGTTCCTATGGGGATATTCTCCCCATCATGCACAGCTCCTGGGACGTGACATCATCATTGATCAGTTAGACAGAAAACTTAAGAAGCTAATAACTATTGGAAGGATTAAGATTTTTTAATAGAAGTAATTTACAAATCTGTTTAACTTTCCGGAGCCAGTTGATATATATAAAAAAAGGTTTTGCCTGGAATACCCCTTTAAGAGATTAAAAAAGATGAAATAGAATTCCTGGCATCAATATAAGGCTATGTTCACACGGAGATCTATGGATAACACGAGCAGACATTTCGCACATTTGCATCTTCTGTCGGCACTAGTACCTCTCCAAAAAGCACTGTCTTCATAGACTGAAATGCATTTCTCGAGCGGAATCGTCAGAAACAATGAATTTCTGAGTGGAATATTTACACAAAATTTTGCTAAGAAATTCTGCGGTGTGAACATGGCCTAAAGCACTAAAGATTTTTTTTTTCACACTGAATTATAATTCAGTGTAGGGAAACGCACATATGTAAAATTAAAGGGGTATTCCAGGAAAAAAATATTTTTATATATCAACTGGCCCCAGAAAGTTAAACAGATTTGGATATTACTTCTATTAAAAAATCGTAATCCTTCTAATAATTATCAGCTGCTGAAGTTGAGTTGTTCTTTTCTGTCTGACAACAGTGCTCTCTGCTGACACGTCTGTCTGTCTCGGGAGTAGAAGAGGTTTGCTATGGGGATTTGCTTCTACTCTGGACAGTTCCCGAGACACGTGTCATCAGAGAGCACTTAGACATAAAAGAACAACTCAACTTCAGCAGCTAATAAGTACTATAAGGATTAAGATTTTTTAATAGAAGTAATTTACAAATCTGTTTACCTTTCTGGAGTCAGTTGATATATATATATATATAATATATATAAAAGTATTTTTCCTGGATAACCCCTTTAAAGCATGGGAATTGAGTAAGTGTTGATTATTATTTCCACCTGAATGTCCTGCATTGTGGACAGCTGTCAAAAATGTGACCTCTGACCTTTTCAGCATGATTAGTCATTAGAAGATGGTGAGCTTTCGCCTATTCTTCACTGTCATCCGCAGCCTAATCTTTAAAATTGAGTAATAGCGCCCTCTATGGTTTAACACAGGAAATGTCACCGAATGAGAAGCTGGAATATACAAGACAGTGCCCTGTCTGTTCTGTGATAGAATCTAAGTCAGTGTTTCCCAATCAGGGTGCCTCCAGCTGTTGCAAAACTACAACTCCCAGCATGCTCGGACACCCGAAGGCTGTTGTATTTTTGCAACAGCTGGAGGCACTCTGGTAGGAAAACACAGACCTAAGCACAGAGGTGTTTTATTTTTACTAAACAGTTTACATACATTCCTTGCAGCACCATATGGACCCATCCAG
Source organism: Hyla sarda (assembly GCF_029499605.1). Classification (NCBI taxonomy): domain Eukaryota; kingdom Metazoa; phylum Chordata; class Amphibia; order Anura; family Hylidae; genus Hyla; species Hyla sarda. Next base: position 99,497 of record NW_026610825.1, on the reverse strand, counting down.
CAACTTCTGCAATTACCGAACCGCACTTCAAGGAGCCACACAAAGGTCCCAGAGCGCCAACAGCAGCCGGGAAAAAATAGTCATCCCAGTGTTCAACCTGTTCATTAAAGACATCTTCTTCCTTCATAAGATCCATTCTAACCGGTTACCAAATGGACATATTAACTTTAAGGTACGTCCAGAGCCGGTCTTGGCTGTATTGCTTACACTGCAGCAAGACCTAAATTGATGAATAAGGAACATAAATGATTAATAGCAGTTTCGGGGATTTATACCAAACCCAATTTATTTATTTTATTTTAAATATATGGAATATTCACATATTGAATCTGACTATAGCTCTAAAGCTATTTATGAGCTACAGTAGGATTCTTACTCCCTCTAGTGGTAGTTTACTAAAATACAACACAGAAGCTGCACATGCTAAAGCTGGGCTGGGTTCACATCACGTTTTTGCCATATTGTTTTCAATCAGTTTTTCTAAAGAAAACCGTATGGCAAAAAAAATGGATGGAACCGTATGTATGGGAAAATGGAAACCGTATGTGTTTTTAAACCGTATACTGTTTTTAAAAGTGCATACGGTTCCATCCTTTTTTATAAAAAAAAAAAACATACGTTTATGAAAATATTGTCCATTTTACACATGGTCAACCATGGTTTTGACTCTGGTTTAAAAACCGTATTGCAACCACAAGTTTTTTTTTAACATGGACATCAATGGGAAATGCACATGTATACGATTCCATACGGGAAACCATGTACGGTTTTTACTTTGCACATGTGCATTTGCATCCTAATGTCCCCAACCAACACCCCTCCCATTAAAAAATTACAACATTTTCAAAAACGTATTTTTTTTTTTTTTGTTTTATAAAAACGGACAGAACCGTATGCACTTTTAAAAACAGTATAGGGTTTATAAACGCATATGGTTTACTTTTTCCCATATGGTTCCATCCGTTTTTTTTGTTTTTTTCTGCCATTTGCCATACGGTTTTCTTTAGAAAAACTGATTGAAAACAATATGGCAAAAACGTGGCGTGAACACGGCCTTATTGACCAGTTTGGCTCTTTCTTTGAATAATCTTATGAGATCCACGGCTGATTCCAAGGCTAGTTTAGTAGACTAGCACAATGTATTTATTTTCCATTTACAATTTTTTATTGATGTATTTATTTGTTTTTGCAGAAGTTTTCAGAAATTTCCAGACACATTCACGATTTCCTTACCTGGAAACAGGTAGAATGTCCGTTTGAAAAGGACAAGAAGATTCAAACCTACCTTCTAACTTCTCCAATTTACACAGAAGATGGTAAGTGTGCAGTCAGACTGGACAGAATATGTGTTTGTCCTGTACTTTGGCATGTTTAGATGGATGAAGACTTATTTGATATGGTGTTTGTGCTGGGCTAATCTTAGAGAAAAAAAAAAGATGATTAATGTTTTTTTTTTACTAAACTTTAGACTTTAACTTTACTAAAACATGTTCTTTATACTATTTCAGCTCTCTTTGTGGCTTCATTTGAAAATGAGGGTCCAGATAATCACATGGAAAAGGACAGCTGGAAGACTCTCAGGTACTGTCAACTTTTTAGTTTTTGCACCAATCAAAAGTATAGTAAGTATGGCCACCTCTGGGACCCCTGTAATTTTAGGCCTGCCTGTAGCGTTAAGGCCTCACTGTAGTAGTATTAAGCCTTCTGTTGAAGTATTAGGTTCCCTGCTGTAATATTAGGCCTCGTTCACAGCGGACATTGTGCCGGCAGGATTCCGCTTGCAGCAGAGTCCCATTCTTTTCAATTGCCACAGAGGAATTCCCCTGGCAGAAAGTATGTCCGCTCATTCTTTGTACAAAATTTCATCAGAACTGCATTGCCTTCTATGGAGACGGCAATGTCCACGCTGTACTACCGCCGATGTACATGTTGACATCCGCTGTGAACGGACATTCAGCCAGTGGAACTCCGCTGGCTGAATGTCCGTAGAGTGGACAAGCCCTTATCCCCTCCATCATAGTATTAGTCCCTATTTTGTAGTATTACCCTGTTTCCCCGAAAATACACCCTACCCCGAAAATAAGCCCTAGCTGGATTATCAGGGTGGGCTGCAATATAAGCCCTACCCCGAAAGTAAGACCTAGGCCAGGGGTACTCAGCTGGTGGCCCGCGGTCCAGATCCGGACCGTGGCCGCCAGTAATGTGGACCGGAACGCTGTGTGGAGGATGGGGGGGCAGCAGGAGTGTGGAGGATGGGGGGCTGTGGGAGTGTGGAGGATGGGGGGCTGTGGGAGGATGGGGGGCTGTAGCAGTGTGGAAGATGGGGGGGTGCGGCATCCTCCACACTGCTACAGTCCCCATCCTCCACACTGCTACAGCCCCCCATCCTCCCACAGCCGCCCATCCTCCACACTCCCACAGCCCCCCATCCTCCACACTCCCACAGCCCCCCATCCTCCACACTCCTGCAGCCCCCCATAAATAAATAAGCCCTACCCTAAAATTAATATAAGACCCGGTCTTATTTTCGGAGAAACACGGTAGGCCTTTACCTGTCACACTTATCTGTCTTCCCAGTGACAGGTATGCTTAAGTGTACATTTAATAAAAAATAAAGAAAATAAAAAAAAAACACAAAAAGCATCAATTGTTCTGCCGATGGTTTTCTTTAAGCGCTAGGCTCAAAAATAAATCAGTGTAATACGTATGTAAGCGCACACTTTGTCCCAGGTTTATTAAAGGGGTACTCCCGTGGAAAACCTTTTTTTTTTTTTTTTTAAATCAACTGGTGCCAGAAAGTTAAACAGATTTGTAAATCACTTCTATAAAAAAAAAATCTTAATCCTTCCAGTACTTTTTAGGAGCTGTATACTAAATAGAAATCAAAAAAAGAAATGCATTTCCTCTGATGTCATGACCACAGTGCTCTCTGCTGACCTCTGCTGTCCATTTTAGGAACTGTACAGAGCAGCATATGTTTGCTATGGGGATTTTCTCCAGCTCTGGGCAGTTCCTAAAATGGACAGCAGAGGTCAGCAGAGAGCACTGTGGTCATGACATCAGAGGGAATGCATTTCTTTTTTTGGATTTCTCTTTAGTATACAGCCTCTAAAAAGTACTGGAAGGATTAAGATTTTTTAATAGAAGTGATTTACAAATCTGTTTAACTTTCTGGCACCAGTTGATTTTAAAAAAAAAAAGTTTTCCACGGGAGTACCCCTTTAAGGCTTGCTTCACCAAAATGTTGTCTTCAAATGCACCAGAATTGTAGCACACAACCAATAAAACACAATTATTAGGCAAAGTGCACCAAAAAGAATAGGAACTGCTACTCACCTGACAAGGGGGCAGGGCTTATCAAACAAAAGGGGTGTGACATGAGCAGAAAGGGGTATGGCCTGAAGTACGACGCCAGGTTCTGCTAATGTACCAAAAATTTTGGTGCACTGTCTTGGCTCAAAATAAGCCCCCCAAAAATTAAATAATTTAGAACAGAAGTGCAAACTTACACTAGACAGTCTACAAATGTGCCAGGTCTTGATCCACTCTGATAAATCTGGTGCCTTTGTAGTCTGTCTAGTTTGTACTGTCTAATAATAATAATAATACATTTAGACCATTGTCTAGATTTACTAGGGTAAAACAGGTTGTTTTAGACTTTAGAGCAGTATTTCCCAATGGGTGTGCCTCCAGCTGTTTCAAACCTATAACTATATAGGTATGAGGGCATTCTGGGAATTGTAGTTTTCCAACAGCTGGGGGCACACTAATTTGGAAACACTGTTTTAGAGCAGTGAACTCCAAACTGTGCTCCTCCAGCTGATGCAAAACTACAACTCCCAGCATGCCCAGACAGCTGTTGGCTGTCCGGGCATGCTGGGAGTTGTAGTTTTGCAACAGCTGGAGGGCCACAGTTTGGAGGCCATTGATTTAGATTAAAGGGGTACTCCACTGGCAAACATTTTCTTTTAAATCAACTGGTGCCAGAAAGTTAAAAAGATTTGTAAATGACTTCTATTAAAAAATCTCAATCCTTCCAGTACTTATCAGCTGCTGTATGTTCCAGAGGAAGTTCTTTTCTTTTTGTATTTCCTTTCTGTCTGACCCTGTTAGGAACTGTCCAGAGCAGGATAGGTTTGCTATGGGGATTTGCTCCTACTCTGGACAGTTCCTAAAATGGACAGTGATGTCAGCAGAGAGCACTGTGGTCAGACAGAAAGGAAACTCAAAAAGAAAAGAACTTCCTCTGTAGTATACAGCAGCTGAGAAGTACTGGAAGGGTTAAGATTTTTAAATAGAAGTCATTTACAAATCTGTCTAACTTTCTGGCACCTGTTGATTAAAAAAAAAAATGTTTTCCAGCGGAGTACCCCTATGGGTGTTCATTGTTCTTAGAAAATTCATGGGTGCTAAAAATAAAAGCCTATGCCCTTCCTCCATGGCACCCCTCCATACTGGATGTAGTCACTTATGACATTGCATTTATCGGAGGCATTCAGTCCGATAATAAAGACTAACAGTAGCCGTTCTATGAGGTCACCATACAATGTTCTGACGCTTTCTCTCTTTTCTCTCCTCCTCCTAGGTCCACACTTTTAAACAGAGCCTGAGAGAAGATTCTTCAGTCGCCCGAAACACACAGGAATTTAGTTTTTTTTTTTTTATGTATATTTTTTCTTGTATTGTGCAGAATGTTTTTGGTCAGGAAGACAGTCCTCGCTGGTTGGGGGTCTGCTGATTTTTGTACATAATCTTTTACAAGACTAAAAAAAAATACTGGTATATAAATATAATTATATAAATATATATTTCATGCTTTAAGCACTTATGGAAGAAATACGTCAAAAAGGGATACATGTTTTCTTATTTTTATTGTTTATTATATAAAATTTAAAGAAAAGAAAAAAAACCCTATGCTGCTGGAATGGCCACCAGAATGCAGAAGTTTATACATGCACGGTTTAAGCCTTTTCATAAAAGAATTAACCCCATATATGCTACTACTACTATTATTTCTATTATTATTATTATTATTATAACACAAGGGCAGGGCCCTGCTTTCTCCAATACACTGCTCAAAAAAAATTAAATAAAGAGAACACTTAAACAAGACAATGTAACTCCAAGTCAATGACACTTCTGTGAAATCACACTGTCCACTCAGGAACCAACACTGATTGACAATCAATTTCACATGCTGCTGTGCAAATGGAACAGACAACAGGTGGAAATTATAGGCAATTAGCAAGACACCCCCAATAAAGGAATGGTTCTGCAGGCAGTGACCACAGACCACTTCTCAGTTCCTATGCTTCCTGGCTGATGTTTTGGTCACTTTTGAATGCTGGCGGTGATTTCACTCTAGTGGTAGCATGAGACGGAGTCTACAACCCACACAAGTGGCTCAGGTAGTGCAGCTCATCCAGGATGGCACATAAATGCGAGCTGTGGCAAGAAGGTTTGCTGCGTCTGTCAGCGTAGTGTCCAGAGCATGGAGGCGCTACCAGGAGACAGGCCAGTGCATCAGGAGACATGGAGGAGGCCGTAGGAGGGCAACAACCCAGCAGCAGGACTGATACCTCCGCCTTTGTGCAAGGAGGAGCACTGCCAGAGCCCTGCAAAATGAACTCCAGCAGGCCACAAATGTGCATGTGTCCACTCAAACGGTCAGAAACAGACTCCATGAGGGTGGTATGAGGGCCCGACGTCCACAGGTGGGGGTTGTGCTTACAGCCCAACACCGTGCAGGAAGTTTTCCATTTGCCAGAAAACACATCTGCTCTTCACAGATGTATGCCGGTTCACACTGAGCACATGTGACAGACGTTTTAGAGTCTGGAGATGCTGTGGAGAAGGTTCTGCTGCCTGCAACATCCTTCAGCATGACCGGTTCAGTAATGATGTGGGGTGGCATTTCTTTGGGGGGCCGCACAGCCCTCCATGTGCTTTCCAGAGGTAGCCTGACTGCCATTAGGTACCGAGATGAGATCCTCAGACCCCTTGTGAGACCATATGCTGGTGCAGTTGACCCTGGGTTCCTCCTAATGCAAGACAATGCTAGAACTCATGTGGCTGGAGTGTGTCAGCAGTTCCTGCAAGAGGGAGGCCTTGTTGCCATGGACTGGCCCGCCAATTTCCCAGATCTGAATCCGATTAAGCACATCTGGGACATGATCACTCCATCCAGCAATGCCACGTCCAGGAGTTGGCTCATCAGGAGCAAGCCCAGGCATTGTAGGGAGGTCATACGGGCACGTGGAGGCCACACACACTACTGAGCCTCATTTTGACTTGTTTTACGGACATTTCATAAAGTTGGATGAGCCTGTAGTGTGGTTTTCACTTTGATTTTGAGTGTGACTCCATATCCAGACCTCCATGGGTTGATAAATTTGATTTTCATTGATAATTTTTGTGTGATTTTATTATCAGCACATTCAACTATGTAAAGACGAAAGTTTTTCATATGATTAGTTCATTCATTCAGATCTAGGGTGTGTTATCTTAGTGTTCCATTTATTTTTTAAAGCAGTGTACATTGGTGGGTTTTTAATGGGTACTGGGAGACATTATATGCCCTATCTGTCTGCCCACACCAACAATTTGTTGCTAAAGTGAGGTTGGAACTATTTATGCTACATTCTAGAGTAAACAATTTTCTAAAGAGGTTAACTCTTAGCTCATGCTTTCGTTTAAAGAGAACCTGTCATCATTGTCATGCTGTCTGAACCACAATTCTTCTGGGTGGTCCTTGGTAGTTTGACCCTGCCCCGCCAGCATTGATTGATAGATGAACCGGAGGATTGATACCCAAACTGGAAATGATCTGCTAAGGACCACCCCAATAACTCGTGGTTAAGACAGCATGAGAGTCATGACTGGTTCCCTTTAAGGGTTAATTAATTGGTATGGAAGAAGTCATGGAGGTGAATTGATAAAGACCACATCAACCACATAAAGACACATTGATAGCCCACATATGTTTGTCTGATCCCAATAGTAGTAGTCAGACCCAATAAAGGTGCCTTTGCAGTGATACTTACACTAAACATCATATACATGCATACTCTGGCTTGGAAACCCAAACAGATATATGTTTATGTAAAAATTATTACATTTTCCTAATTTCTACACTCATGAGGGTCCAGAAAAATTAGATATTGGGATGCTATTTTTAGGATCCTCACAATGGAGAGCTGTTGGTTACCATAGAGTGAAACTGCAAAACAAATCAACATACTGTAACTGAGGATGGCCATACACTGTCAATAGCTGTGGGCCAAGTGTTCTCTTTTCTGATCTTCCCATACACATAAATATTCGTCATGGTTCAATATTCATGTGTTCTCAGTGGAAAGGGAAGTGGTAAGCTCTGGCCAGACAGCTCTAGAGGAAGCCTAGCAGGGTCAGGTAGTTTAAATACAACATGTTTGATCCTTCTCTCCCCGGATATCATCTGTCAGTGGAGAGTTGGGTGGCCCCCAAACACTTTAGACAGAAAGCCGGTCCACAAGTGTGGGCATCTACAGTCTGCAATTTTGTTAGGGAAAGACCATGACTATCACAAGTCCTTGACCAACAATCCCCTAGAGCTAATCTTTCTGGACACATGAGTGTGGTATTGGTAGAATGGGATACTGGGTGTAAATATACTCACATCTGAATTTCCAGCTTAAGAATTCTATTTATAGTGGACCTCTGCATCCTTCAACACTACTGCCTAGACTCTATATAAGTCAGTCACATGATCAAAATGCTGTACCAAGCCATCAAAAATTGAGGATTTATTTATTTATTTTTTCCCTTCAGGAAAATTTTGATTATTTAGAAATTTTGCCTCTTTCAGAGATCATCATTGTATTGTTTTGTAAGCCAAAGTAAACCTCATCATTTTTTAAAATTTGATTTATCTTTTATTTTTCATTTGATTTATCTTATGTCGTTTTTGGTTTTGTGTCCCTCTGATACCCCAGTCAGCTGTCATTGACACAAAATCTGGCAAAACCCACTTAGTTCCAGTGCTCTGTGTTAGAGTTGAGACTCTTAGTATAAGACACATTTGCCATCATTGTGATTGAAGTATTAGTATCTGCCTTTAGCTGCTTTTCTAGGACTAGTAAGTACCATACAATGTACTCCATACTACACTAACTGACCGCATGTAGTCACTTGCTGGACTATGAAGAGGCCTGGAAACCACACATCCCAAAATGAAGTCCATTTCATGATGGACAAAACAAGAGTGTTCTTTGTGGGTTAAAGGGGTACTCCTGTGGAAAACTTTTTTTTTTCTTTTTAAATCAACTTGTGTCAGAAAGTTAAACAGATTTGTAAATCACTTCTATTAAAAAATCTGAATCCTTCCAGTACTTTTTAGGGGCTGTAGATTAAAGAGAAATCCAAAAAATAAATGCATTTCCTCTGATGTCATGACCACAGTGCTCTCTGCTGACCTCTGCTGTCCATTTTAGGAACTGTCCAGAGCAAAAGAAAATCCCCATAGCAAACATGCACAGTTGCTAAAATACAGCCCCTAAAAAGTACTGGAAGGATTAAGATTTTTTAATAGAAGTGATTTACAAATCTGTTTAACTTTCTGGCAGCAGTTGATTTAAAAAAAAAAAAGTTTTTAATGGGAGTACCCCTTTAAATAGAGTCTATCTGTAGGGGGGCTTCTGTAATGCAGGAGTAATGGTTTCTAAGTCTCAGTCATAGTTGGATACTTGACCTTGTAGTTATCCCTTAGCTTATATTTCTCAGTACTGAAGCTTTTTATCATGCACATCTTTTGTACTCAGGCCTACTCAGTCCATAACTGTATTATTTGGATATTTTGTTCTATTCCCACCAGCTTGTTCAATCAGATCTGTACCGTGGAGCAGGGTATTCTGTGTTTGACCTAATGTGCTTGCAGAAATAAATACAGAATTGCTTCAAAGTGAACCTGGAGTCAGAGGTTTTCATTCACTCAAAGTATTCGTCCTACGAGGTCATGAACTGTCATTACACAATATATTCTGCCACACTGCAAAAATTGTTGCAGAATCATTCAAAGAACACGACACAGAGTTTGCTTCCAATTCTTCAGTTCTTCTCGATGTGCTTGAATACAGGGTGGGCCATTTATCTGGATACACCTTAATAAAATGGGAATGGTTGGTGATATTAACTTCCTGTTTGTGGCACATTAGTATATGTGAGGGGGGAAACTTTTCAAGATGGGTGGTGACCATGGCGGCCATTTTGAATCCAACTTTAGCTTTTTCAATAGGAAGAGGGTCATGTGACAAATTACACTTATTGGGAATTTCACAAGAAAAACAATGATGTGCTTGGTTTTAACGTAACTTTTATTCTTCCATGAGCTATTTACAAGTTTCTGACCACTTATAAAATGTGTTCAATGTGCTGCCCATTGTGTTGTATTGTCAATGCAACCCTCTTCTCCCACTCTTCACACACTGATAGCAACACCCCAAAGATAAAAGTCTAAGGGGGTCAGATCGGGAGACCTTGGGAGCCATTCAACAGACCCACGACGACCAATCCACTTTCCAGGAAACTGTTCATCTTGGAATGCTCGGACCTGACACCCATAATGTGGTGGTGCACCATCTTGCTGGAAAAACTCAGGGAACGTGCCAGCTTCAGTGCATAAAGAGGGAAACACATCATCATGTAGCAATTTCGCATATCCAGTGGCCTTGAGGTTTCCTTTGATGAAGAATGGCCCCACTATCTTTGTACCCCATATACCACACCATACCATCCATTTTTGCGTTCCAACAGTCTTGGAGGGATCTATCCAATGTAGGTTAGTGTCAGATCAATAGTGGCGGTTTTGTTTGTTAACTTCACCATTCACATAAAAGTTTGCCTCATCACTGAACAAAATCTTCTGCGTAAACTGAGGGTCCTGTTCCAATTTTTGTTTTGCCCATTCTGCAAATTCAGTGCTCCGATCTGGGTCATCCTCGTTGAGATGCTGCAGTAGCTGAAGTTTGTAGGGGTGCCATTTGTGAGTAGCTAATATCCGCCGAAGGGATGTTCGACTAATGCCACTCTCCAGCGATATGCGGCGAGTGCTACGCTGTGGGCTCTTGCTGAATGAAGCTAGGACAGCCACTGATGTTTCTTCATTAGTGACAGATTTCATGCATCAACATTTTGGCAAATCCAACACTGAACCAGTTTCACGAAACTTAGCAAGCAGTTTGCTAACTGTAGCATGGGAGATGGGTGGTCCCGTAGGGTGTCTTGCATTGAAATCTGCTGCAATGACCCAGTTACTGCGTTCACCAGACATCAACACAATTTCTATCCGCTCCTCACGTATTAACCTCGACGACATGTCAATGGCTGTAAACAAAGAGAAACTTGTAAATAACTCATGAAAGAATAAAGTTACGTTCAAACCAAGCACACCAGTGTTTTTCTTGTGAAATTCCCAGTAAGTTTGATGTGTCACATGACCCTCTTCCTATTGAAAAAACTCAAGCTGGATTCAAAATGGTCGACTTCAAAATGGCCGCCATGGTCACCACCCATCTTGAAAAGTTTCCTCCCTCACATATACTAATGTGCTACAAACAGGAAGTTCATATCACCAACCATTCCCATTTTATTAAGGTGTATCTATATAAATGGCCCAGCCTGTACATTGAGGATGTAAAGATTCGCTCCTAATGTCTAGCGCAGTGGTCTTCAACCTGCGGACCTCCACATGTTGCAAAACTACAACTCCCAGCATGCCCGGACAGCCGTTGGCTGTCCGGGCATACTGGGAGTTATAGTTTTGCAACATCTGGAGGTCCGCAGGTTGAAGACCACTGGTCTAGCACATCTTAAGAGCTCTCATGTAGTCCATACCTTAGTGGGTTACAGTTATTTTAGCAGTTTTTGGTGGTTGCAAATGTTACAACTAGAGATGAACGAACTTACAGTAAATTTGATTCGTCACAAACTTCTCGGCTCGGCAGTTGATGACTTTTCCTGCGTGAATTAGTTCAGCCTTCAGGTGCTCCGGTGGGCTGGAAAAGGTGAATACATTCCTAGGAAAGAGTCTCCTAGGACTGTATCCACCTTTTCCAGCCCACCGGAGCACCAGAAAGCTGAACTAATTTATGCAGGAAAAGCCATCAACTGCCGAGCCGAGAAGTTCGTGACGAATCGAATTTACTGTAAGTTCGCTCATCTCTAGTTACAACTGACTGGTGTGTTTTCCACCACAATCTCATGCTTTATTTAAGCGATGCCTTAGAAATGTCATCAAACCTACAAATTACCCCAAAATGGGGCTTTTAGGACACGCTGTTCTAAATCCATAGGAATTCGTATAAAGTTGGTCTCAAGTTATTAGTTATTTATGTATGTAAAAAGGTGAGGTCAGACACTGATGTTGGACGTAAAGGGGTACTCCACCCCTAGACATCTTATCCCCTATCCAAAGTATAGGAGATAAGATGTCTGATCGCGGGGGTCCCGTCGCTGGAAACCCCCGCAAATTTCGTCTGCGGCACCCCAGACCTGAACTTCGCTCCATGCCGGATGACTGGCGATGCAGGGCGAAGATTCGAGAAACCATGGCCCCCTCGATGCAAGTCTATGAGAGGGGGGTGTGACAGCCCTCCATTAGACTTGCATTGAGAGGGCATGGCCATGAAATCACAAGCCTCTGGCACTGCACCCGGCGCTCTAAACGAACGCCGGGTACGATCAGACATTTTATCCCCTATCCTATGGATCCTTTACGGGAAATCACGACTGTAGTTTATACCAAAGATATTTGATGGAATTGAGGTCAGATCTTTGTTCAGGCCTGTTAAGTTCTTGCACACAGTGATGCTAGAACAGAAAAGGACCATCCCCAAAACTGTCCCGAAAAATTTGAAAGCATACAATTGTCCAAAATGTCTTGATATGCCAAAGCACCATAAGGTGATTTTAGTACTAACCGGACAGAACTGGGTATTTCCTGTTGGATTTTGTTCTCTAAACTACACATCCCACAGTTCCATGCTTGAAAGTTTGAGGTCACTTTCCTTCCACACATCAGCCCCCCCACCCATTGAAACACAGTGTTTTCTAAGGGGCCTACAGCTGTTGCAAAATTAAAGCAGGATAGGCTTCCTCTGATCACCTGACTAGTGATGTCAGGTCTCGATGCACTGAAACCTGGGAAATCCCGAGACATGAGTAATGTTGTATGCTGTTAAAAATAAATATTGGGGCGATAATCACAGAAGAATTGTGAGACCACCATCCCACACAGGTACAGACACTATATTATACACTACACTAACTTTACAGCCCCTGTAGCATAGTCAAATAAAAAAAAAAATCCTGGAATACCCCTTTAAGATTTCCCTTCAATGGAACTAAGTGGCCAGCCTCTGAAAAACAATCCTAGAACATTATCTGTCCTCCACCAAAGTTTATAGATGACACAATGTAGTCCGCAGATAATGTTCTCCAGGCATTCACTGTACCCACGCTCATCCCTCAGAGAAGTGGGATCCATCACTCCACAGAACACATTTTCACTGCTCCAGAGTCCAGTGGCTGTGTACTTTACACCAATCCGTCAGATGCTTGGCATTGTGCTTGGTGTGCATAGAAAACCCTGGCATGAAGGTTCGGGCAGGATCACAATGTTTAGGTTGATTTTAATGCCAGATGAGGTTTGGAGTTCTTGATGTCGTATAGATCACTTTTTGGAATGAATCATATTTTAATTAATTAAAAAAGAGCATTGTGTACAACACAGGAATTAAGGAATTATTATTATATACGGAAAGTGTATACATTGGGGGAGATTTATCAAAACCTGTGCAGAGGAAGAGTGGTGCAGTTGCCCATAGCAACCAATGAGATTGCTTCTTTCATTTTCCACAGGCCTCTTTAGAGGCCTGTGGAAAATGAAAGAAGCAATCTCATTGGTTGCTATGGGCAACTACACCACTCTTCCTCTGCACAGGTTTTGATAAATCTCCCCCATTGAGTATTCATCAAGTCAAAGTTATAGATACAGTCATCACACAGATAGCAGTGTAAGATATGGTTCTTCATATTACACTAATGTAGTACATTAATATCCTAAAGTACACTGTAAGTAAAAAAAAAGATCAATTTTAACTCCTTAACGACGCAGGACGTATATTTACGTCCTGCGCCGGCTTCCGCGATATGAAGCGGGATCGCGCCGCGATCCCGCATCATATCGCGTCGGTCCCGGCGCTCATCAATGGCCGGGACCCGCGGCTAATACCACACATCGCCGATCGCGGCGATGTGCGGTATTAACCCTTTAGAAGCGGTGGTCAAAGCTGACCGCCGCTTCTAAAGTGAAAGTGAAAGTGACCCGGCTGCTCAGTTGGGCTGTTCGGGACCGCCGCGGTGAAATCGCGGCGTCCCGAACAGCTGACCGGACACCGGGAGGGCCCTTACCTGCCTCTTCGGTGTCCGATCGACGAATGACTGCTCCGTGCCTGAGATCCAGGCAGGAGCAGTCAAGCGCCGATAACGCTGATCACAGGCGTGTTAATACACGCCAGTGATCAGCATAGGAGATCAGTGTGTGCAGTGTTATAGGTCCCTATGGGACCTATAACACTGCAAAAAAAATGTAAAAAAAAAGTGTTAATAAAGGTCATTTAACCCCTTCCCTAATAAAAGTTTGAATCACCCCCCTTTTCCCATAAAAAAAATAAAACAGTGTAAAAAAAAATAAAATAAACATATGTGGTATCGCCGCGTGCGTAAATGTCCGAACTATAAAATATATAATTAATTGAACCGCACGGTCAATGGCGTACGCGCAAAAAAATTCCAAAGTCCAAAAAAGCGTATTTTGAATAAAAAGTTATCAAAAAGTCCGATCAAAACAAAAATCATACCGATAAAAACTTCAGATCACGGCGCAAAAAATGAGTCCTCATACCGCCCTGTACGTGGAAAAATAAAAAAGTTATAGGGGTCAGAAGATGACATTTTTAAACCTACAGAATAATGATAAGGTGTAATTTTTACCGAAATATGCACTGCGTAGAAACGGAAGCCCCCAAAACTTACAAAATGGCGTTTTTTTTTCGATTTTGTCGCACAATGATTTTTTTTTTCCGTTTCGCCGTGCATTTTTGGGTAAAATGACTAATGTCACTGCAAAGTAGAATTGGTGACGCAAAAAATAAGCCATAATATGGATTTTTAGGTGGAAAATTGAAAGGGTTATGATTTTTAAAAGGTAAGGAGGAAAAAACGAAAGTGGAAAAACCCTGAGTCCTTAAGGGGTTAAAGAGTTAAGGAAAGAGAAAAAGTGTGGGGGGTGCTGAGGGGGTGGTAGGGTAGTTCCTCCATTCTACACACCTGTCAACCTTATCAACCCATTGAGCAATCGATTGCAGAGTGGGCAAATACCAGCTGTTAAATGTGTGGTTAGACAGGAGACCATAAGAGGAACAACCTTAGAGAAAACTCAAAATTTGGGTGGCTACACACTATATTTAGTGGTTTGTCTATACCGAGGTACTGAGTTGGACTATATCCATAGTGCCAAATAAATGGAATAAATACAATAATATGGATCAATCCTCAAGGTATAGGTAAATTGAGAATTTATGGAAGACTGGAGCTGGTTTTACAAAATATATTGGGCTTTATTCGAAGAATAAATAACTGATATCTGAGCAGGGCCCCTGCTACAGATACAGTACATGTGCCAATAATGCATTCAAATAAAGGGTTAAAAGGTTTATCTACAATAAAATATAATAAATGGGATAAATTCAATTATACATGTAGATAGATAGATCAGTGTTTCTCAACCAGAGTGCGTCCAGCTGTTGCAAAACTACAATTCCCAGCATGCCCGGACAGCAAAAAAGGCCAACTTATCCTTTTTGTGTTATACATATGGGGGGTGGCTACCTTCATTTTGGCTCCTGAACCCACCCATCTTATAAGGTGCTGGATGTTCAAGACCTTACAAGCCTGGTAACTGATTGTTCAGAGGCACATTCACAGTGTATGGTCCATCCCAATGAGGTCACCTTATGGCGGTGGGATGGTCCAAACTATTTGGCCAAATGATAGCATTTCATGTTTTATCTGTATCTTTGTGCTAGCCAAGTATTCTCCTGTTTATGTATATTTAGCCTAGCAGCGTGCACCTGTATGCTGGGTCCATGCAGTAGTTTGGTATCAGTATGTGCTGGCCAACTTATCCTTTTTTGTGTTAGATAGATGGATAGATCCATGTTTCTTAACCAGGGTGCCTCCAGCTGTGGCAAAACTACAACTTGAGTTGTAGTTTTGCAACAGCTGGCAGCACCCTGCTCAGGAAACATTGAGAAATTGCCCATTTACCACCCACCGACCCCTAAACAGCAATTTTTCCCCTTCCCTCTTTACCCCCAGAAAGTTACCTTATTGATGGGTGGCCTCAGTGTGGGCGGTGTCACAAGGTACAAAGCATGCTCCTGCTCCAATAGGGCTGCAGCCTGCACGCAGAGGAGCACTGACATTAAAGGGCCGCAGGCTGGAGTGTCCCACCATCAGTCTGGCTCTTCTGTGCTGTGCCCTGGGACCCCAGAACCCTTACTGGGGTACTGCCTGTACCCCCTGACTGCATGACTTATCTATGGTACCTGAGATTGCAGATATGCCATTTAGAAGCATAGAAAAGCTAGGTACTGTAAGAATGTCTCACCTAGCTTTTCCAGGCCCATGCATGGCATATCTGCTTATAGCTGTGTGTGACAGTCAGACCCTGTAATAAGTACAGAATAATGAGACAGGGTCTGACTGTCCTGCTGCTAACTGTGCCTAATGTTTTTATATCATCACCATAGGCGTGCGCAGCCTATTGCATTAGGGTGTGCACCCTAAAGCACAAACTCACTCCGCGCACGCGTGTGTGTGTTTATGTGTATATATATAAATATATTTACATACATATATATATACACACACACACACAGTCTTGCTTGCATAGTATAGGAGGATTGGATCCAGGGCCAGTTTTAGGCTTAGCGTGGCCCTGGGCAAAATCAGAAGTGGGGTCCCAAAAGTCGTAATAGTGCACTAATCAGATTAGCACATTTTTGGTCACTTCAAATACCATAACAAATATCTAAAAAGCAAAAAAAAAAATGGTACCGATAAAAACTACAAATCACAGCGCCAAAAATGACCCTCATACATCCCCGTATACAGAAAAATAAAAGTGCTATAGGGATCAGAATAGTACAATTTTATATTTTTGTATTCACATTAGGTTGGCAGCATAGTTCCCCCACATTAGGTTGGCAGTATAAATCTCCCACATTAGGATGGAAAAATATTTCCCCCACATTAGGTTGGCAGTATAGTTCCCCCACATTAGGTTGGCAGTATAGTTCCCCCACATTAGGTGCAGTATAGTTCCCCCACATTAGGTTAGTAGTACAGTTCCCCCACATTAGGTTGGCAGTATAGTTCCCCCTCATTAGGTGCAGTATAGTTCCCCCACATTAGGTTAGTAGTACAGTTCCCCCACATTAGGTTGGCAGTACAGTTCCCCCACATTAGGTTAGTAGTACAGTTCCCCCACATTAGGTGCAGTACAGTTCCCCCACATTAGGTTAGTAGTACAGGTTAGTAGTACAGTTCCCCCACATTAGGTGCAGTACAGTTCCCCCACATTAGGTTGGCAGTATAGTTCCCCCACATTAGGTGCAGTATAGTTCCCCCACATTAGGTTAGTAGTATAGTTCCCCCACATTAGGTTGGCAGTATAGTTCCCCCACATTAGGTTAGTAGTACAGTTCCTCCACATTACGTGCAGTATAGTCCTCCACATTAGGTGCAGTATAGTTCCCCCACATTAGGTTAGTGGTATAGTTCCCCCACATTAGGTTGGCAGTATAGTTCCCCCACATTAGGTTGTAGTTCCCCCACATTAGGTTGGCAGTATAGTTCCCCCACATTAGGTTAGTAGTACAGTTCCTCCACATTAGGTGCAGTATAGTTCCCCACATTAGGTGGAGTATAGTTCCCTCACATTAGGTGCAGTATAGTTCCCCCACATTAGGTGCAGTACAGTTCCCCCACATTAGGTGCAGTATAGTTCCCCCACATTAGGTGCAGTATAGTTATAATTGTAGGGAGGAGGACAAGTCTAGAATTTACCATGAGGCTTACGGGACTAATTCTACCCCTGATCTTATATTTGCCAAGGGGTTCAATGGGCGGAGCCAAAGGGTTGTCAAAATTAGGTTTTGCCATGTATGATTGTGACTGTCTATTATATGTAGGCTCACAGCTCAGGACTACATTCCCATCATGTATGATTGTGACTGTCTATTATATGTAGGCTCACAGCTCAGGACTACATTCCCATCATGTATGATTGTGACTGTCTATTATATGTAGGCTCACAGCTCAGGACTACATTCCCATCATGTATGATTGTGACTGTCTATTATATGTAGCCTACATATAATAGACAATCACACATGATGGGGATGTAGTCCTTAGATGTGAGCCTACATATAATAGACAGTCACAATCATACATGATCAGGGCTGGTGCAAGGACTTTTGGCACCCTAGGCGAAAGCTAATTTTGCCGCCCCCCTGACCCCCACACATTGGCTCTGCCCTTTGACATGCCCAACCTTACTACTGGGGTGACACACTGTAACAAACCCCATCCTCATGTAATCTCCATACTACAGGGGTGACACACTGTAACAAACCTCCTCCTCATGTAATCTCCTTACTACTGGGGTGACACACTGTAACAAACCTCCTCCTCATGTAATCTCCTTACTACTGGGGTGACACACTGTAACAAACCTCCTACTCATCTAATCTCCTTACTACTGGGGTGACACACTGTAACAAACCTCCTCCTCATGTAATCTCCTTACTACTGGGGTGACACACTGTAACAAACCTCCTCATGTAATCTCCTTACTACTGGGGTGACACACTGTAACAAACCTCCTCCCATGTAATCTCCTTAATACTGGGGTGACACATTGTAACAAACCTCCTTCTCATGTAATCACCTTACTACTGGGGTGACACACTGTAACAAACCTCCTACTCATGTAATCTCCTTACTACTGGGGTGACACACTAACAAACCTCCTCCTCATGTAATCTCCTTACTACTGGGGTGACACACTGTAACAAACCTCCTCCTCATGTAATCTCCTTACTACTGGGGTGACACACTGTTTAGCAGACAGTGTAACAGTATTAGATAGAGACAGTATCACACATTATAGGATTAGATACAGGGGCTCAGCAACCAGTATCAGACATAGGGGGATTAGATACACAGCTCAGCAGACAATATCAAACATAAAGGGATTAAATACACAGCTCAAATCACACATGGGGATTAGATACAGGGGCTCAGCAAACAGATTACACATGGGAGGATTAGATACACTGCTCATCAGACAGATCACACCTGGGAGGATTAGATACACAGCTCATCAGACAGATCACACATGGGGGAATTAGATATAGGGGCTCAACAAACAGTATCACACATGGGAGGATTAGATACACAGCTCATCAGACAGATCCCACAAGGGGGATTAGATACACAGCTCAAACAGTATCACTTATGGGGGGGGTTTAGATACACAGTTCATTAGATAGATCACACACTGGGGGATTAGATACATATTTTATCAGACAGATCACACATGGGGGATTAGATACACATTTTAGCAGACAGATCACACATGGGGGGATTAGATACACAGCTCATTAGACAGATCACACATGGGGGATTTGATACACTGCTCAGCAAACAGTATCACACATGGGGAGTTTAGATACACAGCTCATTAGACAGAACATACACTGGGGGGATTAGATACACATTTTAGCAGACAGATCACACATGACAGGAGCCTCACCAGGTCAGTGTCTCTTCCCTGTCCGGCTGAGGCTCTGAGGACAGGAATGGCCGATATTTTCACCCTGATTTGAAGACACTGTCAGCTGAGGCAGAGAGAGGTACTTCGGGGGAGGAAGCAGCGCTCCTCGTCAGGATGAAGTAAGCAGAAAAGCAGCCGCAATGTGGTTGTGATTAGGGGTTGGGGGGGTACTGGATCTCACAGTGCTTCTCCAGCAACATGAGGGGTGGGGTGGGGGCAGTTGTGGTCTTGCAGCTCCTCCAGCAAGACGAGGCTGAGGGGAGGGCGTGTATGTTGTCAAGCTAGGTTTGCTGTGACAGGGGGGGATTTCGGGTTGGTGATGTCGGGGATGCAGCGGGCCGCGGTGATTAGGGTGTGCCTGTGCACACCCGGCACACCCCGTGCGCACGCCTATGATCATCACTGCCAAACAATGCACGGATTAGCAGTTTACACTTTTTCCACTAGGTGATGCTATTATGCCTCATAAAACTGAATGAATGTGTTTTTGTGTGAAAGTGATTATTTACTACATGTTAGTAGGCAGATCATGCTAATAGCTGCAGAAGACCACTACAGAACTTCTGTTCTCTGATTGTGTTTAGTCAGTCCATGCTGTGCATTGTAGTACCAGGGCCCAATGTGGTGACCCAGTACAGAACATGTGACACTGCCTGTTGCCTCAGGTTTCTGTTTCGGTCGACAGCTCCAGGGAACTTGTCATTTAATATTGTATTTAATGTTCCATGCTTTATACTAATGTATGCTGTTTATCCTGTATGAAGTGTACTGTGCCTTTAACCCCTTCATGACCCAGCCCATTTTCACCTTCAGGACCTGGGCATTTTTTGAAAATCTGACCACTGTCACTTTAAACATTAATAACTCTAGAATGCTTTTACTTATCATTCTGATTCCGAGATTGTTTTTTCGTGACATATTCTACTTTATGTTATTGGTAAAATTTCACTGATATTTGCATCCTTTCTTGGTAAAAAATCTAAAAATTTCATGAAAATTTTGAAAATTTTGCATTTTTCTAACTTTGAAAGTCTCTGCATGAAAGGAAAATGGATATTCCAAATAAATTACATATTGATTCACATATACAATATGTCTACTTTGTGTTTGCATCAAAAATTTACAAGTTTTTACTTTTGGAAGACACCAGAGGGCTTCAAAGTTCAGCAGCAATTTTCCAATTTTTCTCAAGATTTTCAAAATCGTAATTTTTCAGGGCCCAGTTCAGGTTGGAAGTGGATTTTAAGGGCCTTCATATTAGAAATACCCCATAAATGACCACATTATAAAAACTGCACCCCTCAAAGTATTCAAAATGACATTCAGTAAGTGTTTTAACCCTTTAGGTGTTTCACAGGAATAGCAGCAAAGTGAAGAAGAAAATTCTAAATCTTCATTTTTTACACTCGCATGTTCTTGTAGACCCAATTTTTGAATTTTTACAAGGGGTAAAAGGAGAGAAATCACCCTAAAATTTATAACCCAATTTCTCTCGAGTAACGAAATACCTCATTTGCATATGTAAAGTGTTCGGCGGGCGCAGTAGAGGGCTCAGAAGGGAAGGAGCGACAATAGGATTTTGGAGAGTGAGTTTTTCTGAAAGGGTTTTTGGGGGGCATGTCCCATTTAGGAAGCCCCTATGGTGCCAGAACAGTGGACCCCCCCACATGTGACCCCATTTTGGAAACTATACCCCTCATGGAATTTAATAAGGGGTGCAGTGAGCATTTACACCCCACTGGCGTTTGACAGATATTTGAAACAGTGGACTGTGCAAATGAAAAATTTTATTTTTCATTTTCACAGACCACTGTTCCAAAAATCTGTCATACACCAGTGGGGTGTAAATGCTCACTGCACCCCTTATTACATTCCGTGAGGGGTGTAGTTTCCAAAATGGGGTCACATATGGATATTTATTGTTTTGCGTTTGTCAGAACTGCTGTAACAATCAGCCACCCCTGTGCAAATCACCTCAAATGTACATGGCGCACTCTCCCTTCTGGTCCTTGTTGTGCGCCCCCAGAGCACTTTGCGCCCACATATGGGGTATCTCCGTACTCGGGAGAAATTGCATTACAAATTTAGAGGGTCTTTTTTCCCTTTTACCTCTTGTGAAAATGAAAAGTATAGGGCAACACCAGCATGTCAGTGTAAAAAAATTATTTTTTTACACTAACATGCTGGTGTAGACCCCAACTTCACCTTTTCATAAGGGGTTAAAGAAGAAAAAGCCCCCTCAAAATTTGTAAGGCAATTTCTCCCGAGTACGGCGATACCCCATATGTGTCCCAAAACTGTTGCCCTGAAATACGACAGGGCTCCAAAGTGAGAGAGCGCCATGCGCATTTGAGGCCTGAATTATGGATTGGCATAGGGGTGGACATAGGGGTATTCTATGCCAATGATTCCCAGCTCCAGCTGTTGCAAAACTCCCAGCATGCCTGGACAGTCAATTGCTGTCCGGCAATACTGGGAGTTATTATTTTGCAACAGTGGAGGCTCCGTTTTGGAAACAGTAGCATACCAGACGTTTTTCATTTTTTGGGGGGAGGGGGGGCTGTGTAGGGGTATGTGTATATGTAGTGTTTTTTACTTTTTATTTTAGGTTAGTGTTAGTGTAGTGTAGTGTTTTTAGGGTACAGTCACATGGGCAGAGGTTCACAGCAAGTTTTCCGCTGGGAGTTTGAGCTGCAGCGCAAAATTTGCTCCATCTCAAACTTGCAGCACTCACTGTAAACCTCCGCCCATGTGAGTGTACCCTGTACATTCACATTGGGGGGAGGGGGCAAACATCCAGCTGATGCAAACTGCGAGCATGCCCTTTGGCTGTCCGTGCATGCTGGGAGTTGTAGTTTTGCAACAGCTGGAGGGACACTGGTTTGGAAACACTAAGTTAAGTAATAAACTTTCAAGTGTTTTGCAACCAAACTTAGTGTTTCCAAACCAGTGTGCCTCCAGCTGTTGCAAAACTACAACTCCCAACATGCATGGTCTGTCAGTGCATGCTTGGAGTTATAGTTTTGCAACAATTGCAACAGCTGGAGGCACTGAGGTAGGAAACGGACAATGTTTCCCAACTAGTGTGCCTCCAGTTGTTGCTGAACTACAACTTCCAGCATGCTTGGGCAGTCTGGGCATGCTGGGAGTTGTAGTTTTGCAACATCTGGAGGTCCAGTTTGGAGACCACTGTATAATGGTCTCCAATCTGTGCTCTTCCAGATGTTAGAGAACTACAACTCCCAGCATGCCTGGACAGACTGAGCATGCTGGGAGTTGTAGTTTTGCAACATCTGGAAGAGCACAGATTGGAGACCATTATACAGTGGTCTCCAAACTGTGGACCTCCAGATGTTGCAAAACTACAACTCCCAGCATGCCCAGAAAGCCAAAGGCTGTCTGGGCATGCTGGGAGTTGCAGTTTTGAAACTTCCAGAGGCAGCAGTGAGATTGCTTTACGGCGATCTCACTGCTGCCAATGAAGATGCCGCACTGCTGCCGGAAACTCACCTCCGGGACGCAGCGCCGCCGGGACCGCCTGGAGGACGCCGCTCGCGTCGGGACCGCTCGGTACACCGCATGGCCGGGTAAGTGACGCCAGGGGGACGGGTAAGGGACACTTAGCAGAGCGGTGTGTGTCCCGATCCCCGTGATCGGGACTCACACACCGCGCTGCTAAGTATTCTGATAGCGAAACGCTGCTATCAGCTAGTCAGATTTGACCAGCTGATAGCAGCGATCGCTGGGGGGGTGGGGGATGAAACCCCCCGTGGTCGCACGGTAAGATGGCTGGCTATCAGTGATAGCCACCATCTTACCGACCCATGACGTACCTGTATGTCATGGGTCGGGAACACCTTGCCACCCATGACGTACAGGTATGTCATAGGTCGGGAAGGGGTTAAGTTAAAGGTTGTATGTCATGTAATCACTGTGGGCAATCAGAATCTTAGGCCCTGACCTCCCTAGTCTGGCTAGACAGGAAATGGTCAGTTAGTGGAGCTCAGTCAAAGCTAGATGAATCATCTCTGCCGTACCCTGCTTTATACATCTAATGGGGACAGGTGTTCTAGTTGGGGTCTAGAAGGAGAAAGTGGAATTAAAACAGTGTCTAAGTCTGAGGAGAGTCATAGAAGTCTGTGGAGAAGTCGTGTCAAGCAAAATCAAAGTCCAAGTAGTGGGGAGTAGTGTCCGAGAGCCTAAAGACTCCCACCAAGTCAAGGTTAACAAGAGTGAAAACCTCCGGCAGCTCCGGTCCGAAAGTCCAAGTTCACCCCTGGCGGTAAGCAATTCCGCGGATTTAGCGTGGAGTACCCAAGTCTGTGTTAGTTGTCTCCCAAGTCGGTCTAAAGTCCAGCTAAGCCAAGTCGTCACAGCTGCACCATAACTACCAGAGTCCCAGAGTGCCCAGTGAACTAAAGTGACTATTTCAGCAACTTTACCCCAATTATTGCACTACCAGAGTTTACTGTTATACTGCATGGGCTGTAACATCTACCTGCAAAAACGTTCAGTAAAAGTAGTGTGGTAGCCCGGTACCGTATTACATATCGTACCTAGTGTAGAGGTCCCCAAAGTCAGAGTAACTATGCTCAGGTAGGGTCCCTCAGGTAACCCCTAGTCGCCTCTTCTTAAAGGGGTATTCCAGGAAAAAAACTTTTATATATATATATATATATATATATATATATATATATATCAACTGGCTCCAGAAAGTTAAACAGATTTGTAAATTACTTCTTTATCTGGATGACGTCATTGTCTACTCTCGGACATATCAAGAACACCTCGAGCATCTCAGAGAAGTCTTCCAAGTTCTGATACAACATGGCCTGAAAGTCAAGCCCTCTAAGTGCCCTCTGCTGAAGCCCAAAGTCCACGATCTGTGACATGTCTTCAGTGCCGAAGGCGTACAACCTGATCCTGATAAAGTGAGTGCCGTGAAAAATTTGCCTACGCCTAGAACTGTACGTGATATCCGGAGTTTCTTGGGGTTTGCCGGCTATTATAGGCGGTTCATCCCTCATTTCGCTCCAATTGCCGGGCCCCTGACTACACTGTTACGGGGGATTGCCAAAGAGAACTACAATGGAAGACTCCCGATGATGTGGGATAAAGACCAAGAAGTGGCTTTCCAGGCCCTGAAGCATCTCCTTACTGAACCTCCCTTCCTAGCGTACCCCGACTACAGCTAGCCGTTCCGGTTGTACACTGATGCCAGCTTCGAAGGTTTGGGGGCCATTCTGTTGCAGCTACAGCATAGTAAGGAGAGAGTTATAGCCTATGCCAGATGACACCTACGGGGCGCAGAAAGGAATGACGCTAACTACAGTTCCTTCAAGCTCGAACTTCTTGCTTTGGTCTGGGTGGTCACTGAAAAATTCAAGGACTATTTGGCAGCCATCCCCTTCACGGTTTACACCGACAACAACCCATTGGCACATTTGAACACTGCCAAGCTGGGGATCATTGAGCAATGCTGGCCCTCTCGTCTGGCCAACTACGATTTCAACATCAAGTATCGCAGTGGGAAGACCAATGTTAACGCAGATGTGCTCTCCCGTATGACCCCCAGTGAAGAGCCACCCATGGAAGATGTGTGGGAAGATGTAGAGTTGCCGCCCTTTTACCAGAGGTTCGTGAGTCAGAGCACTCTGACAGCTCAAGAAGGTGACGACCCGGGGCCTCTCAAGGTCCCCGAAGATCTGTAGACCTGGAAAACCCTGCAGGACGAGAGCCGGGTCATGGGGGATCTTCTGGACTATCTATTGCAGAAGAGAGTGCCGACTAGGCTCTGCAGTTGAAGCGGTTACGGCAACAGAGAAATCGTCTGTTTCTCCACAAAGGACTACTATGCCAAAATTCCTTAGACCCAGTCTCTGGAGAACACCTGCATCAGATTTTGGTCCCACGAAGGGATGCCGCCATGGTTCTAAATGCCTATCACGACCAGTCGGGACACTTTGGGGTCCACAAGACCGAAGCTACTATCCGAAGGAGGTTCTATTGGGTGGGGATGCATGGACATATTGAGAAGTGGTGTGCTGAGTGCACCATCTGTAATGTCACCAAAAATTCTCACAAAGATGCAAGAGCCCCACTACATCCCATCCGTACTGAGAGGCCTAACCAACTGGTTGCTCTGGATCACGTGAAGTTATCCCCTACTCGATCAGGATATACCTATGCCCTGACCATGGTGGATCATTATTTCAAGTGTTTGGTCGTTGTGCCCGTCAAGGATCTAACTACCAGGACGGCCGCCCAAGTCTTCTACAGCCATTGGGTCCAACCTCTCGGGTGTCCTGAATCGGTCCTCACTGATCGGGGGACCGCGTTTGAGGCTCAGCTATTCCAGGAACTCTGCCGATTTCATGACTGCAGGAAGCTCAGGACCACTGCATATCACCCTCAAGGGAATGGGCTGTGCGAGAGAATTAATCAGGTGTTCATCCACATGCTAAGGGCAGCATCTGTTTCAAAGCACGAAGAGTGGCCCCGACTCCTGCCTGAAATGTTGGAGATCTACAATAATACTATCCACTGTTCCACCGGGTACACTCCCTTCTTTCTGATGATGGACCGACATGGTCAACTGCCTAAAGATAGAGCCTTTGGGTTGCAAGCACCTTTCAACAACTCTCCTCAGGCCTCTCAAGACTGGGTTTCTGAGCATCAAAGGAGGATTGAAGAAGCTAAGGATATTGTGGAGAAGAAAATGGGCGAGGCTCTGTACAGACAGCAAAAGGATTACAACCGGCATGCATCCGCTCAACCACTGCAACCTGGGGATAGAGTCTGGCTCAGAAAGTTTCCTCGGTCACATAAGCTGGATTCTCTGTGGGAGACGGAGCCTTACACGATTACGGCGATGCCATATCCCGACACAGATGTTTATGTAGTACAGAAGGAGGGGTTTCAGCCGCAGGTAGTCCACCGAAATATGATAAAACTGTGCATGAAGGACGACTTGCCCAAGCCGCCTCCTCCTGCTCCCTCAGAAGCAAGGCCGACAAGAGAGTATGTTCCAGGAGAAGAAATCCACCCCACAATGGACGTTCCACTGTTCTCCTCTCGTCAGCCTACAATGTTCTTTGGGATACAGTGTCCTGTCGCAGCCCAACCGACTTTGATCTCCTCGCCTGGCACTGAGTGCGCTCCAGTGACAGTTCCAAGTACTCCCGTACCAGCTCCAAGTACTCCAGGACTCCCCTCACCAAGCCTCATGGGTCACACCAGTCCTGCAGAAGATATGACTCCTGTTTCTAGTCCTCAAGAGGGTCCCTCAAGGACCGAAGTTGCCAGGGAGTTGTCTTTCGAGGAAGTTCCTGAGAGTCAAGATGTGGTGTTGTGTCGGTCTCAAAGGTCAATAAACAACCTTTAAGGGGAGACCCCCTTGCGGGGACAAACCCTTACTAGAACCCTCCCTATAAAAATGTTTAACTTTATTAAACTTTGTTAAAATATATGACCCCAAACTTGTTAAAATTTGCAGTGGTATGGGGATATTATAGTACTAAAGTGTCAGTAAGCTCACACACTAAGAGGGGTGTTAGACAGGACTGCAGTGTCTTATTCAATTGCGTACTGCGGACCACTGGTGATTCCAGTGTCCGCTATAACACCGCTGTCCCTCACACCTCTATTTGTATTTATTCCCTATAACCACGCCAACTAAAACTTTAGACCGTAGGCCTCCCCGACGTTTCGCTGACGAATCAGCTTTGTCAAGGGTTGCGAGGCTACTACCCCTAAGGTATCAAGACTGACCTTACACATAGTATTACACACATACCACCTCAAAAACAATGACTTAAGTGTACTTACCTCACTTAAACTTAGTACACCAAACAAACAACAAAAATATCTCACACTCAAGTAAATGCTTTGGGAATTGTAGCTAATGTTATTTTCCAATTCCTGCCACTGTTATGTACACTAATTCTCTTCTCTCTCCTATGTGTGCGAGATGCCCTGCCTCGCCAGTAGGTGCTCTCGCGAGCTAAAAATAATACACATAATAAAAGGTAACCTAGGTAAGGTTTATCTGTTGTGTTCTAGGGATAAGAGCGTGTAGCCAATAGACCCTCGTAGCCAGTTTTATTGGTAGAAAGCCTCAGGCAAGCCAGTAAAGTTTCCAGTGTACTAAACAGGTAGCTAACATGGCAAAAATGTATTGTGAGATTTAAATTGTCTAGTGAGCTTAGGAAAAAATGTTAAGTAGGATGTATCTCATGTGAATAATATCATCCTGTTACTAAATTCATGAACTTACCAGTCCTGTTCATGAGTTTACTCAACAAAATGTATGTACCTCAAAGAAAATATTAAGTAGCTTTATAATGTTGTTACCCAACCTTCACTTCGTCCCTCTGTCTTAGGGTATAGATGTCAAGGCCGACTTATTTTAAGTAAGGGGGTATGTTGTATTGCATACCGTACCTAGTGTAGAGGTCCCCAAAGTCAGAGTAACTACGCTCAGGTAGGGTCCCTCAGGTGGGACAACCCCTAGTCGCCTCTTCTTAAGTTTAATTGTCTAATGTTAATATATGTATATATTTAATAATAGTATATATCTAGGATAATGTATAGTACTTACCTTGCTTAGCGTCGCAGGACCTTCGGTCATGTGACCATGTTAATAACCTCTATGGTATGTTGGAGGACCTTAGGAGGTCCTTGGGTCACGTGTTACCCACAAATCTTTGTAATGTTGATTGACATCAGTATTGGACCAATTAGCACTAGTCCAGCCCCTGCCCATATAAGGGAGCTGCATCCAATTATCGTTCTCTTTGGTTGCTGCTCTCGTGGATGCCGGACTAGTAGGACGGATCTGCGCAACTTTCAAAGACACGCTAGGCCTGAAAAACCTACCGGCCTCAGCAGAACTAAAACCGTGAGTTCTCAACTACCCCCGCTAATGCTAGCGTGACTACTGGACCGCAACTAATCCCCTAAATCCAGTGGAACAGCGCATTATACTTAAAGACTCTAAAGTCTTTAAAGTCCCAACCTTTGTCAATCTCCAAAGAAAGCAGTTGTATGCATAAGAGACTGTTCCGTTATTGAAGAATGCAGAAAATCTTCAGTAAAAAGTTATACCTGTTTCAGAAAACTCTCCGTTTGTGGGCATTCTGTTATTATCCACCTCCCTATCGCTCTTGGGAAGGGTGGCGGTAGGACAAGTATTACTGAGGAGCCCTCACCATGGCTTCACGAATAGCAAGGGTTAACAAGCACCCTTTAACTACCGCACAACTACACTCCCCATACCCTACATCCCCCAGGCTATCACAGTAGTTTCTGTAACCGTTTATCTGTTGTTTTTACTGCCCCAGTGCTGGCCTAGGAAGCTATATATCCTTGGAGGGTGAAGGTCAACACTACCCTGGCGTCAGAAACTCTATTTCAGTCACTACACCCTTTCAGTACACTACATAGGCCACCCCATCATTTACCCAATGATTTTTGCTATGGGGCCCCATTAATTATAGACACGTCCCTGCTTTAACCCACACATCAATCATATGCACACAGCCTGTATATGAGCCATTATCCTGTGATTACCTTTGTGCATCCCAGACAAGGAACAGCACTGCATACATACAGCAGCCTTGGGATTATTCTGAGGTCAGAACCACCCAGAGGAAACACAGAAACTACACTCCTGATGACTCTCACAGTCACATTATCCGATCACATAGGCCCTAGGGTGAGAAGCATCAAAGTCCTATAGACACAGTGTTCATACATCCAGCACACCAGACCCATACAACTCCCATAAGATACATTCTACTGGATTCTGGGAAATCCCATTAGAGACAATTGTGGTGCAAAGAATACCTGATCACTTTGTGAGGCCAGGGCACTGTTAGGCTATACATGGTCCAAGGTTGGAGACAGCTTCTCCTGGGCCAGACACAGGGAGTAAAGAAACACACCAACTTCGGGTTATGAATAACTGCCTTTTACTCAGCAGGGTTCAGATGTTATTACACACCAACAGTATGGTGCAGAGTGGAGAGAATGCAGTGTAACCCCTTGGGAGCCCTGTTGCCTTGCTGGAACTTATGGTGCTTTTCGCCCAATAGATTAATACTTACTTGATATGAGACTGAAGATTTTCCATGCCACTAGCATTCTGACAAGATCCTGTGACTTTTTCCGTCAGGGCTTGAATTTCCACTGTACTGGGGAACCCTTGCAGAATGGTTGGATGAGACTTAAAATGGGATTTGTTCTGGACTTCCCTCAGAGCTTCTCCACACACAATTCACACCTTTACCACACTTGTGCTCAGCTTAGACTGGGGTAGAACTGGGGCAACTCCTCCCTTACTACACTATATAGCTCACAATTTAGGGGTTCTCTTTGGGCAGGCAGGGTCACATGGGTTTACAGTGCTCCTCACTCATAAAGGTACAATGGGGATAAATAACATAACACAGTGGTTATGAAAAATATCATAAACATTTGATAAAGTGGGACAGAGGTGCAGGACAGTCAGGCAGCTAGCTGGGTTACAGTTAGAAAACGGGGTAGAGGGAAAAGTATCAGGGAGGCTAGTCCTGAACTGGCACACCCCAACATGTTAGCCCGTTTGGCAGATGAGGGGGATGCCATTTCAGAGCTAGCAGTACTGCAGCAGGACTCTACCTCTGACCGTCAGGGGGGTCTGCTCCAGTAAGGAGGGAATGAGGAGTACAGGGCAGACCAGACAGGTACTGGTAGTGGGGGACTCAGTTATAAGGGGGACAGACAGTGCGATCTGTCACAAAGACTGCGATCGCCGAAGTGTGTTGTCTTCCAGGCACATCGCGGATCGGGTTGACAGGTTGCTGGGTGGGGCTGGAGAGGACCCAGCAGTCATGGTACATAGTGGCGCTAATGACAAATTAAGAGGTAGGTGAAGTGTCCTTAAAAATCATTTCAGGGACTTAGGCCGCAAGCTTAAGGCAAGGAGCTCCAAGGTAATATTTTCTGAAATATTACCGGTACCACGAGCCACACCAGAGAGGCAGTGGGAGATTAGGGAGGTAAACAAGTTGCTCAGAAGCTGGTGTAGGAAGGAGGGGTTAAGGTTAATGGAGAACTGGGCCAACTTCGCTGTTGGATACCGACTCTACCATAGGGACAGGCTGCACCTCAATGGGGAGGGTGCAGCTGTGCTTGGGGAGAAGATGGCTAGAAGGGTGGAGGTGTGTTTAAACTAGGGACTGGAGGGGAGGGAACCTACAACATAGAGGGGGAAGATAGTGTAGATAAAGAGGGGCAACTTATTAATACACCTGTGGGTGTAGCGGAGGAAGGGGTTAGAATAGTTAAAATGGGGGCATGGCCTGGATGGAGAGCTGAGCGGTCGCACTCTGCAGTGCTCCCGCTAGCCCAGCTCTTTTACCCTGAAAAAATATCCTTTTACATGGGCCCCAACTCACCACTGCAGGTCCTGGGTCCTGTGGAGGCTCTTTGGCGGTTCCAGCGCTGTACATTGTGGTTGCGGCGGCATGAGCGGAGGTCCGGTGCGGAGGTGGCGGAGGTCCCACTGGAAGGTGACTGGGAGCAGAGAGGGGTGCTGCAGGTACCTGGCGGTGATATTGTGAGGTCCGGGAGCGGGCTGGTCGCAGGCCCTGGTCAGGTTCTAAATACTGGGAGTGCGGCAGCCATTGCTCCTGCTTCGTGGGCGTGGCCTCAGGGTTACCGTGGTGACTCCCGCGGCCTGCATTATGTGGTGAGAGGCCTCTGGCTGCAGTGAGGGGGCTCCTGGATCCTAACTGCTTCTCCAGCCCTGCTGCGGAGCGCCCCTCTAGTGAAACTGCTGGGACTTGTGGTGCGCTGTGTTAGGGGCTGGGCCCCCCTGAAGTGTGAGTACTACCAGGAATAGCGGTGCTGAGAGCCTGCCTTGCTGCTGTACTGAGTGCCTGCAATTAACCCTGCTGATACCTGCCATTAACTATTGCTGGGACTGGTGCTGTTTCACTTGCGCGAAATTCCTCTGTGGAGTGTCACTGCGAATATTCTACAATTGAGGATACCCTTCATCCCCTGCTGGAACAGGTGGCTTCTCTACAGCGGCAAGTAAAAACTGTCCTGGACCGTGCTGATGATATGGAAAATAGGCTATGGTGCAATAATATTCGTCTGGTGGGACTTCCGGAGAAGGCCGAGGGGTCAGACCATATGGCGTTTCTGGAGTTATGGTTGAAGGAGATTCTGCCGGCTGACACTTTCTCCTCCTAGACTGTTTCTTGCAAAGTTGCTCCACTTCAAGGATCAGGATGCTATCCTGTGAGCTGTTCGCATAAAAGGGGAGGTGCCATATAATGGCAGTAGAGTTGCCTTTTATCCGGACTTCTCAGTGGAGTTAAGGAAACAAAGGATCAAGTTCACTGAGGTGCACCTTCGACTCCGCACTAAGGGATAATGCTATGCAATGCTGTTCCCGGCTCGTCTTCGAGTAGTAGATGGTGCCACTACCCGATTCTTCATGTCTCCAGTAGAGGCTCTGCAGTGGGTTGATGCTGCTTCTCCTGTGGCTCCTCCAGACTGATCCTGTGAAGAATCGGTGCAAGTCTTCTCCTGTTTCCCGTTTCTTTAGTTAGCATAGGGAGGTGGATCAGTGGTTAGGGCTGGCCTTAGAGTTCCTGAACTATACCCTGGTTACGGCTCCTTGATTAGGGGGATCTCTAGTGAGTTGGCCACGGAGATAGTATAGCTGGATTGGCGGGAGTGTGGTGGGCTATTCGGTGGAGTTCTTGCTATTGCCCATTGGTTAGCGTTTAGGGTCTAAATCTGCACATTGTTACGCCGAGCGCTCCGGGTTCCCGCTCCTCCCCGGAGCGCTCGCTACACTCTCGCTCCCGCAGCGCCCCGGTCAGATCCACTGAACGGGTGCGCTGCGATACCGCCTCCAGCCGGGATGCGATTCGCGATGCGGGTGGCGCCCGCTCGCGATGCGCACCCCGGCTCCCGTACCTGACTCGCTCTCCGTCGGTCCTGTCCCGGCGCGCGCGGCCCCGCTCCCTAGGGCGCGCGCGCGCCGGGTCTCTGCGATTTAAAGGGCCACTGCGCCGCTGATTGGCGCAGTGGTTCTAATCAGTGTGTTCACCTGTGCACTCCCTATGTATACCTCACTTCCCCTGCACTCCCTCGCCGGATCTTGTTGCCATTGTGCCAGTGAAAGCGTTCCCTTGTTTGTTCCTAGCCTGTGTTCCAGACCTCCTGCCGTTGCCCCTGACTACGATCCTTGCTGCCTGCCCCGACCTTCTGCTACGTCCGACCTTGCTTCTGTCTACTCCCTTGTACCGCGCCTATCTTCAGCAGTCAGAGAGGTTGAGCCGTTGCTAGTGGATACGACCTGGTCACTACCGCCGCAGCAAGACCATCCCGCTTTGCGGCGGGCTCTGGTGAATACCAGTAGTGACTTAGAACCGGTCCACTAGCACGGTCCACGCCAATCCCTCTCTGGCACAGAGGATCCACCTCCTGCCAGCCGGCATCGTGACAGTAGATCCGGCCATGGATCCCGCTGAAGTTCCTCTGCCAGTTGTCGCCGACCTCACCACGGTGGTCGCCCAGCAGTCACAACAGATAGCGCAACAAGGCCACCAGCTGTCTCAACTGACCGTGATGCTACAGCAGCTACTACCACAGCTTCAGCAATCATCTCCTCCGCCAGCTCCTGCACCTCCTCCGCAGCGAGTGGCCGCCTCAGGCCTACGACTATCCTTGCCGGATAAATTTGATGGGGACTCTAAGTTTTGCCGTGGCTTTCTTTCACAATGTTCCCTGCACTTGGAGATGATGTCGGACCAGTTTCCTACTGAAAGGTCTAAGGTGGCTTTCGTAGTCAGCCTTCGGTCTGGAAAAGCTCTGTCATGGGCCACACCGCTCTGGGACCGCAATGACCCCGTCACTGCCTCTGTACACTCCTTCTTCTCGGAAATTCGAAGTGTCTTTGAGGAACCTGCCCGAGCCTCTTCTGCTGAGACTGCCCTGCTGAACCTAGTCCAGGGTAATTCTTCCGTTGGCGAGTACGCCGTGCAATTCCGTACTCTTGCTTCAGAACTTTCCTGGAAAAATGAGGCCCTCTGCGCGACCTTTAAAAAAGGCCTATCCAGCAACATTAAAGATGTTCTGGCCGCACGAGAAATTCCTGCCAACCTACATGAACTCATTCATCTAGCCACTCGCATTGACATGCGTTTTTCCGAAAGGCGTCAGGAGCTCCGCCAGGATATGGACTTTGTTCGCACGAGGCGTTTTTTCTCCCCGGCTCCTCTCTCCTCTGGTCCTCTGCAATCCGTTCCTGTGCCTTCCGCCGTGGAGGCTATGCAAGTTGACCGGTCTCGCCTGACACCTCAAGAGAGGACACGACGCCGCATGGAGAATCTCTGCCTGTACTGTGCCGGTACCGAACACTTCCTGAAGGATTGTCCTATCCGTCCTCCCCGCCTGGAAAGACGTACGCTGACTCCGCACAAAGGTGAAACAGTCCTTGATGTCAACTCTGCTTCTCCACGTCTTACTGTGCCTGTGCGGATATCTGCCTCTACCTTCTCCTTCTCCACTAAGGCCTTCTTGGACTCCGGATCTGCAGGAAACTTTATTTTGGCCTCTCTCATCAACAGGTTCAACATCCCAGTGACCAGTCTCGCCAGACCTCTCTACATCAATTGCGTTAACAATGAAAGATTGGACTGTGCCCTGCGTTACCGCACGGAACCCCTCCTAATTGCATCGGACCTCACCACGAAAAAATTGAGTTTTTGGTCCTCTCCAATTGCACTTCCGAAATTCTCCTTGGATTACCCTGGCTTCAACACCATTCCCCAACCCTGGATTGGTCCACAGGGGAGATCAAGAGTTGGGGTCCCTCTTGTTTCAAGGACTGCCTTAAACCGGTTACCAGTACTCCTTGCCGTGACCCTGTGGTTCCCCCTGTAACCGGTCTCCCTAAGGCCTATATGGACTTTGCGGATGTTTTTTGCAAAAAACAAGCTGAGACTCTACCTCCTCACAGGCCTTATGACTGTCCTATTGACCTCCTCCCGGGCACTACTCCACCCCGGGGCAGAATTTATCCTCTCTCTGCCCCAGAGACTCTTGCTATGTCTGAGTACATCCAGGAAAATTTAAAAAAGGGCTTTATCCGCAAATCCTCCTCTCCTGCCGGAGCCGGATTTTTCTTTGTGTCCAAAAAAGATGGCTCCCTACGTCCTTGCATTGACTACCGCGGTCTTAATAAAATCACGGTAAAGAACCGCTACCCTCTACCTCTCATCTCTGAACTCTTTGATCGCCTCCAAGGTGCCCACATCTTTACCAAACTGGACTTAAGAGGTGCTTATAATCTCATCCGCATCAGAGAGGGGGATGAATGGAAAACGGCATTTAACACTAGAGATGGACACTTTGAGTATCTGGTCATGCCCTTTGGCCTGTGCAACGCCCCTGCCGTCTTCCAAGACTTTGTTAATGAAATTTTTCGTGATCTCTTATATTCCTGTGTTGTTGTGTATCTGGACGATATCCTGATTTTTTCTGCCAACCTAGAAGAACACCGCCAGCATGTCCGCATGGTTCTTCAGAGACTTCGTGACAATCAACTTTATGCCAAAATGGAGAAATGTCTGTTTGAATGTCAATCTCTTCCTTTCCTAGGATACTTGGTCTCTGGCCAGGGACTACAAATGGATCCAGACAAACTCTCTGCCGTCTTAGATTGGCCACGCCCCTATGGACTCCGTGCTATCCAACGTTTTTTGGGGTTCGCCAATTATTACAGACAATTTATTCCACATTTTTCCACCATTGTGGCTCCTATCGTGGCTTTAACCAAAAAGAATGCCAATCCTAAGTCATGGCCTCCTCAAGCGGAAGACGCCTTTAAACAGCTCAAGTCTGCCTTTTCTTCAGCTCCCGTGCTCTCCAGACCTGACCCATCTAAACCCTTCCTATTGGAGGTTGATGCCTCCTCAGTAGGAGCTGGAGCGGTCCTTCTACAAAAAAATTCTTCCGGGCATGCTGTTACTTGTGTTTTTTTTTCTAAGACCTTCTCTCCGGCGGAGAGGAACTACTCCATCGGGGATCGAGAGCTACTAGCCATTAAATTAGCACTTGAGGAATGGAGGCATCTGCTGGAGGGATCAAGATTTCCAGTTATTATTTACACCGATCACAAGAACCTCTCCTATCTCCAGTCTGCCCAATGGCTGAATCCTCGCCAGGCCAGGTGGTCTCTGTTCTTTGCCCGATTTAATTTTGAAATTCACTTTCGGCCTGCCGATAAGAACATTAGGGCCGATGCTCTCTCTCGTTCCTCGGATGCCTCGGAAGTAGAGCTCTCTCCGCAACACATCATTCCTCCTGACTGCCTGATCTCCACTTCTCCAGCCTCCATCAGGCAAACTCCTCCAGGGAAGACCTTCGTCTCCCCAGGCCAACGCCTCGGAATCCTCAAATGGGGTCACTCCTCCCATCTCGCAGGTCATGCGGGCATCAAGAAATCCGTGCAACTCATCTCTCGTTTCTATTGGTGGCCGACTCTGGAGACGGATGTTGTGGATTTTGTGCGAGCCTGCACTGTCTGTGCCCGGGATAAGACTCCTCGCCAGAAGCCCGCTGGTCTTCTTCATCCTCTGCCTGTTCCCGAACAGCCTTGGTCTCTGATTGGTATGGACTTTATTACAGACTTACCCTCATCCCGTGGCAACACTGTTGTTTGGGTGGTCGTTGATCGATTCTCCAAGATGGCACATTTCATCCCTCTTCCTGGTCTTCCTTCTGCGCCTCAGTTGGCAAAACAATTTTTTGTACACATTTTTCGTCTTCACGGGTTGCCCACGCAGATCGTCTCGGATAGAGGCGTCCAATTCGTGTCTAAATTCTGGAGGGCTCTCTGTAAACAACTCAAGATTAAATTAAACTTTTCTTCTGCTTATCATCCTCAATCCAATGGGCAAGTAGAAAGAATTAACCAGGTCCTGGGTGATTATTTACGGCATTTTGTTTCCTCCCGCC
Organism: Hyla sarda; assembly: GCF_029499605.1. NCBI lineage: Eukaryota > Metazoa > Chordata > Amphibia > Anura > Hylidae > Hyla > Hyla sarda. The sequence goes on along the minus strand of NW_026610825.1, from coordinate 63,538 downwards.
AGGATGACTGGGCAGATCTTCTACCATGGGCCAAATTCTCGTATAACTTCAGAGTTTCTGAATCTTCTTCCAAATCCCCATTTTTTGTGGTGTACGGCCGTCACCCTCTTCCCCCCCTCCCTACTCCCTTGCCCTCTGGTGTACCCGCTGTGGATGAAATATCTCGTGATCTTTCCACCATATGGAAAGAGACCCAAAATTCTCTCTTACAGGCTTCATCACGCATGAAGAAGTTTGCTGATAAGAAAAGAAGAGCTCCCCCCATTTTTTCTCCCGGAGACAAGGTATGGCTCTCCGCTAAATATGTCCGCTTCCGTGTTCCCAGCTACAAATTGGGACCACGCTATCTTGGTCCTTTCAAAATTTTGTGCCAGATTAATCCTGTCTCTTATAAACTTCTTCTCCCTCCTTCTCTTCGTATTCCTAATGCCTTTCACGTTTCTCTTCTTAAACCACTCATCATCAACCGTTTCTCTCCTAAACTTATCTCTCCCACTCCTGTCTCCGGTTCTTCAGACATCTTTCCTGTAAAGGAGATACTGGCCTCCAAAAAGGTCAGAGGAAAAACCTTCTTTTTGGTTGACTGGGAGGGCTGTGGTCCTGAAGAGAGATCCTGGGAACCTGAGGACAATATCCTAGATAAAAATCTGGTCCTCAGGTTCTCAGGCTCCAAGAAGAGGGGGAGACCCAAGGGGGGGGGTACTGTTACGCCGAGCGCTCCGGGTTCCCGCTCCTCCCTGGAGCGCTCGCTACACTCTCGCTCCCGCAGCGCCCCGGTCAGATCCACTGACCGGGTGCGCTGCGATACCGCCTCCAGCCGGGATGCGATTCGCGATGCGGGTGGCGCCCGCTCGCGATGCGCACCCCGGCTCCCGTACCTGACTCGCTCTCCGTCGGTCCTGTCCCGGCGCGCGCGGCCCCGCTCCCTAGGGCGCGCGCGCGCCGGGTCTCTGCGATTTAAAGGGCCACTGCGCCGCTGATTGGCGCAGTGGTTCTAATCAGTGTGTTCACCTGTGCACTCCCTATGTATACCTCACTTCCCCTGCACTCCCTCGCCGGATCTTGTTGCCATTGTGCCAGTGAAAGCGTTCCCTTGTTTGTTCCTAGCCTGTGTTCCAGACCTCCTGCCGTTGCCCCTGACTACGATCCTTGCTGCCTGCCCCGACCTTCTGCTACGTCCGACCTTGCTTCTGTCTACTCCCTTGTACCGCGCCTATCTTCAGCAGTCAGAGAGGTTGAGCCGTTGCTAGTGGATACGACCTGGTCACTACCGCCGCAGCAAGACCATCCCGCTTTGCGGCGGGCTCTGGTGAATACCAGTAGTGACTTAGAACCGGTCCACTAGCACGGTCCACGCCAATCCCTCTCTGGCACAGAGGATCCACCTCCTGCCAGCCGGCATCGTGACACACATGTTCCTAGTGTTAGACAGGGTTTCGTTGTTGGGGATGTTTTACTTGTATTTTGCATTTGTTTATGCGATTAGTGTTTGTGCCCTATCTATCTTTTGTGATGTCTTGTCTTGCGTTCTATATGTGGTGTGTCTGGTGTTTGCTCCTGGAGGTCCTCAGGTGGTGGCATAATGGTTTAGGTGCACTTTCTCTACTACTAAGGTGCTTTTCTGGGAAAGTGGGGGTTCTATACCCAGTTGTGGCCCTACTATAGGTAACTTTTTCAGGTATTGATAATGGGGACACTTTGTATTGTGAGTTGGAATGTTAGGGGCTTAACTCCGTTTACAAGCTCCCTTGGACTTAATGCCTGGAGTGCGGCACTGTCTCTTATGGAGGTTTGGCGTCGGAAGCATCTGTTTGACCCAGTATTCTCCTTTTACTCAGCGGTACATAAGTCGTTCTCCAGGATCGATTTGGCATATGCCTCTTCCGATCTCCTACCTCTGGTAAGAGATGTCATGTACACCACTAGGGGGATCTCAGACCACTCAGCTCTTATACTGTCTCTAGGTTTAGACCCTCGCCACTCCTCCAAAGTCTGACGGATGCATCTTGGCTGGCTGCAGGAGGAGGTGGTGACGGCATCACTACTGGAAGCTCACAATTGTTTTTGGGAACATAATAGGTCTCTCCCCGACAATGCTTATAAGGCTCATGTTAGGGGGGCTTTTATGACTGGGGTCACTGGATGGAGGGCGACACATTCGGCCAGTGAAGCTGTGTTGCAGGTTGAGCTAGGGGTTTTGGAAGCGGAAGTGGTGAGGAACTCTTCTCCCGATGTTGAACATAAGGGGTTAACAGCCTCTTGATCCTTCAGAGAGAAAAGATTCATAAGAGAATGGTGGACAGGGAGGCGGCCATATTTGAATTTGGGGATAAAAATGGTAGTTTATTGGCATATTTGGCTAGAGAGAGTAGGCCAGTGGTTGCTATACCTAGTATTAGGGGGGCTTCTGGGATTTTGGAATCTGACCCTAGCACTATTAATACTGTATTCGATTTCGTAATTTTTGTGGGGATCGCCTCTTACACTCTTGACTATGGCTCAGGCAGCTGATCTAGATGCCCCTTTTTCAGATGAGGAAGTCTCTATGGCTATTGCCTCTCTACAGACTAGGAAAACTCCGGAGTTTGATGGCATGATTGGTGACTGGTACAGGGCAAATGAGGAGCGGCTGATACCCATTCTAAAGAATCTTTTTAGTGTGGCTATGCAGACTGGGAGGCTCCCTGACTCCATGAGGGAGGCCCTTATTGTGGTTCTTCCCAAACCGAGTAAGGATTTGACTTTACCAGATTCTTACAGGCCTATTTCCCTCCTTAATGTAGATATCAAACTTTTGGCAAAAATTTTAGCTAATAGGTTGCGATGGTTCATAGCTGCTATCGTTCATCCTGACCAGACGGGCTTTATACCAGGGAGAGCTACAGATATTAATGTCCAGCGCTTGCATCTTATTATAGCCGGTGCGGAAGGGGTAGCCTCGAAGGGATATGTAGTCAGCCTAGATGTGTATAAGGCTTTTGACTCTGTGGAATGGGTGTACCCTTGGGGTTTCCCGGGGTCATTCGGTTTGGTCCACGGTTCCGGGCGTGGGTGCGCTTGCTTTATGATAGTCCTAGAGCCAGGGTACAAACTAATCTAGAGATCTCAGAGTCCTTCCAGTTGGGTAGGGCTATGAGGCAGTGCTGTCCCCTATCTCCCTTTTTAATTGCCCTGGCAGTAGAACCGCTTGCGGCGGCCATCAGATCATCCTCTTGTATTCAGGGGGTTCGTAGGGGTTCTCTGGAGGAGAAAGTGTCCATGTACGCTGATGACACACTGGTTTATTTGGCTGATGTTGAGGGTTCCCTGGGGGCCTTGTTTGTCCTCAGACAAGTTTATCTCCTTCTCTAGTCTTAAAGTTAATTGGGCTAAGTCTTCCCTGATGCCATTGGTGAGGACCCCATTCCGTTTCTTCCTCATAGGTTGCAGACAGTTACTCAATTTAGATATTTGGGAGTGGAGGTTTCTGTGTGTGTGGGACTGTCAGGTTGAATTTGGATCCGGTTTTGTCGCTGGCGAGAGTCAAACTTCAGGCCTGGTCTTCTTTCCCTAGCTGGTAGGATTAATATCTTTAAGATGATGTACTTACCTGAGTTGTTTTTTTTTTTAATCTCTTTTACCTTTCTCCTGTGATTCCTCCTAAGAAGTACTTTGCAACGCTGAGTGGTGCTTTGAGATTCTTCTATTGGCAGGATAAATCGCCGCAATTGGGTCAGGTGCTGCTCCAGGCGTCCAAACAGCGGGTGGATTGGCTGCCCCTAACATGTACGATTACTTTTTAGCATCTCAATTGGTGTATGCTGCCTGGTGGATCGACCTTGATCTGGCAAATGCATCTACTGCCCTTGCGGGAGCTCTTATGGGTTTGTATGAAACATTGACCAATACCCTTTACATATATACTTCTAATTCTAGGTTGTTGGCCCCTATTAAAACAGTGGCGGAGGTGTGGTCAGTGGTCTCCAGACGTTTTCCGGTGCTGGCAATGTCTCCTAGAGCACCTCTGTGGGGGAAACCTCATTTTGAGCACCTGCAGGAGTTGGAGGCTGCTTGCTTCTGGAGTGAACATGGAGTCAGGTTCGCCATGCATTTGTTTGGGAAATTCTCTTCTTTCCCACACTTAAGAGACTGCTTTAATCTCCCTCGGGGTGCTCGATTTTGGTACCTTCAGCTGAGACATGCGGTAGTGACGCAGTTTGGCTCTCTTGATGTGACCCCAGCTTTCTCAGATGTTGAATTACTTCTGGGCACCGCTGGCCTTTCCAAACCTTTGACTCAGGCATATGCATTACTTCAATCTGTGGGCCCTGACCCATTTGAGTTAGATTTTGTGAAGTGGGCGGCTGATATTCCTGACTTGTCGGAGGACCAGTGGAGGGAAGTTACTAAAACCTATTCCCCTACAGTGGTCAGTGCTAGGGATATGCTTATTCAAGCTAGATTGATACTTTGTCTATATTATACTCCAGTCAAGCTGTTCCGTATTGGGGTTTCTTCTTCCGATTCTTGTTTTAGGTGTCACGGGGATGTGGGATCTCTTATACTGGGCAGTCAACATACAGGGTTATAGTCTATTCAGGAAGGATCGCACAAAAAGGAAAGGGGGAGGAGTTTGTCTTTTTGTGAAATCGAGTCTGAAGGCCGCACTACGGGAGGATAACTATTCTGATATAAACTGGGAGACTGAGAATTGTGAATCTCATAAAGGAAACAGGTTTCTGACTAACTTTATAGCTAAAGACAATTATCTGTCCCAAATGGTGCAGGGCCCGACCAGAGGGGGCGCCCTACTAGACTTAATATTAACCCCTTCATGACCCAGCCCATTTTCACCTTCAGGACCTGGGCATTTTTTGAAAATCTGACCACTGTCACTTTAAACATTAATAACTCTGGAATGCTTTTACTTATCATTCTTATTCTGAGATTATTTTTTCGTGACATATTCTACTTTATGTTATTGGTAAAATGTCACTGATATTTGCATCCTTTCTTGGTAAAAAATCTAAAAATTTCATGAAAATGTTGAAAATTTTGCATTTTTCTAACTTTGAAAGTCTCTGCTTGAAAGGAAAATGGATATTCCAAATAAATTACATATTGATTCACATATACAATGGGGGACATTTACTAATCTAGTCTATTCTGGGTATGCTTATAGACCAGCGTATGTGGTAGTCTCCTGTTTATTGTGCTCCTAATTTATCAAAGGTCTCACAGCCCTTGATAAATTCTGTGCTCAGACTTCAGGGTCTACAGCTTTAACTGCATTTAGACCTGCTCCAACATGGTCTGACATTTCAGCATATTGTGGGCAGATGCGACTTGTCACAATTGATAAATTCAGCACCAATGCATTTTCCAATGCATTTCCATCTAAAATAGACTTGCATGCATCATGTTGTAAAATTCCTCTAGAGCAAAAGTCGCAGAAAAGTCGCACATATTTAGACTGCAACTTTCTGTGCGACAAATTTAGACAGGAAAAACCAGTCTAAATCCTTTAATAAATCTCCCCCAATATGTCTACTTTATGTTTGCATCAAAAAATTTACAAGTTTTTACTTTTGGAGGACAGCAGAGGGCGTCAAAGTTCCGCAATTTTCCAATTTTTCTCAAGATTTTCAAAATCGTACTTTTTCAGGGCCCAGTTCAGGTTAAAAGAGGATTTTAAGGGTCTTCATATTAGAAATACCCCATAAATTACCCCCATTATAAAAACTGCACCCCCCAAAGTATTCAAAATGACATTCAGTAAGTGTTTTAACCCTTTAGGTGTTTCACAGGAATAGCAGCAAAGTGAAGGAGAAAATTCTAAATCTTCATTTTTTACACTGGCATGTTCTTGTAGACCCAATTTTTGAATTTTTACTAGGGGTAAAAGGAGAGAAATCACCCTAAAATTTGTAGCCCAATTTCTCTCAAGTAAGGAAATACCTCATATGTCTATGTAAATTGTTCGGCGGGCGCAGTAGAGGGCTCAGAAGGGAAGGAGCGACAATGGGATTTTGGAGAGTGAGTTTTTCTGAATGGGTTTTTGGGGGGCATGTCCCATTTAGGAAGCCCCTATGGTGCCAGAACAGTGTACCTTCCCACATGTGACCCCATTTTGGAAACTACACCCCTCATGGAATTTAATAAGGGGTGCAGTGAGCATTTACACCCCACTGGCGTTTGACAGATATTTGAAACAGTGGACTGTGCAAATGAAAAATTTTATTTTTCATTTTCACAGACCACTGTTCCAAAAATCTGTCATACGCCAGTGGGGTGTAAATTCTCACTGCACCCCTTATTACATTCCGTGAGGGGTGTAGTTTCCAAAATGGGGTCACATATGGATATTTATTGTTTTGCGTTTGTCAGAACTGCTGTAACAATCAGCCACCCCTGTGCAAATCACCTCAAATGTACATGGCACACTCTCCCCTTCTGGGCCTTGTTGTGCGCCCCCAGAGCACTTTGCGCCCACATATGGGGTATCTCCGTACTCAGGAGAAATTGCATTACAAATTTTGGGGGCCTTTTTTCCCTTTTACCTCTTGTGAAAATGAAAAGTATAGGGCAACACCAGAATGTCAGTGTAAAAAATTTATTTTTTTACACTAACATGCTGGTGTAGACCCCAACTTCACCTTTTCATAAGGGGTTAAAGAAGAAAAAGCCCCCCAAAATTTTTAAGGCAATTTCTCCCAAGTACGGCGATACCCCATATGTGTCCCAAAACTGTTGCCCTAAAATACGACAGGGCTCCAAAGTGAGAGAGCGCCATGCGCATTTGAGGCCTAAATTAGGGATTTGCATAGGGGTGGCTATAGGGGTATTCTATGCCAATGATTCCCAAACAGGGTGCCTCCAGCTGTTGCAAAACTCCCAGCATGCCTGGACAGTCAATGGCTGCCCGGCAATACTGGGAGTTGTTATTTTGCAACAGCTGGAAGCTCCGTTTTGGAAACAGTAGCTTACCAGACGTTTTTCATTTTTGGGGGGGAGGGGGACTGTGTAGGGGTATGTGTATATGTAGTGTTTTTTACTTTTTATTTTAGGTTAATGTTAGTGTAGTGTAGTGTTTTTAGGGTACAGTCACATGGGCAGAGGTTCACAGCAAGTTTTCCGCTGGAAGTTTGAGCTGCAGCGCAAAATTTGCACCATCTCAAACTTGCAGCACTCACTGTAAACCTCCGCCCATGTGAGTGTACCCTGTACATTCACATTGGGGGCAAACATCCAGCTGTTGCAAACTCCGAGCATGCCCGTTGGCTGTCCGTGCATGCTGGGAGTTGTCGTTTTGCAACAGCTGGAGGCACACTGGTTTGGAAACACTAAGTTAAGTAATAAACTTTCAAGTGTTTTGCAACCAAACTTAGTGTTTCCAAACCAGTGTGCCTCCAGCTGTTGCAAAACTACAACTCCCAGCATGCATGGTCTGTCAGTGCATGCTGGGAGTTATAGTTTTGCAACAATTGCAACAGCTGGAGGCACTGAGGTAGGAAACGGACAATGTTTCCCAACTAGTGTGCCTCCAGTTGTTGCAAAACTACAACTCCCAGCATGCCCAGACTGCCCAGGCATGCTGGAAGTTGTAGTTCGGCAATATCTGAAGGATCAGATGTTGCCGAACTACAACTTCCAGCATGCTTGGGCAGTCTGGGCATGCTGGGAGTTGTAGTTTTGCAACATCTGGAGGTCCACAGTTTGGAGACCACTGTATAATGGTCTCCAATCTGTGCTCTTCCAGATGTTAGAGAACTACAACTCCCAGCATGCCTGGACAGACTGAGTATGCTGAGATTTGTAGTTTTGCAACATCTGGAAGAGCACAGATTGGAGACCATTATACAGTGGTCTCCAAACTGTGGACCTCCAGAAGTGGCAAAACTACAACTCCCAGCATGCCCAGAAAGCCAAAGGCTGTCTGGGCATGCTGGGAGTTGCAGTTTTGAAACTCCCAGAGGCAGCAGTGAGATCGCTTTACGGGGATCTCACTGCTGCCAATGAAGATGCCGCACTGTTGCCAGAAACTCACCGCCGGGACGCAGCACCGCCGGGACCGCCTGGAGGACGCCGCTCGCGCCGGGACCGCTCGGAACACCGCTCGGACGGGTAAGTGACGCCGGGGGACGGGTAAGGGACACTTAGCAGAGCGGTGTGTGTGTCGATCCCCGTGATCCGGACTCACACACCGCGCTGCTAAGTATTCTGATAGCGAAACGATGCTATCAGCTAGTCAGCTTTGACTAGCTGATAGCAGCGATCGCTGGGGGGGGGGTGGGGGATGAAACCCCCCGTGGTTGCATGGTAAGATGGGTGGCTATCTTACCGGGCGCTGCGGGATGCCGCGAGTAGCGGCAAAAATTTTCATGACGTACCTGTATGTCATGGGTCGGGAACACCTTCCCACTCATGACGTACAGGTATGTCATAGGTCGGGAAGGGGTTAACCAACAGACCTGACAGCGTAACTAATGTGCAAGTAGACGAACACCTAGGAAATAGTGATCATAATATAATACATTATAACTTGTTCTTCAATAAGGGAATCTCTCGAGGGGCCACAAAAACAATGAACTTTAGGAAGGCAAAGTTTGATCAACTCAGAGAAGCCCTTAAATGGGCACTGTCATGAAAACAAAAAATTGATATGTTGTAGTACTTAAGTACTACAACATATCTCTAATATACTTTAATAAAAAAAAGTGATTTCAAAACAGTTTAAAATCACTTAAATTCGGCCACTAGTGGCCGAATGCATTGGGCAGTGACGTCACTAATGAATTTCGACTCGTTGAAGCCTGGCAACGAGTTGGAATTCATTCATTGCGGTGCTCTCTCCCGCCTGTCAATCAGACACACGGGAGCGAGCGCTTTGAATGAAGAGGACGCGCGCAGGCTCCCTGGCAGGCCCCGGCGACAGGTAAGATTATCTATGTTGTGTCTGTTACTGAATGTTTTTGCAGGGGGAGGGGGGTAGTGGGTTGTGCGGCGCAGTGGGGCCAGGGGGGTTGCGGGCTGGGTGGCGGGAGCGGGATGGGCCATCACGGTGTGCCTCCAGTTGTTTCCCCACTATAACTCCCAGCATGCCCTGACAGCCGATAGATGTCAGGGCAAGCTGGGAGTTGTAGTGGGGAAACAGCTGGAGGGACACTGAGTAGGTGAACTAAGGGGGTGCCGAGGGAGTAGAGCGGCGCGACGAGGCCGGGGGGAGGGGCTGCGCGGCGGGGAGCGGGATGTGCGGCCATCACGGTGTGCCTCCAGTTGTTTCCCCACTACAACTCCCAGCATGCCCTGACAGCCAGTAGATGTCAGGGCATGCTGGGAGTTGTAGTGGTGAAACAGCTGGAGACACCCTGTTAGGAGAACTATGGGCGAAAGTTGGCCCCCAGCAGGCATCAGTGACGTGGTGCCTACTGGGGAAGTCTGCCTGGTAATGAGCACACTACCAGGCAAACTAAATGCAATTTTTAAAATAGTAAAAAATTAAAATAAAGGCAGGGAGGGTGTTAGGGATAGAAGGGCAATATGCAGGGACAGAAAAGAAAAACTTGATGGTGGGAGCTACTCTTTAACAATATAAAATGGGATAATGTCCTCAAAAACAAGTATACTGACACTAAATTGGAGACTTTTAAAAATATCTTAAATTCTCACTGTAAGATGTATATACCTTATGGGAATAAAAGGGTCAGAAATAAAAGAAAACCAATAAAGATGAATAAAAATGTTAAGGGGGCAATAAATGACAAAAATAAAGCATTTTAACTACTAAAACAGGACAGCAGTAAAGAAGCATTAAAAAGCTATAGAGAAAAATGTAAAATATGTAAAAAAAAAAACAGATAAAAGCCGTAAAAATAGAGACAGAAAGACTTCTTGCCAAAGAAAGTAAAATTAACCCCAAATTGTTTAACTATATAAATAGCAAAAAGGTTAAAAATGAAAGTATTGGCCCTTTAAAAAATTATGAGGAAGAAATTATAAATGGGGATCAGGAAAAAGCAAATATACTAAACATATTCACCGAAGAAATTGAATTGCCAGGTGAAATACTGCGAGATAAGGTAAACTCCCCTGTACAGGTCACCTGTCTAACCCAGGAAGAAGTACAGTGCCGCCTACAAAAAATCTAAATATACAAATCACCAGGTCCAGATGGCATTCACCCCCGTGTTCTAAAGGAATTAAGTAATGTAATAGACAGACCACAATTTTTTTATATTCAGGGACTCTATAGTAAGAGGGACTGTTCCCCAGGACTGGCGCATGGCAAATGTGGTGCCAATATTTGAAAAGGGGTCAAAAGGTGACCCCGGGAATTATAGACCTGTTAGTTTAACCTCTGTTGTATGTAAATTATTTGAGGGTTTTCTAAGGGATGCTATTTTGGAGTATCTTGATAAAAATAAATGTATTACTCCTTATCAGCATGGCTTTATGAGGGATCGGTCCTGTCAAACTAACCTGATCAGCTTTTATGAGGAGGTGAGCTCCAGACTGGACCAGGGGAATCGCTGTATGTCGTATATATGGATTTTTCCAAAGCATTTGATATGGTGCCACATAAAAGGTTGGTGCATAAAATGAGAATGCTTGGACTGGGGGGAGAATGTGTGCAAATGGGTAAATAACCTGCTCAGTGATGGGAAACAGAGGGTGGTTATTAATGGTACTTATTCTGATTGGGTGACTGTTTCTAGTGGGGTACCACAGGGGTCCGTCTTGGGTCCTGTTCTATTTAATATATTCATAAATGACCTTGAAGAGTGGTTGAATAGTAAAGAAGCAATCTTTGCAGATGATACTAAACTCTGTAAAGCATTAAACACAATAGAGGACAGTGCACTGTTAAAAATGGATCTGGATAGGTTGGAGGTTTGGGCTAGTAAGTGGCAGATGAGGTTCAACACTGATAAATGTAAGGTTATGCACATACGGAAGAAAAATCCAGGCTGGGATTATGTATTAAATGGGAGAACACTTGGGACGACTGACGTGGAAAAGGACTTGGGAGTCTTAGTTAGTTAATAGTAAATTTAGCTGTAGTGACCAGTGTCGGGCAGCTGCTACCAAGGCAAATAAAATCATGGGATGCATCAATAGGGGCATAGAGGCCCACGACAAGGAAATCATTCTACCACTGTACAAATCACTAGTCAGACCACACATAGAATACTGTGTACAGTACTGGGCACCAGTGTACAAGAAAGATATAGTGGAGCTGGAGAGGGTTTAAAGACGGGAAACCAGGGTAATACGGGGAATGGGAGGACTACAGTACCCAGAAATATTATCAGAATTAGGGTTATCTAGATTACAAAAAAGAAGGCTTAGGGGCAACCTAATAACTATGAATAAATATATCAGGGGACAGTACAGAGATCTTTCCCATGATCTATTTATACCCAGGACTGTATCTATAACAAGGGGGCATCCTCTACGTCTAAAGGAAAGAAGGTTTCTACACCAGCACAGACGGGGGTTCTTTACTGTAAGAGCAGCGGGACTGTGGCATTCTCTGCCTGAGGAGGTGGTCATGGTGAACTCTGTAAAAGAATTTAAAAGGGGTTTGGATGCATTTTTGGAGAATAACAACATTACAGGTTATGGATTCTAGGGCTATAAGTTGAACTTGATGGACTCTGGTCTTTTTTCAACCTTATAAACAATGTTACTATGTAAGTGCTTAACCCCTTTAACCCCTTAAGGACTCAGGGTTTTTCAGTTTTTGCACTTTCGTTTTATCCTCCTTACATTTTAAAAATCATAACCCTTTCAAGTTTCCACCGAAAAATCCATATTATGGCTTATTTTTTGCTTCGCCAATTCTACTTTGCAGTGACAGTCATTTTACCCAAAAATGCACGGCGAAGCGGAAAAAAAAATCATTGTGCGACAAAATCTAAGAAAAAACGCCGTTTCTAGGCAGTGCATATTTCGGTAAAAATTACACCTTATCATTATTCTGTAGGTCCATACAGTTAAAATGATACCCTACTTATATAGGTTTGAATTTGTCGAACTTCTGGAAAAAATCATAACTACATGCAGGAAAATTTATACGTTTAACAATGTCATCTTCTGACCCCTATAACTTTTTTATTTTTCCACGTACAGGGATGTATGAGGGCTCATTTTTTGCGCCGTGATCTGAAGTTTTTATCGGTATGATTTTTTAATGGTATAAAAAGGGACCAAAAATGCGCTTTTTTTGACTTTGGAATTTTTTTGCGCGTACGCCATCGACCGTGCGGTTTAATTAATGATATATTTTTTATAGTTCGGACATTTACGCACGTGGCGATACCTCATATGTTTATTTTTTTTTACACTTTTTTTATGGGAAAAGGGGGGTGATTCAAACTTTTATTAGGGAAGGGGTTAAATGACCTTTATTAACACTTTTTTTTAAACTTTTTTTTTTGCAGTGTTATAGGTCCCATAGGGACCTATAACACTGCACACACTGATCTTTTACACAGATCACAGGCGTGTATTAACACGCCTGTGATCAGTGTTATCCGCGCTTGACTGCTCCTGCCTGGATCTCAGGCACGGAGCAGTCATTCGCCGATCGGACACCAAGGAGGCAGGTAAGGGCCCTCCCGGTGTCCTGTAAGCTGTTCGGGACACCGCGATTTCACCGCGGCGGTCCCGAACAGCCCGACTGAGCAGCCGGGTCACTTTCACTTTAGAAGCGGCGGTCAGCTTTGACCGCCGCTTCCAAAGGGTTAATACCGCACATCGCCGCAATGTGTGGTATTAGACGCAGGTCCCGGCCGTTGATATCTTCATATCTCGGGAGCCGGCGCAGGACGTAAATATACGTCCTGCGTCGTTAAGGGGTTAAAGGGGTACTCCCGTGAAAACTTTTTTTTTATTCAACTGGTGCCAGAAAGTTGAACAGATTTGTAAATCACTTCTATTAAAAAAAAACAATCCTTCCAGTACTTTTTAGGGGCTGTATACTAAAGAGAAATTCAAAAAAGAAATGCATTTCCTCTGATGTCATGACCACAGTGCTCTCTGATGACCTCTGCTGTCCATTTTAGGAACTGTCTAGAGCAGGAGAAAATCCCCATAGCAAACATATGCTGCTCTGGGTCAGGGAGAGTTAGCCGCTTATCCGGCGGGAGTCAAATGCGGGTAGCAGCCGTGTCGAACTGGAGTCCCAGGAAAACCAGTGACTGGGTAGGAGAGAGGTAGGACTTGTCTTGATTGACCATCCAACCGAAACGAGACAAGGCCTGGAGGCTGAGACCAAGACTCTCCAGATTCTGAGCCCTGGTTGGAGCTTTGATCAGGAGGTCATCCAAGTAAGGAATCACCGAGACACCCTTTGTCCTTAACAGGGCTACCACAGGCGCCAGGACCTTGGTAAAGACCCGCGGAGTAGTGGCCAGACCGAAGAGGAGAGTTATAAACTGAAAATGGCCTTCCGGAACGGCAAAGCGGAGGTACCGCTGATGACCGGAATGTGGAGGTAGGCATCCTTGATGTCCACCGAGGAAAGAAACTCCCCTTGATCCATGGATGCCACTACCGAAAGGAGAGTAGAAGATGCTGGTGGAGGCACTTGAGATCCAAGATTGGGCATATGGAACTGCCTTTCTTGGGGACCACGAAGAGGTTGGAGTAAGAAACCTCGAAAATTTTCCCTTGGAGGAACCGGGACAATTACTCCCTGGATGAGAAGGGACTGGAGTGCGCTCCAAAATGCTTTTGCTAGCGAGGGGGACCGGGGGGCCCGGAAAAAAAGAAAAAAGCGATCCCTTGGAAGGGAAGCAAATTCGATCCTGTACTCGTTTGCTACCACGTCCCTGACCCAGGAGTCCTGAACGTGCATGGTCCAGGCATCTTGGAAGAGTAAGAGACGACCTCCCAACCGAGAAAAATCCGCGGGTGGGGGCGTCCCTTCAGGACAAGGTAGGTTTGCGGGGGCCCGATTTGGCCACAAAACGTCCGGAACGGTTATCCGATTTCCAAGAGGGACGGGTCTGGAAGGAGGGAGCCTTCTTGTCCCACGCAGGTGCCTGCCTGGACCCTTTATTGGGACCAAAAGTCTAAAAGGACCAGAAAGAGGAGGACTTCCGACAGTAAGTAGTGTTGCGAGCCTTATTCTGAGGCAATAAGGAACTCTTTCCGCCCGTCGCCTCTGACATAATCTCATCTAGGCGCTTGCCAAGAAGCCGAGAACCAGCAAAGGGAAGTTCCGTTAAAGCCTTCTTGGAGGCGGCGGCCGCATCCCAGGCTTTCAGACACAGGGAGCAGCGGAGGGCTACCAGGTTGCCTGTGGCAAAGGCAGCACAGTGGGCCAACTGCATGGAAGCAGAACATAGAAAATCTCCAGCTTTGAAGCATTGGAGAGCTAGGTCAGATAATTCCTCCGGGGGGATCCTGAAAGAATACCCTGGTGGAGTTGGGGAGACCAGACTGAGGGGGCTTTTGACATCCAGGCAGAAGCGAAGGCAGGAAGAAGGAAGGAACCTGCTGCCTCAAAGGCAAATTTTGCCAAGGTCTCCACCTTCTTGTCTGCCGGATCCTTGAAGGCAGCCGCATCAGCCAATGGAAGGGTAGTCACCTTAGAGAGGCAGGAGACCTGTGGATCCACAGTTGGGGAGGAAGTCCACCGAGCAATGTAGGTCCTTGGCGAAGGGATATTGCACTTGAACCTTCGTTTCTTGAAACTTCTTGTCAGGATGCCTCCAGGCGGACTCCAGCAAGGCATCGAATTCGGTGTGAGAGCTGAAAGTCTTGGGTGCCGGTCGGGCATGATGAAAGGAAACTTCTGGAGCTACGTCCGAAGTTCCTGGGTCCTCTAGGTGGAAGGTGTTCCTTATGGCTGCAACCAATGAGTCCACCGTGTCAGACATATCTGTGCGGTCCTCTGAGGCAGAGGCCGAATCAGAAGCCTCATCTACAAGTTCTCCAGGTGAGTGGGAACGAGTGGAGGCAGCCCAGGAAGAGGGAGATACTGAAATGGTATGCGGTTCTGGGGAGCCAGAGTGGCGACCAGGGAAGCGTCCTCAAGGGGAGTGACGCTTGTGGCAAACTGGAGCAGAGGGGCGATGTCTGTGAGGGGAGCGCCTGTGTCTGCTAGAAGACTCAGGAGATGAGTCGGATGATACACCCGTATTACGCTTGCGAGAGCGGTTAATATTGGGAGAGTGTGTCTCTCAGGAGGGTCGGCGTATGGAGGACTTCTCCAAGGCCGTCACCACAGCACGGGAGACCTGAGCCAAATCGGAAATAGACTGGGAGAGGGAGGATACCCAGTCTGGAGGGATAGCCGAGCGCACAGGGTCTGGAGGAGCATCCTGAGTAGAAATACCAGGGGGGTCAGGGGAAGCAGTGGTGCAGGCGGAACAAGTGGGTTCAGCAGAACCAGACATTTTTGTATTACAGCCCTTGCAGGTATAATAGGTGACCAGGGTCCCAGTTAACTGCTTAGAGGGAGGAACAGGTCTGGGCTCGGACATAGTAAAATAAAACAGTCTCACCCGGTGTCTGTGTCCCCCAACACCGCAGCTGCTGTGAGGAGAAGTTCAGTGCAGCTGAGAGAGGGAGAGGGGAGGGGCTGAGAATGTATGGTCAATGAAAAGAGGGGGTTGTGATGAAACAAAAATGCCTCTGATTTGACCTGATAACCCCTCTGAGCACGAACAGCGCTAATTGGTGAGGATTTCACGCGCTAGGAAAAATTCCCCGCTGGCCGCGGGTGGGCGGAGCGTGCGGCCACATGTTGGGATAATGGCGCCCGCTCCCAGCCCTGAGTGCATATATCGAGCGACAGGGGAAGGGAGCGGGTAAACACGCTGCCGGCGGAAGAACTGTGTCAGGGGCGCGAGCTGCGGCCGGGCTGAAGCCGGCACTCGCACAAAATGAAAGTTGGCAGCCACGGCATGAGAGAAAGTTGCCAGCCGCGGTTGCAGGGGGAAAGTAATGCCGGCGTCTGTAAGGACCAAGGCACTAGACATACCTACACCACTGTATAACCCCCAATCCCTTCGTAAAGGAGGGCTCACAGTCCCTTCTGACCAGGCCCCCAAGTCCTCAGTGAAGAACTGCCCAGGACTGGAGCCCCTAAATAAAAAAGTGGGCCAAAAACTGGGGGTCTCCAGAGGTTGCTAGTCCCATAACCTGTAAGAAAAGGTGTGGGGGGGGGGGGAATACTCATCTCAGTCTGAAGAACTTACCTAATGAAGTCTTCAGTCAGCTTTTGTCACCTGCATCATGCCAGGCTGCAACAGCGAGACGAGCAGGGAGGTACAACCCATGAGCCATGGGTACAACCCCAGGCACTGACCGTTGGCATGAGAGGGTTGACAGTACATCCATGATGTCTGTACCCCCTCAATCGCAAATGGGGAAACAGTGAACGCTATGTTCCCACCTGAAAATAGAAAAGAAAAGGGAGATAAAATTCTAAACGTCCCTAAACTTAGAAAACAAAAAATGTGAGACCTGGTCTGGGGAGAACCCAGATCAGTGTCTGCCTCCTTAATACACTAAGCTAAAACTGATTAGCTCAGTTGCCTGGAGGCGGGTATACCCTGCTGGAAGGAGCCGACTTTTCTGTTGCCATAGAGTCAAGCCTCCCAGAGACAGCAGCATTTACCCATAGTCTGTTCCCCCCCCCCCCCCCCCCCCCCAATGGAGCCGATAGAGAAAAAAGTATTTAGTCAGCCACCAATTGCAAGTTATCCCACTTAAAAAGATGAGAGGCCTGTAATTTTCATCATAGGTATACCTCAACTATGAGAAAAAAAATCCATAAAATCACATTGTCTGATTTTTAAAGAATTTATTTGCAAATTATGGTGGAAAATAAGTATTTGGTCACCTACAAACAAGGAAGATATCTTGCTCTCACAGACCTGTAACAACTTCTTTAAGAGTATCCTCTGTCCTCCACTCACCTGTATTAATGGCACCTGTTTGAACTTGTTATCAGTATAAAAGACACCTGTCCACAACCTAAAACAGTCACACTCCAAACTTCACTATGGCCAAGACAAAAGATCTGTCGAAGAACACCAGAAACAAAATTGTAGACCTGCACCAGGCTGGGAAGACTGAATCTGCAATAGGCAAGCAGCTTTGTGTGAAGAAATCAACTGTGGGAGCAATTATTAGAAAATGGAAGACATACAAGACCACTAATCTCCCTCGATTTGGGGCTCCACGCAAGATCTCACCCCTCGGTGTCAAAATGATCACAAGTACGGTGAGCAAAAATCCCAGAACCACACAGGGGGACCTAGTGAATGACCTGCAGAGAGCTGGGACCAAAGTAACAAAGGCTACCATCAGTAACACACTGCGCCACCAGGGACTCAAATCATCAGTACCAGGTGTGTCCCCCTGCTTAAGCCAGTACATGTCCAGGCCCATCTGAAATTTGCTAGAGAGAATTTGGATGACCCAGAAGAGGATTGGGAGAATGTCATATGGTCAGATGAAACTAAAGTGGAACTTTTTGGTAAAAACTCAACTTGTCGTGTTTTTAGGAGAAAGTTGCATCCAAAGAACACCATACCTACTGTGAAGAATGCTTTGGGGCTGTTGTTCTGTCAAGGGGCCAGGACGACTGATCTGTGTAAAGGAAAGAATGAATGGTGCCATGTATTGTGAGATTTTGAATGAAAACCTCCTTCCATCAGCAAGGACATTGAAGATGAAACGTGGCTGGGTCTTTCAGCATGTCAATGACCCCAACACACCGCCTGGGCAATAAAGTAGTGGCTACATAAGAAGCATTTCAAGGTCCTGGAGTGGCCTAACCAGTCTCCAGATCTCAACCCCATAGAAAACCTTTGGAGGGAGTTGAAAGTCTGTGTTCCCAGCGACAGCCCCAAAAAAACATCACTGCTCTAGAGGAGATCTGCATGGAGGAATGGGCAAAAATACCAGCAACAGTGTGTGAAAACCTTTTGAAGACTTACAGAAAACATTTGAACTCTGTCATTGCCAACAAAGGGTATATCACAAAGTTTTGAGATTAACTTTTGTCATTGACCAAATATTTTTCCACCATGATTTGCAAATAAATTCTTAAAAAATCAGACAATTTCAGTGAATTTATAATTTTTTTCTCATTATGTCTCTCAGAGTTGAGGTAAGGCTGGGTTCACACTACGTTTTCTCCCATACGGGAGCGCATACGGCAGGGGGGAGCTAAAAGCTCGCGCTCCCGTATGTCACCGTATGCGCTCCCGTATGTCATTCATTTCAATGAGCCGACCGGAGTGAAACGTTCGGTCCGGTCGGCTCATTTTTGCGCCGTATGCGCTTTTACAACTGGACCTAAAACTGTGGTCAACCACGGTTTTAGGTCCGGTTGTAAAAGCGCATACGGTGCAAAAATGAGCCGACCGGACCGAACGTTTCACTCCGGTTGGCTCATTGAAATGAATGACATACGGGAGTGCATACGGTGACATATGGGAGCGCGAGCTTTTAGCTCCCCCTGCCGTATGCGCTCCCGTATGGGAGAAAACGTAGTGTGAACCCACCCTAAGTGGTTGACTAAATACTTTTTTGCCCTACTGTATGTATCGCTTCAGGATCTGTGCAAATAAATAGGGGTGTGTGTTTCCTGAAACATCACGCAGGAGGAAAATGTTTGCTGGTGTAGCCAAATAACATCTCACCCAAGCAGTTTGGATTGCTATTATCTGATCAGAGGATTGGAAGAAGAATCTTTCTGCAAGATAAAGGTGCAATCTTATCCCGTATACGTGTGGTGACCTAGTACAGAATCACAAGTTCTTCTGTACTCCTGCCCATCCCGTGTGGCAGATGCTGCCTCAATGTCTGTCTTGGGCCCACTCTCCTCAGGACTCTCTATAATGCACAGTATAATGCAATGTTATATAATGGTTAATGTATTGGTATTTTCTATGCACTTGTTACTTTAAGAAATCTGTAGTCACGGACCTTGTTGTTAGGGGAGTATGCAAAGGTGAACCAGGTGACTTATCTGGCCAATGGGATCTCTCTAAATTGCTCCCCTATATAGTAAGGTTAGAGTTCAGTTCTGCAAATTGTTCTGAGGTACAGTTTGGTGAAGTGTGAAGCCTGTCTGCGAGGTGATTCTGAAGGAGGCCTGAGGCCTAGTCCAACAACCATGCATCTACTACAAGTTAACCCCAGTACCCAGGTGAAAGTCAAGGCCTTGCGGTAAGCACTACAGTCCAGGGGATTAATTCAAGCCAAGTCCAAGTGTCTAGCGCGGGCTGCATACAAGTCAGTCACATACAGCACAATCAACTATAAGTCCCAGCAAGCCGATAGGCTTCCCAAAGTTCACCCTGCATGTCCTTCATGCTAATCTGAGCTGTAACAGATTGTACCACCTTTCCAACCTCAGTAAAGCAAACCAGTTATCCATAACCTTTAGAGAGGAGCGAAGTTACAGTGATTCGATTCGTCACGAACCTCGCGGCTTGGCAGTTGCCTACTTAAATTAGTTCAGCTTTCAAGGTGCTCCGGTGGGCTGGAAAGGTGGATACTGTCCTAAGAGAGTCGCTCCTAGGACTATATCCAACTTTTGCAGCCCACCGGAGCACCTGAAAGCTGAACTAATTTATGCAGGCTAAAGTCAGCAACTGCCGAGCCGAGAAGTTTGTGACAAATCAAATCACTGTAACTTCGCTCATCTCTAATAACCTTGCGTCGGAGTGATTATTTGCCCCATGTCAGGCACAGGAGAAGCTGGCCTACCTCGGGTGGTGTATAGATCAACCACGCCCTGGTGTCACGAAAAGATTACACACATTAGGGACTCATTAGGGTTATAGGTTGAACTTGATGGACTGGTCTTTTTTCAACCTTATGAACTATGTTACTATGTATTACCCTCATCCGACACCACATGTGTGTATTGACTTAGGCCCCTAGTGTAATCAGACTTTTCTTCCTGGGTGAATAAGTATATGCCCAGGTAAAGATTTACATTAGGTAAGACACTTTCAAATCCGTTACAGTTGACAATGCAGTAAAGACACTCAGTCCATAGCAAAAAATAATTTTATTTCGTCCTTATGTGCCAACGGCAACACAGGAAAAAAAAAAAAGTCTAGACTTGTCCGCAGAGTTTCTACAACCACCTACTAAAAAGCAGAAGCTCTTTGGTAAACGTGAATCTATCCTCTGGTCTTAGAATTCCACAAATGGGTTTAGAACAGTTTAGTCCAAGACAAGAAAAAAATGCCAATTAAAAATACAACAATATAAAGTACAAAACAATACTTCACATGATCCCAGTCTTCATTTCACACCTTTAATGTAATACTTGTTTCCATAGCTAGGATATAACAGAAAAAATGATACTAAAACAGTACCAGATACCAGAACAACAACAATGTACCTTTATAACGGAATCATTCTAATCTGTATGTAAAAGAATATTGGAACAATATCCACCTACAGTAATCCCAGGTGACAATAGACTTACGTACCGAAATTGGTTGGCAGATCACCCCACAGTCTGTCATGTTCTTTGTCAAAGTGATCCTGCAAAGGTGGCATGTTTTGAGCGGACCTTGTCTTTTTTGGTCACTGCTAATATCAGATTTATCAGAGGCTGCAGGTACACTACTGTATGTTCGTGTGAACATGGCCCTATAGAACACTCAATATAAACATGCTTTTATTTTGTGCTCTGTTTTGCTGACTGCAACAACTCCGAATCCCCAGGATGGTTTAGAAAATAAAACTATTGGTTGACAGATGAGCCCAGCTTAAGCAACGCCCTTAACCACATTCACTCCATTGTAGTGGAACAGTGACTACCCATGGTTGTCCAAAATTAGCCCCCCATAGCGGTCGTCACTTTTTTTCCCTTGCTTACTGGTGCAAATTTTGCAGAAAAGTTTTTTTTCTTCTTTTTTTTATTATAAAACCACAATTCTAATTTCAATATAATAATAAAAACACACAAACAAATAAAAAAGTTTTAAAGGAGTATTCTATTGACTAAAAATGTATCCACTACAGACAGGAAAGGGAATAAGTCATTGTGCGAGATCCTCAACTGTAATCTAAACGTGGACCTGACTCTCCCCGCTTAATGGGTGGTAGGTTGGCACTCATTGTCTATAGAGCCGTTGGAGATGGCACACACACACGCACACACCCTCCTTCTCTGTACTCTCTGATGGCTCCATAGACAAGGTGGTAGAGTGGAAGGTCCCAGAGGTCACCCCCTTGCAATTATAACATTTCTGTGAATAGGGGATTTTTTAGTTGCTGGAATACCCCTTTAACAACTCTGCAAATACCCACATTGGTAACTGGAGTACCCATCAAGCATCATAATTACAGAATATTCTGAATCAATCAATGTATCTATAAATTAACATGTTGTGTAACATACAGTGAAATGATGTGAACATCAAGTGATAATCCGGTCCTTAAACTGCATTTTTAAACTTGTAATAAAAAAAAATAAAACTGGAATCTTACTGGTTTATGACCATCTCCAAATGTTTGTCTAAGCGTTGCTCAATTTATAGGATGGAACTGGCATCGATGGCATTTAGGACTGTTATTGTGCTTATTTGTGTGCGCTAATGGGTGCAGCTACCACACAAAGCAGCTGTAGATTAGGGATGAGGATACTGTATCCTTGGTACCTTGTGCTAGGTATACGAAGCATTATAAAGCAAAACAATTCTATAAAATACACAAAACAAAAGGTTGTGCAGGTGCGATATGCTGTGCGTACGTACACACACATTATACATACGTGCACTTCTATTTACAGTACTTGGTAACGTGTCACTGTACTGCACAGAGTATATTGACTATTTCTGCGTGTCTGAAGTATTAAGGCACATAGGAGCTGGAAGCTACCAGGCCTTAATGTACCATTTTGGTTCCCATTCTGTGCCGATGGCATGCTTAATGTCCAATGCTGATACAGAAAGATGATATGTCTATCACGATTTCAACGCTGTTAAATATTAACCATATATTCCTAGGCAGGCATAACAGATAGTGTGCAGGTGCTATATTGCTTTAGAGAATCCCTGCTCTGAATATTTTTACCAGCATAATAATGAATAGTATGAGACTCATTGCCATGCCTTAATGTGAGAGGATTAAAGATGGTTAAAGCCCTGCACAGGGTCCCACATCCAAAAACATATGGTCCACATTCTATTAGTAGCCTGTAACATAAGCTCAATTTTTATCTTCCATGTAAAATGTCATGTTTATGCCTCTGATTCATTGTTCGTCCTGAAGGCTTGCTTGCGCAAGTGGGTCTCAATTTCCTCTCGGAAGACCAGCATGCCGAGGTGAGGGTGGGATGCCTCATTCATAGCCTTGGATTGAATGCACATACGATATTGCTCCGGAGTGAGTTCATCCACACAGTGCTTCTCATGCCACAAATGGAACAGGCTGGGCACCGGAGTACGGATCACAATCAGATCCCCGTGCAGGTACTTCCTGTAAAGGTGAACATCCTCTCCTCCCCATCCTCTGACCTCCAAGTCAAAGCCACCTGCAAAACAAACAAAATATGGTCAACATAGAATCGTTAAATGCATGCATGTTTTTATCTGCCAGTAGAGGGAGCCAAAACTAATACTGCATACAGAAAAAAACAGAAGGAAGACATACAATCATGGTTTTAGAAAAAAAAATGTAATCCTATGAATAAAGGCAAAAAATAATTAAATGAAAAAAAGAGAATCCATTGTAAAATATGTTTGTATGTGATAGCCTAATGTGAACTTTATAAGAACTGTGTTTATACTGCTGAATTTCAGTTACATGCATTTATATATACATGTAGATAGTTGCATGCACACACACACACAGATGTTAAATGGATACATCTATGTTATTCTCACATTTAGCATTTACAAATCAATTGATGATAAACAATACTATTGTGCAGGAGAGGAGGAAGAACTGGACATAGATCAATGCAGTCCAAGCATATATAGTACAATAAAGTACAGAATTACAGGATTTCACTATGTTTACCACTCACCAATTGTCAGGAAATCTGATTTGTACTGACAGGTCATTCCGAACCCAAAGTCCCTCCAGAATCCAGAGTCTTTCTTATGGACCTTGAAATAAAGGACAAGAAAGAGTCAAAAAATCTTTAAGTTTCTCAGCATTCATCTTTTAGAAATAAATTGTTTGGCAAATTCATATAATAGCATTCACATTCTACATTGAGCCTGAATCAAATTACATACTGCCTATACAAAACATATATGCCAATTACTAAACACCGATACCAACCAGTAATATGGCAAAAGTAAGCAGCTAGCGATACCAATATAAGCTACCTACCCCTCCGATATAGGGAACTTCATATGCATTCGCCGCAGCGCTATCCGCGATACAGCGCCCTTCCGCGCGCCGGCATGCATGTGTTTGATGACACCGCACGCAAACTTATGCGGCAGCCGGCCCTTACCGCGATCCGCTTCCAGGGCCCCTGATGACGTTCACATCACGTGAATAAACCACATGAAGAGCCAGCTGACATCTAGTCACGTGATCTAGTCATGAAAACACACTGTTTATTCAATACCACAGTGTGTGTGAGGCCGCATCACTTAACCCCTTGGTAACGAAAAATACCAAAAATACACACAGCTGATAAATGTTTACAATAATTCCTGTGGATAAGGGTACACTGTGGTATTATGACCATGGCAACCACATAGGAGTAGGGCTAATGATACTTCACCCAAAATATTCCCCAATACAAAGAAAGATGGGGGGGGGGGGGGGGGGGGGAATATAATATTAGTAGCTAATTCTCCCTAAACAGAATAGTCCTACTGCCCTAATGATTCATGATATAACTCTCCACTCCATCTTCTCATTCGTCCACTATATTGTCATTATTATTAAGGGGGAAAGAAATACTTATACAAAGCCATATTCGCCCTTTCATAATTAAAGATGGAATATAACAGATTAGTTGTTAGAGGGGCACTACTCTCTCTCTGGCTTTAAAGATCCAAAGTCCAACACCTACTTTCCCTGCCTTTTGAGGGACCAACCTCCTTAATAGGGTGGCCTCAACCATGGTGACATTCCCTTCTCTAAGTGAGGGACCTAGAGGGATAATATCCTAGGGAAAGGAAAGAGCAGAAAAAGAGGTACATGTGGTCCTTTCCCTAGGATGTTATCCCGCTAGGTCCCTCACTTAGTTAGAGAAGGGAATGTAACCATGAAACCATGGTTGAGACCACAATATTAAGGAGGTTGGTCCCTCAAAAGGCAGGGAAATTAGGTATGGGACTTTAGCTGTTAGAGGGGCACTAGTGTCTCCGGCTTTAAGATCTAATCTGTTATATTCCATCTTTAATTATAAAAGCAGAAGAGAAGGCACTCCATAGGGTAACCCCACCGGACATAGGGGGGAGGGGAGAGTGAAGTCTAATTTTAACTGCTCACCCTGGGTGGTTGTGTAGCAGCATACACCACATTGGGAAACGCTTGGATACAATGGTCCGTCTGCAGCCCTCCTGGTGTGGATTCCACAACGTATGCATACAAGAGAAGGCTTCAATAATAAAATCAGGAGTACATCGGCGCTGAACGGACCCAGGACACAGCAAGGTAGGAAGATAAAATCCAATTTATTCGATGTAACGCACGGAAAAGCGTTGCATCGAATAAATTGGATTTTATCTTCCTACCTTGCTGTGTCCTGGGTCCGTTCAGCGCCAATGTACTCCTGCTTTTATTATTGAAGCCTTCTCTTGTATGCATACGTTAATTATAAAAGATAGATTATGGCTTCGTATTATTTCCCCTTAATAATAATGACAAAATAGTGGACGAATATGAAGATGGAGTGGAGAGTTATATCGTGAATCATTAGGGCAGTAGGACTATTCTGCTTAGGGAGAATTAGCTACTAATATTATAGTATCCCAACCCCCCCAATCTTTCTTTGTATAGGGGAATATTTTGGGTGAAGTATCATTAGCCCTACTCCCTGTAACACTCACCACCCCCCCCCCCCCCCCTTTTCTAATGTGAAGTTAGAATTATGATCAATTTATCTCTAATTAACTGTCCTTTATTGTCCTGTAAAATATCTATATGTGGTTGCTGTGCTGCCTTTTTAGGTTAACTGCATTATAATGATAGGTTGTGTAGTGTACCACTGCCATCTAGTGGCAGAAGTTAATATCAGCTTTACTTACACAGATAGTTTATACAGACAGGAAGTGACCTTTGTTCCAGGAAGCTCTTCCACCATCTTGAGGTCATTCTTCCACTGGGCAGGCAGCATGTATCTATCTCTCCCATGAGGTTTGGGACATCATCACCTGTAAGTGCCTTTCTGCTTAGTTATTTGTCATTTATGCTAGGCTAATGATTCCATGTGTACTGATATGTTGTTATTGTATTGTATTGCAGTTTCACAGACTAAAATAAAGTTGGAGTCCTCTGGTGGACAATACAAGCATGGGCTTCTGTTTACTGGAGTCTCTAACAAGTGTTTAGCTGTCCGTTTAGAACCACACATAGTCAGTGTTTTGAGAGCGGAACAGTGAAAAGGTGGTAGCACAACAAGCCTGGAGATAGTAGTTGCTGCACAGACAGAATGAGTCTAAGATCAGGAAGTCAGTATAATGCTGAAGATCAGCTACCCGGGACACATCAAGGCAGGGAGAGCGCGCCAAGTGTCCAGCAGGATGATGTACGCTCACGCTCATCTAGATCAGCAAGGTCCAGTCAGATTTCATCAGCAAGTGCCCTTTTTGCCAGGGCTCGCGCCAAAGCAGAGGCTGCTCGCGTTCAGCTAGAATTTGCTGAGAAAGAGGCTGCCATTATGAAGGAAAGATCAGAGAAAGAGGCTGCCATTATGAAGGAAAGATCAGAGAAAGAGGCTGCCATTATGAAGGAAAGATCAGAGAAAGAGGCTGCCATTATAAAAGAAAAAACTGAACAGGAAGCAAAGTTGCATATTCTTCAACGTCAGTGTGCAGCCGCTGCTGCAGCAGCAGAAGCAGCAGCTTATGCGGATATTGAGCGGTCTGGAATGGAATCTATCCACGAAGGCCCAGATGTGCCCGAGAAACCGCTTTCCTCTGCAGAACGCACTAGGGCGTATGTCCAAGATATTTCAAGTGGCAGCTCAACAATACCGTTTCTCAATCCAAAGTCAGCTGAATTTAAACCAAAACCATCAGAACTCCTGAGCGCACGAAAACAAACCCATGAGGCTGGCAGTACCAGAGTGATAAAAGAAGAATCCTCACCGCAGCAACCCAAACACCAGAGCATGCAAGACGTCACTAAATATCTTATCCGTAAAGAAATGGTTAATACAGGCTTCCTCAAGTTTGATGACTGCCCAGAAAATTACTGGGCATGGAAGGCTTCTTTTCTGAATGCAGTCAAAGACTTGGACTTAACAGCAGCTGAGACGCTAGACCTGATGGTAAAGTGGCTTGGGTCTGAGTCTGCAGAGCATGCAAGAAGGATGCGCAGGATACACCTATTTAACCCTTCAGTAGGACTCGATATGGCCTGGCAAAGGCTAGAAGAAAGATATGGATCACCAGAGGCAATTGAAGGTGCTCTGATGAAAAGACTGGAGTCTTTCCCTAAGCTAAACAGCAAAGACAATTTAAAACTGCAAGAGCTGGGTGATATTCTTTGGGAAGTCCAGTGTGCCAAAGAAGAAGGTTATTTAAGGGGACTTGCACATTTAGATACTGCCAACGGTACTAAGCCTATAGTGGAGAAACTACCTCACCACCTGCAAGAGAAATGGGTGAGTGTTGGAGCTAAATACAAAGAAGAACATGGTGTCCCCTTCCCCCCTTTCTTTGTGTTTTCTAGGTTTGTACAGCAGCAAGCTAAGATGAGGTGCGATCCCAGTTTTTCCTTCATCACCAGCAGCCAACTGCCTAAGGCAGAAAAGCCACCTAGATCCTACAATAGGACTTCAGTGATCACCCACAAGACAACAGTTCCCTCTGAGGACCCAGGAGATTCAAGCAGCTACAAGGTAAACACCTTTGAAGGCCCTGACAGACTTTGCCCACTTCATAAAAAGCCCCATCCTCTAAACAAGTGCAAAGGGTTCAAAAGTAAACCTATCAAGGAAAGGTTAGCCTTTCTTAGACAAAACGGCATATGCTTCAAGTGTTGTGAATCCACCAAACATATAGCTAAAGACTGCAAAATACAAGC
Source organism: Hyla sarda (assembly GCF_029499605.1). Taxonomy (NCBI): domain Eukaryota; kingdom Metazoa; phylum Chordata; class Amphibia; order Anura; family Hylidae; genus Hyla; species Hyla sarda. The sequence goes on along the minus strand of NW_026610825.1, from coordinate 36,346 downwards.
AAATTGCTCAGAATGTGGCAGTGACAGACACATCTCAGCTCTGCACCCCAATACTTTGCATCAACCATTAGAGGTCACTGAAACCCCAAAAGATGAGGGCAGGGAGCAAAAAGATAAATCAGCTATCCCAGTAATGTCCAAATGCACTGAAATCTGTGGTGACAGTACAAATCCACGATCATGTTCCAAGATCTGCCTAGCAACAGTGTACCCCACAGGGAAAAGAGAAAAGGCAGTAAAGATGTATGTGGTTCTGGATGAACAAAGTAACAGGTCGCTGGCAAGGTCAGACTTTTTTGATGCCTTCAACATTACATCAAGGGCAGTTCCATACACCCTAAAGACATGTGCAGGAGTGATAGAAACTTCAGGGAGAAGAGCTACTGACTTTACTATTGAGTCTCTTGACAAGAGGATCCATCTCTCACTTCCCACTTTGATAGAGTGTGATATGATACCAGATGATAAATCAGAGATCCCTACACCAGAAGTGGCCCTTCATCATCCTTATCTTAATGCAATATCTCACCTTATTCCAGCTGTCCAGACAGACGTCTCTATTCTTCTACTTCTTGGAAGAGACATTCTACAGGTGCATAAGGTACGCCAACAAATTAATGGACCATTTAATGCCCCCTATGCGCAAAGACTTGACTTGGGGTGGGTTATAGTTGGAGAAGTTTGTTTGGGAGCAGCTCATCGGCCTGACAGTGTCAACACTTCTAAGACATCTGTGTTAACAAATGGACGCACGTCCCTTCTCAGTCCATGCCAAAACAGCTTTGTTGTTAAAGAAACCCTAAAACCATACTGTGGCTCTCCTTCCAGTTATGATAGGAATATTAGTAGTGGTCTGAAGACCGACAATTTAGGGAACTCAGTGTTCCAGAAGACAAAAGATGATGACAAACAAGCAATGTCCATAGATGATCAAACCTTTCTCCACATCATGGATAAAGAGACTTTCCAAGATAAGAACAACAATTGGGTAGCCCCTTTACCTTTTCGCAAACCAAGGTGTTATTTACCTAGTAACAGAGAGCAAGCCATGAAGCGCTTAAACACACTACGCAAAACTTTGCAAAGAAAGCCTGAAGTGAAAAAAGACTTTACAGAATTTATCAAAAGGATGCTGGACAATAATCATGCTGAATTAGCACCATCACTGGATAAAGGTAAAGAACACTGGTATCTGCCAATGTTTGGCGTTTACCATCCACACAAGCCAGATCAAATAAGAGTTGTGTTCGATTCCAGTGCTCAACAGGAAGGCATTTCACTAAATGATGTACTGCTGAGTGGCCCAGACCTAAACAACACACTTCTGGGTGTCCTCTTACGCTTCAGGAAGGAGCCTATTGCCTTCACAGCTGATGTGCAACAGATGTTTTATTGTTTTCTAGTGAGAGAGGACCATCGAGACTACCTGCGTTTCCTGTGGTACAAGGATAACGACATAGATAAAGAGGTAACAGAGTACAGAATGAGAGTACATGTTTTTGGTAACAGCCCTTCCCCCGCTGTTGCCATATATTGTATGCGGAAAGCTGCCCAGAAAGGTGCAGAACGTTATGGTCAAGATGCCAAGCACTTTGTGATGAGACATTTCTATGTAGATGACGGACTTGCTTCAGCGAACACACCTGAAGGAGCAGTTAACATTCTCAACAAAGCAAAACAAATGCTGGCAGAGTCTAATCTGCGACTACATAAGATTGCCTCTAACAGCAAACAAGTCATGGAAGCTTTCACCGCAGAAGACAGAGCTAAAGACCTCAAAGACCTTTGCCTGGGAACAGACACCCTTCCATTGCAGAAAAGTCTAGGCCTAAGCTGGGATCTAGATAAAGACTGTTTTGTGTTTCAGGTTTCTTCAGCAGAAAAGCCATTCACAAGAAGAGGGATCCTATCCACTGTTAACAGTCTCTACGACCCTCTCGGGTTTGTGGCACCAGTCACCATAAAAGGTAAGGCCTTAGTTCGTGAACTATCAAGTGGAGAAAGTGAGTGGGATGCCTTACTTCCACAAGAAAGACTCCAAGAGTGGGTCCAATGGACAGAGTCTTTACAAGCCTTACAATGTTTACAAATATCCAGGTGTTATGTACCTCTTTCATTGTCACAGGCCTGCAAAAAAGAACTGTACATCTTTTCAGATGCATCTGTTATAGCAATAGGTGCCGTTGCTTACTTGAAGGTAAGCGATGTAGGAAATGTCTGCCATGTTGGATTTGTTATGGGAAAATCCAAGCTAAGTCCTAGGCCAGCACACACAATCCCACGTCTAGAGTTATGTGCAGCTGTACTAGCGGTTGAACTGTATGAGCTAGTGAGAGACGAGATAGACCTAGACCTAGATGCTGTGAAATTCTTTACAGACAGTAAAACAGTCCTAGGCTATATCTGCAACACTACAAAGAGATTCTTTTTATATGTTTCTAATCGGGTGAACAGGATCAGACAAACAACACGTCCAGAGCAATGGTTCTATGTGCCCTCAGAACAAAATCCTGCAGATTATGCTACCAGGCCTACACAGATAGCTTGCCTTCAGAACTCTATATGGTTTTCAGGGCCAACTTTTCTGTATCAGACGGCTGTAGATAGTCCTGACACCAATGTTTACCCTTTAGTGGAGCCCGAAGCTGATCCTGAAATTAGGTCAGAAGTAGTAAGCTTCAGTACTAAAGCCCTTGACGCTAGACTGCAGCCACATCGTTTTTTAAGATTTTCGGACTGGAAGAGACTGAACAGGGTTATAGCGAAGTTAATCCATGTTACCAAAAGCTTCCAAAAGAAACCTAATGATGATCAACCTGGAAGTTGGAGAGTTTTCCATGAAAGGGTTAGTTTAGAAGAACTTTCACTAGCCAAGAGAGTTATAATTTCTTCTGTACAGCGCACATGTTTCAGGCAAGAATATGACTGTATTGAACAGCAAAAGATGCTTCCTAAACATAGCCGTCTTACAAAACTAAGTCCCTTTATAGATCAATATGGATTATTGAGAGTAGGTGGCCGTTTATCTTATGCCACGCTGTCAGATGAAGAGAAACAGCCTGTCATCATTCCTCACGATCACTACATTGCTACCTTGATCATAAGATATTATCACAGTCAAACAGTACACCAAGGGCGACACATTACTGAAGGTGCAATCAGAGCTGCAGGATTCTGGATTCTTGGTGGAAAACGTCTAGTGTCTGCAATCATTCACAAATGTGTCGTATGCCGTAAGCTCAGAGGGAGATTTGAAAGCCAAAAGATGGCAGAATTACCAAAAGATAGAGTCAATCCTGAACCTCCATTCACTAGTGTGGGTGTTGATGTGTTTGGTCCCTGGGAAGTTGTAACACGCCGAACTAGAGGAGGCAGCGCTGACAGCAAACGCTGGGCTGTTCTTTTCACGTGTCTTTCTATAAGAGCAGTGCATATAGAATTGATTGAGTCCATGTCAGCATCCAGTTTCATCAATGCTCTGAGAAGATTCTTTTCTGTTCGTGGTCCGGCTAAGTTGATTCGCTCAGATAGAGGTACGAACTTTGTAGGAGCATGCAAGGAGCTGCATATATGCTCAAATGATGCAGAACTTCTAGATTATCTCCAAGACAAAGGATGTACATGGCTCTTTAACACTCCACACTCATCTCACATGGGAGGTGCTTGGGAGAGATTAATTGGTGTGGCTAGACGAATTTTAGATGCAATGTTGCTCCAATCCAAACCCACTCACCTGACTCATGAGACTTTGAGTACTTTCATGGCAGAAGTTATGGCCATCATTAATTCAAGACCTTTGGTACCAATATCTACAGATCCAGATAACCCAACAGTTCTTACCCCTGCTATGCTCTTGACCCAAAAGGTAGACTCTTTATCAGCCCCCTGTGGAGACTTTAGTACAACAGAACTTCATGCAAAGCAATGGAAACAAGTCCAATGTCTGGCTGATACATTTTGGAAGAGATGGAGGAGAGATTACCTATTTACCTTACAAAGTCGCAAGAAATGGGCAGAGACTGGTCCCAATGTCAAGGTGGGAAATGTTGTGTTATTGAAAGATATTCAAGAAAGCAGAAATAACTGGCCTATGGGAATTGTCACAAATACGTTGCCAAGTAAAGATGGTAATGTCAGAAAGGTTGAAGTAAAAGTCACGAAACAAGGGACTGTTAAAGTGTACGCCAGACCAGTTTCTGATGTCATTGTTCTCCTTTGAGTATTTCTATTCTGTTATTGGCTCAATACATAACTAAGAGCTTGTCACTGAGAGTTTTCAAATGTGACACTTGCCACGAGCTGAATTCCATTCTGTGGATTACAAATGGGGTAGGAGATAGTTTGGCCTAGTGCGGCTTCTCCTATCTGAAGATGGGTTTATGGACAGAACTATTTCTTCATGTGGATTACCGGCTTGAAGTGCCACAGCCAAGAGACACTGATATTGTGGACTTATGTTATAGTTTGTTACTAGTTCTGGTCAGGAATACAATATCTTATTAATATGTTTTTCCCTGTACATCAGATATGTATAGGTAGTGATATAATGTATTATATCAGGCAGGGAGTGTGCTGCCTTTTTAGGTTAACTGCATTATAATGATAGGTTGTGTAGTGTACCACTGCCATCTAGTGGCAGAAGTTAATATCAGCTTTACTTACACAGATAGTTTATACAGACAGGAAGTGACCTTTGTTCCAGGAAGCTCTTCCACCATCTTGAGGTCATTCTTCCACTGGGCAGGCAGCATGTATCTATCTCTCCCATGAGGTTTGGGACATCATCACCTGTAAGTGCCTTTCTGCTTAGTTATTTGTCATTTATGCTAGGCTAATGATTCCATGTGTACTGATATGTTGTTATTGTATTGTATTGCAGTTTCACAGACTAAAATAAAGTTGGAGTCCTCTGGTGGACAATACAAGCATGGGCTTCTGTTTACTGGAGTCTCTAACAAGTGTTTAGCTGTCCGTTTAGAACCACACATAGTCAGTGTTTTGAGAGCGGAACAGTTGCCATTGTCATAATACCGCAATGTGTACCATTATCCACAGGAATTATTATAAACATCTATCAGCAATGCGTATTTTGGTGTTTTTCTTTACCAAGGGGTTAAGTGATGCAGCCTCACACGTTGTGGTATTGAATAAACAGTGTGTTTACATGATTAGATCACGTGAAGCTGTTGCGCTCACTTGACTAGATGTCAGCTGGCTCGTCATGTGGTTTATTCACGTGACATGAATGTCATCAGGGGCGTGGATAGGGATCTCCGGTGATACACACTGATGAACCGCAAGTAATTCGTCAAGCCCCGGAAGCTGATCTCGGTAACGGCCGGCTGCCACAGAAGTTTGCGTGAAGTCATCAAACACATGCATGCCGGCGTGCGGAAGGGCGCTGTATCGCGGATAGCGCTGCGGCGAATGCATATGACGCGCCCCATATCGGAGGGTAGGTAGCTTATATTGGTATCACTAGCTGCTTACTTTTGTCATATTACTGGTTGGTATCGGTGTAGAGTAATTGGCATATATGTTTTGTATAGGCATGTGCTGTATCTAAACCAGACTCAATTACGGACATCATCCCATATCGAGGGGAGTAACTGCTTCTAATTTCCTTGAGAAACCCCTTATCCTGGGGGGGGGGAAACATGTCGGAACAGAGGAAACTGTATTGTTTTTTTAATTTCACATTTTTCACGGGTGTTTATTGTTTTCCATGTCTGGTGCCTTTTGGTGAGTGAAAACATCTACACATATCCTAATGGGTTATATCCGAACATCTTCTATGGGTATATGTGCTGATACCTGTGCAATTTATCAGGTACATAGGTCTAATGAGATAAGGCACCAGAAATTGATGTATTAACATGAGACTATGATGTGGATGATTGCTGAATGCTATCAGTAGACTGAATAATCACCATTGTACACCTAAGCCCAGACAACAGGGGATATTATTGATGTCACTATAATTTTTTTTTCTTTTTTGTCACAGAGGTATATTTTAATGCATACCAATAAATACGTGATTTTATTGACACAAGGGTCGTAAAAAAGGCTGTGAGAAACAGTAGACTAGTAAGAAACAAAAAGTTGAATTTGGGTTTATCCGCTAGTTTCAAAAGAAGACACAATCTGCAAGTTAACAGAAGGAGTTTTCGTCAGAACAAAAAAAGTGGAACTTACCAGTTGCTGCTCCACGGGCGGTGGTACCTCCAGATTGGCATACACAATAGCAGGATTGTAAAGGCTAAACACAACTGGGTAGAACACCTTCTTACCTACACCATTAAGATAAAGAGATACTTACTAATATTAATGGAAAAATAATTTCTGGACTCCTTTACTAAACATACTATAATATTAAGCCCATTCTGGAGTTAGAAAAAATTAAAATAAAAAAAAAGTCAGATTTGAGAGAATGCCAACATCCTAAGGCATTTTCCAAAAATGATATCTTAGAAACACCAATATTTGTAAGCATACAAAAAGAAAATATATACGATAAATTGCATTGACTCCTGGACACTCCCCAGTCCCTTTGGCCAGAGCTATGTTTACACCAAAATGCTTTAACATGAAATCTGCCATGGCCACTGTGTGGTGTCATGTCTGTGGACAAACAATGTCTCTAATGCCCCCTCCAACTTTCTAATATGCAGAACTGTTTGCAGAGGAGATTAACACACACTAAATATAATTTTATGAAATCCAGGAGGTTTTATCAGTTTTTTTCCCCTTCCCAGAAGAGGAACAGGAGAGGAATACACCAACAATATTAGAACATCCTACCATGGAAGGACATGTCAGAATTAAAGGGGTATTCCAGGAAAAAAATTTTTAATATATCAACTGCCTCCAGAAAGTTAAACAGATTTGTAAATTAGAAAGAACTCCGTCCGGCACCAAGGTATGGGGTAAAAAAGGCTTGTCTTTATTTATTCCACAGCAGGATACATACAGATAAAGATGTCTGACGCGTTTCGCCCTTTGCAGGGCTTAATCGTAGACTAATACATCTTATAACAAACACGATTAAAATACTGAGCGGTCCGGTCACATGACCTACCGCATCATCACATTAAAATTGCATGGAAAAACTGGATACCTGGATAATACATGGATCACACCCTATTTTAGGAAAACCTGAGGTGGCTCTCTACGAGCTAATTCACACCATCCTATTTGGCCGTTACTCCTGTGTGCGAATTTTATCCTAGATTTATACCAATATGGCTGTAAGCCTGACTATTTTGATAATCCCAAATATTAAATACAATTAGTATGAAACAGAAGGGCCATCTATAAAAATTGTATCGCTTATAGGAATGGTAGAGACGACGAAATGACTAATACTATCTGAGATCTGGTTTAAGGCTATACGGTATTTCTGAGATAGTGCCAAACTCACTCTTATTTTTATTTATTATTTTTACTTTTATTTTATTTAAATTTTCTGTTATTCTAGATATTAAAGCCTGTAATGATTTTACTGATAGAAATGAATTCTACATATATTCATCACAGCAGTCCGCAGCACAGGTGCAGGAGGTGTCCGGAGCTGGTGAGAACGGTATCCATATCCCTTTGCCTTACAAGATTTGTAAATTACTTCTATTAAAAAATCTTAATCCTTTCAGTACTTATGAACTTCTGAAGTTAAGGTTGTTCTTTTCTGTTCCTCTCTGAAGACACCTGTCTCGGGAAATGCCCAGTTTAAAAGCAAATCCCCATAGAAAACCTCTTCTAAACTGGGCGTTTCCCAAGACAGGTGTCATCAGAGAGGACTTGGACAGAAAAGAACAACTTTAACCTCAGAAGCTCATAAATACTGAAAGGATTAAGATTTTTTAATAGAAGTAATTTACAAATCTGTTTAACTTTCTGGAGCCAGTTGATATATATAAAAAAAAGTTTTTCCCTGGAATACCCCTTTAAGTATTTTGACTCCATCAGGATCCTGAATCTTTGGAGGCTTGCATTACCACCATGACTAATATTTTCAGCAGATACAAATGGAAACTCCAGTGGACATCAGCTTTGGATTTCACTTTTTCTCATCATAAAATCAACGGCTAATAGGCTAATGTTCAATTTTAAACAAACCTGTTCACTCACCAGTTTCTGCATTCAGTCGACAGGTGTCCAGAAACCCAGGTGTGAAGTATATGTCAACATCACAGAAGAAAAGCAGAACATCGCCCTTATCCCAGGCTCGAGCTCCTACTTCTAATCCACGTCCCCTGCTGAACTCCTCCTTCAGTGGGATTAGGGTGTAGTTATGGAAGTTGGTTTCACTGTAGCAGGAGAAGACAACAACCTAAGATTATCACCTATCTTTAGACCAACCGTCTAGTCCTGGCCTAAAACCGATATACAAGTCTTTACCCGTAGGGGATGCTACACTGCTGTTTATTTTCCTCAGACCTTGGGGCTATTTCAGCTCTGCTCTATGAGGACAGGCCTGCATTGCCTAAAGGAAGTCTGAGGTAGAGACACCCCTCCTGTATTCTGATGGATTCCGGCTGTTGCTCTCTCCCTCCTCCATGCTGCTCTGCCTCCTTAGAGAGACAATATTCATTACAGCAACAATATTCACACTACAAAAGCCCCAGGGAAAAATTATGAACATCAGGTAAGTGTGACACAGGAGCTTTAGTAAGGGAGAGTCTAAAAGGGGGTCACTTTAAAGGGGGTTCTCTGGCCAAAAACTATGCATGGCCTATGAGTTAATCACGAGGCACTCCACTATTCAGCAGATCACCCCCCGAAATAAACAATGTAGAGGGGCTAGAAGCTTCCGTACATGTTTGCAGTAGTAACAATGGGTTACTGCA